>NC_090443.1:873102499-873727499 GCF_031143425.1 Pleurodeles waltl | reverse complement strand
GTCTTATTTCCTGGCGGGGGTCTTGGCAATGTTCTCTGTCTTGTGCCTGGATCTCAGGGACCATTTGCGGTGTGGTTCTCCTTCTGCAGGGGGTGGGGTGCTGGTGGCCTGTTGGTCCTGTGGCAGGACCTCCTGTCCACTAGCGCTGGCGGACGTGGAGGGCTGTTCATTGTTCGGGCTTATGTCAGTGGCCCAGTCTTATGCCACTGTCTCCTGCAGGGTGTTGGCCATGTCTGCCAGCACCCCTGCTATGGTGACCAGGGTGGTATTAATGGACTTCAAGTCATCCCTGACCCCCATGTACTGTTCCTCCTGCCGCCGCTGGGTCTCCTGAAACTTGGCCATTACCGTGCCCATGGTCTCCTGGGAATGGTGGTGTGCTCCCATGATGTTGGAGAGTGCCTCGTGGAGAGTGGGTTCCCTGGCCCTGTCCGCCCCCTGTCACACAGCAGTCCTCCCAGCTTCTCTGTTGTCCTGTGCGTCTGTCCCCTGAACCGTGTGCCCACTGCCACTGACCCCAGGTCCCTGATCATCCTGGGTTAGTGGGTTTGCCTGGGGTCCCTGTAGTGGTGGACACACTGCTAATTGACGTGTCCTGAGGACAGTGGCATGGGCCCGCTGGGTGGGTGCTGTGGTGTTGTTTTCTGAGGGGGGAGGTTCAGTGATGGTTTGGGACTGTGGCAGGGGAACCGACTGTCCAGAGGTGCCTGATGGGCCGGGCTGGTCATCTTGATCCAGGCATGCAGAGCTGCTGTCATCACTGTGGGCCTCTTCTGTGGGGGGACTGGATATGGCTGGCACCTCCTGTCCGGTGACATTGGGTAGGGGTCCTGTTGGGGTGTAAATGCATAGTTATTGTATCTGTGTGTGCCATCTTGTGCAATGGGCGAGTTTCCTTCTACTCTTGGGCTTGAATTATAGTCATGGCCCTTGTGTGAGTGGTGATTGTGTGCCCTGGCTGAGTCTCTCTACTGGACATGCTTTGGTGATGGGTGTCCATGCAGGTCTGTGATGGGTGTCCATGCACTGCTGTGAAATGCAGGGCTTGGTATTGGAATGTGTGGGTTGTGATAGTGGGGTATCTGTGAGGTGTTGGGGTGATGGGGTGAGGGTAGGGGTAGGAGTTTGTGATGGCATGCAGGCAGGGTGGGGGATATAGTAGTAAAGATTTGACTTACCAGAGTCCAGTCCTCTTGCTACTCCTGCAAGGCCCTCAGGATGCATGATCGCCAAGACTTGCTCCTCCAATGTTGTTAGTTGTGGAGGAGGAGGTGGGGGTCCACCACCAGTCCTCTGTACTGCTACCTGGTGTCTGGATACCACGGAACGCACCTTCCCCCGTAGGTCGTTCATCCTCTTCCTGATGTCATCCGGGGTTCTTGGATGCTGTCCCACTGCGTTGACCCTGTCGACAATTCTCCATCTTCCTTGCAATGGATGTCTGCTGCACCAATGATCCAAATAGCTGTGGCTCTACCCGGATGATTTCCTCCACCATGACCCGGAGCTCCTCCTCAGAAAACCTGGGCTGTCTTTGAGGTGCTATGATGTGGTGTGGGTGATGTGTGAGGTAAGGTTGATGTGATGTGTGGGGTGATGTGTTGGGGTGTGTTTTTTGAGGTGCGTGGATAGTGTATGAGTGATGGTGTTGTGTGCCTCTGGATGCTGGTTTTGTCTTTGCTATTCTCTCTCTCTGCTTCTTCAAAAAATGTCGTTGTAAGGGGTTGCGGGTAATGTGGGTATGTGTTTTATAGTGGTGTGAGTGTGTGGGTGTGGCGTGTGCATGTGTGTCAGGTGTGTGTATTTTGAATTGTCCAATGTGGTTGTGTTTTGTAAGTGTGTGTGTATTTTGAGCGCAGCGGTGTGTCCATGCACATATCTCTGATTATGAAATGGCATCTTCTGGTGAGATGTTACTGTATGCCAAGTCACGTTTTATTTTCTTGTAATGCACTCTGGTAAGTGCACTTATAGATACAGAGTCTGGACCATGTCTGTTATGACTGCAGCAGATGCAGTGGCACCAAGACCCAGGGGTGTGGGGTGCCCGCCACACCTCGACCAGGGAGGCACATTTTCCTGGCTAGTATCAGTGCACATGGTACCCTCGCTATGACACTGTAAGGAGAGTGAAACCAACAGGTCAGCTAGCAACGTGGTACGTGTTTAATACTTTTTATCCAAGCTTGCACAACGCTCATGTCCAGAAGCCTACAAAGACAAGCCAATAGGGCACACTTTGCATCCCCAAACACACTTCATTTTAAAACAAGTTGCTTTCTTTTCCCTATTTTTTAAAGACGTTGAGGTCTTCAGTGAAGTAAATTGTCTGTGGTGATGGAATGGACTAACTTTTCCTCACAAAAACATTTTTTAAATATTAAATAATTATTTCTGTAATGGGGTATGACTACTATTTACACTGGCGCCCTTTAAAAAAGAAGCAGTCTGTAGAAGAATGTACTCGGAATATTGTGGCCTCGATATCATCTGACACAAATATAGTGCCATAGATATAATTTACAAATGATTGCCCTGTTGGAGTACATAATATATCATCTACATCCAAAGAAGCAATATTTTTGTAAATTATAATTAAGGCTCCCATTTTTCAATTTTTGCTGATTTTTACAGATTAATACAGACATAAACAAGTGTGTTTCCTGTCTGTATTTATTTTTGAAAGACGGAAAAATACAGAAAATTGGGCTTCTCTTGATTAACTTCCTATGCCGTCATTCATGAATTTCATGTCAGTAGCTTTGCAGACAAACAGCATGGGGAGTTGAAAAGTGGTATAAGATTTCCTTAAATGACTGCATATCTCAACATATGTTCGTGATGTAATGCTATTTTTTTTCACATGGGTGTACATTTTTATTCTATTTGGCTACGCTATGTGCTAAAACCATACAATGAGCAAAGAATGAGTGCACGTTAAACGGTTAAATAAATGTGGAAATATACAATTTGCAACTTCATTTATTCACAAAACACAAATAAATATGGATAAATACTGATGAGATAGCCAAACTATAAATAGGAATAAATACAGATGGAAATGTTAAACGTATAAATACCATAAAACTGAGAGGCCTAATTATAATTAATCTATGATATCTGTTGGACGATAGTTTCGTTATTAACATTATGATAAACAGCCATGTACTTTTTATTTACACCAACTACCTCAAAATGATCTAAAAATCTAATACCACGTCCATTCAAGACTGTTTAGGCAACTCACAAGAACACGTTTGCCATTTCAATTATCTAGACCTTGTATGACCTTTTTTGACATTCACAGTTCTTGACATACTTGCCAAACAGGACATCTATGTACGGCTACCAGAACATTACTGTAACCTTTCTCCTAGTGTGCAATTCTCCCTGGCGCCCCTTGTAAGCTATTCCTCTATTCTTTGCCTAACCACATCTAGTGCAACAAATGTGTCCTCTGTCATAGGTATCCCATCTTCGAAGGTGCAGGAGCACATATGGAAGCAATGATTAGTTCTTTTCTGGATCTTTTCAGAGTGTTGGGGGACAAGGGAGTTAACATCACACTTACATTTACAATTCTTTGAAGCCCATTTGGCTATCCAAAAAGGACCACGCATCGGTATTAAATAAAGCTTAGTAGATTTAGTACAATTTAGCAATCATTCCAATATATGAGCATATCAATATCACATTATATCGATACAATATCAAAATCGGCAAGCTGAAACACCCAAACAGGTTTAGTGTTTTCAGTATAAGACATAGAAAGATTACAGTCACAACAATGCAAAAACTAAGAAGCAAGAACTGACATTCTATAAAAGAATCCAAGAATCTTGTAAGATTACAGTCACAACAATGCAAAAACTAAGAAGCAAGAACTGACATTCTATAAAAGAATCCAAGTATCTTGTATTAATACAAAATGTATTATGCAAACATAAATATGAATGGGAACTGCAAATATCATGTTAAAGCTAAACATTTGAACTCTCACGTTGAAATGAAACCTCTAATTTCTTCAGTGAATTCACTTTTGGTAATATAGTTTGATGTTTCATTTTACATTAATAGGGTGAAGGCACACAGTATATACATATAATGCCAGATAAATTGGCAAGTTACTTCTGTAACCTGTGGGGTTGCAGACAGAATTACGCTGCTCTAAAGATAAGGCTTTCCGTTACTGTCCAGTAAACATGCAGCTCTGGCAAAATTCCTTTTGCTTATGGCCATCCTTTATTCATGAACTCTACCACTGCTTGTAAAATACCATTAATATGTACTCCATCAATCAATTCTGTGTCTGTAATCATGTTTCATTTTTCCTAATAAACCTGACATAAAAGTGACAACTCAGTCTTCCAGTCATCTAGACTCATTAATATAATCAAGTGATCTCAGAAAACTCAATTAATAATTAGCTTTAATATTCTTAAATATAGGTATATAGCCAATCTCAAAATTCTATTCATACAGTCAATCCTCAATCCATACCAATGTGGATGACACTTTGTTGTTACCATTATTATTCAACAGAAACAAAAGTGGTTTTGATCTGTCCTGAATGTCATTGATTTTTTCCAAGAGATATGTATTGAAATGTTGCAAACAGGGCATAATTCACAAAGGTAACTTACATGTTTGTGTAATTTGCACATTTGATTCAGTTTTCTACCTTTAAGTTATTCACAAAATCCAAGTGTAAATTCACTCCAGAAGCATAACTTACACTTGGGGCCAGATGGGCCGTTTGCGACAGGAAAAATACTTCTTCCAATGTACAGAAGGCAAAATGTGACTCGGTAACTTGTTACCCTTTGCAAATGTGGGTGTAAACATTTCTTAAGAGCAGGCATTAGTCCCGCAGACTACAGCCTACTCTTAAAAAATTAAAAGAAAACTTTTTAGTTTTCTTTTTGAAACATATCCTGTTTTCCTTTACTGAGAATAGACTGCATTTAAAAAATATATGCTTTATTGAAAAAGCAATCACAGACATGGTGGTCTGCTGACCTTAGAAGGCCACCATCCCTGTGATTCTTGTGATTCACAATGGCTCGCAAAGCGAGACCTACCTCATGAATAGGTAGGTTTATTTGCGACTCACTGCGACTTGCACAATGTGCCAAAGACACATTGGACATGGGTGTTTGCGATTTCCTAATTGCAAATCTGAAAAATTATTTATTAGGAAATTGCAAAGCCAAACCTATGTACATCTGGCCCCTGGAGTTTGTGAATAGCCATAACGTAGTAAACTCTACCTCTCCTTAGAGGATTCCTGCTAAGGGATTGCTGCAGGAGAGTGACCTCTAAGTAGGAATCTACCCCACTAGACCACCAGGGTTGTGTTTGTGGGTGGGAAGGCCCCCAGACATGGCTAGCGCTCAACCCTCCAAACAATCCCTTAACACGTCTTGTGCTCACTGATTTGTTTACCACAAATTTGTCTACCTCAGAGGGGTTCAAAGCCCATTAGCACAAGGGAGATTAAGAAAATGGAATGGAGTGAGGGGTCAGGCTATCGAGATTTGGGCTGCCCCTACACCTCCAATGCTCAGGTGTTCTGTCTGCCCCGTGGGCGGCAGATTGGGGTATTTGTCCTCAATGTACCACCCACCTCCCACCAGGGGCATGAATCGTACCAGACACTAGGGAAATTAATTACAAATAGAAGGGTTGGAGTTAGACCACCTGAATCAAACTGTCACACACTGACAGACTTTTTATCACCCTAGAAGGCAGATTGGGGGAATGTCCCCCTATCTGCCATCACTAGGGGCCAGACAGATCACTAAGCACCAGAGAAAGTGATTTAAAAAAAAGAAGAATGGGTAGAGGGTAGCAGCCTATCTGGCATTGTGCTGCCTCCTCAACGTCAGGCACAGACAGTTTTCCTACCGCTCTGGGAGGCTGATTAGGGAATTTACTCCAGTCTTCCCAATGGGTGGTTAAAGAAATCACCACTGGACATCAGGGAATACTATCTTTTAATATGAAAGGGCAGGAGCAGGTAGGGATGGCACTGGCATTAGCTTGCACCCTTCCATCCCAGGGTCCATACAGGAGGCATATTGGAAAGTGTATCCCCAGTGTATCCAGCCAGGGGGAAGCAATCACCACTACACAACATGGTTACATTTTTCACCCTGTATGGAAAGGGAGGTGGCACGTCTTTGCATGACAACACACCCTTCACCACAGGGACCTATTCCCCTCTCCAGGCCTATTATGTAGCCTATCCCCAATATGCTTACCTAGGAGAAGGGAGAGAGTAAAGAATCACACAACACCCAGGATTACTTTATTATTATGTATGGGGTGGGGTGGTCCATATTTGTGTTGGACCACAGACCTCCACCACAGGTGGCCAGATATTCTTTCCTCCAGAAAATTGCTGGAGTAAGCCAACACTACCCAGTGATGCTGAAAAACCATTAGACTATAGGGATTGTTTTTTAATTTTGTATGGGGTCGGTGGAGATCAGACCACACCCCTCCAGCCCCGGGGATGAGACAGTCTTTCTTTTCCCCTAAGAAGTATATTTGAGAGGTTATCTCCAATATGCCTACCAAGGGGGCAGAAATCACCACTTGACACTAGAGATTTTTGTTTTATTTGTATGGGTTGGGGCTGCCTGCATTGGTATTCAACCACACCCCTCCACCCCTGAGGCCTAAACAATCTTTCTGCCAAGCCCCTACCTGTAGGTGGCATACTGCGGAGTTTATCCATAATCTGCTCACCCCTAGTGGAAGAAAACATCAGTTTACACAAAGGGTTACATTTTGTGTGGGTAATGCTCATATCGGCATTATACTGCACCCATCCACTTGAGGGAGATTCACTAAGATTTCTGCCCCTGCAGGAGGCAGACTGAAGGAATTGAGCCCCAATTTGGCTACTCAGAGGGCAGTTTATCCAGGAAATTTAAGATTAAGAAGGGTTTACACAAAGGCTGTCCTTTAGCACCTACCCTATTGCACTTTATTTGGCAGATCTTCCCCAACTTAATTCCAGATCTCGAGCCTTTTCACCCAAAATGGGGGGTGCACATATGCCCTATCTCCTCAATGAAGATGATTGAGTAATAACAGATTGTATACTGATTGGTCTTGAGAGGAAGCTAGAAAACTTCAATGATTATTGTCAATCAAACAAATTGACTGTCATTATTGATAAAACAAAAATATAGAAATGGGAGAAGGCAATATGGGCATGTCTGGTCTATCGGGCATGCAAGAGTTGAAGAACGTATTAATTGTAAGTACTTGGGATGTTTTTCAACAAGAAATTAGAATTGGACCTGCACATAGGAGATTTAAAATCAAAAGCATAATCATCTATAGAAAGTCTAAAACAGCTCAAGAGCTTATGGCGGGCCAATGTTACAACCAGTACTAAATACTTATTAAGTCATGATTCTTCCTTAATTTCTATTTGGGGTAGAAATACTGGGCATGAGCAGATATGTAGACTGGGAAAAGGTGGAAGGACAATGGCGGTCATTCTGACCGCCATTTGGCTGCCCCGTGGTCAAAAGACTGCGGAGGCCATTCTGGCTTTCCCTCTGGGCCGGCGGGCGCCCGCCAAAGGAGCGCCTGCCGGCCCAGCGGGAAAGGCCCTGCAACACAGAGGCCGGCTCCGAATGGAGCCGGCGGTGTTGCAGGGGTGCGACGGGTGCAGTTGCACCCGTCGCGATTTTCACTGTCTGCTATGCAGACAGTGAAATTCATGCTGGGGCCCTGTGAGGGGGCCCCACGACACCCGTTCCCGCCATCCTGTTCCTGGCGGTAAAAACCGCCAGAAACAGGGTGGCGGGAAGGGGGTCGGAATCCCCATGGCGGCGCTGCTTGCAGCGCCGCCATGGAGGTTCAGCCCTGCCAGGGGTATTCCGGCGGGAAACCGCCGGATCCCCTTTTCTGACCGCGGCTTTACCGCCGCGGTCAGAATGGGCAGGAAAGCACCGCCAGCCTGTTGGCGGTGCTTTCCGTCGTTCACGGCCCTGGCGGGTTTTACCACCAGGGTCGGAATGACCCCCTATGTGTGAAAAATCTGTTATTCATTCCCAAATGCTCAATGATACAAGCCATCCATATGAAACCGAGCTCCAGTCATGGTCAACATTAGCACAACTACAAATCATATGGATCTGGAACAAATTGATTTCTTCTGAACAGCTGAAAATGGTCCATTTTTGTAAAGATGAAATCATCTCAAGTGAGCTTTGTGGAGCAACAAAAGTATGAAACTTCTCTTGCAACACAATTTAAGATCAAAGATTAAAAATTATCCCTCCCCTGGGCACTATCCAAATTAGAACTGCAAATATTGTGGTTTGTGGTGTCAAAAGAAGGAGACTTAAATTAGTTAAAGGCCAAGGATTCAATTACCCACTTGAGAGAGTCATGGGAAAATCACTTATCATTCTCATACTCACATTTCCTACCAAGTGTACAAATGTGCAGTGCAATTTAAAAATTCAGGTAGGGCTATACCCTTTATAAAAATTGATGCTAGAGATAAACGTGTTTAGAAACCCTGATGGTCTATAGGATTTTAAAACCAATGGTTTTAAAGTGCAATATTACCCATAGACCGCTGGCATTAAAATAATTATTTTTAATTTATTTATTTAGTTTATAGATGTTACATGTGCCTTCACCATATTTTTCATGGTTTTAAATAATCTTAAAATTTATTGTGACTTTTGTAGAAGGTATTTTACTATGAATTGTTTTATTTAGTGTTTCAGAGACATGTGTTTAAAAAAATCTAATTTTAAAACTAAAATACATTTCAACTTCAGAAACTACTGATTATTTGATTAGCATTTTATTATGTTTGGGGTGAAGAGTCAGCCTCTCCTGGAACTAGGCTGTCCTGCATCCCTGGGCCCACAACAGTTTTTCTATGCCCCTGGGGGCAGTTGGAAGATTTACCTCAGTCTGCACACAAGGAGAGATAAAGCTTAGTAGACTATCAGTGATTACTTTTTTATTATGTGTCCGATGGGGGAGGGTCGAACAGGTCTGAGTTTGGAGTGCACCCCAAGCAACCATGGGGGTAGATTGGAGATGTACTATAAGCCCTCAGGTGACATAAATCCCACTCAAACACCAGTCAAAATGTGTAAAAAATGTCAAAAATATAGTATGAGATGGGTGGCTGGCTGTTCTAACTTTGGGTTGTCTCCATACCAATTACCCTAATTAGTCTTTCTGCCTCCTTCAGGGAGGTAGAATTGGCAGGGGGCAGGTGCTCCCTCTACAGACCTCATAACTCAAACCTATAACCAAAGAAATCCCAATGTCCTCTCAATTGTCATGGGGATGACTGCAGTAGTCTGGCTGTAGGTATGCTGCTACACAGGAAGGCCTACCAACATTACGTATGATTGAAGCCTAGAGACCCAGGAGAATCCAAGGTGGTGTGACATTCAGTGAACCATGTTAATCCTAGGCATTTCTAAAACCAAAAACCAGGGGAACCTAGGGTGTTGTGGCTTGCATGGATCCCCACTTCAGTTCTTACCCAGAATACAATGTGAACATCTACACTGTGCATAAAACACAGGGGGCCAGATTTAAAGAAAAGTGGCGTAGCGCGGTGCTGTGCCAAAATTGGCAGCGCCGCGCTGCGTCACATAAGAAACGCAGGGATGCAGCATATTTAAGGGAATACGGTCCAAAATGAGGCACGCATAGAAAAAAGTAAAATCGAGGAGGAACAAAAGTATTCCTCCTCGTTGCACCCTGCTAACACCACCCCTGGGGGTGGAGTTAGATTTTGGCACTGCCTCAGGTTTATGAGATTTCACAAATCTGAAGCAGCGTCAAAATGAAATGGGTGTTGCTGTGGCATGCCCACAGCAACACTCATTGCATGCCCCTTCCACGCACAGTGCTGTGTGGGAAGGGGCAGTATTTACAAGGTGGTTTTAAGCCACAAAAAGTAGCTTAACGTCATCTTGTAAATATATTGCCATGCTTAGCACCACAGGATCGTCACTAAAAGTGACGCTCCTGTGGCGCTAGGGACATATAAGTACGGCACAGAATTTATTTTCTCTTTCCCTGGTGGATGGCCGCAACATTTGGGCCCAGGTTCAGCAGGACTCAAAAAACCTCTGCTAAACCTGGGCATTTCTAAAAACTTGAGACCCAGGGGAATCAGTTATGGTTTGCCTTGCATTGATCTTTGCATTTTCTTAAACAGAATATTCTACAAATGTCAGAATATGGGTCAACACATCCATTGTTGTGCATATTTATGTGATAGAAATATCTGGCACTTGGGCGTGGCCACGGGCGTCAAGATGGCGGTCGCACTCTAAGAGTGCTCCGGACCCCTCCGTCATCCGCCCAAACCCACTGCCATAATCAATCCTGTTTGTCCCAATCGGAACTCGAGGGGTGCCTTGGTGGTCCCCTGACCCCCGGGACCTCAAAAATCCGGGGCGCGGGAGTGCCTGCCGCCGTTGGTGAGCGGCGCCGACCGAGGGACCGGGCCACACCGAAGCGGGAACCGCCCTCCGGCCGAGATAGCCGAGCGAGCGGCGTACCGGCCCCGACCGGCGGGAACCGACCGGGGCTGCCGGAGCGGCGCCGGGGGCGACACACCACCCAACACGCCCGAGGAAGGGCCAAGTGGGAGGCCACATTTGCGAACGGCGGCGCTGAGAATCGGTGACTCCGGGGCGGGCCGGCCCTGTGGATCGGCGGGCCGGTTCCCGGGAACCCGAACACCAATGCACTGACTTGGGCAGCACGTCCCCAGGTAGGAAATATAGAGGGGCGCGAGCAGGAATTCCGCACCCTCTGGGCCCCGAGAGACATTACCGCGCACCAATAAGAGGGAGTCGGCTGGGCCTCCCCCGCCTCAGAAAATCATCCGCTGGCCCCCCCCCCAAAATGTGAGGCACCGAAGGCGTACCTACTCTGGCACGGGAACGGGAGCGGAGGAGCGACTGGAGAAAGGGGCCCTGAGGGTCCTGGAGCCTGCGCCCGGGGAGATACCGAACTGGCAAGAAAGGCGGGCGCTGACCTGGGAGTGGCCCTGGGTCGACGCCGTCCCGCGCCTGCGGGGACACCAGGCACCATGAACTCACCATGAGTGCGCCACGATAACAACTGGACAAGCTTCAATTCTGGGACTACCCCGGGGGACAGGTGATCCACCCGGACAAGAGACACACGACCCGTATCGTGGATACGCACCGCTCCCACCAGACCACACCTACGCTTCCTTGGCCCCTCGGACAACATGGGTAAAGATAGAGCCACCAGGCAGGCGCAGCCATCCCAGCAGAAGATCGACCAATTTACCACGCCAACGGTCCCCAGAACCGGAGGTGACGCTCCACTTAATGAACAGACTGCAGACGGGGTCAGTGCTATCCTTCTCGCAATACAAACATCGCAGCGGGCAGTGGAAACCAAGATTGGTGAGGTGAGGGAGGAGATGGGCCTCGTAAGACAAGATCTTAGAAATGCGGTGGGCCGCATTACGGAGGTGGGGAACCGTGTCTCACAGACAGAGGATGACTTGGCCGACCTTAGAACCAAGGTGGCTCAGCTGCAGACTAGGACCGGCGAACTCCACCGCAGAGCGGAAGACGCAGAGAACCGCTCCAGACGCAACAACCTACGCTTCGCTACTGAGTTTCTAGAAAATTGGATTAAATCCTGGATGCCGGAGAATACTCTTTCACCTTGGTTCGCGATTGAAAGAGCGCATAGAGCCCTGGCCCTGCGACCCCCCCCGGGCGGCCCCCGAAGGCCCATGATAGCGCGCTTTCTTAACTTTAAAGACCGAGATGCGATCCTTAGGGAAGCCAGGCGCTCCCCTGACGTCCTCTGGGACAACCAGAAAATTTTGGTCTTCCCGGACTACACTCAAGAAGTCCAAACCAAACGCCGATCATATGAACAGGTGAAACAAAAACTGAGAGCGATGCAGCTCTCCTATTTGCTCCTCTTCCCAGCTCACCTGAAAGTAATCCTTTTCGACAAAGCACACTTCTTCGAGTCACCTGAGGAGGCATGGGACTGGCTGACGGAAGAAGGCATCGGAAACCGAAGGGGTCCAAATGATTCATCTGGAGGCCTCTGGATGGCACGCCCGAACACGCAAGCGACCGAGTGAAGAGGTCGAAAGCGCACTAGATCCAGAAGAGGGAGGCTGAAGAACTCCAATGCCCAAACAGTTGAGGATAGCGATCTGATCCTGGCCCCCACACCAGGGGAGGAGCCAGTGGCTCAACCTGGAGACCAGACCTCGAGGGAAGAGCAACGAGTGGACCGTTTGAGCCAATCTCCCGAACTTGGTTGACTCTAATCTTCGTGCGCTGAGCTTCTTCTGCAACGGACAGCGCTAACAGAACTAGATGGCGTCCACGTGGTTGGTGCTCTGCACGCCCGCGGCGGTACTATGCCAAGCACCCCGACAACTTTATTACGGACAGGGGGCTTTTCATTAATCAACTGCAATTGATCCGACATACAGGAGGGGTCCACCACTCCACTCGATGGCAGTCTGCACGGCTGCGTTGGCCCCGTTGGGCATTAGGGCGACAGATGCTTCAAAGGTAGAAGTATGGGGTGGGGGGGAGTTGGGGAGTTTAAAGCTCACATTAGGGCTTAGTGAAATGGTTGTGATAAGTCATTATAGCAATACATACACCCACCGCGTAGATCCCTTCTACTCAAGGTGCCTATTTCTGGCCCCCTGGTCAGGTCCCCGAATTCCTGCAACGCACTTATGGCGCACACGGTCCCCGCACTGACACAGATTCTCTCATGGAACGTTAATGGCCTCCTAGATAAAATCAAAAGATCTGCAGTGTTCAGCACCCTGCGGAGGTATGCCCCCTCAGTGGTCCTCTTGCAGGAAACCCACCTATTGGGAACCAAATGCCCTATCCTAGCACTGGGAGGGTTTGACAAAGCTTTCCATGCTGGTTTCTCGAGAGGCTCCAGAGGGGTGGCCATCTTATTCCATCGCTCACTGCCCATAGTGATTACAGCCACACAGTCAGACCCACAGGGTAGATTTGTAACAGTAACCGGTATACTACATGGGTCACCGATAAATTTCATATGTGTGTACGCTCCCCCAGCTGGCTTTGACACCTTCCTATCAACTCTCCGCCGGACAATTATAGGCCTCCCACAGGGGCTCACACTTATTGGGGGGGACTTTAATTCGGTCCTGGACCCTAAGATAGACGTATCCGGACCTATTTCATCCACCCGAGTAGGGAGAGCAGCCAAATTAAATGGTTGGGCAACGAGTCTTGCCCTGTGTGACGTATGGAGGACATGGCACCCCAAAACACGACAGTGCACACACACTTCAGCGGCTCACCATTCTCAGGCAAGAATTGATCTTGTGCTCATGCCCGCCCTGGACGTCCCCAGAGTCACTGGCGCTGAGATATTATCTCAGGGAGTCTCGGATCATTCTCCAGTCCAAATCCGAATAGGAGATATAACCCCAAATCAGCGTCCCATGTGGCGCATGAATGCATGGTACCTACAGAACAACGAATTCACTCTCGAAATAAGAGACCACCTCACTCAGTACTTTGCGCAAAATCTGGGATCCGTACAATCCCCGGGCATAGTGTGGGTGGCCTGTAAAGCCACACTAAGAGGCTATGCCAAGTACCGTGTTCGCACTCGCGAACGGGCACAAGACTTACAAGTGACAACCCTCGAAGCCAAAGCCCTTGCCCTGGAGCAGTCAGGGACTACCGTGGCATCAGCATCTGCCTTGAGGCGTTTAACAGTGGTTAGAGAAGAAATAAGACAACTGGTGTTTGAGGCCGCGAAACACACATGGAGGGCATCGGCGGCTCGCGTGTATGGATGGGGCGATAAAAATGGCAAACTCCTGCATTGGCTGGCCTCACGGCCACTAGCCGATAGAGTTATCCCAGAGGTCATGGACGAGGCAGGCTCAATCGCGAAGACCCCTCTGGAAATTGCTATGAGCTTTGCCTCATTCTACGCCCAACTATACGCTGAGCGCCCCCGCCCGCAAATTGAAAGGGAATCTCCCCTACTAGATGACATAACCCTCCCTAAAATCCCACAGGCAGTCAAGGAGGTCCTGGAGGAACCCATAACTCTGGCCGAAATAACAACGGCCATGTCCAGGCTAGCATCGGGCAAGACTCCTGGGCCGGACGGCTTCCCAGCAGAGCTCTACAACAAATGCAGGGACATCTTAGGTCCTAATCTGCTCAACATGTTTAACGAAGCAACAGAAAAAGGACGTTTCCCTGCAGAAATAGACCAAGCCACAATAGTGGTGATTCCAAAGACTAGCCCACCGGCGCCCGACCGCTCAGCCTACAGACCCATCTCCCTGCTAAACGCGGAGATTAAGGTGCTCTCAACATTACTGGCCACTAGACTAAAGGAAGTGCTCCCCTCGCTGATACATCCAGACCAGTGCGGCTTCATGCCCTCACGCAGCACCAGACATTGCATTAGAAGGTTGCACAATGCCCTAGCACGACGTGACACCTTGTCCAGGTCCCCCCTTGCGCTCCTACTAATAGATTTTGAAAAAGCCTTTGACACTGTGGACTGGACGTACTTAGAGCACGTTTTAAAGAAAAATGGTTTTGGGCCTAAATTCCGAAACCTAGTAAAGCTACTTTACTCCGACCCGACTGCTCGTATTCAGGTGAACGGAGTGACATCCGATCCATTCCCTGTCCGTCGCGGGACCCGCCAGGGTTGCCCCCTATCACCGTTACTCTTCGCCCTGGCAGTTGAGCCCCTGGCAAAACTACTGAGAGAAGACCCACTGATATCAGGCTGGGCATGGCCTACGGGACCAGAGGACAGAGTGGCATTGTATGCTGACGACCTCCTCCTTTACCTCTCCAACCCGACAATGAGCGGCCTGCGGGTCCTGGAACTCCTAGAGCTCTTCTCACAAGCCTCGGGGCTTACCCTGAACGCTAACAAATCCCTACTGATCGCACTACACCCCTCGAGAGACTGTGTTAATTGGCAGGATAACATGCCAATCCGCCGCAATAGCTTTAAATATCTAGGCGTCCACATAGCTCTGCTCCCAGAGCTAGCTTGGGAACTGAATATCACACCGCTCCTTAAAAACTCCAGGAAAGACCTCCAACGCTGGCGGAATCTACCACTCAACACGTTGGGGAGAATAGCTTTATACAAAATGATGGTACTCCCCAGATTCCTATACCAACTGCAAAACTTCCCGCACCTAATCCCTCAGAAATGGTTCAACGAGGTCGAGGCTATGGCACACCAATTTCTGTGGCACGGCTCACGCCCCAAACTAGCTCTAGTCACGTGTCAAAGAAACGTCTACAAAGGGGGACTGGGGATGTCCAACATTTATTTTTACTACCTAGCTATGCGCCTACTGGTGATTAACGACTGGCTAACAGGGGGTTGGACCGATCCCGCATACAGACTGGAACCTCATGAGATGGGTTATAAAGGGGTTTTCAACGCCCTGTATGGGGGAACGATTCCGACATCCACCCCAGAGGTGACCAAGCTGGTCCTCACGGGATGGCGCACTGCACAGAGAGCCACGGGGTGGTGGGCTCGCCTAACTCTACAGACACCTCTTTGGCAGGGGAAATGGCTAAGGGAAGTCTCCACCCTGGAGGGCTTTCGGAACTGGGACAATATTGGGATAACTACGATCGGCGACATCTGGGGCAACTCCCACATTCGATCATATGAGGAACTTCAGAAAACATACTCTCTACACAACAGCCAGTTTCACAAATATCTACAGCTCAGACATGCTCTAAGGGTACACGTACGACCAGGAGACAGCATCCCAGAGTATAGCCCGCTTGAGGCTATGATTATGATGGGACACTTAAATAAAGGAGGAACCTCCCAAATATACCGCTCCATCCTTACTAATACATCCCCTCCCCTCGAGGAACTCCGCCGGAAATGGGAGGAATGGGTGGGTCCCATGGAGGATTTGGATTGGAGAGAGGCACTAATGGCTCCCCGAACATTGGCCATATCCACACGGTTTCAATTGCTACAGTCCCTTTATTTACACGCAGCTTACCTTACCCCTAAGAGGCTCCACCGGGCGAATCTTCGGACCACAGACGAGTGCCCCCGGTGCTTTCAGCCAGGAGCTGATTTCTTCCACATGGTCTGGGCCTGCCCAGTTATAGAGTCATACTGGAGGGCGGTTATGAAGGAAGTTTCAGAGGTACTGCAGTCTACGGTGGAGGTATCCCCAATACCACTTTTACTGGGGGCACTGGGCGAGACAGGGCTAAATAGATCGAGCCGCACATTCCTGGGAGTGGCCTGCTTAGTGGCAAAAAGGGATATTATGTCGGCATGGAAGGCCGTAAAAGCGCCGACCCTTAACAAGTGGAGAAGAGGAGTGGATTGGTGTGCAGATTGCGAAAGACTGGTGTATGAAGCGAGAGGGTGTCCTGAAAAGTACAATAGAATATGGGGGAGATAGGTGGGTTTGTTGGCTGACTGATTAAACTAAGACGACAGGAAGCTCCATACACCCCCGAATAAAAATCACCCAAGGTCCATGGGGCAGCTATAGCTGAAGACCTTGCTTTGTGTGCGGGGCGACCGATCACTGGCCACAAAAGGGGAAAACATACTGACCTCTCTCGGAGTGGTGTCAGAGGGGATCGGTCAGCTACTCTAATGTTATAAGACAGGACCACAATTCCCAGAATCCTTCAAACCTTAAAAACATAAAACTTAACAGGTCTCCGGGCCCCACAGGACGATTGAGACAAAGGTGGCAGATGTTACATCGTGGTGAAAGCGCCATGGTATTGAAATCGGTGTTTCACAGGTATTGCTGTAATGTATGTTTGTTGTGTATTTCCTTTTTGTTCTTCAAAATAAAATAAAAATCTTTATAAAAAAAAAAAAAAAAAAAATATCTGGCACTTCTAGCCAAAGCAAACATTTTACCATCCTGTATTTCCACCTTTCATTAGAGAAAAATGGTATGTTGCATGTGTAGGTGAGCCAAAAACACATGATAATAATGGAGCAAACAGGTAAACATGTAAAGGCCACATTGAAGCTACATTTACTTCACACACTCCAGGTTTTGTCTATTCCCTGTCCGGTACATTTGGCCAACCCACAAAAGTGGAAGTTTTGCTTTTGGCTGTAAGTTATGACATTTGCTGTCATACAAATATGAAGAAATTTAGTTTTTTCACCCCTACGTTTAGTGGTGAGATCCACAAATGTCACACCATCATGGACTGACTCATGTGTCTAGTTTTAAAACAGAATAAGGGCTGTAAAATTTCCTTGCGTTATGGCTGACCCAGGGCCTAATACTGCAACAACCTCCAATAGAAAGTGTGGGGAAATAGGATTTTTTAGGTACAGTTGTTACAATGCAATTAATTAACACAAGCCACACCACTCTGTTCTCCCCTGGGTCTTTACACTATTATTTATTGAATTTCCCTACATTTTCAGCTTTGAAATGTTAGTCAGTGAGCATTAAAGAACTAACATGCTAATATGGGAAATTCCAATTTTAGAGTGGTACTAATAAACCCTATTCCTAAACCCAGAATCTTGGACACATATAAAAATACATTGCTTTCCTTCATAACCTTTGTAATTCATTAGATTGTACCTTATAATTTGATGCATGGTGTTGAAAAGCATTGTAAAATATTCTGTTTTGCAGCTCAGTTGCAATTGTCTGTGTACATTAGCTCTGGACTTGTGCATGCTTAAAAAAACTGGTAAATAATAGTACAACGATATGCCGTGCATATGTGTGTAATGTGATATTTAAAAGAAACCTAAAGAAACACAGCTCGATTTATTATTCACACTCACAAGGTTGGTACCATCTTTATGCCAACGGCCACCTACACAAAAAGTGACATAAATTCCTAATTCAAAATATGTCCATACAGGTGTGTGTAATCATATTACCTAAACTACCATATCATTTAGGGGGGGCAGAGCTTGACTGCCTAAGATGGCGGCCGCTTAGAGCTGGAGCTCCGAGCCGACCTGCCTAAAATCCTGACAACACCAGGCTGTTGGGGGACCCCCGTGATACGTTGAGCAGGTGGGGGCCTGCTAGCCAGAGGAGACCCGGGAGACGGAGTCCCTGGAGGAGCCGGGTGCTGCCATGAGCCGTGCAAGCTGGGCAGGCACTCCGGCTGCCTACCGTGTGGGCCATGGGTTCGGGGAGCGGCTGCCGGTGTGGAAACACGGGCGGTGCATACGTGTGCTGCCGTACTTGGCGAGTACCTGGGAGCTGAAGCAGAGCAGTGGGGAGCGGTGTGCTGCCCCCCGCTGCGATCGGAGAGGTGCTGATGGTGAGGCCCTGCCGGTCCTCGGAGGACCCTTGGGGGTGCCAGGTGCTGTTGCTGACGCCGCTTGCCATGCAGGTGCATCAGAGGACTGGTGCGGTCCCAATGAGAGACGCTCTGTGCTGCCCTGTATGCGGCTGAAGAGGCACTGGGAGTGCGGCCCGGATCGGATCCCTATTTAAAGCACTGGCGGTGCTGCAGAGGAAGGCGGCCCCTCGTGGGAGTGGAAGTGAGGAGCGTGGGGTGGCTGAAACAAGGTGAGGAGACAGTGAGGTGGTTGAGGGAGACCCCTGGACTCTGCGGTCCCCTAAGCAGGGAAGCATTGGTGGTGGAAGGCCCCTGAGGAGCGTGAACAGCGGGGGTGTCCCTTGCCCCACCGACCCCTACAGATGTTGGAGGGTCTGTCGGAGGGTGCTCTGTGTCCGCCACAGATCACCCACCGGATGATCCAGTCGGGTGATGACATCACTTGTTCATATACTGGTTATTATGGTTTGGGCGGGCAGCAGTTGCTTGTCTGCTCTTAGGATGGGGAGTTGGGAATTGTTAGTATTGCCTGCTTTAGCCTGTGGTCTCTTAGGCATTTGTGATGTGCTATTGCAATGGTCATAAGGGAGCTGCGTGAGAGGGAGGTACGAGCTCCCTGACGGACCTCTTGTAGGATATGGCTGCGACACGTCCTTTTTCTAAAATACTGTCTTGGAATGTCAGGGGTATGGGTTCGATTGCGAAACGACACAAGATACTTTCGTATATGAAGCGCAGAGGGGTACAGATTGCCATGTTGCAGGAATCTCATCTCACCCAGGTGGAAGCGGATCACCTTCATTGGCGTTGGCGGGGTAGTTGTTTGCAACCACATACTCGGCCTATGCAAGAGGGGGGCGGCGGTGTGGGTGAGAGCATTAACATTGACACAGATAAGGAGGGTCGATATATATCAGTGGATGGGCGACTGTATGGCAGGCCGCTGGTCCTAGGCAGTATATATGCCCCGAATCAGGACCAACTTCAGTTCCTACACACATTATCTGCCTGGCTGGCACGTTTTGCTAATGTTCCATTCCTACTTGAGGGAGACTTCAATGGGGTACTGGACCTTGACCTGGACCGTTCTACCGGCCCGCTGCAGGGGCCAGCAGCTGTCAGAGTGGCCAAGGGCATGTCAACCTGGATCTCACATTGGGACCTGGTAGATATCTGGCGCCTTCAGAACCCTCTTGGTAGAGACTACTCATACTATTCCCACCTCTACCATGTGCACACTAGAATAGATAGAATGCTCTGCTCAACCTCTTTTAGCGAATCAGCTACGCACTCTGAATACTTGGGCCAGACTGTATCTGGTCATAGTCCGCTATTGATCCATCTAACCACGATGGAGACTTGCCAACCTGTCCCGATGTGGCGCTTGCACCCAGCAGCGTTGGAAGATTATGTATTCTGCACAGCACTACTAAATAGGTTGTCGGAATATTTGACACTGAACCCGGGCTCGGCGTCCAGTAGGGGCATTGAATGGGAGGCCTTAAAGGTAGTGGTGCGGGGCCATTGCCTTGGGCAGACAGAGGACATCCGACGGGACCTTGAACAGGACACTTCGCACTTAGAAGACGCACAGACTGACCACTCTGAGACTGCCCCGGGATGCCGGAGGGCTCGGAGTCCCCGACTTTGAGTTTTATTTCCTGGCAGCCCCGTTACAATGGCTTGTGTGGTGGCTTAGCAGAGTGGCGCTAACGAAGCAGGCAGCAGACGGGGGGGATCCCAGAAGCCCTGGACTGGTGGTTGGGCTGCTTTTGCCTACTGCACGCTGCATTAAGAGGGGAGTGTTGCTGACGACGGCTCTTGCCAACTGGCGGCGAGCCCTTAGAAGTACACACACGGAAGTGCCTTACACGCCAGCTATGCCCCTAGTGGGAATGCCACATAGGGACCCCCTCTCTTGTTTTACAAAATGACAACTACACTGCTGGATGGCCACGGACCTGCACACGCTTGGCGCACTGTACAGTCAGGGATCGCTGATCCCGTTTGATGATCTTACGGAACAGACTGGTCTGCCTCGTGGGCAGTTCCTGACATATGAGGCGATAATAGGATCTATCCGGGCCCTCTGGAAAAGTATAGAGGGTGAACCTCCCACACACAAGGTCTTACAGACTATGCTGTCCATTCGGGGGGGGGCTCACATTTGGTCTCCTTGCTTTACAGGTCACTACTGGCAATGGTACCCGCTGGATGCTCTGCGGGATAGGTGGGAGAAGGACCTAGATAGACACCTCAATGACGAAGAATGGGACAGGATTCTTGAGTAAGCCCCCTCGGTCTCTCAAAACCACCCGACAACTCAATGATGAAGAATGGGACAGGATTCTTGAGTACACCCCCTCGGTCTCTCGAAACCACCCTACTAAAATATATACAATATAACTACACACATAGGACTTACTTAACACCACGGCGGCTTACACTCATATACGGAGGGGGGCTGGGTTGGGTTGCCCACAGTGCTGATTGTTGGATGTAGAATTTGGACACATGACATGGGGATGGCCACAGTTGCAAGAATTTTGGAGGGGGGGTCATCCATAAAATCAACCATACACTACTTAGATGACTAGAGCCTACAATGGAAACATGCGTCCTGGGGTTATTCACTCAACCACGCCTCAAAAAAGTGGGCAACAGATTTGTTGATATGGCTCTGGTGTTGGCTAAGTGTTGAGTAGCAAAGGCATGGAAAAAAGCTGAGGGTCCCAGCCTAAAGACTTGAACACAAGATGTCACGAGGTTGGGTGGAGGGGAGGAGAGATCCTTGAAGAGGGAAGAAGGCAAAGGGATGAGGCGTAGGCCACTGGCCCCACTTTTGTCAGAGGTGATGGATAAGTGGGAAAACAGTGCTGCGGGACTAGACTCTGATCATGAGAGTGATACAGGAAGCACTACAATGGCCTAAACCTTCCCCTTTTCTACCTGTAAGGCACCCCTAAGGTAGGCCCTAGCTAGCCCCATGGGCAGGGTGCAGTGTATGTTTAAGATAGGACATACACTAATGTGTTTTATATGTCCTAACAGTGAAATACTGCCAAATTCAGTTTTCACTGTTGCAAGGCCTATCTCTCTCATAGGTTAACATGGGGGCTGCCTTTAAATATTATTAAAGTGCAGATTCCCTCTGGGAGGAGATGGAAATATGGAGTTTAGAGTCTCTGAACTCACAAATTAAAATACATCTTTCAATAAAGGTTATTTTTATATTGTGTTTTTGAAAATGCCACTTTTAGAAAGTAGGCAGTTTCTTGCTTAAACCATTCTGTGACTCTGCCTCTTTGTGAATTCCCTGTCTGGGTCAGTTTGACAGTTGGGCTGTTGGCACCTCTCTTCTAGACAGTGACACAAAGGGAGCTGGGGTGTAGTCTGCATGTCCTGATGAGCCATTTGGCCTGGAGGGGAAAGGAGCAGTGGTCACTTACACCTGAATGAGCTGTGCCTGCCCTCACACAATGCAGTCTCCAACCCCCTGGTGTGTGTCTGGGGCCTGGCTTGGGCAAGGCAGGATCTTACAAAAAAGAGAGAGTTTCCTTTGAAGTTTGCCTACTTCAAAATCAGAAAGGGGTATAAGTAGTGGACCCAAAACCCCTGAAAATTAGATCACTTCTGGATTCAAGTGAAACCTCTGCCAAGGAGAAGAGCTGAAGAGCTGAGGAGAAGTGTTGCCCCTGCTTGCGACTGTGCTTCGTTGTGCTATCCTGCAGTTGCTGCTTATGCCTGTGAAAGGGGACAAAGACTAGACTTTGTTTTGCATTCCTGCTTGAGATGACAATCAAAGGGCTTGAGTTGAGCTTGCCACCTGTTGTTGAAGTCTCAGGGCCATCAAAGACTTCCTCTGCCAGCACATGGACTCTCTGGTGAGACTCCTGTCTTGCCAAGGGGTGCCTCATCCAGTCCCTGGGCTCTTGAAAGATGAAGCTGGTGGAAAAGGATTGAAATCCACACGAAGACCGCCGTGCAGGGACATTTTTGACGCACTATGCGCAACGTGACTGATAAACAATGCGCCGCCAGCCTCGTGGCTGAAATTGATGCTCCGCCTGCATCGCGGTTGGAAGAATGACGCATCACGGCTGGAGAAACGATGCTCAACTCCCACTAGCGGCTGCTGATAATGATGCAAACCCCACGCAGTGTGGTTTTCTGACACTGTACAACCGGATTTCAAAGCAACATCGCTGGGCGAGAAAAATCTACGCAAAGCAATCCCGGACCTGAGGTGCCCATCTGGAAATTGACGCATTGGTCTCTTGCGAGGGAGAAAAAACAACACATGGCTGATCCAGCTGGAGAAGGAAACAACGCACAGCCTCACTCACTTGCGAGTAAGGAATCAACATATTGCTGACTTTTCCGATGCATGCTCGCCTGTGCGACTTTATTTTTGACACAAACCAGGTACTTTGAGTAACAACAGCATTGTCACTGTTTTCTAAGGATTAAGAATCTTATCCTTTTTAAAATTCATATCTTGACTTGTGTATGTTGGATTTTTGTCATTTTGGTCTTGTTTGATTCAGATAAATATTACCTATTTTTCGAAATTGGCATGGTGTCCATTTTATAGTGTTTTCACTGTATTATTGTGTGTGTTGTTACAAACACTTTACACTTTGCTTTAGAAGTTAAGCCTGTCTGCTCGTGTCAAGCTACCAAGGGGGTGAAAGGTAGTTAACTGAGGGTGAGTCTCCTTTATCCTGACTAGAGTGAGGGTCCTTGCTTGGACTGGGGGCAACTTGATTGCCAACCAAAGACACCATTTCTAACAACCATCATTACTCCCATTTCATTTTAGATCAACTCACTCAGACATTACAAGTTTCTCAGAGAATTGTACATTATCTCGGAATGGGTCACATAGGTTGTTTTGAATAGTGAAACCATGTAACAATATTAAATTAAGGGTGGGTGGAGCTCATGGAGTTCAGGCCCATGGAATTGTGGAGGTGGCAAAAAACTCTGTGGAATTCCACTATGTTCCTTGTGAGGCGGAGTGCAGCCTGCCCTACCACCCTGGCCTGAATGCACTCGATCTTGGAAACGCTAAGCCGGGTCGGTAGGCCCGACCCTGCTTAATACTTCTGAGATCGGGTGCATTCAGGCTAGGGTGGTATACCATAGGCAGTGAGAGCTGCAATTTCATACCTCTTGTGCTTACACAGCCCATGGGCCTGGAGCCTGCTTCTCTCCACACCTGCACACTTCCCGTCACCAACTACCCACAATTACAAGCTTGCTACAGAGGGGCCAAGCCCACCTCCTGTTTTGCACCAGCCTTGCAATCGCTGCCTCTGCACTTATACACAGCCTCAGACTGCCTTTTCTATAGGGCCCAGCACTAGAAGCTGCAAACCAGCTCACCACCAGCAGCCTAGTATTTTCACAAAGTGCCTAGCCTGGTTAGCCAGTGGGCTTTAAGGCACTTTCTCAGGCCACATACATCTCTCTGTGATGGGGTAACCGGTCAATCCCTCAGCAGCTGATACTCATCTCTTCTCCAGCTCTCCCTGCTGGCTTCAGCACCATACCCCATCACACCAATTCCTTTCCCAGGGACTCTGGGGAGACAGGTTCTTTTTGAAGTGGAGCTGTGACTACACGTTTCAATTTTTCCAAGCACAGACTCGCCTCATATGAAAATTCTGTCCATGCCCAGTGTCGGCCCCTGTGTGCACATAGTAGAGAAAGCAAAACGATGGCTGTGTTTTTCACTTATACTTATGCTACAGTGTCTAGTGGCCACTAGAAGTAAAGGGCCTGCAGGTTGTAAATTGAAATCTGTATTTGTGAGTAAATAGAAATGGAAAGTCACCTTATTCTTTCAGATGACTTTTCATTTCAATTTACAGATATTTCAAACATTGTTCAACATCATTATGCTCCCCTACCAAATTATTGAGTTAACTACACCACAATAACAACACTTCAGTCCGGAACTAAATGAGATAAATTAGCCTGTGTATTTAAAAAAAGTTACTTAGAAATACATTTTCCATTCAAACATGTACCTGTTCCTCTGGGTTCCCATATAACTGGCTGTACAGGGACAGGACCTATGTGGTGAGTAGTTCCAACTCCTCAGGGGAAAGTTATGCCACACTGTCACCTGATAACAGCAGCAAAAGTGGAAGAGGTGTTGTTGGCTGCAGCGCTAGGAGACAGGTGAGCTTTTTTCCTAATGCTCAGTATATGTAGGTGATCCACGATGGAGAGGGACATGAATACAGCCATTCACTTTCATGCATTTCTGTCACACACTTTAGCCTATGGTTATGCCTGTCATGGAGTGCTACACCTATTACACGGTCAACTTCCACCAATGGCCATCTGGTAGTCAATGTCCTGATGGTAAGGTCAGACGGCCATCATTTTAGGATGTGAATGAACCAGTGTATTTTTAACTGTGAAGGGTGTCACCACATTGAAAATGATGGCTAGTTTGTTTACCAATGTAAAATATGTGTAACACTGTTTTTTAATAAATTTAACACATCATACTGTAATGCGTTACTGTTTTAAAAATAAATAGTGACATGGTATATTTTATACATCTGTTGATGGAACTTTAGGAAAAAAAATCCAAAAGATAATGTGTAAATGATACATTTTAAAATGCATTATTTACACATTATTTGTAAAAAATATTAGACATGTAAAAAATAGTAAATTAATTCTAAGTTGAAATATCAATAAAAATTGAAGTGTACATATATATCACAAAAGCATATGTAATTTTACAATGACATGAGATGTGTGTTGATTATCAAAGTTTTGTATGACCATTATAACTGATGATTCATTTTTCTTAAATGCAGACATATGACCCTAGAAAGAGGTAGAAGACAACAGCCTCAAGTGTTCCCACCTTTTCCAGACCCTGCCACCATGGAAGAAAGGGACATTATAACAAGATTCAGATTGAATAGGGCAAACATACCTATATTTAAGTCATCAGTTGGAGCCTGATCTTCTGCCTCGTAATAGTAATCCCACAACAATACCACAAATAGTGAAACTTATGGCATTATTCCATAAGGATTTTTTAAATGTGAAGGGAGACTTTTATGCCTTGGGCGGCATACCACATATGGTTGGAGAAATTGATGACACACATTTGGCCTTGGTGCCACCACACTCCAGGGAACAAGTCTACCACAATTGGAAGAACTTCAATTCAATCAATGTGCAAGTTGTCTGCTTACCATATTTGTACATCTCAACCAGAGTCAACACATGATTCCTTCCTGTGTACTACAGAACAGCAGCATACTCCTGCAAATGTCACAACTTGAACCTGAGATGGCCTGGCTTGTTGGTAAGTACAATATGGCAATAGGATAATTTTTAATAGTCAGAAATGTTGAATGGGATGAGAATTTATTTTTCAATATATTTTTTACTTTCCTATAGAAGACTCAGCTTATCCTGACTGATCATGGTTGTTAGCAACGCTGAGGAATTCACCAATGTCAGGGGAAGTACGCTTCAATGAGGCCCATGGAAGAACAGGGAGGCCAGAGGAGTGGACTTTTGGGATCCAGAAGGCCAGATTATATTGTCTGGACAAGGCCGGTAGAGCCTTCTTCTACTCACCCTATAGGGTGTGCTACATCACTGTTGCCTACTGCATGTTGCACAATGGGCACCCCTGCGATGGAACATCCCACACATTGTAGAGGATGGAAACCAGGAAGAGCCACCAGATGAGGATGTTGAAATGGCAAATGAAGATGACAGTGGTGAAGAGGAAGGAACTGCTGTACATCAAATGTCATTGACCACTTCTTTGCCTGAGTGTAAGTATATCCTTGCATAATGTTAGATTCACTGTCAGAACAACCTGTAATGTGATAAGCATATCAGTCTCTACTGTATTTTCTTTTTCAGCAATGGGTAGGTCTGGAAAATCCCTGGTCAAGGATGTTTGTTGATCAAAGGTTTGACACATTGTCTACTATGTTCACGTACATTGATTATTGTTGATTGATCTATGTGATTGTGCCCTCATATATTATTATTTGTAAGGTTTCTATTTTGTATTCAAGTTTTTGGTATTGCATTAGACATGTTTTCTGTTGTATGTTGCCACCAAGGCAATATGTGTTGCTTCACTTGCGCTAACCACATGTGTGATGTGAACCATAGCATACTCGTCTCCATTCACATTTGCTAAATCCTCATTTTATGTTAATGTATGAGGCTGTTGATGTGCCTCACCACTGTAGGATGAACGTCTTGTAGCACACTACTTTAAGTTGGTTGTAACATTTTACCAGATATTTCCACAGTGTATTGGATTGATCCTGTGCCCACAAAAGGTAGTTCTGCCATAATTTGACTATTGGTGTTAGTGATGTGGGATTCCTCTTGTGAGTCAGGATTTCTGGCTCCAGCTGACATAAACCAAGATTAGTTTGCCTATTGCATATCTTTTGTTGTATCAAATTCCTTTCTTTCAAGGTGTCAAGGTCTGAAACTGTAATTGTAATGATAGCACAGACGATTTGGTCATGGCAAAACTGTATTTTATTTTACTTTACTGTGACCAACAAATCTTTATTGGGAATAGGTGTAATTGATACATCAAGAATTATGCTGATACTAATTGTGTTACATGTTTGGAAAAGGGAGAAACATTACCTAAATGTAACAATCTGTTTCGAACTATCTTTCTGTTTTCAGATTTTTGCCAGAAAACATTGAAGTAAATACAATTAAAACAATCATTCCACAAGAAAAACAACACCAGTCTTTGAAATTACATTTTATTTTTACAAACTCACATCAATTCAAAGAGGATGAAAACAATATACAAATGAAAAATAAAAACAAAACAGTCAGTTAAGGTGAATGAAACTATTTTTGTAGAGGTAAAATTGTTTGAAGTCCAATATACAGAATACAACTGTCCTCAAAAAGGTAGGTGTGCCCAGATGTAGTTCACAGAGTGAATGGTGGTCACACAATGGAGGAAATTAGGTTCTGCGTTTCTTGGTGGTAGTGGTTGAGGTCTTGCAATCCTCTCCTGGTGGTCTTGATGAACGTCCACTCGAGGGGTGGTGGTATCCAGAATCGCTGGGACTGAGGTGGTTGCTGGTGTCTGTGTATGAGGCAGGGCCTCCTTTTCTGTGGCAGAGGCAGGTGTAGTGGGGCAAGATGTTGTTGGGCCACAGAAAGGGGTAGATGTTGCTGGGCAAGCCCTGAACATATGGTGGTAAATGTCAAACAGCACCAGAGTCAGGGAGCTAATATTGGAGTTGTGATTCTGCAGGCCTGATTTAAGAGGCCCTAGCACCACCTTAGCGCCGCCATAGTGTCATTTCTTTTACTAAGGAAGCGCTAAAGTGGCATTCTACATGCGCCATATTTACAAAGTGGCGCAATGCATGCATTGCACCACTTTGTAAATCCTTGAGCCGCATTATGCCTGTGGCAGGCATAATGTATGCATTGGGGCATCCCCCGTTAGAGAGACCAAAAAAATGGTACAAGGAAATCTAAGAGATTTCCTTGCGACATTTGTTTCGGCATTTTTAACACCTACTTGCAGCAGGTGTTAAATTGGGGCATGCCATTGAATACAATGGGCCCCTATGTACTCTGCAGGAGCAGCACCAAAATGATGCCATTGCCCCCTACCCTGCGCCACGGTGTGCCGTATTTAAAATTACGGTGTACACATGGTGGCAGTAGGGGAGTGGTAAGGGGTGCAAGGAAAGTGGTGCTGCACTGGGTGCAGTGCCACTTTTCTGAAAATCAGCTCCTGCATTTCTAAAATGTGCTCCCTCTGCAACTGCTTCATGTCTCGGAGCTCGGAAAGGACCTGGCCTATCATTTCTTGGGACTGATGTAGGGCTCCCAAAACGTGGTCAATAGTGGTCTGGGTCACAGTGTACCCAGTGGCCTCACTTTGCTGGCCCCCAGATTCCCTCCCACAACCCTCTCCACCACTATCCTATGCCCTTGAGCCAGTGTGCCCCATTCTACTGGGTCCTGGCTGAACTAGAGGCGGTGATGGAGGTGGTGTTGTCTCAACAGCAACCAGGACGGAGCTGGAGGTGGTGTTATTGTCGCAACAGCAACCAGGACAGAGTGGGGGGCACCAGATTGGTGGAGAAGTGTGGCTCAATGGTTAGAGCGGCAGACCCTGAAGCAGAGATCTGGCTCAAGACCAGGGTTCAAGTCCCGCTTTGGCAGGTCTTGGGCTCAATTCCCCTTGACCAGATAATTCTCGCCTCGGTGCCTAATCTAATTCATGGGTCCCACTCTGCAACTCTGGGCAATAGCTTGCTTAATCTCCACAACGGCCCCAACAGCGCTTGGATGCCTGGCTTCACCCTGGGGGTGCTCAGGAGTGGGTGCCTCACAGGGAAAAGCCAGGAGGGGTTCCATAGCGGTATGAGTACAGCGCCTTGAGACCCTAACGGGTGAGTAGTGCGCTATACAAGTGCTAATTTACATTTATATTGCATTGGACACAGGAAGTAGAGGTATCCATTGGCGGAGGTGTTGTAACAGCTGGGGTGGAAGCTAGAGTTATGGGGCCAAGTGAGAGTAACTGAAGCTGTCTGTCCAGACAGGCCATATGGACAAGGCAGCTCACAATCATCCAGCCTTGCAGGAGTGGAGTCCTTATTGTAGACTTGATCTCGGTTTGGAGTGGAGGTATCCCCTGGGTGTAGGTCCTAAGATGAATTGGAAGAAAATCTAATTGTAAAAGTCTGGATTATGAGCTGCATATGAAGCAACCTGAAAGGAAGTAATAATTTTACAACTAAAGGTATGATTAGATCTTTCAGTGTTTGTGGCACCTTACAAACACATTAGTAATTACACTCATCCTAACTTCAAGAAATGCTACATCTAAAGAGATGTCCTCAAAAGTAATCCTTACTTAGGAATGGTACATGTGATATACCACACAGGCATCCCAACTCAGTAAGGAGAAGAAATGTGAAGGAATACATTCCCAGGCCTAGCATGATAATAATCAGACTATCATACAATGTGGTAGGATTTCTGGCATTAAGCATTATATCAACTTTGATGGGAACATTCAATATCATTACAAATCATTACAAAGTAGTTTCTGCATGCACCATGACTTGTAACTAAAACTCTAGATCATCATATTTTAATTTGTGAGACCAACTGCAACAATTCAATGTACTGACAAGCAAGAGGCAACACACAATATTGAAAATCATGCCATTTTCTGTTATCACATCAAATGGGGTTTGTCTAGTGTGTGAGACTTTAACACGTGCATATATGTTTGAAAAGAGAGGATGAGAAACATCACAGTGCAAACATGTTTTCTGGATACAAAAACAGGCCTCGTTAGTCATTTTAAGTTCACATTACCAACACTTTTAAAAATGTTATTTGTACATTCCTAGTGAAATATATGCTGTATAGGTGTACACCCATATACAAAAGAATACCATTTGTGAAATATGTTGATAGTAAAAGAAACACACTCACCATACATTCATGTTCTAATAGATGGAGTTTGCAAACTGTTATCTTAAGTAGAGCAAAATTCGAGGGTCGGAGCCAAGATGGCGACCAGTCCAGTCACATAAATCGAAGCTCTGCGCGGGCCCCTGTTAAATATCTTCTTAAATATCCTATAATCGATGAGCGTTTTATACACTTCAAGACGTCCGCCAGTTAAGAATGGGCCACAACATTGGTTTTATGGCACCAGCAGAGGTGATGGCGATGAAAAAAATAGCTTAAAAGCGGCGTGTTCGAACGAGAGAAGTTTTTCTTCTCTGTCGCCGCATCGGATTTACATGGACAGAACGATGTTTCTAACGTTCTGTGGTAGGAATTGGACTATTTACATATATATTTGTTTGGTGTCCTTGTTAGCGTTATTTTTATGGTACTGCCAATATAAGAAATGTACTGCGAGTCAAAAAATATTTGATTGTGATGTAAAATAGATGAAATGCATGATTGAATGATATACTCAAGTATTATGTCTTGTTGATTTTTGATTTTCTTTTACTAATAGCATTGCTTAGTTCAACATAATTGGAACTTGAATAGCATTAATATTCCTTTGTTGTGTGCTGATTTTAGTCTTAAGTTTAAAATGAATCAGATTGTTATTTATTATATATTATGTTAGAAATATGAGAAACAAAAAGTATATGTAAAAATGTTACATAATGAAGCATATAATGGTTACACAAGCAATTTTCTAAGAACTTCACAATTTATTTATGGAGGCTTGAAGTTTTTTCACATGTGATTGAATTTTAAATATAATATGGGAATAACAGCATGCATAATTTTGGAAATGACTATGCGGGTGACAGATATTTGGTGAAAATCATGTTAGTTGCAGGAAGACAGATTAATTAACTTAAATGTTCAAAATAATAAAAAAATCTTTGTTCCTTTTTTGTTATTAACTTATGGTTATTTATGGTAATTCATTTTGTTATGTTTTTAGCCCTGAAGAAGTCCTGAGGGACGAAATGCGTTGGCTATGGCATTGTTTTTCATCACGTTTGGAGTTTTATATAGACATTTATAAGCAAATCAATAAAATTATTCATGACCAACAGATGATTTGACTGATGGAGTGATGCATATTCAAAAATATTTCTCAAGGTTATAAAGCTGTCTAAGGAGGTCTTCCATTATTTACATTTTGGAGTAAGTTTGTGCTGAGCCTTGGTTCATTATTACAGCACCTTTTGGTGATTGAGGATTAGGGGTCTGATCTTCTGGACTCATGCACAACTTGGCCCAAAGCAAATATATTTTATCTCAATAGACGATTACAGGAAAAGGTGAAGCTAAATGTGCCTTGCCCCAGAACTGTTTCTCAAGATATGCTGTATAGATGTACACCAATATACAGAAGAATACCATTTGTGAAATATGTTGACAGCAAAAGAAACACACTCACCATACATTCATGTTCTAATAGATGGAGTTTGCAAACTGTTATCTTAAGTAGAACAAAATTCGAGGGGCGGAGCCAAGATGGCGATCAGAGCAGTCACAGAAATCGGAGCTCCGCGCAGGCCCCTGTTAAATATCTTATTAAATATCCTATAAACGGCTAGTAGCCTATGCCAACGGGGCCGTATGAAGAAGGGGGGCCCGGGGCGCTGGGCGATAAGGTGGTGACCTCCGAAAAGTGAACGGGTGAGTGGCCGTGTAGCGGAGTAGATGGGACCCTGAGAAGCTGTGGAGCGGCTGGACCATCGCTGGTGCGGCAAGCTGTGGAGGTGAGGTGCGAGGAGGATGCCGTACTCCTCACTCCGCACTGGTGCGGAAGACATAGTGGCTGCGGGAGGGTGACCCGACCCGGCGTCCCAGAGGAGGAGGGTGTGCAGACTGGCCGCTGCCAGACGTGGACCCACCGTCTGGCTGTTGACAAGAGCGGGGATGTGAAATGCTGGCGCCCCTGGCTCCTGAGCCTGCCTGTTGCTGCGTAGCAGGGGCCTCCCCTGCTGTCCTTGAGCAGGAGCAAGTGGACGGCCCTATCTATCGTACACAGGAGGGCCTCTGCGAGGAGCCCTCCCCTGTCTTCGCCGAATTGTGAGAGCAACAGACGCCCCTGATGGTGATTAGCGCCTCACTCATTCCAGCGCATTTGACTTGAACAGTGCCCCTACCCCTCGAGGAGGTGAGTGGAGTTAAAGGGGCTGCACGGTGACTGGGTGGCACTCCTCTGGGGAGTGTCCCACGAGGGCGAGTGTCTAGGGGGGATTCCCCCTATCAACACAATCTGATCTGGAGGGACGGTCGGAGGACTGCGGTAACGTACTGGCCACCCAGGGAACAAGGCTTCTACTTGCCAGAACCCGGTCACTAGCCGACAAGACTCGACCATTATAGAGTGGGTGTTGGGCTCACAATGCCATCATGATGGTGAAACCCAGGGGCAGTAAAACCCCCTTGCAGGGTCCTGCCACAATGAGCACCCAAGAATCCACGACGGTGGACTTCATACAACTGGAAACGACTCTAAAGATGCACTCTGCTTAATTTGATAAGGTACCCCAAGCTATCCTGGATACAAAGACCTCCCTGGAGTCCAGGATTGATGCAATTTACATGGATGTGAACCTGCTCAGGCTGGATCATCACAACCTGGCAGAGCGGGTTGCAGAGACAGAGTCCACGCTTACCTCTCTGCGACCCACAGTCACAGAACTTCAAACCCAAATGCAGCAGTTCCAGGCAGGAGCCGTTGATTTACACAAGCGAGCAGAGGAAACTGAGGGGAGATCTAGGCGCAACAATATTAGACTGCTGGGCTTTCCTGAACGAACTGAGGGCCCCAGTATAGAGCTGTCTGTGGAACAATGGCTGATTGACAATGTGCTAGGAGGAACCCCCTCCCAGTTCTTCTCAGTGGAAAGGGCTCACAGGATACCTGGGAGGCACTCCAAGCCTGGATCCCCTCCACGGCCCATCATAGTTCGCCTCCTTAAATTCAGAGACTGTGTCCTGATTCTCCAGCTGTCCCGAACAACTGGTCCATGGTGACATGAGAACGCAGAGATAATGGCCTATCCTGACTTCACCTCAGAAGTACAAAGACAACGTAGCTCAGATGGCAAGGTGAAGCAGCGCCTAAGGGAGCTGAACCTCAAATATGCACTCTTGTTCCCGGCCAAAATGAGAGTAGTAGATGGTGAGGCTACTCGGTTGTTCTCCACCCCTGAGGATGTATGGACATGGCTACACGCCAAGGGTTTGGCAAGTTCTCTAGAGGAGGAAAAGGACAAGACGAACTGGCTGACTCCCCAGGTTAAAAGACGACCTCACAGACCACCTAGACTCAAACCGACCAGAGCACAGGCGGCTAAAGAAAGCGCAGAGGCAGTACTGGAGGCCTCTCAATTGTCACTTAACCCTTTCTATGTCCTGGATGACTGACTAGCAGGAAACCGGGACTCCGAGATAGCCACCCGGCTTCCTCAGAGGCCTCCGAGGGAGGCTTACTCCCCGTACAGCTGATGACCTATAGTGGCAGGAACAATGAACAATGCTACGCCCCATGGCCTCTCTACTAGAGGGATGTCTATGTTATGGCAGGCCTGCCTGTTGAATGCCTGTGGTCCCCCCTGTGGGCACTGGCTGCCTTGATGCCCTTTTCATGGGGGCCCGTCCCTGGGGATCTTCCTTGATGGTACGTCCTCTGTCGCACCAAGAAGGTGTAGAATAGTGTGTGTACCGCTGCCCCCTGCATGGACTAACAGTGTTCGATGATTACCGTTTTGCATTGGATGCACAGTGTGGAAAGTTTTGGCATGCTGCTTGTTGTGGTTTATGCCTGGGATCGGGGAGTTGTACAAAACGTTTTTATAGTTCAGATGTGTCTGGTTGACCCGAGAAGTCTGCAACACCTGTAGCGATCGACGGGACCAGGAGGAGGGGGGATGGGGATTGTGTTGGACATAGTATATCGCTATTATGGGGTCTGATTACACTGCATTAACATGGAATGTTCGGGGAATGGGAACTCCGGCCAAGAAACACAGGGTGTGCGCATATCTCAGACGCAGGAACGGACATTTTGCGTGCCTACAAGAGACACATCTGACACATAGCGAACTGCTTGAACTAAGTCAAAGGTGGAGAGGGCAGACATATGTCACAGGATACTCTGCCTATGCTAGAGGAGCACTTATTTGGATAGCCCCAGGGTGCCCTTTGTTAAACAGACGACTCATATAGATACGAAGGGCCGTTATGTCCTTCTGGAGGGCACACTGGATGGGCGTTCTATTATGCTTGCGTCAACCTATGCTCCCACTACAGCACAAGGAACCTTCTTGACCATGCTCTCCTCTGCCCTACTGCAGTACCCTGAAGAGCTGGGACTATGGGGAGGGAACTTCAACTGCATACATGATACTGAATTGGATCGATCAATACCTCCCCTACCGAACGCCCCAGGTATAGAGATCACCAGACACTTCCTGCAGTGGTCTTCCTCTCTAAATTTACATGATGTCTGGCGCCTTCGTCACCCCAGCGACAAGGAATACTCCTACTACGCTCGGGGACATCAGATCCATACCCTACTAGACTATTTTTTGTAACTCAGTGGGCTGGCCTATGATGCAAGACTCTGAGTATTTGGGTAGGACATTATCAGACCACAACCCCTTTAAACTCACATTTCAGTGGGGAAGAGTCAGGCCACCCATCCCCACATGGACAATGAGAGTGGAGGCCCTGTGTGATACTGCGTATAGGGAAACGATAAGGAGCTGTATCACAAATTACTTCACTATCAATTCAGGTTCCCTGGATGACCTAAAGGTGGAATGGGATGCCATGAAGGTGGTATTACGAGGCAATTGTATAGCAACTTCCTGGGGAGTGAGGTCATCCCTCTTACACACTGTAACGGACTTAGGGGATAGCATTCGGAAGCTTGAAAAGGAGGCAATCCACTCCCCCCGCACGCCATCTCCTGACAGCTAAACGGGGCCTATACCGTGAGGAGCTACAGCGCCTTTGCAATATAGATTATACGTCATACCTGGTTCAACAACACGTGGAAGGCGATAAACCTGGATGCATATTGGCATGGCTGTTGCAGTCTGAGACCCCTCACACTATTCTGGGAGCGATTTGTGACTGCAGAGGCCAGGTGGTGCACACGCAAGAGGCGATCAATTAAACTTTTGCCCTTTATGATGAGCAACTCTACTCCTCACCTGCTTGCTCTTCCCCCATCATACCCAATTGTTTTTGCAGGGTCTCACCTTACCTCATTTAAGGCAGTCCCAGAGAGGTGAGTTGGATAAACCCAATGAAATAGATGAGATTAAGCTAGCAATCTAACAAATGAACAGAGGGAAGACACCCGATGTAGATGGGTTCCCAGTTGAATACTGTGCCGTCTTTGGGGATATCCTTACGCCTCGACTATTGGACATGTATGAAGTTACCCACCAGCGAGGGGAACTACCAGACTCACGTGAGGCACTTATAGTAGTACTAGCGAAACCGGGCAGGGATCCCCTTAACACAAGCTCATAATGCCTGCTGTCAATGTTAAGCATTGACTACCAAATTCTGAGTAAAATCCTGGAAAATAGATTGATACCGTTAACTCACTACCTGATACACCCTGACCAATGTGGGTTTGTACCATGAAGGGCCCGCATCATAACATTAGACGATTGTGCCATATTATGGACGCAATGTCGAAGGAGACGGGCCATCCAGTGTCCGTCTCTCTAGCCTTCAGAAAGGCATTCGATACCTTGGGTTGGTCATATGAAACGCAGGTCCTCCGGCGATTTGGGCTGGGTCCACATTTTCTGCATTGGGTGACACTGTTATACAGTGCCCCACGGGCACGGATGCGCACAGGCACCCAGAGTTCTCGCTCCTTTCCTATACAAATGGGTACACGCCAGGGCTGTTCCCTCTCACCGGTGTTATTTGCCCTAGCAATGGAACCCCTGGCAATATGTCTCTGAAATAGAAGACTTGACTGGGGAATCCAGGTGAGACATCAGTGGCACATTACTTTACTGTATGCGGACAATGTTCTGATATATCTGCGAGGCACAGAGGGCGCGCTCCCGGATCTTTTTGACCTGCTGGATGGGTTTGCTGAGGCATCAGGCCTGCGGGTGAACTGGGGGAAATCCTGTGTTTTCCCACTGCGAGCTGCGGATAACCCTCAATCTGTACACTTGGGTGACGGGGGACTTCCGTGGACACAGGAGACTCTCCGATACTTGGGGGTGCATATATATCACACTGAGGCTGATCTACTTGAGGGCAATCATGGCAGAGCTCTGACATCACTACGCCACTCCCTGCCCTTCTGGACACGACTCCTGCTGTCGCTAATGGGAAGAGCGTCTATAGCTAAGATGCTGGTGCTGTCCCAACTTTTATATTTTTTCATGGCACTGCCGGTCACCCCACTGAAATACTTTTTTTGAACTTTAAGAAGCTTATTAACAGCGCTTATACGGGGACAGGGTCGGAAAAGGGAATCTCTTAATGGGCTCCAGAAACCATTGAAGGAGGGACGAATAGCCGTCCCTGACATGGAATGCTATTTTGCAGCAGCACAACTACAGTGGCCCATGCGCTGGAAAGTTGGTGACCAGATGATGGAAGGGGATATAGTGCAGGCCGCGCGGGGCAAGAGAGGGGTGCTTGAATGGCTGCTAGACGCTGGGTCGTGACACCCCGATCCCAGCCTACTTATGGGAACAGCACGGCTAGTATGGAAGCAATATATCCAACCTCCAAGTGTGGTGATGCCGTACTCCCCACAGCTCCCATTGTGGGAAATACCTCTATAAAGATGCCTTCAGCGATGGTACAATTTTACTCCCTGGGAAATTGGTGAGGTACGTTGCTCGGAGGATTTGTACAGTGATGGTATGCTGTTACCCTTCCAGGGCCTTATGGGAGCACATGGCCCTTACCTAGGACAATTCCTTGTCCATAATGCAGTGAGTACAGTGGTTGGCAAAATATGGCATTTGGGACAAGCTGAAGCTCCTACCCATAGCGGGCTACACTGTATGCTATTGAGAGAGCGTAGCTTATATAATCTATATTAAGATTAAATGTTTATGAATTAATTGGATAATGCCGCATAGAAACTGTAATAGTAAAACTTTGCTTAAACGTGCACTTGAAATGTGACCACGGGGAGTGGCCACCAATGTATACGTAGACTAATAATGATGACTAAAATGTTTATAAATTGTTATATTGAATAAGTTCTATACTAACTATTAATCATTGTGTTATTGAATCTGTACTGAAATTCTTGTAGGCCTTAAGTTAGCACGAGCCGAGGCTTAGCTGCTTGGCTCTCATATTAAACGTATTTTTCCTATCTTGCAGTGTGCTGACTCTCAAAAGGACATGACCTCTTTTTTTCTTCAAACTAGAAGCTGAATGTAACCATAGTAGATCCCCATGAAATCCCCATTGCTTTAAGAAAATGTTAATCAAAATGCAACAGTGTAGATTAATGTAACGTACAAGGTCATTCAAACCGGTGAAGACAATGGAGCTACTGACCAAAAGATGTGCAAAGAATTACAGAAGGATGAAATCATACCGGACGTGCTACCTCTGAAGACGTAAATCATGTGGACCAATGAAGTGACTGTAAAATAATATGGGGTGAAAGATTAATGATTTAGGGCCAGATGTAGGAAAATCCAATTTTGCGACTTGCAAATTGCGAGTCTGACCGACTTGCAATTTGCAAGTCGCAAAATTGGATGCAGAATGGTGTCTCAGACACCTTCTGCGACTCGCTATGGGGTCGCAAAGACCCACCTCATCAATATTCATGAGGTGGGTCGCATTTTGCGACCCCATAGCGAGTCCCTGCACTCACAGGGATGGTGGCCTGCTGTAGTCAGCAGACCTCCATGTCTGTGACTGCTTTATAAATAAAGCAGTTTTTTTTTTCATTTTGCAGCCCGTTTTCCTTCAAGGAAAACGAGTTGCAAAATGAAAAAAATCTGAAACCATTTCGTTTTCCTATGGACCACTGCCTGCTCTGAAAAAATATTTATGTCGACATTCACAAAGGGGAAGGCGTCCCTTGGGGACCCCATCCCTTTTGCGAATGTGTTACCACCAGTGTGACACTGTTGGTAACTGCGAGTTGGTTTGCGACCACATTCGCAGTCACAAAGCAACTCTGAATTGCGATGCGAGTCGCAAATAGGAAGGGAACACCCTTCCTATTTGCGAGTCGCATTCCCAAATTGCGAGTGGGTACCGACTCGCAATTTGGGAATGTGCATTGCGGGAGGCCATTTGCATGGCGCAAACTGCGTTTTTCGCAGTTTGCGCCATGCAAACGGCGTGCTACATCTGGCCCTAAATGTGTTTTCTGATAGGTTAAAGATAGTGGGGTATAACCAACGACCAATGACATTTTAGGGGAATGTACAATGGAAAAAGGATAAAAAACCATGACACGGGGAGCCATTGAGAATTAGGTAGGGAATGCTATTGATTTTATCCAGAAATTTTGTCACTCTGTTTGGTGACTTATTGGGTTGCTTAAAACCATCCTCGTCCTTAGATTTGCCCATTTTAAACTTTACCTCCTTTTGAGGGAATTGCCCATTTTGCCCCGGAGCTGAGTTCTGACTGATGGGGATTTGACTGATGTCCTGAAGACGAAGACTGAACCTGTGCGCTGACCTAAACCTTGGAGGGTAATTATGACAATGCATTTGTGATTTGTCTGTCTGCTTTTCCTTTCTAGCTACCAACTGCTTACTTTTGACAGGGACCATAGTTAGATGTTTTCCAAATTGGTGTTCTAAAATTGTGAAATGGTGTTCACTAAACTGACGCAAATAGACAAACGACCAAAACTATGCTTTGTTGAACTGACGCGTTATTGACAATCTGCTAATTGATCTATGTTCCCAACGTGTTATGTTCTGATGTTTGTGATTCTCGCCTTAATGAAAACTTAACAAAGTTGCCATATCGTGACTATACTATTATGTTTCTTGGTTTTGAGACTAACGCATCTGCTTTTAGAATTGTAATCAATAGGGAATAAAACTTCATAAAATTCTACTAAACTGGTGTGGTTATTCATGACTGCAAAGTCATGGTAGAGTCTTGAAATAATTGATGACTTTGACTAAATTGATAGGTATTGTTGTGATAAATATTTATGACATTATTGATGTATTGATTGAAATATTGATTAGCTATCTCGTCCTAAGGTGTCTCTCAACTGGGTCAAAAGATTCATTGGCCTGAAACGAGTCCTGATGTGTAATAAATTATCATAAAGGGACGCGTTAACACTATCACAGGGACAAAACCGCAAAGCAATCTCAGCTCTATATTTAGCACTATAAGAACCTCAGACTATCCGTCACCCATGAAGTAAAGCCAGATGGGAAGACTGTTTAGGCATTAACTTAACCAACGAGAAATGGGAAATGGCATTAGAACAGGTGAAGTTTATCTCACGTAACAGCAGATTGAAATATACACAATTCAATTATTTACACCAAACATACTTAACACTACATTGTTTGCATAAAATATTTCTGGGCTCCTCATCCACTGCCCAAGGTGTGGGCATGATGATGCCACTTTTCTACACATGACTTGGGAGTGCCCTATACTACGCCCCTTATGGTCCTGAGTCTAACTGTATGTGTCAGAGATCATAGATACGCCGCTTACATTAGACCCACTCCTTTGTCTTCTAGGGCTTGCAAAAAGAACTGAGACAATTAAACATTATTTAAAATTTGTAGACTTAGCGTTAATATTGTTTAAGAGGCTCATTGCCATGTCATCATTGACAACTGGCTGCATGCAACCTTGAGATGGACCACAGCAGAAACCAATGCAGTGGCACGTGATTATGGACCCTGGGGCGGGAATGGGGTGGCCACAATGTGGGACACTTACGTACTCAAATTAACAGACATACAAGCTTCACAAGCAACTGCTGAGACCGGAACCCAGAACATACTCCAAACAGCAGCAGCGTCACTCTCGCCCTAACTACTAACGCCGCCCCAATAATGGCCTCGAACAGACTCTTCCTTATGCACCTCAGTCCAAGACATGATTCTTCCCATAATCCCCACAAACAATGATACCACAAGCCTGACACGAGGCAAGAGCCGTCGCTATCCTCTTAGGCCCACACTGTGCTGCTCCTACGACGCAGAACCCCTCCTGAATTGGTGGAACTCCCACCATCTCATACCCCACCAGACCAGACATTAGTAAAGTTGTTACTAACCATCGGTGGGAGTTATCAACATGCATACATACTAAAGATGATTGGATGACACACATTATTGACTCAAGGCATTGATGATGGCCTAATGCCCAGAATCCCAGGTTTACCCAAGCAAGAAATGGGAATTAGGCTGGCTTATACATGTTGATGTGCCAGATTTTATGTTCACCATCTAAAGTAATGTTATAGCTATATGTTCGCTAATTGTCATCAGTGTCGATTCATGTTGATAATTGTTTACATCCCTATATTGAAAACTCAATATAAGATATTAAAAAAAAAAGTAGAACAAAATTCATTCAAACAAACAAGCAAATGCAAACAAATGATCAATAAAGAACAACACACATACTGACCAAACATATTGCCCAGTAGTGACAAGAGACATAGGGGGTCATTCTGACCGCGGCGGACGGCGGTCGCCGCCCGCCAAGCGGTTCCCGCCGAAAGACCGCTCCGCGGTCAAAAGACCGCGGCGGTCATTCTGGCTTTCCCACTGGGCCGGCGGGCGACCGCCGAAAGTCCGCCCGCCAGCCCAGCGGGAAACACCCTTCCCACGAGGACGCCGGCTCAGAATGGAGCCGGCGGAGTGGGAAGGTGCGACGGGTGCAGTTGCACCCGTCGCGAATTTCAGTGCCTGCAAAGCAGACACTGAAATTCTTCGTGGGCCCCTCTTACGGGGGCCCCTGCAGTGCCCATGCCATTGGCATGGGCACTGCAGGGGCCCCCAGGGGCCCCGCGGCACCCCCTACCGCCATCCTGTTCCTGGCGGGAGAACCGCCAGGAACCGGATGGCGGTAGGGGGTGTCAGAATCCCCATGGCGGCGGAGCGCGCTCCGCCGCCATGAGGATTCTCAAGGGCAGCGGGAAGTCGGCGGTACACCGCCGACTTTCCGTTTCTGGCCGCGGCTGAACCGCCGCGGTCAGAATGCCCAGCGGTGCACCGCCAGCCTGTTGGCGGTGCTACCGCCGACCTCCGCCATGGCGGTAATTACCGCCAGGGTCAGAATGACCCCCATAGTACCATACTGCTACTATTTTGATGATTACATTACATTTGTGAATTTTAAATTTAGGTTCATATGTTTTACAAAGGTGAAAAACACATTATCAACATCTGACCTAAGAGCAAACACTACATTCCTGTTTATTGACCCACTGAGAAGTGTAACTTACCAGTCTCCACTCCACCAGGGATACCTATCAAGCCTTCAGGATCTAGGCTCAGCAAGACGTTCTCCTCCCAGGGGAAAAGTTTTAATGAGGGTCTGGGACACCCACCATCAGTCCTCTGGGCCTCCAGGTGACACTTGGAGGGCAGGGAACACACTCTCCCCCACAGGTCGTACCACCTCTTCCTAATTTTCTCCAGTGTGCACAGGTTGTTTGATACAGCATTCACTCCATCAACCATTCTGGCCCTCATTTGCCTTTTCTGAGATATGGTTGCATTTAGTACTTTGGCCCCAAACAATTGTGGCTCTACTCTGATGATTTCATCCACCATGACTGACAATTCCCCCTCTGTAAATTTGGATTCCTCCTCCCTGCCATAGTGAGACACTAGACATAAATGAAATAGTGGTAAGGATGAAAAACTTTTAAAATGAAAAATGAACATAGAGAGAGCCAAAAAACATAACCTGGTCCTGAGTGGTAAATTCAGCAGAAAAATGGTGTTCTGCAGGGGAATCGCAAATGATCATGGTCTGAAATGGAGTTTTGGCCAATAAAATCAGGTGTGTACTGCATGCATGCTTCAAATAGCCACAGCCATAGAAAATTGTTGAGGGGGTCCCACAACAGGCTCCTGCCATCTGGTATCTGGAGCAAGAACAACACCACCATGGCTGTGAAACTTAAAGATGCATGGCACAACCCTGCCAACCTGATGGCAATGGAGTACTGTTAGGCAGCATTGGAGCTCGCTGACTCAGCAGTGGCAGACCGCTTACATGGTGGACACCACTCTGTTGTTGGGGACAGAGTTTCAGGCACCATAGTTCTAAATACAGAGGTTGGAAGTCTGTCAGCTTAACGGAGTTCTTGGAACCTCCGTCATGGTGGGCCAGATGGCCTTAATGAGACTATTCCAGATCTCTGACCATAATTGTGAGCCGCTCCTACTGGCCTATCTCTAGGTTCCTTCAATAAATTGGCTCAGGAAATGCTGGGCTGCTATCTATATTAAATTTAATATGATGTCTACTTGTAGATTTTTACATTTGATTAAGAGAGGCAGTCCGTAATTGCACTGGACAATGCTAGTTGGAAAAGTGAGGCCCAGGAAGATGGCTTTTGGTCACCAGTATGCCTTAAAATCCTGTCTTCTGAATTTACCGATAGCTAGCCTATTTACTAGAACGTTGGAATGTTGGGCGCTCCATTGAAGACAATGGAGTGCTTCCAGCTTATAATGGCTGGTAAAAACCCGGAGCTTCAACATTTTTTTTCACACAGCAACAGATGTGAACAAAGGCCTCACAGAGCCCGAGGAGATTTTAGTTCTCTTAGGCTCCATGAGGGCTTTGTTTTATTTATTACAACATTGTGCCTTATAGTGGTGGAATGTTCTAATAGCCATATAGCCCTATTTAGCTGGACTATATTGGCCATTAAGGTCCTACGCCCTTATTAAAGGCCCTCACCAAATGCTGCAGTGGACCTTTAATGGCCGGTATTGCCCGCTACGGTGGGTTATAAGGCTACACTAGATAACATCTATTCCCTTCTGTCTCTGACTATGCTGCATAAATCTATCTCTCTAAACATTAGCACACCACCACCAGCCTTCTCTCTCTCCCCCACATAGTCTTGGAAATTAAATTAGACTTTGAGGAAACATTCAAATGAAATATAGTCCATTGTTTGGCCAAAAGATACCAGAGACACATAAAATGGTCTTCCCAATAAAAATCAAATCCAATCATCACTGCAATATAATGCCCATCAATAATGAACAAAGCCCCATGTAAAATAGCTTGATTTTCCCGTGAACAATGAAATAGCCAAGATGTCAGCTGAACTTGTGTACACAGATAAAATGATAAAATGTTAATGTATTGTCAAGTTATTGCTGCTCACTTTACTTTACATATTAAATACATTTTTAAACCTACATGTTTACAGTAGATACATGAAGTTCTCCGTAATGAGGTGGAACCTAGTTGTGATAACCTCCAGTTTTTCACTTTTTGTTCTTTGGTTTTGCCCTGGGCTTCATTTGACCCCAATTGAGCTTCACTCACAGTAATGCTCCATGTACATGACAACTAACGGCATCCTCTAGGGCCAATCCTTTGATATGAAGCCAGGTGCCTACTGCCTGTTTTCTTTTAATAACTCGAAAACTACTAAATGGATTTAGACCAAATAAAAAGGGCACTTTCTGGACCAAGGGCTATTCAAGACCTTTCTGGCAAATTTGCTGTAATTCCCTCCAGCGGTTCAGGCTGAATTCATGTTCAAAACAGTTATGGAAATGAACATGAGGAAAATGCATTTTGGGATCCCCACTTTCTCTCAGTCCCCTGCTTGACAGATCACTCCAAAACCTTCCAGACAGCAGCTGCAATGAGCGCAGAATTTTATTTTGAACATTTTGTGAAGATTCATCAACTGCCGCCAAAGATATAGGTAAGTCAAAAAATACTTTTCCTATGGAACCTAGGTTCTAACTATAACTAACTATTCACTGGAACAACCAAAGGTTACAGGAACATTATAGTTAGGAAATAGAATTAAAAAACAAATCATAGAAATTCACTTAAAACACTAAAGGTTACAGGGTCGTTATAGTTAGGCTCACATTTTAAACTTGCGCCCTCTCCATGCACTGCTAACTATCCCACAAATTAAAGCACTCATTACATCTTTGATAACATCATTGATAAAGTCATGGTAAGATCTTCAGTAAAAGTATTGGTCACGTACCTGTGCATGGCGGGGACACGAGTTATAATTACCTTAAGGCACATTACCTCCCGTCCCTCCCTCACCTTCCTTTTAACCAATGAGGCCTCCTGCCTCCCCCCTAGACCCTCCCTTCCCCTTTCAAAAACCCCCCCCACCCTTATCCCCTCCTGTTCTTTTGTCTAGCCCACGCTAGACGGTTTTCTTTCCCTTTCTTACCTGCACGGCGGGACCTGGAGGTCGTCGATGGAGGCACTCCTCGGGACGCGGTGCTCCGCGAGGAGTGCTACGGCTGGGTCACGTCTTGAGCGAACGGCATGGCTGCTCGAGAGGCGTGTACTGGGGGCCGGCTGACGGGGTCAGCCGGCCCTCTGTGGCTGGGGCGTTAGTTTCCGGGTTTCCGCGCCGCGGAGCCGCGAGGACCGAGGAACTTCAATTTTTGGATGCTGGTCAGGTAGGACGGGCGTTCTGCCCGTGGTTTTTTGGATTTTTACAAGGATTGTGACCTTTTTAGGGTTTGGTGGAGCCCTGTTAGGGAGGACCAGGGTCCTATATGTAGGGTAGTGTTTTGGAATGAAAGGCAGTGTTATTTTGGTTACCATGCCTAAAGCTCCAGCAAAGAGACGTGGTTGTCTCTTCTTCCTCCTCGGAGGTGGGAGGGGAGGGTAGCATTGCTCTTCCTGAGAACCCACAGGTACCTGGCAGGGGTACTCCCCTCATGTCTAGTGAGGAAGTGCAGGATATGGGTGAAATGGCTGCCACCAGGGCACTGCAAGCTGGCGTGGCCAGGACTGATCAGTCTAAGCGTGCGCACTCATCGGTAGCGGCAAGGAAATCCTCATCGGAGAGTGAGGATGAGGCCCCATCAACGTCATCTGGGGGGAAATAGGTTTCCAGAAGAGGTAATGTGGGAAGTGATGACACATGTTCGGGACAGTTTAGGTTTCCCTGTGTTTCAACCTACAAACTCAGAGTCTCATTTATTTCCTCAAATATCAGACGCCTTTTATGTTTGCCATGCCTTTCCAGGGACCTGTGAAGGATATGGTGTTTCGTGAGTGGAAGGATGTGGAGAAGGCTCAGGTTCCACGATTCCTTCAGAAACTTTACTTACTTGAGGGTGAGGGGGTTTTTCCTCCTTCAATACGCCTGGACTCTATTCTGGCTACTCTAATTGGCAAAACGGCAGTCAATCCGGAGGATTGTGTGCCTACGTATGCCACAGACCGTAAAGTGGATTCAGGTCTTAAGAGGGCTTTTGCGGCGGAGAATCTGGCGCTGAAGGCAGGGATTTATTCTGCTTATGCGTCACAATCATTGGTTCAAGGCGTTGATAAACTGGCGGTGGCTGTACAGGAAGGGGCGGAGTGTTCGGAGCTCCTGGCTGGTATGGAACAGCTGGCCAGATTATTGGCGGATGTGTCTTCAGATATAGTCCGTACTTCGGCTCTGGCATCTGGGTCTTTGATTGGGGCTCGTAGGTCCCTCTGGTTGCGTTCATGGAAGGCTGATCCAGGGGAAACGGCGGCCTTGTTGAGACTGCCGTTTGAGGGTTGTAACTTGTTTGGAGAACTATTACCATCCATACTTTCCAAGGCGTTTAAGGAGCGGAAGCATGCCTTACCTTTTAAAGGGGTTTCTTCTTCGGGTAAAGGGTGGAAGAAGCATTCCAGATCTTCTCCTACTAGGGTTGCTAAATCCTTTTCGTTTAGGAGACGGCGTTTTCATCCGCGTTTTTCACCTAAGAAGTCTACTCCTGAGACCCGGGGTGGTTTCAAGAAGGGGTCCTGGCATTCGCTGTGGGCCTGGCAGAGGGCCGGTTGGGGGATGACTGTGTCACTTTCTTTCAGCTTGGGAGGACAGTGTAACCGATCATTGGGTACTAGACATGGTGACCAATGGTTATGTCATAGATTTTGTGGCGGTTCCTCCAGATTCCGGGGTGCATCCCACACCTCTGCCTTCAGAGGGGTCTTGGAGTGGAGCATTATTGGACGGAGTGCGGGACTTACTGGTCATGGGGGCCATTTCCCATGTTCCGCTAGACGACCGAGGTCAGGGCACTTATGCGGTCTTGTTTCTTGTGCGGAAAGTTTCAGGGGGATTTTCAACCGGTGCTCAATCTGAAGGAGGTGAATACCTGGATCAGGACAGTGCATTTCCGCATGCTGTCCATTCGGACTATTTTTACATTGGTCAGGCAAGGGGATTTTCTGGTGTCACTGGATCTGCCGGATGCTTACCAACACGTACCGGGGGCATGGTCCTCTCAAAAGTTCCTGAGGTTTGCTGTGGGGCAGGATCATTTCCAGTTTTGCGTTCTGCCTTTCGGTCTGAAATCTTCTCCCCGAATTTTCACGAATATGCTGGCTCCTCTAGTGGCTTTGCTTCATTCAGAAGGGGTGTTTCTGCACCCTTATCTAGTCGACATTTTGATTCATGCCCATTCACGAGACCTTTTGCAGAGGCAGGTGGCCCAAGTTCTGGGGGTCCTGCAATAACACGGGTTTTTGATCAATTGGGTGTAATCAGACTTTGTGCCGTCCCAGGATCTGGTTTTTCTAGGGGCTCGGTTTCAGCCTATTCTAGGGTTGGTGACTGTGTCCGAAAAAAGGTTGGATGCTCTCCAGGCTTTGGTAAAGAAGGTATGGTTACTGTCTGCTCCCCGAGCTCTTCTATGGTTGCGACTGCACATTTGGCGTCAGTGATATTTTGGGTTCTTGGGCACGTTTCCATCCCCTGTGCTTGATGACGTGGTTCTTGAGTAGGTGGGATCCAGGGTCCGGTTCTCTGAAGGACGGGGTTCCAGGGTCCGGATTGATTCACAGAGAGTTGCAATGGTGGTTGGATGCAGACCACCTGAGGGTAGGGGTGTCTTTGTCACCTCTGAGACCCGCGGTGGTGACGACTGATGCCAGCCTCTCCGGTTGGGGGGCATGGATGGGGTCAGCTCAGCTTCGGGGGTTTTGGTCCCCTCGGGAGGCGAGTCGGTCATCTAATTGGCGAGAATTGCGGGCTATATTCCTGGCTCTGGTCCATTTCCAGGATTCCCTGAAGGGGTTGGCGGTTCTGGTTCGCACAGACGACTTAGTGGCCGAGGCTTATGTCATTCGGCGAGAGTGGTAAATGTTCGGGCGGATCTACTGAGCAGAGTGATGCCTTCCTCTCAACTTTTCTCTCTCCGGAGGTCTCTGTTTCGGCATCTGGTTCGGCTTTGGGGTCTTCCAGTGCTGGATGTGTTTGCGTCAGTAGAGAATGCGATAGTGGAGTGCTTCTGCTCCCGGTTTCGGTGTCCCCAAGCATGGGAGGTGGACGGGATGTCATGTCCTTGGCCGCAGGGCCTTTTATATGCGTTCCCTCCGTTTCAACTATTCAGGGCGTTTCTGTTAGGTGCCAGTGGCTTTGAGTTCTACCTTGCTGGCTTCATGGAGACGTTCAACTTTGCTTTCTTATGGTAGACAGTGGAAGGTGTTTTCGTCTTGGTGCTTAAGTCGTGAGTTGGATCCTTCCTGCGCTTCTCTCTTTGAGGTGATGCAGTTCCTGCAGGACGGTGCTCGTTTAGGGTTGTCAGTGGCTTCTCTTCGGGTACAGTGGGCGGCTATTCAGGCATTTAGGGACCATGGCGTAATCTTCAAGTTGAAGGGCGATTGATGCCTGGATTTTTTCAGGGGCTTATTAATTTATTTCCTCGCCCGGTACGTTCTTTTCCCTCATGGGATCTGTCCTTGGTTTTGGATGTGTTGACGGGGGCCCCTTTTGACCCATTGGGGGACTGTGATTTGCGACGTCTATCTTTGAAGACGTTCTTTTTGGTCGCCATTACTTCGGCTCGTCGGTTGGGGGAATTGGGGGCATTGGCATGTTCCTTTCCTTTTTTGTAAGATTTTTCCCGAAAGGGTGGTTCTGGTTCCGGTGCCTTCCTTTATTCCAAAAGTCAATTCTTCGTTCCATTCCAGGCAGGCGGTCATCCTTCCTTCATTTTGTCCGGATCCCTCATCAGGGGAGGAGGTCCGTTTGCATTCGTTGGATGTACGTAGGGTTTTGTTGGAGTATCTGCGGGTGGTGGCTCCTTTTCGTACAGGGGATTCACTGTTTGTTACTTTTGGTTCGGCGCGCTAAGGTGAGAAACCTTCCACGGCTTCCTTGAGTCGGTGGGTTCGATCTTGGATTCTGTTGGCCTATTCCTTGAAAGAGGTGGTTCCTCCTCTAGGGATTCAGGGGAGGTCTTCCAGAGGCATGGCGGCGACGGTGGCAGAGCTTCAGGGGACTTCAGTGGTGGAGATTTGCAGGGCCGCCACTTGGGCTTCTCCTTCGGCGTTTGTGCGTCATTGTAGTCTGTCGGACTAGGGTGGTTTGGAGTCGGTGTTTGGTCACCGGGTCTTATCCTCTATGAGATAATGATTGGGATGTTCTTGGTGCAGGATATTAACTAAGGGTCTTGCAACTCGATGTCCGTCTCCTGTGTGTTTTTCTTGCTATGTCTCATTGGTTAAAAGGAAGGCGAGGGAGGGACGGGAGGTAATGCTTCCATTTTCTTACGATAATGGCATTACTCCTAGTCCTACTCCCTCGCCTTCCTTTTCCGTTCCCTCCCACCCTCCCGGTACGGACTGTCCGAGTTGCGGCTTGGGCTTGGTTTTTGTACAGGAGGGGATAAGGGTGGGGGGGGGTTTTGAAAGGGGAAGGGAGGGTCTTGGGGGGGAGGCAGGAGGCCTCATTGGTTAAAAGGAAGGCGAGGGAGTAGGACTAGGAGTAATGCCATTATCGTAAGAAAATGGAAGCAAGTTATAGTTACCTAACGCGAATTTCTATGGTTTCGTGTGCTTAAAATGTGAGCCTAACTAACTATAACGTCCCTGTAACCTTTGTTTTTTATGTGGAGATATATATATATATCTATATATATATATATATATATATATATATACACACACACACACACACACATATATACACATACACACACACACATATACACATATATAATACAGAGTCTAAGAATGCCAATGCACCATTGATAGTATATCAGTCACCAATATCTAGTATGTTCATTTGTTCTCTTTTATTTGGATTCCTTACATTGTGATACCAATTCTTATGAGACATAGATACAACCAGCCAACGTGTTTCGTCTTCTTAATTTTTTAATCTTGCATATCAATATAATAATTCAATCAGATAATTGTCTCTGTCTGTAAAAGAGTTTTCTCTCCATAGTTTCCAGGATGCACCATATTCTAGGCTTCCTTATTAGTCATCCTGTATGAGTAAATTCTGACCCCAACTATAACATTTTTGTAACCTTAGTGGTTTTCAGTGAATTTCTATATTTTTTTAACGTATAGTTAATTTAATTGTTATACGTGAATCCAACCAAAGTGGCGCATGGCCTTTGTCCGTGTGCAGTAGGGGTAGCCCGCAAGGCTGCTGTCCCTGCAGCCAACACCCCTAACCACCCAACCAGATGTTGAGCACGGCCCTTTGCACACACACCGCAGAAGTTGGCCACAACCTCTCTGGGTGTGAGAATAGGTGTGAGAGGCTGTATCTGGGGGTAAGAATGGCTGTCAGAGTGTCTGTCTGAGTGTGAGAGTGTGTACATCAGTGTTTTACTCAGTGCGTCAGTATGTGAGCAGGTCTGTGAATGGGTGCATCATGGTGTCAGTGGGTCTGTGAGAGGGTGTGTGACGGTCTGAGTGAGTGTGTGAGTGTGTGCGTAACTGTCGGAGTGGGTCTGAGTGGGTGCGTAAGGGTCTGACTTGGGCTCTGAGTAAGTGCATGAGGGTCTAAGCATGTCTGTGAGTGGGTGCGTGTCTGAGTGGGTCTGTGAGTGGGTGCATGAGTGTCTGAGTGGGTCTGTGAGTGGGTGCGGAAGTGTCTGAGTGGGTCTGTGAGTGGGAACATTGATTGAAAGACAGAGAGAGAGAGAGAAAGTGGGACGGAGAGGGATAGAGTTTTTTAGGTTTTGATGTCTGAATGAGTTATTTGTCTCCAATTTGAAATAAAAAATGTATTTGTTTTTTTCTCAAAATATAATTTAAAAAACAAAAAGAGGAAATTAGTCCATCTGGACTCAAACCCTATTACTATTTTGTTCTCATTTTTGCTGCAGGAGAAGACTTAAGGCTTCCCCTGCAGTGCCATTGCTTCAGCAAGCATGGAGCTGCTTTGACATCAGCTCCATGGTTGCTGTAGCATTTAATCTCTGTCTTCTGCATGCGTGCAGGAGACAGAGATGAAAGCTCTGCTGTTTGACAGTGGGACCTGCTTTTAAGGTCCCACTGTCAAACAGCAGATTGTTTGCTGTGGCTTGGCTGCAGCGTTGTAGCCAAGCCACAGCAAACAGCTATGTCCCTGGGTTTGACACCCCTGGACATAGCAGGAGCCGGCCCTGGGGGTGACGGTCCCCAAGGCCATCTGTGGCTCCATGAGAGGGGTTTTGTGCCCCCACCAACAAGAATACCCCCTGGTTGGTGATGGTCCCTGGGGTTTGTGGATCCCAAAGGAACCCCCTTCCTGTTTTTCTACACTTTGCCCTCGGGCTGGTGGACCCCAGTACAGCGGGGGGCCTGAGGATCCCCTGCATATTTTAAAAGAAAGCTCTGGGGAGGTGGCAGTTTTTTTTTTTTTTTTGCTGCAAATTAGAGAATCTCACAAACTCGTGGCAAGCAAATAATTAAAAATAATAATGTTTTGCTCACGTAGGGTCTCTCTGGGAGCCCCCGCCAGTGTAAAGGGGTCAAGGTGTTCCATCCCTGGCCACTTTTATTTAATTTTTCCTTTTTTACTGGGACTAGGCTCAAGCCAAGTCCCAAGATGGCTCCCAACACTTCCTGGTTTTAAGTATTGGCAGCCAATCAGAGCTGTGCATTTCCCTGCACAAGCTTGTCTTTGTTTGCAAATACTTCGAGGCCAGAGATATACAAATAAGCAAAAGCATAATCTGTGTACTGCCAGCTAGCTTTCTGCCAAATTTGGTGCAATTCTGTCCAGTGGTTCAGCCTGTAGTTGTGTCTAAAGAATCCTATGGAAATGAACATGGGAAACGCAACGTTTTTTGAGCCCCCGTTTTCTTGGCCCTCACTTGACGGATCACCCCGAAACTTTCCATGCACAACAAAAATTCCCATTCTACAGTCATGCAAGTGAAACGTGCACTCAGGAATGATCCAACGCAGTTTTATTCGAGTGTACAGAAGCTGATATCCAGCCCCGACAGGGGCTGGATAAAATAATTTTTACACTTGAATAAAGGACCACTTTGTACCATAGACGCAATGCTTTTCGTTTTGCCAATAACTTTAGTGCCGCTTGATCCATTAAGTGGGGGCTGAGTAAAAAGGGAGTGCCAAAAACACTTTTTCCACATTCTATGTCAATGGGATTTTTAAAAATGTTAAACTCGACTACAGCCCTACCCGATAAACGGAATTTCACCAAAGTTGGCAGGATACTAGCTCTTAGTCCAGAAAACATGTTTGTGTGATTTGGTGGAAATCTCTTCTATCGTTTTGGAGATATTAGGCCGTGCACAGTGGGGGGGGGGGTTGGATTAACGAATGAAAGTTACTTTACGTTATAAAAACCATAGATATTCACTGAAATAAACAAAGGTTTCAGGGACGTAATAGGAAGTAGAATTAAAAAAAAACATAGAAATTCACCTTAAAAAACAAAGGTTACAAGGATGTTATAATTCACCAGTTAGAGTTATTTCAAGTAACTATAACTCGGGCCCTAAAGTAACTATAACTCGCGTCCTCGTCATGCACTGCTAATTACCCCAGATACTACAGTACTCATGACAACTTTTATAACACCATTAACAAAATCACTGTAACATTTGGTGTAAAATTATTAATAAAAATAGGCAGAAAAAGAGGACTGAAAACAAGGGTCAGGAGAAGGAAGATAAAGCAGACGGTGAAGAGTACTAGGTAGTCGCAAAAATAATGAGAATGTTCTGTGATAAGTGAACGATTAAACCATTTTTTGCAGACTTAAAATGGGAGGAGCTGATTTACACCCTGGCAATTCTTCTGAGGCTCCTTACTTGGGCAGGGTTCCAAACTATTGTTCCCACTCGAATTTTGTAAATATAGGTGATTTTCTGTGTAGTATTTAGTTGTATGTGCAATACCTTTCCTTTTTTTAAAGAAAAAGACTGTCTGGGCTTTGATTTATTGGGCGTTACTGATGTGAGTTTCTAAGTTTTAAGTTTCCAGCCTAGAGCACCTTCTCAAATCAGCCTTGGATTACTCTGCTTCTTTTTGAGGTCCATTGTACAGAAGCCCTGTGACACCACAGGTAAAATTATCCCTTGATGAACTTAAGGCCAAGTATCTTCTAAGTGACCCGTGCCCCCACAGCCCGTATATCTCACATTATGTTGTGCATGCTTTCTTGCATAGGTACCTTATGTCCGGGCACAGTCAGCCAGGCCAGTGGCCTCCCTGCAGAATGGTATTAAGGGGCCCCTGAGACTCTAGTAACTCAGAGATTTTGATTCGTTTTATGCTGAGTGGGGGCCTCTGAACAGTGGGGTGGGGGGGAGGAGGGGGCTGCACCTTAGTGGCTGTAGGGAGATAGGTTACACTTCTGAGTCAGTCTTCAGAACATTTAGAACACTCTCCAAAACAGGGGAGACCATCAAAGTTAATTATTGTTTAGCATTCTCCGTTGTGTAGCGCTGTCAAAAGTGAAGTTAAAAAGCCAGAAAGAAGAATCACGTGATCCACAAGCTTAGTTTGGTTAGGATTTGCAACACATAAACTAATTTTTCAAACATGTTTTTTTTCCCATCCTTTATATTTTGCCCCCTGGGGGACACAACACTCCCACCTCCGTGGACCTTAACACCTTTGACGTGTCTCTTTCTAAGTCCTCAGGGTGATGACATTTTCAGCGGATTCTTTTTGAAGCTGTTGTTATGGGTTTGACGTGCGCAGCGCAGCTCTGTGTGAACTCAAGGATGATAATAAGAACGAATTGATCCTTTTCTCTGTGGTTTTAGGTCACCAATGCCTTGTTGAATTTGTCTCCATTCAAACTTTTGACCACCTTTACTTGACATACGCGCACCACCTTGACATGTTGTCATTTTGTGAAGGAAAATGTCACAGGATTCATTTGAAGCCGAGTGACAGGCCCATGGCTGTGTTCTTTCATTCGAAGCTGGGAGCTGAATGACTTGATGTCATGTTTTAGAAAAAAGTTACAAAAGAATAAGGCAAACGTTTTGTTTTTTGTTTTCAAACAATATATGGAATGAAGTATTCCTGCCATAATTTATAAGGATATTTCAATTCACTGACGAGTTCCGTGACCATATTGCGGAACAAGGCAGAAGACAGAGTTAATTATAAGGTCATGGAACCCCGAAGTGACTTGCAATATATTTTTAACATACCGCAGAGGGTATTTTATTCCTTATAAAATATTGTCACACCATAACCCTTCCCACAAGGCAGTTAAATCCTTGGCTACCTGCCCTTTGATATGTAAGATACAGTTCGGTTACAGACAAGAAGAATGCAGACATGGAAAATAAAAGTGGTGCTGGGAGCACTAAACTAAGCACACCAAAAAGAAGTTAATAACTGGATGTGAAAGACATTAGAAGCAGTTTAATGTAAATCGGAGTTAAAAAATAATGTAGCTTAGATTGTGTGGAAAGATGCAGAGAGATTATTTCTTTCCTTTCATGGCCTCTGGCCTGAAAAAATATGTATCTTGCCATAAATATCTCCTTTCGGCTGATCACTGTACAATTAAGAACATCAGATCAGAAGAAGCAACTGTCATTTTCATTATTTAAACTTTAACTGTAATTAGAACTTCGGAATGTTGGGAGCTCCATTGGAGACAGTCGATCCGGGCTTCTAGTGGCTGGTAAAAGCCTGGAGCCTCAACATTGCAATGTTCTTTGTTCACAGCAATAGCTGTGATCAAAGGCCTCACTGAGCCCGATGGGATTGCAATCCCCTTGTTCTCTGTGAGTCCTTTGTTTTATTTATTAGAGCATTCTGCCCCCTAGTGGCGGAATGTTCTAATAGTCTTATAGCCCTTCATAGCTGGCTATACCGGCTATTAAAGTCCGCTCCCCTGATTTGCCTTCGGCTCGGGCCTTTAACCCTGGAGAGGGCCTTTAATGGCCGGTAGCGGGCTATAACGCTATATTATGCTCTGTGACCTGCCTTTCATCTTGGCTGCTAGCAGCAGTCATTATGATGTCACAATTCACTGTAAACAATTATTGCAATTGAGCAGCTATGCCATAACTACTCAACTGTAATATAGAAATTAGTTAGGTTTAGGTAGTTTAGCATGTCTATACACATCTCCATCTCGAACAAGATCAATGTGATTCCTGTCACTCATTCCTGCTTCCCCACTACACACATCCTCTCCCCGCAGGCTTTGCAGAGAGCACAGAGTAGCTGATGAAATAGGGCCTAAAACGAGTTGGGCGGTATTAAGACTGCCAAACTCACGGTGGCAGTCGGACCACCGCACTCCTTGCAGTCCAACTGCCAGATTAAGATCCTGGCAGTCAGACCGCCAGCAGACAACCACTACCGCTGGATCAGGGATCCCAACAGGTTGGCAGCGGTTGAAATCATAGTCAGCCATGGTGCCGAGTTCAGCACCGCATTGCTGATCACAACTTCCCTTTCCGCCAGCCTTTTCATGGCAGGGTCCCTGCCATGAAAAAGCTGGCAGGAAGGCAGTGTTGGGGGTCACAGGGGAGCCCCTGCACTGCCCATGACCATGTTGTGGACAGTGCAGGGGCACCCCTGCCAACACCCTCGGAATGCACACTGTCTGCTGTGTAGACAGTGCGCATTCCGAGGGTGCTGTGTGAGACAGCATTGTTTCCATTGAGCTGACCATCAGAAATTCTGTAATATGGTGGTTTCCACCAGTCAGTTCAGTGGAAACATTGTAATATTGCTATGGTGAGGGTGTCGGCTTGACAGCCACCTCACCACCACCATACTGGAGTTGTCATAATCAGGCCACAATTGTTTATTTATTTTACAGTATTTGTCTTGCTAGTGCTGAATTTGATATGGCTCTAATGTAAGATTGCAACAACAATATATTCAATGTGCTTTAATCACTGGGTTCATTTCACTGGGAGAAAGTCTTATTATCTAAAAGTTCCATATTTGTTTGAGCATCTCCTGATGACATGTCCATAGAGGGTGTTGAATAAGCTTTTGAGAATTGTGATGTAATTTATGTATTTAGGTCATAATAGCTATTATTTTTGGGTTCTGATTTGAAGAACTGATACTTTTGCTCACATGATTTGCACAATGATTTTACAGTTTTCCTAATAATGTTATGCAACAAGAGTGTATAGAAAACCCTTGCTTTGGGGGTGAGCAAGAAGACTTTTCTATTCTATTAGGGATGTTGACCAATTTGTTTTGCGAATTTGCTACCACTTGAGACTTAGAATAACTTCTGATTTTACATACTGTGTATAACTTTGAAGCTAAGAGCCTTTATGGCAGTGGCTCTGTACTGCTTATGTTTAATTTTTGTAGTAAAGCCATTTACATTTTTTATTGATCTAGAACTCAGTTATTGAGTGGATCCCATTATTTAATGAGTTGTTTTACTCTGCTGATTAGTGTTTGGGGAAGTGCCTTAAATTAGGAACGCATTGCCTCATACTTAGTCTCCGACTAAGTAGACTGTAATAAAATCATATGAGGTAAATTTTGGGTAGCCCAAATTTTAGGGAACAGTTTTGCTCCTATATAGGTATTCTAGATCTCAGATTGTGGCCAGTATCATCACCTGTTCAAACAACAAGTATCACAAATAATTGTATCTAGAATGGGGAATAATGTGACCTGATTATATCACATCCTTCTGACATGTCATTTGAAATTCAAGCTGAATGCCAGGCCCGTTTTGATTGCCATTTACTCCCTCTTTGAGCAGGAGGTAAATGGCAGTCAGGAGGTGTTGCAGATTGGTGCTTTGGTAAGGGGGTCTGGTAGGCACAGCGGGGCAACCAGTGCTGGAAGCAGCATTATCGTCTCTCCCCATTGGGCCTGAGGGAGGCGGTGGGGTCCAGGTTAACCTTCGCCTGCAGCTCCTGCCCTGAACCATCTGTGATTTCATTGAGTCTGAAGTAATACCTGGTGAAACTGAGTCAAGAGCTTCTGGATCTGGGGATACCATCTCTGGTATTTGCAGACCTAATAATCCCAAGACCAGAAACAACAGGGCCCTTGCACTTGCCTGGTGCTATATTCTCATGGGGGCACCACTCTGTGTAGCCTAGAACTTGCTGGAGTGATACAAAATGTGAGTTTAACATAGACATTACTAACATAAATGAGACAAAGAAAATCCCCTCCACCCCCAATTTTTTGCACAACTCTGGTTGTGCAGGGGCATGTGTCTGTTCTGTGCTTCTTACACCATATTACTGTGATGATGAGGGGGTGCAAGACTAATAACTCAGATTCATAAACCACAATTTAGTTGAGGCCACTGCATAAATCTGAAGCCCCTTCTGCCCCCACTTATACAGAAGCAAATTAAACTATTGGCACAATCACACCTCAAGGCTCCTATAGACAAGCCTGGTTGAAGACCTGACCACAGCGACACTTAGGGCCTCAGTAAACAACAGCACAGCATAGCAGACACTGCATACATTCTGCAGGACCCTCTTTGACCAGAGTTGTTTTAAAGCATTGGCAAAGTGAGCAATTGCTCAGGCCCTCCACCTTCCAGGCGCCACCCTGATAGAGTGATAGCTTTGCGATTTAAAAGCAGAATTTTTCAGCTTGTACCTGACCACTCTTCTTACCCCACCCCTCTGTCTCTTGCTTTCTCTTGCCCTCTGTTTCTTTCTTTACCTGTCTCTAAATCTTGATAAACTTATCCCCTCTCTCACTGTATGTCTACCCCCCTATCTTGGAAAATACCTCTACTCCACCTCTACCACATTCACCAACCTCACCTCTCCCTCTACCTCTCTGTACCTACCTCCACATCCCTACCAATCTAAATCCATTTCTATTTCAGGTCTCTTTCTTTCTAACTGCTCTCTTTGCACTGCACTGCTCTGTTTCTATTTCAGCTCTCTTTAAATATATTCCCTCATTTACTTCACCTCTCTCAAACTTGCCTCTCTTTACTTCACCTATTGCTATATCCGTGTCCATCTGTCCTCATCGCTATTGTGAGAGTGTGAATTTTCTGATGTGTTTTAATAATAATTTCAATGTATTAACCATATAGTGAATTAACATGTGAAAAAAGGTGACTTTTGAAAATGGTTGCCATAATTCATTTCTGTTCTGTGGCTGAGCAAAATTCTAACTGAAGTTGTCGTTATTTTCCGTGGTTCAATGCTTACATAGAAGTGTGTTAAAAAGCTTAATAGATGTGTACACAGCTATCCCTAGTGGGTTGCTGCATTATGTCTTACAAGGTCAAGTTTGATAAGTTTTTGCATGAGTTGAATGTTCTATTGTTTGAAATTGTCACTAATAAATGGTTTCTTCTTCGAGGATGGAAGTACAAGTTTTGGTTTGAGAAGCTTCTTCCTGAGAAAAGAAGTTTAGACGAGATGGAACAATGGAGTCACAGACGAGACGGAAGAGGAAAAGTTACTGTTATGAATGTATCATGGTTATCACTGATGTCATAGTATTTTAGGTTATCATTGTTATATGTGTCTCTTTTGCTTTGCTGGTACCATCTGCAACATACAGTTTAAATGCCGCATATTAACAATAACGTTTTTATAATAACCCAAGTTAGTTTGTTTTTCTAAATTTGTGTTTCTAAATTATTTCACATGAAGTCCAACATGTTGATGCTAATTTGTGGTTAGTGAGGATATAAACTTTTTAATGCTCGAGATTTATATTGACACTCTTTGATTGTTTGTACTAATGTATACTTTACCATTATTACCAAAAATAGTGTTATTAATCAGTGTTATTATATTGGAGATTATATGTTTGACTGTTTTGATTAAACTCAGATATATAAGACGTTCTAATCAGCCACTATTGATTTTATATGCTTATCACTTATGTTTGAGAGTCATTTTCGTGACATTAGCATTGTTAATCTAGGGAAATAAATGTATAATTCTTCTTAATAAACTGGTGTGGTTATTGTTTGAGGTTTGGAATTCTAAATATGTTGTTTACTGTTGATAATCACATTGCTCATTGATGACATCCCCTCATTCCTTTGTCGCTTCGATCCATTGACCTCTTGCGCAAAATCCACTATCCGGTTTAAGTTCTAGCTAGGATTTTGTGGCGCTGCAGCACTATGCACCTCACTTTTTCTTACCTCTCTCTTCTCCATTTCCCTGTCCACCTCATAACTTTTACACCACTGTACTTATCTCCAACTTTTGTCTCTCTCTCATTACCTAACCTCTCAATTTAATTTAGCATATGTTTGATACCTGATCTTGCTGCCTCATCCCTCTATTTCTCTCTCTTCCTCTTTCTCTGTTTCCTCTATCTCCCCTCCCTCACAACCTCACTCCTTTGTTACTTTCTCTGTTTCTTTATATACACCTCTTTTCTCCATAAATATCTTCCCACTCCTATTTCTCTCTGCATCACCTTCTCAATTTCAATCATATTCATATTCTTTAACTTACCTCTCTACCTTCTTCATCAACTTTTCTCTTTCTACCATTATATTGCCTGAACCTCTTTCTCTTTCTCTTTCTCTACCTCTCCTACTTCTGTTTCAACTATTTTCTCTCTGTGGCTCATCTCTCGCCCTGGCCATGACCCTTCTCTCTTTACATTTCTCTCTGCTTCACTAGTCTCTTTACCTAACCTGTTTCTCTAATCCTATTCTTAGTTTTTCCCTCACCACACAGTTACCTCACATTGCTGTATTCATTTCACAATGTCACTTTTCTTCCTGTCTGCCTCTACATCTCTCTCTTTCTACCTTACTCCTCTCTTTCTCTGTCTCCTCATCTTTCTTTCTCTGTTACTGTTGCATTCTACATTTCCTTCTCCTTTACTCTAGCTCTCAATGCCACACTCCCAAACCTTACCTACATCAGCTTCTCGACTTCTTTCTTTACCAATCTAATCTTCTATCAGCTGTTTGTCATGCCCCCATTTCTAAAAGTTTAACCCATAAATCAATATGACCTGCCATCACAAAGGCTTGAATTAGCTGGAAAGGGGTAGAAAATGTTGTGTACACTGGTAGGCAAAATATACATCTCTGTCCAGCCTACTGTACACTACAATCAAAATGTACTGTAATGTTCTTTATTGTTTTAGACCTTGAGACAAATCATCTTAACACCAAATAATACATATTAAAATCATACAAAAGTAGTACAAATTTGATAAACCTAAATATGTAATGATGTCAAAACGAATGTACTAGTTCTGTGAGGATAAATTACCAGTTTGTGAATCATTCACTGAAGATAAGCCAAATTTAACAAAATATGGATGTAAAAGCTGTCTACATTGTGCTACTACTGCATTGCAAACAATAATAACATGATTACAATCCTGGATTCCATTATTACATAAAGTGAAAATGGTATGCTAACCCACCCTATGCCCCAGTTACATCTAAGAACATCATTCTACGTACCTGACTGTAATGAGGTAAATCAAGATAAATTTGCATTTTTTAAAGGGTGTTAAAGGGCATTTTTTAAAGGGTGTTTCTCCCTTGAGGTTCCCCCTTGGCGGAATACTGCCAAGCTGTAAATCAGGCCCTTTGTTTTAAAGGTTGTTTCCCCTTTGTAGATTTTCCATTGATACATCACTTAGAGGGTTCCCCAAGAGAACTGTTGCATAATTATTCTGTTAGAAGAAAGGGGAAATCTAATTCCCACCAGAAGAATCTTCACAATGCTCTGCAACTCTTTGGGCCATCTCTGGCAAACCTCAAGAGTTGTTCTGCAGGCCAATTAACACTGTTCTTGAAATCCTTAGTCCCTCAGGTTAGTTTGAGACTGGAGGCAGATCTCTGTTTCAGTAAATACAAAATGTTTGTTTTTTACACTGTGGTGAAATGCATACTTATCTTGAATTACCTCTTGACACCATGGATCATCCTTTGCATTTGTGTAGTCCTTTGCTTCCTATCAATGTATGTTGTTGTTCTTTGAAAAACAGATCCAAACCTCCATTCATTTGCACAGGAAGGTATGGTGTCTGTGAGTGGTATTCTCACCTATTTACATAATAACTATATGTGTTTATATGTTGTAAATGTGTGTTCATTCGCTATAGCCATTGAAATGGATATGTCCAACTCTTTTCCAAACAAGTATTGTCTATAGTGTGAACAGATGACTACAACTACCTTGATGCCCTGCTTTTGTAGCTGCAAAACTATAGAGCTGTGTAATGTTGCTCCACCTTCCCTAACTTCCTTATGTGCACACATCTAAACAAATTGTGCAATTCGCAGTCACCATGTCAAGCTATGGTCAGTTGTTATGTATCTCAAGCATGTTGAAACCTTCTCATAGCTACATTGAAGTGATAGAAATGCTCACATAATTCATAGTCCTCGTCTTCCAAGAGTTCCCACATTGTGAGGTGGCATGCTGTGTAAAAGTAGCATTCTCACACGATTTACATTGCGCCTTCCATATGATGACCAATGACAGTTACATTTTCAAGTTGACACACATAGCATTAAATAAGCCTGCTAGTCCTGAAAAGGGTCCAGCACTGTAATCTACTCACCACTGTGTTGTGTTGAAAGTCTATCACATGGAATGTGCAGTGCTGAAATAACACTTTTGCATTCCAGGACGTTTCTACAACATCATCACTAGAGTTGTCATAAGTGTAAATCAACATGCATGTGTAAAACAATGAAAATGACACCAAATCCTAATCAGTCAATGAGTCTGACTTTTTTAGGTTACCCCATTTGTAGATAAATGCACACAAAATGCACTAACTAGATAATAATTACATATTCTCTGCATCCTTCTGAGGGCCAACACACCCTGACCAGTTGAACAGCGACTGCCACCCAAGACACCTCCACTCCAGACAGGAGCAAGCTTTCATTGAGGACACCACTCCTGCAAGTCCAGATGATCGTGAGCAACCTGGTCTATCTGGTCAGTCTGGCCAGGCAGCTCCAGTGGTTTACATTCGGTCCACACCTACACCCCAGCTTTAACAATACCTCAGCCAATGGATACCTCCAATCCTGTGTCCAAAGGAGCATCACACTAATCTTGTACCCCCCAGTCCTAGATGCTGTTGAAAACACAACATTGCCTCCAGTTCTGCCAGGAACCAGTGGAATAGGGGCCACTGCTTCTAGGGATAGGGATGGGGATGGGGATCGTGGGAGTGAATCTGTGGCCCAGCCTTGTGAAGCCACTGGGGTCTTTGTCGGTCAGACCACCTTTGACCCAGTTTTGGGAGCAGTCCCTCGGTCCCAAGACGTGATGGCTCAGGCAGTAACTTAGCTCAGGGAAATCAAGGAGGTGCAGAGTGAGCTCAAGTTGGAAATACGTAACCATAATGCAAATATGAGCTCCCTGACTGGGGTGCTGCATCTCCCCCCCTCTAAACCAGGCAGGGGGTGGTCATCTGTACCACCAGGGGAGGAAGGCAAGGCCGCAACTACCACCTCCAAGAGACGCAAATCCTAATTGACTCCAGTGTGTATATAGAAATCACTCTGTGGACTATTTCCGAGACACATTTACCTTTTCTGAGGACTATTGTATTTTGTACATTGGACTCCAAACTGTTTTTGGATCTACTGCCATAGTTTCATCCACCATGATAGACTTATTTCTTTCTTTTCCACTTTTGTGATTAACAATTCTGTTATTGTTTCATGCTAATAAATGGTATGGACACAGACTACAAGATTATTGCTGCATTATGTGGGGCCTCTTATTTGGCATGTCTGTCTTCCACCATCATTTAGCCATGTCTTCGGAAGATTTATTAGCCAAAGAAAATTTCTATTGACAAAGAGGTAAAGTGTTATCCAGTTTATTCAAAGGAACCAAACTCACATCATTATGTATTTGAAGCATACATATGTTGGCAACAAGTCCTTTAAGAAAATACATCTGGGTGTCAATAACCAGGCCTAACACCAATTGTTTATGCTATTCAGGGTTATATGAACCACAACCTTGACACCATAGAGGAAAGGGCATATTCTGGGGGATCAAATTAAAAGCCAACCTATCACTTATGCATGACCTCAGTTGAAGCCCTAAATCCTGATTTCACAATAGGAATACTAGATCAATAGGAGCAATAGTCTACATAATGTGAATAACAGCATTTGAGCCACATAACCACTAGAGGCACTGTGGCAGTATCTGATTCAATGATACATTAATCATTCAGTGGTGTGCTAACACAAAGTCCTATCAATTATGAGGAGACACATCAACAGCTATCTCCACTGTCCACAAATGGAAGATTTAGCCAATGTGAGGGAAGAACAGTATACTAGGGCTAGACATACACATGTCGCTTGACCAAGTGAAGTGGCACATATTACCTTAATGGCACCATCACACAGATAACAGATCTGATACAATCTTCTGAACTCCCATACTATCAGAGTGCAAGTTGTCGCTCCACAATATTTGTCCCTCCCAGTGGGTGTCTGTCCCAGGGTCATCACATGTTCACTTTGTACTTTCCAACAGCAACATATCACTGCAAATGTCACAACTTTGAAATGTCCAAATGAAGATGACATGGTAAAGGACCCTGAAACAGAATAACAAGGTATAATTTGTGATTTCGCATATTCTACCTGACATTAATGACAAGTTACGAGGACACACATACTTAGCACAAGCACAAGCACAGTTAATCTCTGTCAATGACCACAGTACTTAAAGCAGGGAAACTGACCCACTAACATCTTTGCCATGGACTTTGATGCACTAACCATTCCTAAAAAATTACCACAGCAGACTGTTCCCTATGCCACAAGCTGTTCTGACATTGGAGGTTACTGTTTGTAAAGCTAACCTTACAAATAGATGAATCACATCTTGAGGTATGTCAACTCCTTCTTTTTCACTACTGTCATCTTCATTGGGCATTTCAACATCCTCACCTGGGGGATTATCACGGACTCCCTCCTCTGCAATTACAGGGATGTTCCTCCACAGGGCGATGTTATGGAGAATGCAGAAGGCACCCGTGATTTGGCACACCTTATTGGGGAGTAGAGGAAGGCTTTACCTGTCCAGGCACCTAATTCTGGCCTTGAGGAGCCTGAAAGCCTTCTCCTCTGACCTCTATGTTCTTCCAGGGGCCTCATTGAAGCAGACTTCCCCAGACGTTGTTAGATTTGTCAGCGGTGCCAATAACCACAGTCAGTTTGGGTATGCTGAGTTTCCTACAGGGAAGCAACACACCAACAGTTTACTCACATATCAAGCTATTGTCCCATCCTAAACTAGGATTCATGCAAAAGATCATCAAGTCAGATTGTACTTACCAACAAGCCAGACCCTCTCCGGTCCATGTCGTGACATCTGCATGGGCATGTTGCTGTTCCGTAGTATGAATGATTCATGTGTTGACCCAGGGAAGCGGGCACACACACTTGAGATGTATAAGTCTGGTAAGCAGAGAACTTGCACATTGATGGAATGGAAGTTCTTCTGATTGCAGAAGACCTGTTCCCTTCCATGTGGTGGCACCAAGGCAATATGCATGCCATCTATTGCTCCAACCACATATGGTAGTCTATCCAAAGCATAACAATCTTCCTTCACTGTGGCCAAATCCTGTGGACGTGGGAATTGTATGTAGCTGTTGATGTGTTTAATCAGGGAAGCAAGAATTTTTTAAAAGGTGCCAGTGGCAACAAAATGCATACTGCCTTGAGTTTCACTATTTGTGTTATGGTTGTTTCATTCATATTGTGAGGTAGGAGATCAGGGTGAAACTTCAGACACAAATCCAGGATACTTTGTCTATTTACACAATATTGCTTGATGGCGTTCCTTTCCTCCATGGTAGCAAGTTCTGGAAAGGGCCGGAACACCTGAGGCTGCTGCTTCCTACCCATGGCTGGGTTCAGACCTCTGTATGTATGGAAAAGAAAATATCAGATAAAATGGTCACACCATACTTTTAATGTCAACACATTTGACTTCTTGGTAACAATGTCATTGGGTAATACATGTACACACATTCACATAAAATTTTTGCACCTCACAAATTTCTTTCAAATCTCATTTTAATTTATTTCATTATGTGCAAAGAATACATTTGATGTGTATTATTTGCACATCATTTTATTTTTCAAAAATACCATCAACGGAGGTAGTATTTCTCCCTCTGCCCTATGGGTGTCAAACACACCATTTTATGGTGTCAAATCTTGCCAAGAAAAGTGTCATTCGTATTTGACATTTAGAAATCCACTAGACTCCATTTTAATTGCTAGTTTGCTAGTGACACACTACCAATTGAAAAATGCACAGCTACACACCTTAAAATGTGGCTGCCTGAACTTGCCATCAGGGCATTGGCTACCCAATGGCTGTCGGTGAAAGTTGACTGCGTAGTAGGTGGTAGCCTCCACAACGGACCTGGCCAAAGGCTAACATGTGTGATGGCTATGCACGAAAGCCAATGGCGGTGTCCATCTCGGTCACATATCATGTCGTCGGTGTGCTTGTACTCCGCATTGTGAAAAAACTCACTTGCCTCAAGACCTCCTCAATGTTTTGCTGCTGTTACTGCCTGTGGCAGCCAGGATGCCCAGCAGAGCAGGTGGCAGGTCTCCGCCTTCAGCATGGAGGAGCTCGAGCTCCTTTCCAAGGAGGTTCTGTCCCGGTACTGCCAGCTCTATGGGACCCCAAAGGAACAGGTACATGTCTGGCTGAGTAATATTGTGATACACAGGCTATTTTGTTTCTTTTTTGTAATGAAGGTAGTGTTGTGGACCTGGGGGTCCACCAGTGGTGCACCCTGTGCTGTAGGAAGACGCTGGAGGACTTACGTTGTGCATCACAGAAGTCTGCGGCAAGCCAAGACGGGCAGTTCTCCCATCGATCCAGGTGGGTGTGCCACACCCTATACCCCCTAATGGTCCGCATCTTCGCAATGGCTTAACCAGGGCTTGATGGGCAGTTGAGGGCCCAACAGCAGCAACAAGTGGACAAGTCATTATAGATATTGTTGTGTTTGACATCTTTACTTTCCAGCTATGTTGTCTGCCATCAACATTGAGGTTTACAAACATCCAAAGCCCATGAGGATGTCTGAAGATGTAAGTTGATCAGACAGTGTCTGATGCTGTAGGACACCACTAGGTTTCTTCCCACACATAAGGCTATTACTGTTGTGGGCAGATACATGGCTGCACGCAAACAAAGGCATTTCCAGCATTTTCATGATGACATGAGGGCAAGCTTCACAACACGTGCCCCATGTCATGATTGGGTCAGGTGGGATGGTACATCACAAACATGTGTAGTGATTGTAGGCCCCATTACTGGTAACTGTGGCAAACTGCAAAATGATAATGCAGCTGATATATCAGATTTGACATTTTTATGTTGGTTCTATGACAATATGAGAATGTGCATCTGCACCAAAATTATTGGAATTCTGGGTACAGTGGCATAATTCCTTATCTGACACATGTTTGAAAGCTGTTTGTCCAGCACACCTCGAATACCTTAATGTGGACAGTAGCAGGTAGACCTGAGTCCTTAGTGCTTCAGAAATGTGCATGTAAGCCAGTCTGTGTGAAACAACATGAATTTGTCTGCCAAACTGTATTGATTGCAACAGACAGGAATGTGTCCACATTGGTGAGAATGTTGTACGGCCCACAGGCAACATTTTTGTGTCCTTAATTCTTCCCAGAGGAGAACTTGATGATGGTGAGCGATGTGATACTTCAAAGGACATTTGCATATGTAAGGTTACATCACATGGATGTTGTGGTGTCCCACCTCAAGCAGCTAATTTCTATCCAACACCTTGCCCTTTGTGAGAAGTGAATCAATGTTGGCTCTGTGCTGCAGTGGTTCAGAGGTGTCTCCAGGCCTATGTATTTACTCATGCAGTTGGAACCCTTTGTCATGGAGTGAACTACAAGTGTATAAGTGACAGTCATACATGATATGGGAACTGGGATGGAGGATTGCTGAACTTCGTACAAATGTTGTGTGATATACTTTGATGTCCAATTGCATTCTCACAGATACCCTAAAACTGTTGTATATGTGTTTTCAGTATCAACTGGGCAACGCGAAGGTAACAGCAGCTACATCGGTGGGGATGAAGCTGGCCACTGGGAATCGGGTGTGGACACCACCAAGAGAGCTAGTGGCACAGAGGGTGAGGAGACTGGCCAGGATGCCACAAGTGATTCAACATCTTTCTCATAGGCTTCCAATGAAAACCAGTCCCTAGTGGGGGCAGACCCTGGAGCGACTGTGACACCTGCATCTTCATCTACCCCCCCATTACAAACTTCGCCCTCCCTCTTGCTCTCCCTTTAGTTGGTTAGAGCTGCTCCCAAAAAGAGGCAGCATCACCTGTGTCCCAGGCTGCAGTCTTTAAGAAGGCTATAGATCTTTTACGGATGATCACTGTGGGCCAGACTGTACTTCTGAATGCCATCAGGGGGCTGGCTGGCCAGAACACCCAGATGCTGGCTTACTTGGATGGCATTTATGGTGCCCTGTCTGGCCTACAGCGGTCATTTCAGGGTCTGGCCTCCTCATTGGCCACAGCCTCCCACCCACCCCAACTTCGTGCCCACATCCCTACCCTTTCCTCATCCCAAATCCCTCAACCCAGTCCTTTTCCAAAGCACACCCAAACATAGGCACACAGCCACAGCAACAACCACAAGCAGCACATTCCAACATCGACACAGTAAAGAACACAGGCACGGACACACACATGTAGACACCACACAAGCTACCACCATTACAAGCATACCCCCATTCATCACACTGACCATGACACAAACACACACTCCAACCACCAGCACACCCACAGACACAACACCCACCACTACACCAACACCCACACATACCACAAGCACACCCCTGTCAGTGCACCCATACACCACAATCCCACCCCCAGTCAGTGCACCAACCACAACACAAACACACACCCCACAAACACACACAGACATAACACCCACCACTACACCAACACCCACACACCCCACAAGTACACTACCAGTCAATGCACCCACCACCACACATGCATGCACCAGTACTCCCACAGACACCATAATAACACATACCGCATCCACTACACGCACATCCACCCACACATACTGGACCCAAATGCCCACACTCATCATCCAACAGACAATCAGTAAAAGACACAAATGTAAAGATACAACACATACACCAGACCCTCAAGCACCCACACCTTTTGCATGCACAGGCACAACAGACATAGCTACTCCTTCTACCTCCCAACCCCAACCCCAATTCCCTGAAAACCACCCTCTCCATTTTCCTAAGGAGCACCTACTTTTTTCCCTGGCCCTGACCGCTTCCAAACCCCAAATCACCGCTTCCAAACATTTTTCCAGTCCTTCCACCTCCTAAACCACCCCTTCCACATCCCACCTCACACCTTCCAAATGTAAATACACCCCTCCCAAACATCTTTCCACCCCTTCCAAATCCAAACCCACCTCTACCAAACCCACCCCTCACAAACCCAAAGCCACCCCTCCCAAACCCAAGCACCCCCTCCCAGTAAGATGACTGAGGTGCCTGCTCTCTTCCCCATAAAAGCCCCTTCCTGAGGAGATTTATTTTGGCAGTGACATTAGGATGCAAGTTGTGGGCCTGCACTCACACAATAGACTACTGGCCCTGTGCCTTTGTTTGTTTCTGTACACTTTAATTAAAGTGACTTTTTAGAGAGTTATCTCATTTCGATAAAATATTTTGATTTTGAGAATACCTTTGTCCTGGCCTTATTTTGTGATTGTTACTAACTGTTTGCTGATTATGTTCTTTCTTCTAATGTGTGTGCCATGCACTTACTCTCATTTGCAACAGTGACAAGCACAGGTTGTATAATTTCAATTTTTTTCCAAAACCTAAATTAGTGATGTACATTTGTGATGGACATTGATTTTGGTGCAAGCATTCATCTTGTTACTGGCACTTACATCAAAATTCTATATGCTTCAGTTTATGTGACTGGAGAATGCGTGTTTATTTTGAGATGCTGTGTCAATAATATGCACATATGCATTACACAGGGAAACTGGCACTTTTTAGTTAAATGGGATCTTATGTTTGTGTTATATTGCACACAGCAAAGGGACATGTGACCTTCACACATCTCTGCAATGTTTGCAGTTTACCAGTAACATTTGTAATACAGTCTGTGTAGCATGTTGAAGTGCAATTGCTACATTATCATGGGATTGTTTGGTTCAGATTGGGGATACTGTTTAAGTTGATGCTTTCCATATTTTGGGGACATTCTTGCACACACCTGTGCAGATCCATTTTTGTGTATGTGTCCATTGCCATAAAGGCAGTCATACCAGATTGGTGGGTGCTACTTCTTGAGGTCACTTCCGTTACATTTTCTGACTACATCCTTACACACTTCAGCATTGGCCAGCATTTTGTTGGTGGTTGCACAAATTATTGAGCCATGCACAAGTCTAGCATTACTGCTAAAGCTACAACTCGGAGGATAACAGAAATGCCCATGATTTACCTTCTGTTCAGGCGATGACAAGATTGATTTCCATCTGGGACTTGGACCAGGAGCAATGGAAGAACTGGTAGCAGCGGGTTCATAATGGCAGGATATGTGGAAAGCTTTACAAAAGTGAGTTTCATCCTTATATGTCTCCCAATCCACCAACTTAGCTGTGGAGGTTTTGCCGCCAGAGTTGCCTCAGCTGGAATGAACATTGTGATTGGCTCGTCAGTAAAAGTGGCTGCCATTCTGTCAGCCTTACCACTCATGTCGTTATCACACAGTTAAAGTATTTTTTTAATATTATAATTAGTATATAATTTAAAAAAAAATATTGGTGCTGGTTTAGGTAAAGAGAGGTAAAGGTGATTTATGGATAAGTAGTGGATAATGCTAAAGGGTAATTGTGGGTTCTAGGGGTGGATAGATGTAAGAAATTGGGTTATTGGTTAAGAGGGGTGACACCCTACTCAAACAGCAACCACCATCCCTGCCACGGTAAAGTCACAATCAAACCCCAAATTAACCTGTGCTCAACCTACTAGTAGCTTGGCACAGAGCATAACTTAGAGGCAATGTGTAAAGAATTTATGTAGCACTTCAAACAGCAATAACGTGAAAAATACCACACCAATTTAGAAATATAGAGTAAAACTGAATAAACAATTTAAGACCAAAATGGCAAAAGTCCAGTTAGTAGAACCCAAGATATGCGATTCTAAAATTTTAAGTGAACATAGCAGGAAAAACACAAAGTTCCATCTGTGGTTATCTGGTTGTGCTGGACTAGGATAAAGTCACCACGATCGAGCTTCGGCCAGCTACAGAAACCTAGTTAGGCCCTCTGAACAAAATACCTTAAATCCTGGTTGTGGAGTGTTACGAGATCCCACTTCCAGAGTGCATCGTACAGCTGAGGTGATGCAAGGTCCTGGTGTGGAGATGCGTAATACAGTGTTGTTTCTGAGAAGCTGTGATGCAAGGTCCTGTATCGCCATCAAGGATGTGGTCAACAAGTGTCTTGCGATGCAAAGTCCTACATCAAAGATGCATTGTGCACCTGCTGATTCCAAAGGAGCAGCGGGGCTTGCAATATGAAGTCCTGTGTTGTCATTAACCCCTTAGCTGCTGCTCCTCCCCCCAGTGATGAGCCCTTTTTTGGCTATTTGGGGTAGTTCGCGCTTAGGTCTTCATAACTTTTTGTCCACATAAGGTTTCCATGCCAAATTTGCATCCTTTTTTCCAACATCCTAGGGTTTATAAAGGTACCCAGAGTTTGTATGTTTCCATGGAGGAGACTACGAAATTAGCCAAAATACAGCTAAAATTGAGTTTTTCTCACAAAAATGGGAAAAAAGGCTGCAGAAGAAAGTATGTGTTTTTTCCCCCTGAAAATGGCATCAACAAAGGGTTTGCAGTGCAAAACTCACCATCTTCCCAGCTTTCAGGAACAGGCAGACTTGAATCAGAAAACCACATGTTTCAACATAATTTTGGCATTTTACTGGGACATACCGCATTTTTACTATTTTTTGTGCTTCCAGCCTCCTTCCAGTGAGTGACATAAATGGGTGTGAAACCAATGGTGGATCACAGACAGCTAAACATTTCTGAAAAGTAGACAAAATTCTGAATTCAGCATTTGTGTAGATCCTTCACGGTTTTCCTACAGAAAGTAACAGCTAAAAAACAAAAATATGGAAATTGATATAAAAAAGAGCCATTTCTCTCCACGTTTTCTTCTATAACTTTTTCCAGCTATGACAGATTTTTAAAAGCAATATATTGTTACATTTGCTGGACTCTTCTGGCTGTGGGGATATATAGGGCTAATAGGTACCCAGAGCCAATAAATGAGCTGCACCTTGCAATGGGTATACAGCAATTCATTTGGTGAAATATAGAGAGTGAAAAATAGGTATCAAGGAAACCTTTGTATTTCCAAAATGGGCACAAGATAATGTGTTGAGAAGCAGTGGTTATTTGCACATCTCTGAATTCCGGGGTCGCGATACTAGCACGTGAATTACAGGGTATTTCTCAAATAAACTTCTTTTTTACACACTGTCTTGCATTCGAAAGGGAAAAATGTAGAGAAAGACAAGGGCCAATAACACCTGTTCATCTATTCTGTGTTCCCCCAAGTCTCCCGATAAAAATGGTACCTCACTTGTGTGGGTAGGACTACTGCTGGCGACAGGAAACGCAACATGGACACATCACATTTGTACATTGAAATCTGATGTTTTTGGGAAAGTGCCTAGCTGTGGATTTTGGCCTCTAGCTCAGCCGGCACCTAGGGAAACCTCCCAAACCTGTGCATTTTTGAAAACTATACATCTTGGGGAATCCAGGATGGGGTGACTTGTGGGGCTCTCACCAGGTTCTGTTACCCAGAATCCTTTGCAAACCTAAAAATTTGGTAAAAAAACACTTTTCACTCAGATTTCGGTACTGCAAAGTTCTGGAATCTGAGAGGAACCACAAACTTCCTTTCACCCAGCATTCCCCCAAGTCTCCCAATAAAAATGTTACCTCACTTGTGTGGGTAGGCCTACTGCCCGCAACAGGAAATGCCCAAAAACACAACGTGGACACATCACATTTTCCCAAAGAAAACTGACATGTTTTTTGCAAGGTGCCTAGTTGTGGTTTTTTACCTCAAGCTCAGTCGGCACATAGGCAAACCTATACATTTTTAAAAACTAAATTGGGTGACTTGTGGGGCTCTCACCAAGTTCTGTTACCCAGAATCCTTTGCAAACCTCAAAATTTGGCCCAAAAAAACACTTTTTCCTCACATTTCGGTGATGGAAAGTCCTGGGATCTGAGAGGAGCAACAAATTTCCTTCCACCCAGCATTGTCCCAAGTCTCCCGATCAAAACTGGTACCTCACTTGTGTTTGTAGGCCTAGTGCCCGCGACAGGAAATGGCCCAAAAGGCACCATGGACACCTCAAATTTTTACATTGAAAACTGAAGTGTTTTTTGGAAAGTGCCTAGCTGTGGATTTTGGTCACTAGCTCAGCCGCTTCCTAGGAAAACCTACCAAACCTGTGCATTTTTGAGAACTAGACAACGAGGGGAACCCAGGATGAGATAACTTGTGGTGGTCTCACCAGGTTCTGTTACTCAGAAACCTTTACAAACCTCAACATTTGGCAGAAAAAAACACCTTTTCCTCACATTTCTAAGACAGAAAGTTAAGCAATCTGACAGAAGCCACAAATTTCCTTCCACTCAGCATTCCCCCAGGTCTCCCGATAAAAATGGTGCCTCACTTGTGTGGGTAGGTCTAGTGCCCGTGACAGGAATGGTTCACACAACAGTCAATGTTAGTTCTTACATGAGGGCCACTGTTGACCTTGGGGTGATACATCCCTGACGCAAGCCCTAGGTACATGCACTCAAGTGGGGTAGTGTTCTTATCAGGACTGGTGGGGAAACACTGGGTGGTAGGTATTTTGTGGATCCCAGCATATTACTTTGGTTTGTGTGACAGAAAGACAAGAAAAACTAGTTTTTATCCAACATTTCACCTTTGCAGGGTATTATGGGTAAGAAAACTTTGGGGAATCCACACAAGTCACACCTCAGTGGACTCCCCCAAGTGTCTAGTTTCCAGAAATGTCTGGGTTTGGTAGGTTTCCCAATATGGCCGCCGAGCCCGGTAACAAAATCGCAGGTGCCTGCCTTACAAAACCAGGTTTTTTTGTGATAGATAATTTTGATGTCTCCACAATACAATTTGGGCGGTGGAATTTGGGGTTGAACTAAATTGGGGAGCTCCCAAGAGAGCACTCTCTCTGTGCTCTCCGACACATTCACCTGGTCTATGGGTTGGGCTAACCCTCTATTATCCCGCTGCACAGACTGTGCTTGCGAAGGGACAGCAGGACTGTCCTCATTACCTCCCTTAGAATCACTAGAAGAGGAGTTGTCAGAAAAAGCACTCCCAAATTCTGCGCCATTGTCCTATCCCTCAGATGCGGTCTCAGAATCTGGTGTCTCCGTCCCTGATTCTATGTCAGAGCTGTCCTCTATAACCCGAGTTAGGGCTTGAGTAGCAGTCATCCAACGAGACGCCATCTCTGCTACTGGCTAAACTCTTGCTCTAAAACACTAACCTACATAGACAGGTGGGTGTGTGTGTGATGTGTGCAGCAGTATAGGCCAGTCACCTTACCTTCGCTTCTTCCCTTAATAAGCATGTTCTCTCAAGCCACTTAAAAACCCCAAAAGACACACTATTACTTCACCTTGTCACATACCAATCGTCACAGTCTTTAGCGCCTCTGGAGCCCAGTCCATCAATCATTATTGGTGCTCCCACTCCCATGACCTCCTCCTCGGATTCCCTCACTACCACCCAGCAAAAGTGCACTTCATCTCTCCATAGCCCCCCTTGCACATACATTTCATTTGTATTACAGCGCAGGTAATGGCTGGCTTTACTAATCCACTCAGTTATTTACATAAAATACAGATTTGATCTTTGCAGTAGGCATATAAACCTTCTGCGCTTCTTTATGGATTCAAAACTGCCACTAGACAAAAGTCAGATCCTTTTGTAGCAAAAACATAATCACAAGAGTTAGTTGACTTTTTTATTGCTGCCTAAAAGCTACAGTTGAAATGCGTCAGTTGAAGTATGTGCATTGCTTTGAAGACACAAGCTTCAAATACAAGAGAACTGGTGGCAAATATATATATATATATACACATATATATATATATATATAAAACCTATGGTAAACTTATTTTAAAACAAATATGCCCCCTTTTGCCTGTTTTCAGAGGGGTCGACCCCCCTCAAGTGAAATCCCTGGTGTCTAGTGGGGTTTCCTGTGATCCAGGGCCAGGAAACTATTTCAGGAAGGCCTCGTTTGAAAGGGGAGAATCTCCCCTTTCAAACAAGGCCTTCCGAACAGTTGGGAGGCCCATTTGGGCTCGTTTTCCCCACCGGAACAGGAAGCGGCCTTACCTCCGCTTCCCTCTCCAGTGGGGAAAACAGATAGTGACGTCAGCGCGCCGCGAGGGGTGGGTGCGGGGTACCGGGGGAAACACGGAAGCTCTTCAGTGTCTTCCGTTGGGGAATTACATTTAAAATAAATCCTCTGGTGCAATGCAATTCAACCCCCTCACTGGTCGTGACCCACACCAGGGAGGTAGTAAGGGCGTGGGCCAGTGACTGACGCCCGCACTCATGGGGTTAAAGATGCAATCAACGAGAAGCTTGCGATGTGAAGACCTGTGTTGAGGATGCATTGCCCACCAGCAGTTCAGAGATTGAAGACTACGATGCGAAGGTATGCATTGGGGATGAGTCGCGCAGCAGTTGTGATGTAGAGTTTCTGGGGGGCGGTGGGTCGCGCTGCTTGCCTGATGCCTTGTTTCTGGAGGCAATGCGATGCATTGCGCTGTGTTGGTTCTGCTGGGTCCACAGCTGGGCTCACACAGCACCTTCAGACCCACTTCCAAGGGTCCAGGACTGGAGTGGCACCACTACGGAGGGTAGAACTCACAACAGACTGAGTCCAGGTGTTGGTACAAAGTGGGTGAAACCTTCTTTCCCTTCTTTCCCCTTCTTTCCCCTTCTTTCCCTAATTGGCTGTCCTCCTGATCAGAGGATCAGAAGGCCAGTCAGCTAGCTCTTGGAATCACTCTGGTAGTCCTGGGTTCAAAATGCAAGTCCAGTTAGGCAGGAGGGCAGCATAGCAGAACAGAAGTGTGGCAGTCCTTGTTGCAGCAAAGCCGCACAGCAGTCCTTCTTCTGAGTCTTCCATAGGTCCACATGTATACTGAAGATTTGGGATCTGAGGTCCAGTATTTATACTTGATACCCACTTTGAAGTAGGAGATGTTTTTAGAGGATCCCACAATCCTGAGGTGTCAATCATCCCTTTTCTCCCTGCGCTGGCACCAGCTTGTCTGGGGTCACAAAAGACTGGTGTCAAACCCTTTGTTAGTGTGCTCAAGTAGAGCCTTTGTGACAGCTACCCCTCCTCATCAACTCGGAGTGGCCCTTCCTGCCAAGACCTAGCCTCCCCTTGTCTTCCTGTCTGGGAGCAATACACAAAGACCAACTGCCAGCTATGCCTAGTCATGTGACCCAGGAACAAGCTGCAGGCACCAAATGATTAGGACTAGAAAATGACAACTTTCTTAAAGTGACATATTCAGAAATATGAGTAGAAATCTGAGTTTAACATTAAAGAACACTTTTAACTACAATTCTTTAGACACCAAACTCCACCTGCTCCCAATTGAAAGTTATTGTTATCACTTATTAAATGTAATAAGGTAAGCCAATGTTATCTTGTGGTAAAGGAAGGTCTTAAAGTGCTGAAAATTTTTTTTAAGAGTTTTTCACTAGCGGGACATGTAAAAGTTAAAAGTACATGTCCAACTTTTTTAATACACTGCACCCTCCCCTCTGGACTTTTCAGGGCTAATCTAGGGTTGACTTGCATGTATATGGTCTTATCCACGGCCTTTGGTACAATGAGTCATTGTACCCTGAAAAATGGGTTAGCTGAAATAGGTATTCAGGGCACCGCCTGGAATCTTCTGAGTTCTTTTTTGGATGATAGAGAGCAAGTAGTAACCACAGAAGATTTCACATCAAAACCTTTCACACTACCTTGTGGTGTTCCACAAAGGATCTTCTCTGCGACCCACTCTATTTAATTTATTGGGACCCCATTTTTTAAACTGATCAGATCCTTCAGTTTTGCCACCGTCTCCTATGCGGACGATTCCCAAATTGTGATACCTATCACTGAGAATGTGGACAAGGTGGCTTTGCGCTTTAAAAACTGTATGATCACAGTTCTCAGATGAATGAATGCTCATAGTTTGGAATTGAACTCTGAAATGACTGAGGTCCTTATTTTTAGACATAGTATGTCTTTTTGGAACAACTCCTAATGGCCACAGTCCCTGGGGGCACTCCTGACTCCAGCAGCTGAAGCTAGAAACTTGGGAATTATGGTGGATTCCAATCTTACCTTCTCTGCTCAGATGAACCAGCTTGCATGCTCCTGTTTCTTTATATTGAAAACATTGAGGAAAGTTCTCCCTTTCATACCTCCTGACCTACAGAAAACAGTGGTCACCTCATTGGTATTGTCCAAACTGTACTACTGCAATCCCCTATATGTAGGCATACAATGTTACACTATTAAAAAGCTCCAAAGATTGCAAAATGCAGTATTTCGGCTTCTCAAAAACATTAGGAAATTTGAATCAGTTTTGAAGTTCATGAATGAACTGCACTGGCTTCTGATTAAAAAGAGAGTAGCCTTTAAAACACTCCACATTGCTCACAAAACTCTATATCAGGCTAGTCCAAAATTTTTTGGAAAGAGAATTGCTTGGTATACTTGGCGTCTTTGTTCATCCATAGCCAGGAAAGTGATTATTCCAAAAATCCACAAAGCCTCCTGGGGTGGTAGAAGTTTCTCGTATACCACATGCCAGCTGTGGAATCAATTACCTGTACAGGTAAGAAACTGGCACAATTTACTCCTCTTTATGAAACAACTTAAAATGTGGCTTTTTACACTGTAGTCTCTTCTGTACAGGCCTTAATTTTCAGGTAGTTTGAAGCACCTAGATGCCCATGGGGAAGTGTGTGCTTCACAAAAACAAATCTAATCTAATCTAATCTTAAAAATAGAAGGTTGAGGAGGGAAAAGGTATAATTTGGCCAGGTCAAAATGCCATTCTAAAACTGCACACACATACTGCAATGGCAGGCCTGAGACATGTTTAAGGGCGTACTTAAGCGGGTGGCAGAATAAGTGCTGTAAGCACATTAGTAGCATTTATTTTACAGGCCCTGAGTACAGGTAGGACCACTTTACTAGGGACTTGCTTAGCAGTAGTAAAGTGCACAGAGCCCTACGGCCAACAAAAATGAGATCAGCCAACATAGGAAGGGTGAAGTCAAAAAGTTAGGGGGCAATAGGACCCTAAGGCTGACAGGAAACACAGTAGTGTTAAAGGCAGTGTGACAAATTGAAATGTTGGTTGAGGGGTGCGAGACCTTACTCAACCGACAGCCACAATTGTTGTCAGGGTGAACCACAAAAAGTCCCTAAATTAACCTGTGCTTAACCTTTTAGTAGCTTGGCATAAAAGAAGTCAGGCCTAATGTGGAGGCAATGTGTAAAGTATCTATGCAGTACTTAAACAGTAACAAACTGAAAATACAACACAAGAAAAATTCCACACCAGTTTAGAAAAATAGAGGAATTTTTACTACATTATTTGCCACCAAAATGACAAAAAGCCAATCAGGAGTACAGGAGCTTTAAATTTTTTAAGTTTTAAGTGAAAAATAGCCCCTAAAAGATCAAAGTGCCAACTGCCGACATCTAGCATAAGATATTGAGGCAAAGTCAGGCGTGATGGTTGACCGCGATGGAGTGCGGTTCGGAAATTCAAAGTGGATTGGGCCTCATCCCTGCTTATCTTCGGACTTAGAGTACATTTAAAAAAAAAACTGAGATGGTCAAATTCAGCAAGGCAATGTAGCTGGTGGTGTTCGAGCAGGAGACATTGTCGGGGAGCCGCTGGACGAAGTCACAGTGAAGATTTTTATGTTTGGACATAGCGCCAGATATACTAACATTAGGAACACTGATTTCCTAATTGAGATTCTCTCCAAATCACAAATAGGGAATCGGTGTATGAAACTCTTTTGAGTATCATTAGCGATTCCTAGTGGGTTGCAAATAGACCTATCTCATGCATATTAATGAGGTAAACTGCAATCTCCAATTTGCAACTCATTAGGAATTGCAGTCATCACAGAGATGGCGGCCTGCTAGGTTCAGGAGACCACTATGTCTGTGACTGCTTTTTAAAAAAGCTATCTTTTTTTTAAAAGCATCCCATTTTCCTTAAAGGAAAATGAGATGCCTTTAAAAAGAAAAAATTAAACTTTGCAGTTTCATTTTTTAAGAGTAGGCAGTGGTCCGTGGGACCACTGAATACTCTTCAAAAATATTATTGTTTACATTCTCAAAGGAGAATGGGTCCCTTGGGGTCTCCTTTCCCTTTGCGAATGGGCTACTATTAGTTTAAACTTTTGGTAAAATATTACTGCTTTGCGACTGGAATTTGATTGCAAAAAGGTAATACATACCATACCAATTCAGTATTTGGAAGGGATACCCCAAACACGCCCCTTCCAAATACTGAATTGCACATGCAAAATGCGATCCAGTAACAAGTAACCGAATCACATTTTGCCATTTGCACATTAGAAAAAGCATTTTTCTGGTTGCAAACGGCCTGATACTTTGAATCGGACTGTTCAAGACCAAACAAATGCTTAGTACATCTGACCCTTAGTCTCTTTTTTGTAAGTCAAAAAATCTCCAATGGAACAAAATTGCAGGCCGTAGTCCACAAGGGGTCCAGAAGGCCGGATACCCTTCCCACAAAGAGCTACTGAACCGGATTTGCTGCTGTAGAGAAGAACGTAGAAAGAGCTACAGCGAAGTCAGGCTGACCAGTGATAGAACTTGGGTAGATTGGCGAGGCGGTAGGTCCAACTTTCCTATTGGCTCTCAGAGCACCTTTTGTCACTTAAGTCCCAAGTTTTGGATTTGGGCTACCTGGGCACCTTTAGCACCACTTCTGAGGGTCCAGGACTGGAGGGGCAATACTAGGAGAGTCTGGACTCACTCAGAGTGGGTCCAGGTTGGGGTTCAAGATGGTTGGAGCCTTTTCTGGTCTCTGAACAAAAGGGTAGCCAACTAGCACTCTTGAAGTCTCGGGTTCAAGTGGAGAAACAGATCTCAAGCAGCAGGGCAGTCCCCAGAGCCACAAGGCAGGCTGCAGGCAGCAGGGCTGTCCTTTTGGTGCAGCAGGTCAGGCCACTGAAGTGCACTGCATGCCTCTGCCAGCTGGGCATTCCTCTCAGAGTCCTTCCACATATCCAGAAGTGCACTGAAGAGGAGGTCTCAGTGTCCTAATTTTAAACCTGGTGCCAGATTTGAAGTAGAAGAAACTAGCAGAGTTGATAATTTCTTGCCTCTTTGTCCTGGTCCCAGGATGTCTGGGGTCACAAAAGGCTAGTGTGAAGTTCTTTGTGTGTGTCATGTTATCCGTATTTGTAAAGTACACTATCACCTGCAATTCAAGAAGGGAAGAAGAGGCTCTCATGTGAAGAGAGTGTTTTTTACACATTAGGAATGATGTAAGAGAACCCTTGCCATTCAGATCCTGTTCTTTGTATGAATGGGATGTGGGCGAGTAATAGTTCTTTGGAGCTGAGTGCTGAAGCACTGTCTTTGAAGTGGAAGCTGGGCTGGGCACAGCCCTGCCACTCCCATCCTTTCAGGGTGGCCGATCCTGCCAAAACCCATTCCCCCTTTGATTGGCTGTCTGTAAGGACTACACAAAGGCCAGATGCCAAGTACACCTAGTTGTTTGACCCAGGAAGCAGGCTGCAGGCACCAAATGGTTAGGAGAAGAACATGCCAACTTTCTAAAAGTGGCCTTAAAATTCACCTTTCCCATTAAAGGAAAATTCAAGCAAAATTTGTTAGACAGACATGACACTTCACTAGCTCCAAAGCAAACATTATCACTTATTAAATCTAATAAGGCAACCCAATGTTATCCCATGGGAATGGTAGGCCTTACAGTAGTGAAAAATGAATTTGTGTACTTTTTACTACTAGGAAATATATAACTTAAAAGCACATGTCTAAACTTTTTAATACACTGCCCTGCCTAATGAAATGGTTATTATCTACCTCAGAGGTGACCTATGTGTAATAAAAAGAGAGTTTTAGGCCTGGCAGGAGGTTTATTTTACCAAATCGAATTAGCAGTTTAAAATGGCACACAGTTTGCAGTGGCAGGCCTGACCATAAGTGCTGTAGGCCCACAAGTAGCATTTAATTTTCCAACCCTGGGTATATGGTATATTACTTTACAAGGTACTTATAAGTAAATTAAACATGCCAATCAGATATAGGGCAATTTTACCATGTTTTAGGTGGTGAGCACAAGCACTTTAGAGTTGGTTAGCAATGGTAAAGTGCTTACCTGGGGCCCACAAAAACAAATTCAGAAAAACAGGAGGGAGAAGGCAAAATGTTTAGAGGAATACCACCCTACGACTGACGGCTCTAACATGGTGTTAAGGGTAATTTTATGGTTCAGTGATGGGTAGTGGCAAAGGAAGGTAGGGGTAATTTTTCAGTTTAGGGGTAGGTAGTGTTTAAGGAAGGTAACAATAATTGTAGGGTTACTGGGAGGGCAGTGGTTAAGAGAGGCAAGGCTAATTTTAGGGTTTAGGGTAGGTACTGGTAAAGGAAAGTAAGAGAAATTTTAGTGTTGAGGCAATGGTGGATAGTGGTAACGGGAGGTGATGATAGTTTTAGGGTTTAGGGATGGGTATAGGTAAATGAAAGTAAGACTGCATACAGGGTTTAGGGGAGGGCAATGGTAAAGTGAGGTAATGGAAATTGTAAGGGTGTAGAGGTGGGTAGTTGTAATACATTTGATGAGAGGAGTGAGAGCCCTAGTCAACTGATAAACACAGTCCTTGCTGGGGTGAGCCAGAAAAGCCACTAATTAGGCATGTGCTTAACCCTCTGTTAGCTTGGCACTAAAACAGTCAGGCTTAACCTAGGGTCAACATGCTAATTATTTGTGCATAACTCAAACAGTAATAAGCTGCAAACACAACACCATAAAAATCCCAAACATACTTAAAAAAAGAGTAAAATGTAATAAATAAAATGACACTGAAATGACAAAAATCCAATTAGTAGTTATGATTTCTTTAAATTTAGGTGATATTAGCACCCAAAAGCACAAAATGCAAGTTACAGGTATCTGGTCGCACTGGACCGGGTCAAAGTCACAAATTCAAGCAGTCTGTGATGGAGCGTGAGTCACACACAGTGATCAGGTTTGTCCCAGTGGAGGTTTTGCATTCTCAAAGTCCACGTCCATGCGAGGAGTATCAGCAGGAGCTTCACATTGGTACGGGCTGTGAGGAGATAGTTGTCAGCAAAAGGAGCAGGAGCTGCTGTTGAGACAAAATGCAGGTTGCCATTGGAGCTTCCTGTTGGCAGGAGACATGGTGAACGTTGCTGATGTGAGGAGCCAGCTCGCGGTGGCAAAGAGCCCAAAACTTCTGGATTTTCACTTAAAGTGCAGATTTTTGTAGATTTGAAAAAGGGTGCATGCACCCTAATGCCAGCTAAGGTTCCTAGAACTGGGAGGCGGCCGTTAAGGATTGAGACTCGCACCAGGAGAGACCAACAGCAGGGCTGAGACACATCCAGTTGGTTCTGGTCAGCTGGGCAGTTGAAGGGGGGGCCTCTGGAAGCTTTTGTGTCTCTGTAGCTCAAACAAGAGGACAGTGAGCTGAACCTCGGAGTCACTTCAGGGGATCATGGGTCGAGAGTAGCAGGTCAAGTCATTCTTCTTCAGAAGGCAGGGCAGTCCTTCTTCCTAATCTTCCACAGGAAGAGGAATGCAGGTATAGGAGTGTTCTGATGAGAGGTTCTGAAGGTGTCACATTCATACCTGATGCCAGCCTTTGTGTGGGGGACAATCCCTGAACTACTCTAAAACTGGTTCTGGTCAGTTCTTCCCCTGGATTTGGCTTCAAATGTTTAGGGTGACAAAGGCAAGCACACGTCTGGTTCCTCTGTGTGTGCTGCAGTTCTTTATACTGCAATCATGGCAGGGCACAACTCAGTCGTCCTGTCAGGAAAACTCAAACCCTCCACACCCAAGCCCCTTTTGTTGCCATGTCTGGAAGGAATACACAATAAACAACAGGACAGCCATTCACAGTATTGTATATGAATCATGGTTGCACCTATTGTGCTACTTCCCCAAATTACGTACACCTTGGAGGCAATTGATGAAGCCGATCTTTTTCACCCATGGGGTACGCACGTCAGGAAACATCCATACTTTACTTTACGCAAACTGCTCCATCGGTCCTGTTGTGATATGGGAAAGTTGTCTATGAAGTCAGGTCCTTATTTCACCTGCAATCCGATGGCACACTTATTTAAAAGAAAACTTAAAAGTTGCTTACTCATTATTTCCCTTAAATGGGATTGATTGATCGCACCAGGTTTGATGGGGCCAAGTAAACTGTAAATGGTCAAACCCCCAGAAATATATAACTTTGTCTTGTACATTGAGCAGAAAATGGATGACATGCAGCCTGGTCTAATTAGTTGGGTGTGCAAAAAGTGTAATTAATTGTGTAATGGTTTAGGTACAGCTCACTGATATAGGAAAGCATAGATGTGTCTGCTAGCGGTGATGTGAATAGTAATTTTAGCACAGACACTACCTCAACTAGTTTAAAGCTTATCCACAATCCACTGCACAACCACAGAAGAGACAAACCCGCCAATCATGGAGCACATCAACTTCCACCTCAGCATCAACAGCCACACCACCTTCAAAGGTATACTCGCCTACATACTCCCAGGGCACAACCATGGCCTCTGCAATGCTATCCCCGAAATCATAGCCCCACAAGTCATAGACACTGAACACTACATCTTCTTCGAAGAACTAAGCTTCGACTGAGAGGACACCAATGACTCCCACACTGCCAACCTCCTGGACAGCATGGGAATCTTTGGCCTCTGACAGATAGTCACAGACCTCATGCACATTGCTGGACAAACCCTTGAACCCATATTCACCTCTAGCAACAGAATCAAACATAGTAACACCACCAAGCTCACCTGGACCAATCACGCCATCATCCATTTCAACTACCTCTTTACACCGAACAGAACACCCAGGCCCCCCCCACCTCACATCGAAGTTGGAACAAGAAATCTGAAAACCAGTGATCCATTGCCCTCAACGTCTACCCACTGGACACCACTCACCTGACACTGCCCCAGACATCCATAGAGACATCACCTCCTGGATATCACACTGCACAGACATCATGGCCCCCATCAGAACCACCAAAACCACTAAACCCTACAAAGTTTCCAAACAAACAACTTGGTACATGTCGGATCTTGGCACTGTAAAACACACCTGCAAACAATTGAAAAGAAAATAGCACCATTCAAAAAAAACAATGACCGATCCACATTCAAGGACATGCTCAGCTACTACCACAACCTCTAAAAGAATGCCTAAAGCAAGTCTTGACCGCTCACATTCAAGCCAGTGCCAACTGCAGCAAAGACGTCTTCACTATCGTAAAAGAGTTCACCTACCCATCAGCATTAGAAAACACCATACACCCAACTCAGGAACTGTGCCACTACCTTGCTGTCTAATTTCAGGACAAAATCACTGCTATATACAGAAACTTCACACCCCAGCCCACCGTAGAAGACACCATCGGCCTCCTCACCCTCTTGGACACCCCTTACAAACACAGAATCAGCTCACCACCAAAAATACCAACAATATCATGAAAACCATCCAGTCAGGATCACCCAGAGACCCGTGCCCATATCACGTGTTCAACCTCAGCATCAACAGCATCAGCAACAGACTCAGAAACATCCTCAACTCATCAATCAACTTAGCCATCTACCTGAATGACTGGAAACACGCAAGAACCAAGCCCCTCCTCAAGAAGTGTTCTGCCAACACCAAAGACCTCAAAAACTACTGACCAATCTCCCAGCTCCCTTTCCCAGCAAAGGTTCTAGAGAAAGCCGTCAACCAACAAATCGCATCATACTTAGAAGCCAAGAACCTTCTGGATTCCAACAAAACCAAAATAATAATTTTCTGACCCAACAAAACCATATGGGACGACTCCTGGTGGCCCACCACCCTAGGCCCCGCGTCCACCCCTGCTAACCACGCACGCAACCTCGGCATCATCCTTGACCCCTCCCTCTCCATGACCCAGCAGATTAACTCTGTCACCTCCTCCTGTTTCAACACCCTCCGCACGCTGAAAAAAACCTTCAAATGGATTCCCCTAGAGACCAGAAAGACCGTCACCCACGCACTTATCAGCAGCAGGCTAGACTACGGTAACGCCCTCTACGCCGGCATCACACTCAAACTCAAATACAAACTCCAGAGAATCCAGAACACAGCCTCACGCCTCATCCTAGATCTCCCTCGCCAGGAACACATCTCACCACACCTCAGATCCCTTCACTGGCTCCCCACCGACAAGAGGATCACCTTCAAAATCCTCATCCACGCACACAAATCCCTTCACAACACTGGCCCAACCTACTTCAACGAAAGAGTGAACTTCCACACTCCCATCCGCCACCTCTGATCTGCTGACCTCGCACTCGCCACAGTCCCCCGCATCAAACACACCACCACAGGAGGCAGATCCTTCTCCTACCTCGCCCCCAAAACCTGGAACTCCCTCCCCACTGACCTCCGCAAGACCCAGGATCTCCTACGCTTCAGAAAAAAGCTGAAGACATGGCTGTTCGAACAGTAACTCCTTACCCCCTTCCCCCCAGCGCCTTAAGACCCTAGCGGGTGAGTAGTGCGCTTTATAAATTTTCTGATTGATTGATTGATTGGATTCTTCACATTACGGATTCCATCCAAATCACAGCACTGAAGCTGACCTGATCACCGCGACAGATGATATCTGAAACCTCTTAGACCAAGGAAACTTAGCTGCCCTCATACTCCTCAACTGCTCAGCTGCCTTCAAGACAGTCTTCCACCACATTCTGCTCAAAAGACTACACCAGATCGACATCCAAGGAGGTGCCCTGAAATGGATTGCTTCCTTTCTCTCAAGTTGGACACAGACAATCCCCCTCCCTCTATTCACCTCTCAACCCAAATCCATCATCTGCAGAACACCCCAAGGATTTTCCCTCAGCCCAACCCTATTCAAAGCCTATATGCCCCCCCGGCCAACGTCATAAGAAATCATGGACTGAACATCATCTCCTATGCAGATGACACGCAGCTCATCCTTTCGCTATCAAAACAACTTCAAGTCTAAGACCAACTTTCAACTCTGCATGAACAGTTTAGGTGATTGGATGAGGGAAAACTGCCTCAAACTTAACACCAATAAAACCGAAGTAGTGATACTTGGAAACCCCACCTCATCTTGGGACAACTCATGGTGGCCTTTGGACTTAGGCCCCTCCCCACCCTGAAAGAACATGCCCACAACCTAGGACTCATCATCAACAACAATCTAAGCATGAAAAACCAGGTCAATGCATTTTCCCCGGTTTGCTTCTGCACACTGTGCCTCCTATGCAAGATCTTCAAGTAGCTCCCCACCAACACCAGGCACACCGTCATTCAAGCCCTCGTCACAAGCCATCTAAACTATGGTAACGATCTTTATGCAGGACTCACAGCACACCTTTATTAAGAAACTTCAAATCATTCAGAATGCAGCAAGGCTCATACTCAACCTCCCAAAGTGTAAGCACGTATCCCCAAGCCCCAGGAACCTATAATGGCTCTCTGTATACAAACAATGACAATTCAAGCTGATGACTCTCACCTACAAAGCCCTACACAACATAGGACCTACTTGACTTAACCACAGCCTGAAATGTCATCACGCCACCAGACACCTTTAATCCACCACCCTGTGCCTCGCCCACAATCCACGCATCTGCAGGAGCAACTATGGTGGATGCTCCTTCTCCTACCTGGCAGCAAAAGCTTGGAATGATCTCCCTCTTCACCTGAGGTCCTCCTCCTCCATCCTGGATTTCAGAAGACAGCTCAAGGCCTGGCTATCCCATGAGGCTGACACAGCGCCTGGATATCCTCATGGGTGATTAGTGCCCCCAATAAATCCACTAATTGATTGAAAGCGTATGGCTAATGTAAAGGTACTTTAGTATGGTAAAACAGTATATTCTAAATACTGAATTAGGACTGATAGCTTTTACAAGGGCCTGTTTGTGATGCTGGTTCCCACGTCAATACTTTAGGTGTGTTTTTGTAGTAACACAATGCATTTTAATAGTGCACTTTGTTTATTTATTTTATAGTACTCTCCAGAGGTAAATTCTATTTTGCTATTAGTAAGGTTTTCTATTAGCACCACTGCACTATAATATTGAGCAAGTGTGTGCCATATTTTACAAAATTAACATTGTTTCCTACTTGAATATTAAGGGAATAGACGCCTAGCGCTCCAAAGTATTTTATCAATGTATCCTGAAACCATATATTAGTAGTGCTCTTTAACAGTATATTGAACTTTGTGTTTTTTGTCAAGGCAATTTTATCACCATCCAAGCTGTCGAGCCTGGGCCACTCACCTGAAAAGCAGGATGTCTGCAGGGGCGATGGTATGCTCCCCGACCTCCTGGAACAACTCTTGTCACTTCCTGGTGGACACAGAAACCCCGGCAGGTGTCCCAAAAGGAAAGTGGAGTGGAAGAGAAAGAGACAAAACACTGCCACGTCTTGCCAGTCCAGCCAGGCACCCTGTATCTTCGGGGGGCAGGTCGTTGTTGACAGAGTGATAGTAGAGTTAGTGCACTCAACTTCCTTGAAACTGAATCTCTCTTTCTGCTATGGGCACGGGAACGGTAGAAGAACACCGGGATGCTCCAGCACTTTTCTTGGATAATAATAACCATTTGCTCAATTACTAATAACACTGCATTACCAAAAACACAAACTGAGTACCATAACAATAAGTACTGCAACACTAGGGCTGACTTCACAGAGATTCACTGCTGCACACTACATTTAGAACTGTGGTTGCACTTATCATGCACAAGGGCATTAATTATATCACATATAACTTTCCTGCATGCGTAGGGTTAAACTAAAAGGAACAAAAACAATCCAAGAAATACAAATGTCCACTCTGGGTTTAAACTGTTAGGGTAGCACAGTTTGGTTTGGTTTCACTCTGTGTGTGAAAAACCCTTCAAAGCAAATTCCTCAAATCTGAAACACAGGCATGAATGACACAATTTAAATCCAAGAGTTATACTATTAGAGAAAGAAAAGTCATGTAAATGCTCTTTTAAAATTGCACTGTCACTTTTTGTAGTACTTGAGCTCAAGCAGATTTCCTGAAGCACATTGAGGCAAGTAACTACAATAATAATGTAGAATGTTCAGAAATGCATTTGTCTCTTCAAGATAAGCACTCTGCCAACATACAAGGTCTGAAATACACCAGCTGTTCTGGGAAAGAGCTGCGCTCAAAGAACAAACTTCCTGGAGAATACTAGTCACTTAGCTGCAGTCTTTTCCGGAGTGCTGGACGAATGCCTGTTGTCAGCTGGTACAGGAACAAAGAAAAGAATTGCCTCAAAAGTCCTGAATACGAGGATGACACCAGGGGCTGGACTGCCAAATCAGATGCTGAGATCAGGAAGCAAAACAAAGCCAAGTAGGGAGGCATGCTTCATCTGCTATTTATAGCCAATCAGGAAAGCAGTTGAGTTTCCACATATGGATGAGTCACCACACCCAATTAGAAGCACATGTCTACACTACACCCAGTTAGAAGCACATGTCTACACCTGCTCACATTAGCAAACAAGCATTGCTAAAACAAGCATTGATAAAACCAATTGTGTAACACAGCACATTATGTTTACTTAGAAACATGAAGTTTTAACCAAGAACAGAGATATGATTTAACCCTAATCCCTGGGGATGCTGACAGATAATGCAGGAGGCACCTTGGGGATTCCTGACACAAGCATCTTATTGTTGAGTGGCCTTATTGTGTTACATCACATAATAGTTGATTAATATGGTACTCCATCTATAGAGACGATGCACTTGCTAATTAGCTCTTTTAACTTTTTATGTCTGTATGGTTGTTCACAGTTATTTGATCCTGGACACTGGCAGAAAGTCACATTAATGTTAAGCAGAAAATGTCAACTTTAAAACAGTATTTTTTTCATATAGTAACTGAAAATCCAACTTTGCCATTAAAGAGGATTTCAAAATACAATTGACATGAGTGGAAGACGCATTTCTCTAGTTGTTCCCAATCTGAAGTTATCACTTATTAAGTGTAATCAAGTAATCCAATTTTAGTCTGTGGGAGAGATATCCTTGACTTTGGGAGTTTTTCCACTGTCAGGTCATATTAAACTTAGATGCATATGTCCTACTTTTTTAAATAACCTGCCCTATAGGAGTGACTTATATGTACTCAAAAGGAAGGCTTAGGTCTGGCAAAATCTTTATTGTGCCATATCGAAGTGGCAGTTTCAACCTGCACTACAAGCTGCAGTGACAGGCCTGAGACATGTTTTTCAGTGCTACTTCAGTGGGTGGCACAATGAATGCTGCTGTCCATGTGTAGAATTTAATTTATAGGCCCTGTGTACAGATGGTACCATATAATAGGCACTTATAAGTGAAAAATTTGCCAATTTGTGTATGCCAAAATTACCAGGCATAAGGGAGAGAGCACAAGCTCTTGATAACTGTGTATTGGAGATAAACTGCACAGAGTTCTAATGTGAAGAAAAACGAGTTCAGCAAAAATAGGTTGGTGAAGGCAAAAAGGTAGAGGAAATACTACATCAAGGGTTGCTCATAGGAGTTGTCATTGCAAAGGCAGAAAAAGCTTGAAAGACCATCAGTGTTGCTGTGGTCAGTCTGAGGGTGATGTGCCACTGTAAAGTCCATTCCCAGTGGAAAGGTGGACCACTCACCGTTTGGAGTTCTCATTCCTCATCTGCATCAGTCATCTGTGGGGACTGTGGTCTGTAGTTTATCTGAGTCTAGAGGTGAGTCCCAAAAAAGCATGGTCTCAAATTCTTCAGTGCCCAGACCACTACAATTGCCTCCCTTTCTATTGCAGTCCACCTTTGTTCCATGATAAGTAGACTTCTGCTGATGAAGGCTACAGGTTGGTCCAAGCCCTCATTGTTTGGCTGTAAGAGAACAGCTCTAATGCCATGCTTCTATGCATCTATCTGCCGAATAAAGTATTTGGGCAAGTGGTGCCTAGAGCGCTGGTGCTGTGAACATCACCTCCTTCAAGGTGTCAGATGCTTTTTTGCACATCTCTGACCAGATCACCTTTTTTAGACTGCTTCTTAGAAGTCAGCTCAATTAAGGGGCCAACAGTGGTGCCATAGCCGTTAACAAATCTTCTGTTAGATCTGGTGAGGCCTAGGAAGGCTCTGACCTTAGTCTTGGTCTTGGGGCGATCCTAAGCCAAAATGGTTTGTGTATTGGGCTGAAGGGGCTGCACTCTGTCCCAGTGGCTTGGTTGCCCTTGTAGGCAATGGATCCCTCATTTATTTGGCACTTACTTGCCCTGATAGTCAAAGGGAGGTAAGGGCAATTATAGGGTTTAACAGATGGTGTTGGTAAATTGAGTTACATGTAATTTAAGGCTTTAGGGGTGGGCAGTTGATCTAACGGGACTCTCGTAAGAGCCCATCGAAACCCAACCTTCCAGATATCTTAATTTCTCCTAAACTACTGAATGGATTTACACAAAATCACAAAAAGCACAGTTTCTGGTCCAGGATCTAGGGGCCAGATGTAGCAAAGAAACATTTTGCGACTTGCAAATAGCGAGTCATAGCGACTCGCTATTTGCAACTCGCAAAATGTTATGCAGAACGGTGTCTCAGACACCGTCTGCGAGTCGGTATGGGGTCGCAATGACCCACCTCATTAATATTAATGAGGTGGGTCGCAAATTGCGGCCCCATACCGACTATGGGCACTCGTAAACATGGAGGCCTGCTGTAGTCAGCAGACCTCCATGTTCGTGACTGCTTTTAAATAAAGCATTTTTTTTTTTTAAGTGTAGCCCGTTTTCCTTAAAGGAAAACGAGCTGCACTTAAAAAAAATCCGAAACCTTTAGTTTCGGTATTTTTTCAGGGCAGGTAGTGGTCCCTTGGACCACTACCTGCCCTGAAAAAATAATTTGGGGTCCATTCACAAAGAGGAAGGGGTCCCATGGGGACCCCTTCCAATTTGCGAGTGGGTTACCATCCACTTGAAGTGGATGGTAACTGCGACACCATTTGCGACCGCATATGCGGTCGCAAATGGTATTGCATACCACTAGGAATTGCAAATAGGAAGGGGACACCCCTTCCTATTTGCGATTCTGAAATGCATTTTGCGAGTCGGTCCTGACTCGCAGAATGCATTTCTGCATAGGAAAATGCGATTTGCGACTCGCAAACTGCAGTTTTTGCCGTTTGCGACTCGCAAATCCTTTCCTACATCTGGCCCTAGGTTCCTGCCAAATTTGGTGTAATTCCGTTCATCTGTTCAGGGTGAAGCTCTTTTAAAAAAGTCTATGTAAACTTTCTGTAAAAAAATTTTTTTTGGACCCCTGTTTTTCTCTGCCCTGCTTGATTTAGCACCCTTACATTTTCCAGGAAGGAGCTGAGGTAGATTAACATTTTATTTTTTTAAACGTTTGTGAGAATTCATCAAACGGTGCCAAAGCTATTAGCAAACCATAAAAGGCAGACCTAACCATAACTACCCACTGGAGATCGCCAGTGGGTAATAGACGTGCATATATATATATATATATATATATATATATATATATATATATATATTTTATAGATATATCTCACTGGCATGTAGGTGTTGAAGTTGAATATATATATATATATTCACCTTTGCAGCCTACATGCCTGTGCCTCGTGACAGGCACAGGATCGCCGATATAATATGCTTTCAGTGCCCCAACTGGGGCAAGAATAAACAGGCACTCCAGGATCACAGTCACCGTATTTATTATAACCACTGCACACCACACCACTGTGTTTCAGCTGAAGCCGAGCCTTCATCAAGGTGTCAGGCCCAGCATTCCCCCAAAACAAGTGCACATCTTATAGTAGACATAAAAAAGTTACCACTATTGCTGCGAGCCCGGCACATTTCATTTACTAAGTCATGACATCAGCATAAATAGACATCAGTAAATGAAGATTCAATATCCCAATTACACATACCACTACAATGACAATATAATACAATTAATGAATATGATATATCAGATTTACAAATGTGTAAATTAACAATGCTCGATTGAAATGCCCAAACTGAATTAGGCATAACATCAAGCTTATGGAAAGGTTAATATCAGATAAAGAATACTCCCATGAAATCCATGTGCACATACTGCAGCAAATGTAATGAGAGGCTTGTGTGAAATGTAGTTTTAAACCAAAAATACACCTGTGAAATCCACACGCAAAAAAGAGAGAGAAGAAAGATAAGGTAGGATGAACATAGAAATAGAAATGCTCATGTGCCTCCAAATGACCCAACCTTAAGTCTGCACATTGACAAAACATAAATAAACGCCATTGAAGACCTAATGGGTAAATCATTTGGGCGGTCAGGATTTCTTACACAAAATCATAGCAGAATCAAACACAAATAGATGATGAACAGAAAATTCAAAACAAGTCCAATATATTCCTTATCACTCCAATGGACCGTGAACCTAAGATTCAAATATTTTGGTAAACCTACTCAGACATGACTAAAAACATGGCCCCTCACTGTCCAGTGCATATTCAACAATGATAACAACATATGACCTAAACTAAGAAATAAAAACTATTTGCAGTAGAAAAGCGTATGAAAAAAGGAAATAAGTAAATGGTGGGAAAGACTAACCAAATAAAATATGTGGATGCAAGACTTATGCCTAAGGGACTAGAAATGTTCACAGACCCCACGTACGAAACACCACATCCTCGTCTTTTGGAAGAATGGGTGGAATTGATGGCTACACAATCAAAGGAATGATGGAGATCCTAATCAAATATGCACACCTAGATTTAGAAAGGATTGAAGCAGAAATTCACAATTTAGAGAAAGAAAACAATTAAGAGGATATAAAAGTCATACATGTCACTATTCAGGAGTGGATTGATAAATATGAAGGAGAAATTAAGACCAGAAAAAACAAAACTAAAATTTCAAAGGGATATTGAGAAAGGAACAGGGGGTTTGAAGAAAACAGGATTCTATTCTGTCTGATAAATGGAAATTAAGGGCCTGATTTAGAGTTTGGTGAAGGGGTTACTCCGTCACAAATGTGTTGGGTATCCCACCCGCCGTATTACAAGGTTCATAGGCTAAAAGGGAATTGTAATACAGTGGATGAGATATCTGTCACGTTTGTGATGGAGTAACCTCCTCCACCAAACTCTACATCAGGCCCTAAGGTTTCAAAGTGCTAGAACCTTAATGAATTGTGCAAAAAGCCAAGCCCTTCCCCTTCATGGGCTAGGGCTTTGCCATGTTGCTGGAATATATGGTGCTTGTCACACAGATTGCATGAAAGCAATATGGGTATGTTTTGACACATTCTGTTCTTTCTCTCATGCATCGTACACATTTCTTATTTCTGTCAAAACACAATTACCTTCATTTTTGGGATATTTATATGCAAAAAATGCTCAGATGTATAAGGAAAAAGTTGGCCTACACATTTTTGTAGGTCCTTGCTGGGTAGATCGAATAAAGTCACATCCTGAGGGTATGGAAGGGTATGCAGTGGGAGAGCAGCAAGCTTAGGGGAAAACATGTTGAAAGGCTTAGTCTACCTAGTAAACCATGCAATTAACAAGAACAGAAAACTGGATTAGCAAAAACCTGTGCTTTTCACATTATTTGTTGAAATTCAGAAAAAGCAGTACTTAACACCAAGTAGATGTGTGGACAGCAATTATTATTTTAAACAATCCTGGAGGATCTCAAGCGCCATACATTTTTTCCACATCTTTGGTCTATCGACTCTTTCAAATGCAGTTGAGAAGTTAATGGAAGGTGAATACACGGGCTGAATCTAAAAGCCAGAATTAAACATGCTCCATACTTATTTTTGCCAAGACGTTATAGACTGAGTCAAGGACAGCGATTTGTCTACTCCTACAGGGCAGTTTGAGGGAGCATTTTTGTAGCAATGAACAAAGATTTTGCCTCCTTTTCCCATGCTGACATGGGAATCTGATCCAGACCCATAGTCCCTGAGCACATGGGCCCATGGATAAAATCAACTATCAAACTTGGTGTTGGAGACTCATAAACCTAATGTGACAATTCCATTGGTATAACTCTGGGGAACAAGGTATATGGACCACCTGTAGCCTGGAAATCACCACTGAAACGTATTCAAAGTCCCTGTGTGACTCCTGCATGCTTCCATTTCAATCTTGAATGTATTGATGAACCTACCCTTGCTTCCATGGTCTTCAAACTCCTTAGTGGACTGCCTATTCAATAAGATCCGGCATCCACTGTGCATTGCATTCTAAGGGAGTAGTAATTTTGTTCCTCAGTACTGAATTCTCTCATTCAGGACTTTTGAGCAATGGAAATTGCACACACGAATGACTAGTCCTGTGCTGTCCAATCATATGACTCCACTCTGGGTTTGTTGGTGCCTGGAACTGCTTCTAAGTTGCCATTTGCCAAAGCTCCTTGTTCGTGGATTGACATTTGTTCCTCTGTGACAACGACCTCTTGTTGGCTGTTTTCCTGTCCATCTAGTGCCTTCTTCAGCCAACGTCTTTGTGCTGTTCCTGTACAGCTTGCTGAAGGTTTGCATTTGATTTACTCCTTTGTCTGCCTTTTTTCTACAGTCTGGTGCAGCCTCTGAACTACTTCCTTTCTGATTGTCTCTAGTTTGTTTCTGCTATTACTTCCCTTTACTTATTTATTTTGCTTCTGCCATAGCTCTTGTATTTTCTCCTTGGAACCTAGTTTTTGCCTTAGAGTTTTTCTTGCAGTCTCTAGTCCCTTTAAAGTTCCAGTCTATTGCTTGTTGTAGTTTCTAGAATTCATGTGCTTGACTTGCCAGATTGTTTCCCAGCTTTTCCTTGAATGTCCTGCTCCTATTTGCTACACAGCTCTTAGGTTCCTTTCTAGTACTTGCTTTGCTTTTTCCTCTCGGGTGTCTGGTAAGTGTGCTATTTTGTCCTTGCTTGTGTATAAGTGTATTCCTTTGTACAGGGGTTGGCTCCTGGTTTCCAGGAGGCAGTTCCTGCCACACCCTTTGTCTTGTGTTATATGAAGTCTGAAGTTCCTTAACGGTAACAGTATGGTCGCTAGTGGGTCTCCTGCTGGACCCATAAGGGCTTGTCTTTTGGATGTCTCATGTCCCCTTAGGCCCGGATACAGAATCACTTCTGCTACTTCCTTTCCATGGGGTTTGCAGAGTGACTATCTGTAAGAGTAATCTGCACAGATGCACACAGACATTGACATTCCCTGTTGTTGTGGGATGTTCTGAGTCTTACCTGTGTACAACCCCAGTGGTAACGCTGTGTTTATTCATTAGTAGGTCTGTTCCATGTTTACATTAAGTTTGCTTTTCCTTCTGTATCCTGCGCCTGTGCTTTAAACCATCTGGGTCTGTTCTTTCCTGCTGTAGGCTTTTGCCTGCTCCTCTGCATTGATACACTACTTCCGTAGGCAGATGTTCCTTGACCTTGAGGGGTGTTCCACTTGGAGTCCTTAAGACCTAAGGACCTAAGGGCTGATAAGGTTCACCATACCCTAGGGATTGGAAGCCATAGCCTCTATACATTTTAAGTGCATGTTGTGAAATTTTAGCAATTAGGGCACTTACAAGCATGCCTTGGTTAACACGGTCCTATTCTATTCTCAAAGGTATACGTTGCTAAACAGACCAAAATATTGAAATGTAATATGATCTGGGGGTGTAGATAGATAATAAACCATGATTTGACCTGTTCAGAAGAAGATCTAAAGTCTAGCTTTAGACTTAGCGCAGCAATACCCAAATGTGTAAAATTTTTAGTGGGTCTCACATATTTCACAGACAACAGGGTAGCATGACTCTGCCTGCATGGCCCTACTGAAACATCTCAAATGGTGGCAAACCACATAGTAGTTCTCTATTTGAAAGTTATCAGTTGCCCAGGACAAATACATTTTACCTTGAAATTATCAAAAAACAGCAGTTTGCGTGGATCCAAAAGAGCTCTGCAACATTCCAGGGGAGGATCAATAGATTTCAGGCAAAAAAGGAAAATGAGACAGATGGATGCAAAGCCTTCTAGTCAGGACCCTGTGCGACAGTCTTTTTTGGCGCCCCCCACTCCATGACCACCTCCTTGTATTCCCTCACTACTTCCCACCAAATGTGCCCCTCATCTCTTCATAGCCCCCCTTTCATATACATTCATTTGATTTAAAGCACTTGTAAAGGCTGGCTTTACTAATCCACACAGCTATCCACATAAAATATAGTTCTGTTCTTTGTGGCAGGCATATTAACCCTCTGTGTTACTTTATGACGAGTCAAAGCTGCTCCTAGACAAAACTCTGATCTCTCTCTAGCAGGAACATTAATCACAAGAGTTATCTTGGCAGGTTAATTGCTTCCTGAAGGCTGGATGCACAAGGAACTTTTCAGAAGGTGCTTTTAAATCTCAAGTTTCAAAGTTATTGCTAAACACAGTGCCTCTCCGAGGTCAACGCCCCCCAATCCAGGTCAGCACCTGGTGCGGCTGCACCACTTGCACTGCCCAAAAGCCGTCCCTGCTTCTTGTTTAGCACTGTGGCCACCCAAGACCAGGCAGTAAGGTCATCCCTCATCGACTTATTGGATGGGAACTTTGTTGCTACAACTCCCTTTACTAGTCCACCTACTTGGCTCCATCACACAACTGTTTTGCAAGTCAATTTGCTTAGATCTTGTGAAAGGACACAGTCATACTTTCGGTGGGATGTACACTTTGGCCCTGAGTCAAACTTGTGTTTTCCAATGGGAAACCTTGGACCCGATAAGGAAACCAAAATCACATCAATGGCTCTAGCGAGCAAAGAGTCATCGTATTTCATAGTCTTTGCAGAGATAACCTTAGACATATATTCTACTCTTGCCCATTTTGTAAGAGTGTCTTGTTGAAGAGTTATTATCCTAATATCCCCATATCTAACCTATTTTTATTCATCCAGGTTCAGCAGTAAGCTCAAAATATGTGATCTATAATGTGGAACCCCATTATCATCAAAGAGATTGATAACATCGACTTTCCTAGGTATAGTCACTTCCCTTTGCCCAGAAAATGGATCCAGAGTATAAGCTGTTTACTGCTTGTTGAATAAGAGATGTATCTTGCAGTTTCGTCAAGCTGGTGATAACAAAGGTATATTGAATTTGGCCACTAGTGTATTCAGTTTTGAGTCCAGAAAATTAAAACTCTTGCTTCGGAGAACAGTTTGCATGGACAGAGGTTTCATGCATTTCAGATGCGGTGTTCGGTTTGACAAGACAAGATTTGAATCTGAGACAGTGTACACTTTTTTTAAGTAATACAATTTTTTTGCTTTCTTCTTTTCGGGACCATTTTTTGCCTGAACGTTTGGCCTTTTTATGCCTAGGCGTCTGAAAGATTGGGAGCACTGGGCTAATTTCTTGATGATCTTCACTGGCTGAATTTGAACTGATAGTACAAGCCTCTTCAAAGAATAATATTTTTACTTAAAAAATAGAGAATTAGAGGATTTTATTTACATTATTTTTTATTTTTGAGTCAACAATGGTCGACCTCCTTAGGTTGCTGCAAATTAGGAGTTTTTGAAAGGCTAACATTTATTACAAATGTACCCCTCATCGTACTATTGAAAAGATTAAAAGTTCACAAACATGATCTACATCTATAGCTGGAAAAGTAAACTTCAGTGGGACTGAACATCCAGGTCTAGAGCTGAACTGGATAACATTATCCTGAAGGAGGTGAAGAGTCTCGGCATCCTTTGCATGAACCAGTAACTCTATCTTATCTACTTTGGGTTCTAGAACACAAGGCTCTTTCAAAATACCATATTTATTCGAAGAGAGTGGATCTTTCAACTCCCAAAGTACATTTAGCGGTTCATTAAATGATTTGCATTTCAGAAAGATAGTGATGTTGGTGTGAGACCATGTAGGCCCACAACATAGAATTACCTTCTTCTCCATGGTTTTGGCTCTCATTTGCCTTATTGACTTTTGGTGTAGTCTTCCTGGAGTGTAATTTCCCGATGGTCATGATTACTACCTAATGACTTCTAAACAGTGAAAGGCTGCTGTACGTAAAATTTCAACAGACTTCCAACTTTGATTCCTTGATTTGTGCAAAAAATAAGTTTAGTCTATCCCTTCAATCTTTGCTAAATGCAAGAGACACCACCTGGTACAGAATTTTTGAAGTTCCTGGGGGTGTACATCTCTGCTGCCATTGGCTGTTCTTAATGGCAATAGACACATACAGATTGACACAGATTGAAAACAAGAGTCTCAATAATCAACAGTGGCTTTTAGAGGAGGTATAGGAGGTTTATGCACATTTACCAATCCCATTAATTGCGCCTATGTCATTCCTGCACCCTCATTACCGCAAGTGAGAAAGACCTAAGGCCAGATTAACCAGGCCCCAGCGCCTCCTTGCTCCACATTAGCGTAATTGTTTTGATCCTAATGTTGCTCAACAAGGCAAATTTTGCGGTGTCATATTTACAAAGTGGCGAGGTGTGTGACCCCTTGTGCTCCATTAGGTCTGAGTCAGGCATAATGTATGCAAGGGGGGGCATTCCGGCTTTACGGCCTGCAAAAATGGCTCAATGAAATCTAGAAGATTTCACTGCACCGTTCTAGGCATCATTTTTAATGCTTGCTCAAAGCAGGTGATGCGCCCATTTTAATCAATGGGCCTCCTTGCACTTTGCTGCATTAGCGTCACATTTTTTTACGCTAGTGCAGCAAAGCGCAACAATAGTGTAAAAAATGTTGACACTATTGGCCTAACATGCGCCATGGTGCACCATATTGTAAATACGGCTCACCCATGGTGTCGTTAGGTGGGGCAGGGTTGACGCAAAAAAGCTGGTGCATCAGCAATGATGCACCATTTGTTGTAAATAGGCCCCCAAGAGAGCCTCCCTTTAGCACTTCAAGTAATAAAGTAACTTAGTCATTCAAGGGCCTTGGGGTGCAATGGCAGCTCAAGTAAGCTGTCTTGAAATGGTATCACAGTCCACAACAATATCACTTCTCTCACCACCACATTATCAGAGGAGCAACTCACCTGCACATCTAGACACTTCCCCAACACATACGAAGCTACAGGAGTGCACAGCTGCAAAGCCAAGTTACCATGGCTGCCAGGGCTCTCTAAGAGCTCAACAGAGGCTCGGTAAGTTGCTGAGGGTTTCGACAATATGGAACAATGCTGTGGAGTGTGTTACAGGACCATGGGGCTCGGGAGGGCTGGAACCTGGGAGCAGGGCCGTCTTCAGGGGGTATGACTGATGTGGCCGTACTGGGAGCTGATCTGGGGATGGAGGTGCTGTGTTTAGCAATAATGTACGTTTAAAAGCACCTGATGCAGAGTTCCTGGTGCTCAGCTTTCAGGCAGAAATGAAAATGTCAAGATAACTCTTGTGATTAATGTTCTTGCTAGAGAGAGAGGATTTTATCTAGTGGCAGTTTTGACTCACTATAAGGTAGCACAGAGGGCTAGTATGCCTGCTGCATAGAACAGATTTATATTTTATGTGGCTGGCTGAATGGATTAGTAAAGCTAACCTTTACCAGAGCTTGAAAACAAACGAAATATATGTAAGAGAGGGTCCATGGAGAGATGAGAGGCTCTGTTACTCGGTGGTAGTGAGGAAATCAGAGGGGGTGGTCACAGGGATGGGTGCCAAAAACGATTGCTGCTCCAGGCGCCAACAACCCTGCAAACAAGGGACCATAAGCACCCCAAAATCAGAAAGGGAGTAGAAGGCACCAGCAGGTTTGCTTTTTCCAAGGACTCCAATGCCACACAATGCTACAGCACTCCATAAAGTAGGAGGAGCCGTGAGGGGATTAAAGCTGGCACAAGCACACAGCTTTGGATTTACCCATATAACTGCCTTCATAATCTTCAAAGCAGATGGCGTCAGCAGCTCCTGCACCAATACAAGGCAGAAAAAGATCCAGACATCCATTCTGATGACTCCACTTACCAGTACTGCTGCAAAACCATTATGGCTTCTGGCTGTCCACGTCCTCTGCCATTTTGAAGCTTCTGTTTTTAACAGGTATACATTTGTTAACGCCTTTCCTCACTCCACCTGTGCAATATTGGTGCTTTTGCAAACATTCCAAATATAATTGCCAGACCATAGATGGCTCACACATGACAAACTCAGTGCAACAGCACTCAGAGCCCCAGCTTTGTGATGAAGAATCAACGTAGCCTGCAGTGGCCACAAGCAAAGACAAAGAAAAAAGGTTGTACACCGAACTGGGCAACTGCTAGTGGGATTGTTAGCACGTCAGAGCCTTGATAAGTAAACTTACAAGGGAATGCAATTAGGTCAATGAACCTTTGGACCGCGTTTGGAGACTTCCCAGTACGAAATACGTCCTTAACATCACCAATCAATAGATCAATAAACCATTTGTAATAATCAATCAATAATCAATAAACAATCAATAAAAGTCAATACTTAAACACACCATGACCTTTCAGTCATGAATAACCACTCCAATTTTTTTTTAGAAGTTAGAACATCTATTTCCGTATTTTTATAATCTAATATCACGTAGGTTAATCTCAATAGCAATGCAACACCTCAGGAACAATACCATTTAGCAATCAGAACGCAAATTAATCAATGTATGGATTATGCACATTCAAACTTCACTACAGATCAGTAATATGAATCAGCTTAGCAGAGCCTCATTAGTACATGAACCAACAAAGCAAGATCTCAGTCATTTGTCTATTTGCATCAGGTATCAGTGAACACCTCAACTAACCTCAAATTAGCATTGGCATGTTGGGCTTCATGCAAAACACTTAGTAACACAAATTTAGAAAACACCTAAACTAGGGCCTCTATCAAAATAGCAGTTGTTACCTAGAAACGAAAGGCAAACAGACAATTACAATCAGCATTGGATAGTTACCAATCCAACAGATCAGCAATCAGCGTCAGTCTTCGTCCTTAGGACATCAGTTCATCAGCATTAGGCAAAGTTCAAACGGGGCAAAATCTTTAGCAATTAAGTTAAGCAAAGTCTCTTTCAAGACGCGTAAGATAACATGGCTAGAGGATGGTTTTCTCCCTCAGATGGAGGAGAAGAATAATGTCAAAATAGCTGAATAGGTAATGGGAAAATGCCTTCGGAATAATAGCAGAAAGTAACAGAAAATGACTGGAAAATGGCAATGGCTGAACAACGGCTAAGAATGGATAAGAGTGACTGATTTCTCCTTGTGCAGTGCAGTTAAGTCAAAACGGTCAAACTATTCCCAAATTCCCTATTGGATGAATTTTGGTGCATTCGTCTCTCTAACCAATAATTTGCAAACACCTTACTAGAACTTTCGACAATTCACAGTTTCCCATGTCACGGATTGGTCCGATTATTGACGTCTTCAACGGTTGGAATGTCAGGTAACAAATGTTGCAGTTCGCACTCCAGTCAGTGTCTTCATTGCCTTCTCCTAGGAGAGTTAACCTTGCACCTGTTATGAATTACACTGTTGCATTTAGCAAGAACATCGCCTTCGAGTAAGCTGGTTCACACAAGAAAATTCTACTACGGTTACAAACACATAACTTCTGGAAAAGCACAGCTTCGTGTCCTTCAAGAAAGCAGCATGTTAAACGGGTTAGAAAATACAATTCAAATATGAGGCCAGGCCGTTAGGCCAAACCCTTGCTAAGTTAAAGCCTTTATTAAATGAAGCAAACTCTTAAATGTAACCTCAATTATGACATACCTCTACAAATTTAAAACATATTGCATAATATTTCAATATTAATAAGCCTTTTCATTAGTCTCTGTATACATTGGTAGCCACTCCCCGTGGGCACATTTCAAATGCGTGCATTATTATTCTACGTTAAACACAATTTCTATGCAGCTTCATCACACAATATATGCAAGCTTTCTCATTAATATTTCTTGTTAAAACATTCACGTCAACAATCCCTCCTCTGATGACTCTTGTCATCACACAAGATCTTCCCCCACAAATTTTAACTTCAGTTAAAATTCTGTCATTTCAATTTCTTCAAGTATTGGCTTCCCCTTAGAATTTTCCCTAAACAATTTCTCCCTTTCTTCTTCTTCTTCTTCTTCCCTCCTCTTATCATTTCTCACCTATCTTATTTTTATTCTTTTGCAAATTTTACATGCCACCCACAATCCAAATAAACAAGCCAAAACAATTAATAGTCCTTGTATTATTTTACACAATATCCCATGCCAAATGCTGCTGAGCCAATTACCCACTGAAGCAAAACCCTTTCCAATCTTTTCCCAAACACCAGGTTCTTTCATCTCCTTTAAATCTGCACTGTCATTAGTCAAATTAGTAAACATGCTCCTAATCTCATTATTATTATCAGGAATAAATGCACAACAATGACGCTCATTAAGCATCCTACAAACTCCGCCATTCTTTGCTAAAAGAATGTCTAAAGCACGCCTATTTTGAAGAGTCATAGCCCTCTCAGCAGCAAGTTCAGTATCCATCAGGAGTATAGCCCCTGAAAAATTTGTCAGCATGTTATCCACAATAGTAGACAACTTTCGAATCTTTATTGAGTTCAGAATAACTCTCACTGAAGGAATTATCACCCCAAATATATCTCCCACTACACGAGCAACTGCCCCTCTTTTTTGTCTAGTATGATGTAATTCAGACAATCTCAGAAACTTCTTTAAGTCATCAAGTTGGTAAATCTTTGGGAAAACTATCCCCAAATAACTTGTCCCATACCATCCCTTTGGAAGACGGTAATAAGCATTAAGACCACATATAGATCCCAGGAATCGCCGAGTCCTGTCCATTCAACATAAACGTCCATTTACTCCGAAACAAAAACACATGCTTACATTCACTCATTCCCACAAACACATTGTCATAATACGATCTTGGCCTAGATATACAAAGCTTCCATACGTGTAATGCATCTAAAGCTAATTTCCCTTGCGCTCTTATTGCACTATAAGCTTCATTATTCACAAAAGCTTGCTGCTGTAACCATTTTTCTAATTTGCCCTTTAATGCTTTCCTCCCTATCATCAGTGTGATCTAAAAAGCTCTTCTCTACAGGTATAAGCAAGCATTTCAAGTTATTTCGGTGAGCTTAAGATGTACTAATTTCTAATATCGGCTCAAAGAATCCTTTAAATAGTCGAGTTGGGAAGTGTGGCTAAATGGTTAGAGCGGCAGACCCTGAAATCTGGCCCGGGACCAGCGTTCAATTCCTGCCTTGGCGGGTCTTGGGCTCAATTTCCTTGGACCTGATAATTCTCGCATCGGTGTCTAATCTAATTCATGGGTCCCACTCTGTAACTCTGGGCAATAGCTTGCTTAATCTCCACAACGGTCCCAACAGCGCTGGGATGCCTGGCTTCACCTTGGAGGTTGCCCAGGAGTGGGCACCTCACAGGGAAAATCCAGGAGGGGTTCCACAGTGGTATGCGTACAGCACCTTGAGACCCTAACGGGTGAGTAGTGTGCTATACAAGTACGAAGTTTACAGTTTAGCTAACTATATACTATATTATCTAGCTACATCACTCAAATCCTCTATTATAGGCACATATGAAAACACTAGATCCTGATTAGAATAGAAATACTGAATGTCCTCCTAGTTATGGAACCTTGTTAGGAACTTATCCCATAAGTGAGCGGCAAACTATGATAGGTGACTCCTTCCTGTACAGAAGTAGGAATCTGTGTACACACAAAGCAATTCTTCGCATCCATTGTCTCAACATAATCACTCAGCAAGCAATAGAAAACGTTAGAAGAAAGTTCCCCTTTCGCATTAGTACCCTCATGTAAGAATCTCTCATCCAGTTCAAATCTCTCCAAAGCTGTTAGTGCAGTAGTAGTTTCAGGAACTGAAGCATTGTTAGTCTCACTCTTATCCAGCAGTGTCATACCGACAATCACAACCACAACCAAGATCACACACGCAATACCTAAACCAACACCCAAGTATTTACAATGCCTACTCCCTCTATTTTCCTGCCTAGTATTAGTCATGATCTGTAAAGAATCAGAAAGTGGAAGTTGGTTAATTAAAATGACAGCAGAGGATGGCCTTACGCAAACAACTGAGAATGGCTTGTAAGGCACAAACTGCAGCAAAGTCAAAACAAGCAAAATCTTCTTTCTGCAATTATTTACAGCTTTCAATCTCACTTCCAGGATCCTTTGTCAATTCGGTTAGCAGCTTGTCCAAATCGTTTTTCAAAAGTCAATTTCAGGTTCTCAAAGTCTCATCCGGTAAATTTTTTCAGTCTCTTTTCTCTAGCTCAATTCTAGCTCAGATTGTTACACCAACTCAGTCCTTTCAGCCAGATTCAGGTGCCAAAATATTGACCTGGAACTTCTCGATCAAAACAAAAGGACAAAAATGTGTGTTGCCATTCAGTTGTAGTTGCATACGCCCATTCAGGACTTGCGTACCTTCTGTTTGCTATTCTCTTCCTTTTCAACTTTTGGTCCCCCTGCAGCTCTCCTTCACTTAGATCTCCTCTCCTTGTTGTGTCTACTTCTTACTCTACTGTGTCCTCGACAACCACTTCTCTCCTTCTTGCTTGTGACTCTGGCCACTTGTCTCCCTTCAGTGTTTCTTTGGTCTTTGATCTCTCTGGTGGTAACCCTGCGGCTTCTCCTTGCTCCATAGTGTTTTCACTTGATGGACCTGCAATCTTCTCAGGAGGAGTCTGGACACTTTGACTCCCTTCCGCCTCAACTCCTTCGCCTTCTGGGTCTGTCAAGTACTCTTGCTGGTTCTCAGAATCGTCTACTTCTGGGAGAGCCTCCCTCTGACTAGGCTCCCCTGCTGCCTCAATTGAGATAGGCTCACGTCACCCCTCTGGATATATTCTCCCTCCTCTCTTACAGGAGTGACCAAGCCGTCCTCAACGAGCTCTCCTTCTGTCTCAGTTCCCCTTCGATCTCACTCTGGCCCTGAGACTTCCTTGACGGTTGTCGGTACTTTCAACAACTCAACTTCCTCATCAGCTGGACACATCACCTTTTTCGTGTGACTGACCTGGATCTAGTTCGGAACTCATGCACACTTCACAGCTGTGGTAGTTGTTAGTATCACTTGGTAGGGTCCCTTCCAACGTGGCTCCAAGCAAGTCTTCCTCACATGCTTTTTGATGACAACCCTATCACCAGCTTTCAGGTTTTGTCCTGGATCATGAATCGGTGGCAGGGTGGTAGCTTCCACCTGGTGAGAAAAAGGGTGTACCACATCAGCCAGACCCTTGCAGTAGTCCAACACCATATCATCTGTGATGTTCACAAGAGCATTTGCAGGCACTGTGGGCAGTCTCATAGCTCGACCCGCGAGGATCTCGTGTGGCGACAGTCCTGCCTTCTTGTCAGGTGTATTTCTCATTGACATTAACACTAAAGGTAATGCGTCGGGCCATTTCAAATTCATAGACGCACGCATTTTCGCAACTCTCAACTTCAGGGTACCATTCATCTGTTCCACCAGTCCTGATGCTTCAGGGCGGTAGCTACAATGCAATTTCTGCTAAATGTTCAATGCTGCACACAGTAATTTAACCACCTCATTGTTGAAGTGACTTCCCCATCTGATTCTGGAAAACCGAAACGTGGTATCAGTTCCCTAAGCAACAGTTTCGCTATTGTGAGGCTGTAATTTCTACGTGTAGGGTATGCTTCAATCCAGTGACTAAACACACACACAATCAACAACACATACCTCAAGCCTCCACACACAGGCATCTCAATGAAATCCAATTGCATTCTGCTGAATGGCCCTTCAGCTCTTCCTATGTGGCTTAAATTCACCACTGTCCCTTTCTCCGTGTTCATCTGTTAGCCGATGACGCAACAGTGGCAAATCACTTCAGCAGCTTGTCTAAACTTTGGGTTGAACCAGTCAATCTTGAACAACCTGACCATGGCATCCATCCCAATGTGTTCCTGACCATGATAAAACCTTGCAAACTGTGACAAAAGACTGTTTGGCAAAGCCATTTTTCCTTCCTCTGAAACCCACAAATCATCTGGTCTTTGAATGCACTGCATCCTAGCCCAAGAACACTTCTCATCTTTGTTGACACGGTCCTGCAGCAATTTCAACTCTTCCACCATGTCAATTACCCTCAATGCGTACCCTGTGCATGTCTCATTTTCTGTTTCAGGTAACAATTCCCATTGATCCTTGAACGATATACAGTTCAATGTGCAAAACCTCGCGACTTGATCCGCATATCCGTTTCCCATCTAAACAAAGTCCTGTGACTTAAGGTGTGCACTGCATTTCACCACGGCAATCTCATGAGGTAACTGAATCGCATGCAACAATTCTCTAATTCTTTCACCGTTTATCACTGGCGAACCAGAAGAGGTCAGGAAACCTCTCTGCGACCATAGTTGGCCAAAATCATGAATGATTCCAAATCCGTACTGACTATCAGTGTAGATGGTGACTCTCATCTGAGTAGAGACATGGCAAGCCCTGGCAAAGAGCTACCAGCTCAGCTACTTGAGCAGAATACACTCCTTGAAGCCAAGACGCTTCCAGGATACCAGAAATTGTGCATACAGCATATCCGGCTCTCAGTACTCCAACTAAATCTCTCAAACATGAGCCATCAACGAAAATAATTTGGTCATTTTCTACCAATCGGGTGTCTCTAATATCAGGTCTTGGTTTTGTGCACAATTCCGTTACCTCAAGACTGTCATGTTCAACATCTTCCAAACTTTCAATCTCTGTATTCTCATTTGGAAGTAAAGTTGTTGGGTTCAATACTGTACATCTCTTTAACGTTACATTTGGCGACCCCAATAAAATTGTCTCATATTTGGTCAATCTTGCATTGGTCATGTGTTGCGTTTTTGTACATGTCAGGAGAATTTCAACTGAGTGAGGGACCTTGACTGTTAAAGGAGGTCCCATCACTATGCCTTCACCCTGTGTAAGGCTTTGTCCAACTGCTGCTACTGCACGCAGACAACCCAGTAAGGCTGAAGCAACTGGGTCCAAAGCAGCGGAAAAATATGCCACTGGTCGGTTTACACCTCCATTGACCTGTGTCAAGAGAGACAAAGAACATGCATCGCGTTCATGGCAAAACAGAATGAAAGGCTTCGTGTAATCAGGCACACCTAAAGCTGGAGCCCTACACATGCTCTCCCTTAACTCAGGAAATGCTCTCATCTCCCTCTCTCCCAACACTACAGTGTCTGATCTCTCTTTGGTCGTCAATCTCTGCAATGGCTTAGAGATGACTGAGAAATTCGGGATCCATTGTTGATAGTAACCTACCATCCCTAGAAACATCCTGACATCTCTCCATGTTGTCGGGGGATTCATCTGTAGTACTGCTGTTATTCTTTCCCTGGATAATTTCCTCAACCCTTTCTCAATTTGATGACCCAAATACTTCACCTCTTTCTGACAATACTGCAGTTTCTTGGGGGACACCTTGTGTCAGTTCTTTCCCAAGTGGTTCAGTAAGGCAATCGAGTCATACTTACAATCGTCCCTTGTTTTGGATGCAATTAACAAATCATCAATGTACTGTACTAGAGTCAATTGGAAAGGCAGCTCCAACGACTCCAAATTCCTCTTCAGTATCCGGTTGAATATGGAAGGTGATTCGAAAACCCTTGAGGAATTCGACTCCAACTGTAGACCTTGTCCAAGAATTTAAAACAGAAGAGAAATTGGCTGTCCTCATGAAGAGGCACAGAAAAGAACGCTTGTGACAGATCAATTACTGTGAACCATTCTGCATCACATGGAATCTGAAACAAAATCACAGCTGGATTTGGTACCACTGGGCAACATTTTACCACTAAGTCATTGATCTTTCTCAAATCTTGGACAAATTGAACTTTCCCACTGGGCTTTCTCAGTCCCATTATTGGTGAATTACATGGACTGCTTAATACCTCTTTTGAGACTCCCTGTTTCACAAAATCTGCAATGATTTGCGCAACCTTCATAAGGACATTTTGCGCCATATAGTACTGCGGTATCTGGGGGAACATTGCGTTAGGCTTCACACTGACTTTAACTGGCTCTACTCCTTTTATCAGTCCTACTTCTTTCCCTGTCAAGTCCCACACCTTTTCTTTAAACGGTTCCCTGTAAGTCTGAGGGAAGATCAGCCACTGTGAACATCAGAAAGAAATTAATCAGAGGGTATTCCTCATATGTGGTTTTAACTTCGGGTTCTGAAACCTGTTCCTCCCCTTCATTGTCACTGTTTGTCTGGACCTCAATTCCATCATTAGAACAGGTGATCGAACACCTTGTTTTGCACAATAAGTCTTTTCCCAGTAGGGAGACAGGACTTGAATCGCAAACCACAAATCTTTGCAATCCTTGGAAATTGCCAAGCTCAACTTGAACTGGATATGTGATTGGATTAGTCAGGAGTTGGTTTGCTACCCCTACTACTCTAACTGTCTGTCCCAAAAGGGGCAGTTTTGGAACTTCTGCACTTCTGACTGTGGAGCATGTAGCTCCTGTATCAACCAAAAATGAAACCTTGTTGCCCCTAACCTTCCACTGCAAATAGGGTCCTCTCTAATCTACCTCTAAAGATGCAGCAGGCCTGCACTCCTCTCCGTCTGAACTTTCATCCGACCATTCATCGTTTATTCCATTCTCACCACGCAATGGGTATTGCTGCACTGCGTTATTCTTACTCATTCTTTGACCCATGACCTGTCGAGGAAGCATCAACTGTTGCTGTTCCATTGGCGCTAAAGGCAATTGCATTTGCTGTCTAGGTACCATAGGGACCTGCTGTTACATTGGTTGTGACTGCATTGACTGTATACGTGGCATTTGCACCTGCTGCATGGGTTGAAAACCTTGCATCTGATTCACATTACTCTGAAAATTTGGATTTGGACCTCTCAATATTGGTCCTCTCACATTTTTAAATGAATTGACATAATTGCTTTGTTGAACAACACCTTCATGCACCATCATTGGGCACTCCTGCTTCCAATGTCCGACGACCCCGCAAGCATGACAAGGTAATAGTTTCTTCATTCCCTGTGCGTCGTTTTGAACTACTACAGTATTCAGGTCTGGACATTGGTTCACAATACCTCCTTGTCCTCTACCTCTCACCTGCGACTGAAACATCCCATTTTCCTGCGGTTGCTGTACCACTTGCTGTGGAAAACTTCCGTGCATCCCTGTCTGCGCTGCCTTGATTTGCATCACCATAGCTTTCTCCTTCAACCTTCTCTGCTTCAACTCTATCTCACCACTACAGTACTTCGCATACTGCAACAGTTCATCAATCAGTTTTGCTTGCCAGCAAATCAAATGATTCTTAATCATCTGGCCAATCTCAGGTCTCAATCCTTCCACGAATCTGAACACAAGGTGATTCATGTCCTTTGCCTCAATAATCTCTGTGCCACTGTAATGCTTGAACGCCTTCAACAACCTCTCATAATATGCATGTATCGATTCCTTGACTTCCTGTGCCGTTCTGTCAATCCTCTGCCAATCAATATTCTTAGGCGAAACTCTCGTTGTCAGAAACTCAATCACTTTATAATAATACTTCATCACATCAGGGGACAGAGCACCCATATGTTTGTCCGTTGCTGGTTCCTCAGTCGGCCAATCTATGCTCCTTTTACACTCAATCCACAAATCGGCTGGGACTATTATCTCAAAGAGGGTTTTCAGGTCTTCACAAAGACACTTCGCAAGCTTGACAAACCAGTCTGTCTGCTGATACCATTCTATTGGTTTCTCTCTCAACCTGGGGTAATCATTCGTAAATGATAGAATATCACCTCTGGTCCAAGGTACATGGACAAGAGTCCCTCCTGCAGTTTCCCTCATTGGTAAAAGTTTTACAGTATTTGTGTCCTGTTGTATTTTAGCAGTCTGTTCCATGTGATAACTCTTCCTCTTGTCTCTTTTCTTCACCCCTCTGCCTTCCCATTTATCTAAAGCCCCCCAAACTTGTGCACTTTTCAGTATTTCTTTGAGGTGCACTTTCATTCCACCACACCTCATATGTTCAAAATCCTTTGGCTCGAAGTCTACCTTCTCTTCAAATGCTTGGTATTTTCTAAGTCTATGCCGTGCTTGTCAGCCAGGTTCGCCAACCTCTGGTGCACCTTGCTCGCTTCTCCAGTTAGTTTTGGGCACAAGTAACTAAATTCTGCTTCAGTGTATGACTCTAGCCTGTTCACACCCATTGTCCCTTCTACGAGTTCACCTGCTTCCATACTCAATCTCACGTAGTTTAGGTATTCTTCTCCTTCCGCTCTCCCTGTTGCTACAGGAGTAGTCTGTGGAGGATTAAATCTGTCTAACCAGTCAGTCAGCTGTTGTGCAGTTAATCCTTGCAATGAAATATTTCCAGCCTGTGCTAAAGGCGTCTGTGGTGCATTTGCATTTGAGGTCTGCGGTGTCAGCAATCTCGAACCTGATTGTCTCATAGCATCTGGAGGAACCCCAGTCGGACTAAAATCTAATCATCCCTCGGGTTTCTGCAAACCCTACTCTTGTCGTATTTTGTGTCAATATCCCTTGATTGCATACACTAGGTTTCGCCTCCGGACACAATGGTACAGGTGGACCAAGCGTAATAGGCAAAGATATGGCATCTGGTGTCTGTCTATTTCCCAAAATCTGTGGAAGATTAACTCCCATATTCTGATTCATCATTGGTGACATGTCTGACTTTGCTCCTGCGACCAAAGTATATCTCGGCTTCACTTGCAGCTGCACCTGGGGCAGTAAAAGTGGAGTTGGTTCAGTCTGAACCAACCTTGGTCACGGGTATATTTGCTCTGTTGGCACCATCAGATTGGTGGCAGTCTCTAAAATGGGTACGTCAGGGTACATCCTCTGAACCTGTGGCGGTCGCAACTGAGGTTGCGTCTGAGGTTGAGTCACCTGTGTGGTGGGCACACCAAAACTACTCTGCATCAGAACTTGTGTCGGGACAGGACTAACCTGTACCGGACTCGTTGACGCCTTCTCTTGTATCAAACCTGTAGGACATGTACTGGTACTTGGGCCATTTTCATCTGCCACGTATGGTGGTGGACGATCATTCAGTAACTGAGTAAGGAACTCATCATCGTCTGAGTCATCTACCTCTATCAATGACTTTCTAGCCTCTTTATCTTTGGAAGGACTTCTGTCTGTTTTACGGGTAGTTTTCCCTCCCTTGCCTTCAGCCTCTTGAGCTATCGCTGGAAACAGCTTAACTCCCTCCAATGTCTCTCTTGTCGCCAAACTCTCTGTACACAATCCCATCTAGCCTTCGCTAGAGTCTTCTCTGCTCTCCTCATTCTCCTCTCAAATCAAATTTCTGTTGCTGTCTTGCCATTATCTCCCAGGTTGCTAATGCCTCAAACTGTGCTGGTCTCAGAGGTGGCTTCAGATCATATAGCACCATCCGCAAATTTTCCAAAATCCTCAAATTGAACGTTCCATTTACAGGAAACGATAAGCTCCCACTTTTCTCTGTTGCTTTGCACCATTACTATAGCCAAAGACATGGCACGACACCCTTCTCCTCCATTACAATGTAAGCCGGTGTACCCTCTGGCAGTGTAACTTCTCCTACACTTGCGGTAATATATACATCTCCCCTTAAAGCACTCTGTAAAGCCTTGAAAAATGTAATCTTTCCGTCTTTTATTTTGTTCAAAATCAAATCAGGAAGTGACTTTTATTCCCAGAATTATCTTCGCCTACCTTCTCAACCAACTGCCTCTCACGGACGGCTGCCGATCCGTGCGAGACCCTTCTCACTAACCAACCTATCCCAGTGCGGCTCCAATGATGTCACACTCACACGTACTGCGTCTGACAAAGTCTTGTGGCTTGTCCCCCTACTCTCAATTCACACAAAACGAATGGAATATATTGTGAGCACCAACCAAAATCAAAACTCAAACTTGCCGGTTTACTACAGGAAAGGTAACACATTCGCTTCAGAACTTTACAGAGGTTTCGCTTAGCCTCGGCCACTACTCTCTCCTTCTCAGATCCCGCACTTGCAAGCAAAATTTGACCCGCAAATTCTACTCTCGACTTGTCAATGGATTATTGTTCTAGTGCACTTTAGAACTCACCAAATCTCCATTGAAGTTTTCATTCACTCACTTTTGACTCAGACTTGACTCATCAACCTCACAATCGACCTATTAAAACAAACAAATTACAACATAAACCAAGTGTCTCATACACTTATCAATATACTCCGGAGTCTTAGACCACGCAGGGTCCGTACATCATCAACAATCACGTGGACAATTGTTGAGCACAAAGCGCCACACTCACATGAAGTTCGCCAACTTCCCTACTCTCATACTGTGGAGTACGCCCACTCCTACTAAAACATCATCTGGCCTTAAATTCTCACAAACTTCACAATTCACCTGCGATTTGCATAAGCTGTGCAAGCGCAAAACCTATGTCATTCACACTATCACCAGAACACCGAGAACATACTCAAAGTCCCTTCAGAAAGCTCTGAGATTCCAGGAAAGTCGTTTGTGACTTAGGGAGACATCATCTCTCCAATTTGCATCATTGAAAAACACAAAACCCAATTTATTCGGTACACCTCACCTACTACCACACCGTGGTCTTTCGTACTGGGGCCCCAAAGGGCCAAACCATCCGCACTGCTTCCAAAAACTGTTAGCGCGTCAGAGCCTTAATAAGTAAACTTACAAGGGGACGCAATTAGGTCAATGAACCTTTGGACCGCATTTGGAGACTTCCCAGTACGAAATACTTCCTTAACATCACCAATCAATAGATCAATAAACCATTTGTAATAATCAATCAATAATCAATAAACAATCAATAAAAGTCAATACTTGAACACACCATAAACTTTCAGTCATGAATAACAACACCAATTTTGTTAGAACATTTATTTCCCTATTTTAACAATCTGATATCACGTAGGTTAATCTCAATAGAATGCAACACCTCAGGAACAATACCATTTAGCAATCAGAACGCAACTTAATCAATGTATGGATTATGCACATTCAAAATTCACTACACATCAGTAATATGAATCAGCTTAGCAGAGCCTCATTAGCACATGAATCAACAAAGCAAGATCTCAGTCATTTGTCTATTTGCTTCATGTATCAGTGAACACCTCAACTAACCTCAAATTAGCATTGGCATGTTGGGCTTCATGCAAAACACTTAGTAACACAAATTGAGAAAACACCAAAACTAGGGCCTCTATCAAAATAGCAGTTGGTACCTAGAAAGGAAAGGCAAACAGACAATTACAATCAGCATTGGATAGTTACCAATCCAACAGATCAGCAAGCAGCACCAGTCTTCGTCCTCAGGACATCAGTTCATCAGCATCAGGCAAAGTTAGAACGGGACAAAGTCTTTAGCAATTAAGTTGAGCAAAGTCTCTTTCAAGACGCGTAAGATCACATAGCTAGAGGATGGTTTTCTCCCTCAGATGGAGGAGAAGAATAATGTCAAAATAGCTGAATAGGTAATGGCACAATGCCTTCGGAATAATGGCAGAAAGTAACAGAAAGTGACTGGAAAATGGCAATGGCTAGACAATGGCTAAGAGTGAGTAAGAGTGACTGATTTCTCCTTGTGCAGTGCGGTTAAGTCAAAACGGTCAAACTGTTCCCAAATTCCCTATTGGATGAATTTTGGTGCATTCATATCTCTAACCAATAATTTGCAAACACCTTACTAGAACTTTGGACAATTCACAGTTTCCCATGTCACGGATTGTTCCGATTATTGACGTCTTCAACGGTTGGAATGTCAGGTAGCAAATGTTGCAGTTCGCACTCCAGTCAGTGTCTTCATTGTCTTCTCCTAGGAGAGTTAACCTTGCACCTGTTACGAATTACACTGTTGCATTTAGCAAGAACATCGCCTTCGAGTAAGCCGGTTCACACAAGAAAATTCTACTACGGTTACAAACACATAACTTCTGGAAAAGTACAGCTTCGTGTCCTTTAAGAAAGCAGCTTGTTAAACACGTTGGAAAATACAATTCAAATATGAGGCCAGGCCGCTAGGCCAAACCCTTGCTAAGTTAAAGCCTTTATTAAATGAAGCAAACTCTTAACATGTAACCTCAATTATGACATACTACTACAAATTTAAAACATATTGCATAATATTTCAATATTAATAAGCCTTTTCATAAGTCTCCGTATACATTGGTAACCACTCCCTGTGGGCACATTTCAAATGCGTGCATTATTTTTCTACGTTAAACACAATTTCTATGCAGCTTCATCACACAATATATGCAAGATTTCGCATTAATATTTCTTGTTAAAACATACACATCAACAGGATTCAACTACTCTCTCTCGAGAAGCCTCACAAGCCTGATACCTTGGCTTTTTATGGCAAAAGTGGGACATTGTAATTGCTTAAGCAGACCACTCTACCACTGACTATGAATATTTCTAAAGGAAAATCTCTTCCTACAAGAAGCATAGGGAGGGCAGGCATGTTGAAAACAGCTATGGGCAGAGAAGACCAGGATTGTTAACTGGATCATACCAGGAGAGGAGAGCGCGAGGAAATAGCTCTGAAGAAGAGTATGTGGTATGACCTCCCTACTTGAAAATTACAGTCATACATTTGAATTCGGCATTGTCCTTGATGTTCAACAGGAGCGCACGTTAAAGTCATTGTGTCATTTGTCAATGTACATACGTCTATTTCAAAATGAGGAGTACATTCTAACAAAAATATATGCAGCCCCGGAAGAAATATTACACGAGATGAGTCCATATGGACTCTGAAAGGACATAGCTGCATCTATGCGCCTAAATCACTATGCTCCCAGGCACAGTGTAGATAACACATTCCATGTCATCGAGCACTCACAACACCCCGGGATTAAAGCCGCCAATGCACTCCATGTAAGTCTACTGTGGTATTTGGGTGGTGCAGGCAGGAGCGGTAGGCGCCAGGGATAAGGACAGATTGTTCTAATCTATAGAGTCCACAATGTTATGGCAAAACATCCAGTCTTTCAAGGAATTAACCTTGCACTGCTCTAATATGTGTAGGTATTTGTAGATCTATTACATTATACTTCTCCAGTCCCACCTTCAAAGTCCATGTGCCTGCCGTTGGCAAGGGCCCTACCAAATCTATATGTATGATAAGAAACAGAAGCATGCTATCCACACAAATGGGGTAATTCAGTCCTTTTCTTCTTACTTACAGAACACCACAAAGTTGGCAATCATTGCACCTCTTTTATCAGCAGGACTACATAGACTAGGTATGTGTTCTCAAATAAAGCTTAAGTCACTGGTACATATTCTATTGTAAGGACACAAGGAACACTAACAACACACAGTAGTATCATACAAACTTATGTCTACAATATAACTACTATATTGGCATCACTAGGAACCCATAAGCACACTAGAGTGCAAGGCGAAAGTCTTTCTGATGATGCACAATCTGTTATCATGTCAGCTCGATAGCAGAAAATGTGTGCTACGGAATATTCAATATTTCAATGCTTTCTTCACATGAGCAGTGTTATAAAATGGTAATGTATTGCAAGGCGGATTTGAATAGCGCTGCTTGTCATTCACAAGGGTATCCAGGTGCCGAATCAGCAGTTGTGACCCTACAAAAGCAAGAAACCAGCATCTCACTCTGGCCCAAATTTATACTTTTTCACACAAAACTGCGCTAATGCAGTTTTGCATGAAAAAGTTTACCGCCGGCTAGCGCCATTCCAAGGCGCTGGCTGGGTGTCTTATTTATGGAATGGTGCAATCCTGCGCAAAGGGTGGGCTAACGTCTTGGAAAATTGCGTTAGCCGGGTGGGGGTGGCGGTATGGGAGAAGGGCATTTTGCACGAAAAAATTAGGTTAGGGAGGTTAGAGTAAAAAAAGATGACTCTAACCAGCCTAGCGTCATTTTTTGACGCTAAACCTACCATACCACATGACTCCTGTCTTATAAAAGACAGTAGTCATGCCCAATACCCCAGTGGTCAGCACAGGGGACAAGAGTCCCCTGGGCATGGCCATTGCACCCAGTGCCATGTAGGGGAGCCCATTTCAGGGCCCCAGTGGCATTTTGAAAAAAAATATATAATACTCACCTCTACTTATCGGTACTTACTTGGGGTGAGGTCCTCCATCCTCCGCTGTCCCTCTGGTGTGGGCGGGGGTGTCCCTGGGGCCTGGGGAGGGCACCTGTTGACTTATTCCTTGGTGTTAGAAATGGGGTTTTTGGTTGGCAGTCAGGTTGCCCTCTGTCCAAGCAAGAACCCTCACTCTAGTCAGGGTAAGTCACACTCAATCCAAATTATCCTGTGCCCACCCTCTGGTAGCTTGGCACGAGCAGTCAGGCTTAACTTAGAAGGCAATGTGTAAAGTATTTGTGCAATAAATCATACAATAACACCATATAGCACCACAAAAATACACCACACAGTGTTTAGAAAAATATAGAATACTTATCTGGATATTTGTAGATAAACACAATAAAAGATTCAATAAGAATTTGTAGGAATATCACTGAAAAGTGATATAAAGTGTCTTAAGTCTTCAAAAAGCAAACAAAGTCTCTTTCAAGCAAAAAGTACCTGGTTTAAAGTGGAAAATCTCCGCAAAGGGCCGCAGAAGAAGAGATACGTGGAAAAATGGTGTGTGCGTTGATTTCTCCCCTGCACACACGTACTTGCGCCGTTATTTTTTACGCGGGGAAGTCATGCATCATTTTCCGGCGCGCGGACAGTCTCTGTGGTTTGCGGGATTACTAGATGGGGTCTGTGCATGGATTCTTCAGCTTGTTTTCTGGCTGCGTGTCGTTCCGGGAGGCTGTGCGTCAAAGTTTCATTCTCACGCCAGGCGTCGATTTCCCCTCTGGAAGTCGGGCGGCGTTGTCCTTGCGAGGCCGTGCGTCGAAGTTCTGGTCGCCCCGAAGGCGTCGCGTCGATCGGCATCGGTCTGCGCCGATTTTTCTCGCCGCGGAGCAAGCTGTGCATCGAAATGTTTGGCGCACGAAGAGTCCAAATGAAAAAGAGAAGTCTTTTCGGTCCTGAGACTTCAGGGAACAGGAGGCAAGCTCTATCCAAGCCCTTGGAGAGCACTTTTGCAGCCAGACAAGAGTTCAGCAAGGCAGGAGGCCAACAGCAAGGCAGCAGTCCTTTGTAGAAAGCAGACAAGTGAGTCCTTTGAGCAGCCAGGCAGTTCTTCTTGGCAGAATGTAGTTTCTGGTTCAGGTTTCTTCTCCAGCAAGTGTCTGAGGTGGTAGGGCAGAGGCCCTGTTTTAAACCCAAATGGGCCTTTGAAGTGGGGGAGACTTCAAAGAGTGGCTTAGAAGTGCACCAGGTCCCCTTTCAGTTCAATCCTGTCTGCCAGGGTCCCAGTAGGGGGTGTGGCAGTCCTTTGTGTCAGAGCAGGCCCTCCACCCTCCCAGCCCATGAAGACCCATTCAAAATGCAGATGTATGCAAGTGAGGCTGAGTACCCTGTGTTCGGGGTGTGTCTGAGTGAATGCACAAGGAGCTGTCAACTAAACCTAGCCAGACGTGGATTGTAAGGCACAGAAAGATTTAAGTGCAGAGAAATGCTCACTTTCTAAAAGTGGCATTTCTAAAATAGTAATATTAAATCCAACTTCACCATTCAGCAGGATTTTGTATTACCATTCTGGCCATACTAAATATGACCTTCCTACTCCCTTCAGATCAGCAGCTGCCACTTCAACAATGTATGAGGGCAGCCCCAATGTTAGCCTATGAAGGGAGCAGGCCTCACAGTAGTGTAAAAACGAATTTAGGAGTTTTACACTACCAGGACCTGTAACTACGCAGGTACATGTCCTGCCTTTTACCCACACCGCACTCTGCTCTAGGGGTTACCTAGGGCACACATTAGAGGTGACTTATGTGTAGAAAAAGGGGAGCTTGAGGCTTGGCAAGTACTTTTAAATGCCAAGTCGAAGTGACAGTGAAACTGCACACACAGGCCTTGCAATGGCAGGCCTGGGACAAGGTAAAGGGGCTACTTGAGTGGGTGGCACAACTAGTGCTGCAGGCCCACTAGTAGCTTTTAATCTACAGGCCCTAGGCACATACAGTGCACATTACTAGGGACTTATAAGTAGATTAAATAGTCCAATTGGGTATGATCCAAGGTTACCATGTTTAAAGGGAGAGAGCAAATGCACTTTAGCTCTGGTTAGCAGTGGTAAAGTGCGCAGAGTCTAAGAGCCAGCACAAACAGAGTCCAAAAAGTGGGGGGAGGCAGGCAAAAAGTTAGGGGTGACCACCCTAAAGCATGTCAGGTCTAACACTTGGTGTTCCACCATGGAAATAGGCCCACAGGTCCCCTAACACCTGCCCTGACCCAGGCGTTAAATAATGGCGCTAAGCAAGCTTTAGGCCTGCCTCCCTACCGTGCACCATTTTTGCATGGGAGGATAAACAAGGCGCCTGGGCCTTAGAGTCATTTTTTGCCCGGGAACGCCTACCTTGCATCTCATTGATGCAAAGTAGTTTCCCGCTAGCAAAAAATGACTTTAACTCCAAAACTTTAGCTCTAGACAGGTCTAACGCCAAAGTATACATTTGGAGTTAGGTTTTGCGTTGCATTAACATAAAAAATTATGCTAATTCAGCGCGAAGCAAGTATAAATCTGGGCCTCTATTCTTTAAGTGTGCAGTGAAACTAGTATTGGTGATAGCCCCACCCCTTGTAAGGAGCTGAAACATGTCGACCTCCATGACACTCTGGGTCTGGATCACAGGCTCCACTGTTTTTTAAACTTGTAGATGGAAAAGGAATAGAGAATACATTTGATGCCAGATCAGCAGCTCAGCCCTACACACAATTTCAGTTTTCTGAGGTTCTCCTCTACATTCACTGACATACATACCTTTACTGCTTTCCCTACAGCATCATATTTTGGAAGTCATCTTGTTAAAAAGATGCCTCATAGCGCTTGACGGGGAGCCAATTATAAGATGTGGCAATAGGAGGGTAAGAGTGAGAGATCATTTTTTATGTGAACGACTACCTATTAGGGTAACCACCCGTCAGTAAATTTCACGGACTGTCCGTAATTTCGCCCTGCTGTCCGTTGTCCGTGATGAAAGCTTTAACGGACGGCATCTGTCCGTAATTTTAGCCTTTCACCTAAAGGGCAACAGAGGCAGGGCGAAATTATGGGCAGATCAGTTTCCCCAGCTGACTGGTAGGCAGGAGTCTCCAGGGCTCTGAGGGAGGGGCAGACAGAAAAGAATCAGAACTTCTTGCCAGAGGGTCTCCTTCCCTAAAGACATGCAAATGTGCCCAACTGGTAAATCTGCAAATACAAAAGGGCTTGAAAACCTGCATTGACTTTACTAAAAGGAGTGTGTGGTTTTAATGGAGTGTTATAATTTTTTTTAGTACTAGGTATAAACTGTATATTATTCAAATCTGTATTTCAGAAGCACTTTTTTTTTATTTAACCAAAATGTATTTGCGCATTTTGTAGCAGCCTTTATTATGATGTAATTGTATTTTTCACAGTTCTTTCAGTTACTTCGGTACCTCATAGTACTAACAAACATTGGCAAAGCAATAGGTCTCATCTACGAAAGAGTTATTGGCTTTGCTAATGTGTTTTAGCCATTAGCCATGTTATACACCAGAGTAGCTGCTGTTCAGCATGGCTTAAAGTTAGTGACATAGAGGTGTGTAGTGGAGTAGCGTAGCATAGGAGCAGTGGCGTAGAGCCCAGTGGTGCAAAGTACAGTGAAGTGGGGTACAGTGCAGTTGTTTAGAGTGCGTTAGCATAGAGTGCAGTGGTTTACAGTGCAGTGGCATGGAGTGGCGTGGGACAGAGTAGAGTGGCATAGAGTGCAGTGGAGTAGAGTGGCATACATTAGAGTGGCAGAGAGAGCAGTAGTGTAGAGTGGTACAGTGGCATAGATTGCAGAGTAGACTCACGTTGCAGGGAGTGCAGTGGCGTAGTGTAGAGTGGTGCAGAGTAGAGCAAAGTGCTGTAGAGTGGAGTGATGCAGAGTAGAGTGGCATAGAGTGCAGTGGCATAGAATGCAGTAGAACATAGTACATCGGTGTATAGTACAGTGGTGGAGAGTGCAACGCTGCAGAGTAGAGTGTCAGTGCAGTGATGTAGAGTGGAGTAGAGTGGCACAGAGAGCAGTGGCGTAGAGTAGAGGGCAGTGGCATACAGGGCAGTTGTTTAGAGAGCATTGGCGCAGAGTGCAGTGGCATAGAGTGGCATGGGGTAGAGTTACATAGAGTGCAGTGGAGTAGAGTGGCATACAATAGAGTAGCAGAGTGCAGTAATGCAAAGTGATGCAGTGTCATAGACTGCAGAGTGGACTCGTGGCATAGAGCGTAGTGGTGTAGAGTGGTGCAGAGTGGAGTGGCATAGAGTGGCATGGGGTAGAGTTACATAGAGTGCAGTGGAGTAGAGTGGCATACAATAGAGTAGCAGAGTGCAGTAATGCAGAGTGGTGCAGTGTCATAGACTGCAGAGTGGACTCATGTGGCATAGAGTGCAATGGTGTAGAGTGGTGCAGAGTGGAGTATTGTAGAGTGGTGTAGAGTAGAGTATAGTGCCTAGAGTGCAGTGGCATACAGTAGAGTGGTGTAGAGTGCAGAGTAGAGTGAGAGTGTAGTGGTGTAGAGTGGTACAGAGAACAGTGGCATAGAGTACAGTGGAGCAGAGTAAAGGGCAGTGGCATACAGTGCAGTTGTTTAGAGTGCACTGGTGTAGAGTGCAGTTGCATATAGTGGCATTGGGCAGAGTAGAGTGGCATAGAATGCAGTAGAATAGAGTATATTGGTGCAGAATGCAGTAGTACAGAGCAGAGTGGTGTAGAGTATAGTGGCGGCCAGTGCAGTGTTGCAGAGTGTCAGCTTGCAGTGGTGTAGAGTGCATTGAACTAGAGTGCAGTGGTCAGAGTGGTATAGAGTACAGTGGCGTAGAATAGATTGTTTCAGAGTAGAGTGCAGTTGCATAGAGTGGAGAAGTGCAGGGAGAGTGCAGTGGAATAGAATGCAGTGGCACAGAGTGCAGTGGCATAGAGTAGATTATTTCACAGTAGAGTGAGGTGGCTTAGAGTGGAGAGGTGAAGGTTATAGTGGAGTTGCATAAAGTGGCATAGAGTGTGATGGCATAGAGTAAAGTAGTGTAGAGTGCCGTGGCACAGAGTGCAGAGGTGCAGAGTAGATTAGAGTGATGTACAGTGTATTGATGTAGAGTGCAGTGGAATAGAGTTGAGTGTTACAGAGTAAAGTGCATTAGCATAGAGTGTATTAGCTTAGAGTGCCGTGACGTACAGTGCAGTGTTGCAGAGTGGCAGAGAGTGGAGTTGTGCGGATTAGATTGGTGTTGCCTAGACTGGAGTGGTATGGCGTGCAGACGAGCAGAGCGCAGTGGTGTAGAGAGGCATAAAGTGCAGTGGCATAGAGTAGAGTGGTACAGAGAAGAGTAGAGAGGCATAGTGTGAAGTAGCATAGAGTGCAGTGGCATATTGTGGAGTGGTTCCGAATGGAGAAGAGTGCAGTGGCATGGAGTGGAGTAAAGTAGAGTGGTACAGAGTAGGGTGCAGTGGCGTGTAGTGGTGCAGAGCAGAGTGGAGTGCAGTATGGATGATATGCTAACACACTGCCATTACAGACAACACATTTTTGATTGAAATGACCATTACATTTGCACAGATATACAGTTTTTCAAATCAAACTACACTGTGCACAGACGATGATGTGTGGAAATTGCATCACCTAATGCAATGATTTCTTTTAATCATGTAAAGGTATTTGTTTCCAGCACAGTTCAGAATTAACAAAAATGTGCTTGATTTGTACTTCTAATTCTGATATATTCTGAAGTTTATTTAAATGTTGTCATGTGATAGAAAAAACTCTTTCCTAACCCCAGTATCCAGCAAGATTGTCGCATAAATCCTCTCACTTTGAAGTCAGAGAAAGGAAAGTAAACACTATGGGGGTTATTCCAACTTTGGAGGAGGTGGTAATCCGTCCCAAATGTGACGGATTTACCACCAGCCGTATTACGAGTTCCATAGGATATAATGGACTCGTAATACGGCTGGTGGTATATCCGTCACTTTACCATCACTTTTGGGACGGATTACCACTTCCTCCAAAGTTGGAATAACCCCCTAAGTTCCCACCGAAGACAGAGCCTGACATTTGACTTAGTTCTTTGAATGCACAGCAAATATGATAAGATAAGAACAAGATTTACAGGCCTGTTTACAGAAAGGGAGCACTCAGCAGGATACTGTAAATAAGGTTTTGGCAAGGGAAGGGACGAATTCAAGCTGCATTGCCTAAAACAAATAAAGCCAGCAAATTGAAAGCAACAAATTGTGAGTTACAAAACACAAGGTCAATGGCAAGCAACGGGCAGAATGCATTCACAAGGAAGCACTATGAATCTGTTCTTCTGTCTTCTGTTCTTCTGTTCTTCTGTCTTCTGCTCTTCTGTCTTCTGTTCTCCTGTCTTCGGCTCTACCTCCTCCGTCTTCTTCCCCCGAGCCTGCCCTCCTGCTCCTTCCTCATCCCCCTCCCTCACTCGCCTCCCCCTCTCTCACCCCTAGCTAACCCGTTCGCTATCTACCTCCCTCACTCCTCCTATCTTCCTATCTCTCTAGCTCCCTATCTCACTATCGAACTCCCCCACTCTCCACCTCCTCCTACCTACCTATCTGTCTATCTATCTATTTCCCTATCTATCGACTTCTCTATCTATTTTCTCTATCTATTTCTCTATCTCTCCCCCCTCCCGCCACCCCCTCTACTACCTATCTCCCTATCCTCTCACTCTACCTCTCTCCCTCACCCACCTCTACAACCCCCCCTCCCCTATCTTCACAACCCTACTCCTATCTCTCTCCCTAATCTCCAAACCTCCTAACACTCACCCTCCTCCACCCTAAACCCCCTCCCCCAGCTCCTCTCACTCTACCTGTCCCCCCCTCCCTCGCGCTTTCCCGCCGCGACCTCCTGCACGCCCCCGCCCCCCAGCTCCCATTCGCCCCCAGCTGACCCCTCCCCCCCCCTCCTACCTCTTATGGCGGCCGCTGCGCGACTGCGCAGCGGGCGCGCGCAGCGGGCACGCCGCTGGCGTGCCGGAGGCGCGCCAGAGGCAAGCCCGTCTGCGCCCGTCCGCGCCTGGCCCGCGCCCAGCGCCACGACCCCTGGTCCCCAGCTCCCCCAAGCCCCGCTGATCCGCTACGACCCCTCCACGCCCTCAACCCAGGGCGCTCCAAAACCTGCTTCCTAGCTCACCCCAAACGCACCCATGGACCCTTCGCCTGCAACTCCTGCAAACGCATCTTCCACCACGCAACTACCACGACCACAAGCCCACGCGCATCAACCACCTCAAGTGCATCCTGATCAACGCTCGTTCCGTCCACAAGCACGCCGTTGAACTTTGGGACCTCCTGGACTCCACAGCCCCGGACGTCGCCTTCATCACGGAGACATGGATGAACGCCTCCTCTGCTCCAGACATCGCTACCGCCATCCCCGAAGGCTACAAGATCTCCAGAAAAGACCGCACCAACCAAGTAGGAGGAGGTGTCGCCATCATCTTCAAAGACTCCATCAGCGTCACCACCTCCACCGAAGACCCCCCCCTCGCCGCTGAACACCTGCATTTTCAGATTCGCACCGACCCAAGGACCACCCTCAGAGGATCCCTCGTCTACCGTCCTCCCGGACCTCGCGCCTCTTTCAGCGACGCCATCGCCGACTTCATCTCCCCGCACGCCCTCGCCTCACCGGACTACATCCTCCTAGGCGACCTCAACTTCCATCTGGAACAAAACAACGACCCCAACACCACCACCCTGCTCGACAACCTCGCCAACCTCGGCCTCAAACAACTGGTGAACACCGCCACCCACATCGCCGGACACACGCTCGACCCTATCTTCTCCGCCAGCAAACACGTCTTCTTCAGCCACACCTCTGCCCTACACTGGACCGACCACAGCTGCGTCCACTTCACATTCCGACGCGAGACCTCCCACCTCCGCACTCAACCCACCCCTCGTCGACAGTGGAACAAGATCCCTGAAGAGCAACTCTTCTCCGCTCTCGCCGCCAACCAACCCACCCTCACCACCGACCCCAACGACGCAGCTCTCAACCTCACAAACTGGATCTCCAACTGCGCTGACAACCTTGCTCCCCTCAAACGCACGCATCGACAGACCAACACCAAAAAACCTCTCTGGTTCTCTGACACCCTCAAAGAATCAAAGAAAACTTGTCGTGCCCTTGAGAAGGCCTGGCGCAAGGACCACACCGCGGACAACATGACCGCCCTCAAGAACGCTACACGCGAACACCACCACCTGATCCGCACTGCCAAAAGGAACTTTTTCACCGACAGACTAGACAAAAACAGCCACAACAGCAGAGAACTCTTCAGCATCGTCAAAGAGTTCTCCAACCCCAGCGCCAGCGCCAACGCCGTCACGCCCTCACAGGATTTGTGCGAATCCCTCGCCACTTTCTTCCATCGCAAGATCAGCGACCTCCACGACAGCTTCGGACACCAGACCCAACCATACACCACTGAACCCGCTTCCCCGGACATCACCCTCAACAACTGGACCCACATCAACACGGAAGAAACCAAATCCATCATGAACTCTATCCACTCCGGCGCCCCTTCGGACCCCTGCCCGCACTTCATCTTTAACAAAGCCGACGACATCATCGCCCCGCACCTCCAGACCGTCATCAACTCTTCTTTTTCTTCTGCTACCTTCCCCGAATGCTGGAAGCACGCTGAAGTCAACGCCCTACTAAAGAAACCTACGGCTGACCCAAGCGACCTGAAAAACTTCCGCCCCATCTCTCTTCTACCTTTCCCAGCCAAGGTAATAGAAAAGACCGTCAACAAACAGCTGTCCACCTTCCTGGAAGACAACAACCTGCTCGACCCTTCACAAACCGGATTCCGAACCAACCACAGCACGGAAACCGCCCTCATCTCAGTCACAGACGACATCAGAACCCTGATGGACAACGGTGAAACAGTCGCCCTCATTCTCCTCGACCTCTCGGCTGTCTTTGACACCGTCTGTCACCGCACCCTAATCACCCGCCTACGCTCCACCGGGATCCAAGGCCAGGCCCTGGACTGGATCGCATCCTTCCTCGCTAACCGCTCCCAAAGAGTTTACCTCCCTCCGTTTCGCTCAGAACCCACCAAGATCATCTGCGGCGTACCTCAAGGCTCATCGCTCAGCCCGACACTCTTCAATGTCTACATGAGCCCCCTCGCCGACATCGTACGCAAGCACGACATCATCATCACCTCCTACGCCGACGACACCCAACTTGTACTCTCCCTCACCAAGGACCCCGCCAGCGCCAAGACCAACCTACAAGAGGGTATGAAGGACGTCGCAGTTTGGATGAGGCTCAGCCGCCTAAAGCTGAACTCTGAAAAAACGGAAGTCCTCATCCTCGGCAACACCCCGTCCGCCTGGGACGACTCCTGGTGGCCCACGGCCCTCGGCACCGCACCGACCCCCGCAGACCACGCCCGCAACCTCGGCTTCATCTTGGACCCTCTTCTCACCATGACCAAGCAAGTCAACGCTGTGTCCTCCGCCTGCTTCCTCACTCTCCGCATGCTCTGCAAGATCTTCCGCTGGATCCCCGCCGACACCAGAAAAACCGTGACCCACGCCCTTGTCACGAGTCGCCTGGACTACGGCAACACCCTCTACGCCGGGACCACCGCCAAACTCCAAAACCGCCTGCAACGCATCCAAAACGCCTCGGCCCGCCTCATCCTCGACGTACCCCGCAACAGCCACATCTCCGCACACCTGAGACACCTGCATTGGCTCCCAGTCAGCAAAAGGATCACCTTCCGTCTTCTCACCCACGCACACAAAGCCCTCCACAACAAGGGACCGGAATACCTCAACAGACGCCTCAGCTTCTACGTCCCCACCCGCCCCCTCCGCTCCGCTGGCCTCGCACTTGCTGCCGTCCCTCGCACCCGCCGCTCCACGGCGGGTGGGAGATCTTTCTCCTTCCTGGCGGCCAAGACCTGGAACTCCCTCCCCACCAGCCTCAGGACCACCCAGGACCACTCCGCTTTCCGGAGACTCCTAAAGACTTGGCTGTTCGAGCAGCGATAACCCCCCCTTTCCCCCCTAGCGCCTTGAGACCCGCACGGGTGAGTAGCGCGCTTTATAAATGTTAATGATTTGATTTTGATTTGATTCACTTAAAGTGACAGCTGTGGGGTACATATCGTGCAGAGGTTTGGCTACATCAATCACCCAGGTAGTATGACGGGAAGACCTGGAGTGGTTTCCATGTTGCAGGATAGGTCTGTACAACCATTCTATCAGTTTGCCACCATTTCCTATGGTACAGAGCTTCTGGCACACCTCTTGTAGGGTCAGTGCTAGGCGACAGACATGAAATAGGGCATTTAATGATTATTTAAGGTGGTTGTAAGTAAGGAGTTGACCGGGATGAAGATGGTAGTCTGCCACAAGGGTTTGGAAATTTAGTAGCTCACTGTTCAGAAACAAAGTCCCCAATTTTAAGACACCTGCAACATGCCACTGATGGAGTTGCTCTGAGCACAGCCATCCTGTGCGAGTGGGAAGGCTTAGCAAAGGTAGTGCAGGAGCATAGGATTTCTTCGTGTCAGTTTACAGGTTCTGGCAAGGAAAGAGAAAGCCGTGCATGATAACCCCGGATGGTGATCCGTAGAATGGTCAGTGGGAAACAATGAGCAGTGCATTAAACCTTCCTTAAAAGTCTTTACTGGTAAACCCCATCTCATGCAGGGAGGTGGGCAGAAAGCCAGTGAGCCACCCGTTGGACCTGTGCAGCTGAATAATAGCATTCTAAGTCCAGAAGACCTAATCCACCCGCAGTCACAGTTAGCTTTAGAGTGGAAAGAGGTCCCGATGGCGCGCAGTGACCAAATCAGATGTGTGGCCTATCTGAAGAAGGGATGAAGGACAAGCAGGGGAAGGTTTGCAAAATAATACTATCATTGGGTTAGTACACCATCTTCACTAGTGCCACGTGGCCTTTACAGAAAGCAGAAGAGAAGACCAAAAAGCAAACTGGGCTTGGAGGGACCGTTCGCTCTGCCGAGATTTTCATCCTGGAAATCAGTGTAAGAATGGTAGATATTAATCACTAGGTATCAAAAGGTAACTGGTTCCCAGTCCAATCTGAGATCTAATTGTATATGAAGGCAAAAACAGTGCCATATGTTAAAGAAACACTAATTACATTTTAAAATGTCTAAATTTTGTTTGTGCAATTTACATCCCAAATATTTTGAAGATTCTATGTGTACTTGACACTTAGGGATAACCCAGATCTCTAGTTTGGCTTTTGCTCAATTTCAAAACCATATAAAGACATGGACAAAGCGGGCAATTGCCTTGCACAACCTTGCAAGGGCTCTGGCCCCTGCTCACCCTTCACAAGCACTAACAGCGGACCATTGCACCAGAAGAGTTTGCCAAGGTGGATGGGTGTTGCTTGTTCAACCACTTGACAGTGCCCCTTCTGTTTCGCTCCTGTGTGCAGAGACAACTCCCCAGGTACCCAATACCTTTGAATAGTCTTGGTGGACCCATCTTGCCTGATTTTAGGAATTGTCCCACCTTGTTCTTCTCTTCTTTATTTATCCAGTTTTTAGCAACAACCCTTTGAATTACTTGCCGTGGATCTCCCATTTGATCTCAATTTCATCCTCCTCTTTTATTATCTTTGATTTGTAGTCCGGGCTCCCATTTCTGAGATAAATGTAGAGTCCCATTCATACATTCTAGTGCAGTGAGACTACAGACAAGTTATGGGTACATCACATCCTGACATCAGGTGTGAGACCCGTCGCCCACACCATCTGCCCTGCCTCTTTAAAACAAAATTAGGTTGAAAGTCCATTGGTGGTTGGGGTGAGCCAGATGTTTTTGTTCAATTTGTTTAAACTAGCATAAGGTTAATTACCTTAATGTGTCCCAAACTGTTTGCCAGGGGTTTTAAAATGTTCAGAAACATAATCAAAATGTTGCTGTTATTTTCTCTTCAGGAAAGATCGGGTAGATTTGGGTAGGGGTGATGGCCTTGCCGCAGTACTGAAGGGCATTAATTTACTACTGAACAAGGACGTTATGTGACACCTGAATGTAGCACACCAGGAGGCAATCACAAAAAGACCACAGTGAATAAATAGTGCTATGTTAAAAAAAAAAAAGAGTATATAAATGCACTGACAACATAGTGAGGCATGGCCTCTCAAGCGTGTGTCTGTAAACCTGACGTTTGTTCTTGAATTTTTGTCCTGAATTTTGACCCTTTGTCCTGAATTTTTGGCCTGAATTTTGACCCTTTGTCCTGAATTTTTAACAGTCCTGTCCAGAATTTGCCTCAATGCCAGGTGGTCACCCTACTACCTATGACCTTACAAACACTGCTTCAGATTCTACAGCCAGGAGGGTGTCCTCCTACTGGCATTTTTAAAATGCAGACTGAAGCTTTTTAAATGCTAGTGCAGAAATGCAGATGGACTGGTGAGGTGGGAGCTTCGTGCCGCCCGCATACTTTCTTTAAAACATAAAATACTGATGACAGTGCGTTTTGAGGTATCTTACATAAAGGCACTTGAAACTGGAAGAAGCGATGTTATCACCGAAATAGGAAAATATCAGTGTTGTAAATAAGCTGTTCCTGCACCAGTCAGTGACAAATAGCAAAATGCCAGTGGTAAACTTAATCGCAGAACGAATAGTTTCTATAGGCGGTGGGACACGTTTTTTATCAAAGACTGAACAAATACATTTATTGTCCTTGGCTGTGCCTTCTGTACAAACGGGTGATGATAAAACGTTACTTGGTCATGCACCAACACTATGCAGCACAGCGCTTAATTTGAGGCGGTGATTTCACATAGGGTCCACGGACACTCATTTAGACACTTATTTTTCTTCAGTAGACTTTGATTTAGGGCAAAAGAGAGAAATCACAAAATTGGGAAAGAAATAGTAAGAGATATATGAAAACAGGGAGGACGCAGAAAAAAAATACCTGCTAGAGTGAGATAAAGGGGCAAAGAGTGTCTGACTGAGGCTTAAAGCCTTGGTATTCGGCCCCCCGACATTCAATAGTGCCGGCCACAGGCATTTGAGCCAAACTTTTGTCCCCGATGCTTATCATTTACACGTTAAGCACTGATGCAGCGTGATACATCTCAGGAAAACAGGCTCTCTCTGCTATGCCGATAACTCAAAAAACTGAGGAAAAAATCAACACTCACTAAATTAGTGAGTGTCGATCACAGATGAGAATATCAATGGTAAGAAGTGTATTATGTAGCTCACATATTGTAGATACTCTTTGAGGGTGTTAGGTGAAAAGAATATTGAGTTGTCTCAAATTATTCAAGTAGGTCCCACCCAGTGAAGTAGCAAGGTTGCCATGCAAGCAAGAAAATGCCCTCTTTTGCTGCTGTTAGGGCAGTAAAATACAGCAGTTAGCAGGGTTCAGCGGGTCCCTCGGGGCTCCAGGCCCTGGTGAACTGCACCTGCTACATCAATGATGGCTTCACTCCTGGTCCCACCCCTTTTTAATCTGCTCCTATGTATGTATGTGAGTAGGCATATACATGCATGGTTCGTATAAATACCCACAAGAACAAACTTAGCTAGCGAGCGATGCAGCACTGAACAGTGAGTTTGCATCAGAGGCTAAGATTCATGATAATTTATTTAAAGCAGGTCGACCTAAGTTCTCATTTGTAATCAGGCAGTGCTGAGTTGGTGCTTCAAGTTGTTACGGAATTGCAGGAGGGTAAGAACCAACAGCTTGCGTTTTATTGTTCATGTGCATTCACTGTATTTTTTTTTACCACAATGGTGTATTTCACAGTAAATTGTTATGGCGTTGGGTATGTAATTATATGAAGTGGTGTAATGGCATAATTTCAGAACAAGTGTAATGCGAAATTCTTGACCTTACGCAAATTAAGCCATTGTAACTAACTACTAACAGCTCTTTGTTCAGAGGTCCTGAACACACCTGGCCTTAATGCAGTGGTTAATTTGAGCAGGTGGTTGACAGTGGGGGGCACAGCACTTATTTTTGGGGACAGGCACTTAGGGCCAGATGTAGCAACCCTTTTGCGAGTCGCAAACGGCGAAAATCGCCGTTTGCGACTCGCAAACGTGGGTTTGCAATGCACAAATGCATATTGCGAGTCGTTACCGACTCGCAATATGCATTTGCGACTCGCAAATAGGAAGGGGTGTTCCCTTCCTATTTGCGAGTCGGAGTGGTATGCAACTCCATTTGCGACCGCGTACGCGGTCGCAAATGGAGTCACAGTTACCATCCACTTGAAGTGGATGGTAACCCACTCGCAAACGGGAAGGGGTCCCCATGGGACCCTTTCCCCTTTGTGACTGGACCCCATATTCATTTTTCAGGGCAGGGAGTGGTCCAAGGGACCACTCCCTGCCCTGAAAAATCCGAAACTAAAGGTTTCGGATTTTTTTGAAATGCAGCTCGTTTTCCTGTGAGGAAAACGGGCTGCACTTCAACAACAAAAAAAATGCTTTATTTAAAAGGCAGGTCGCTAACATGGAGGCCTGCTGACGTCAGCAGGCCTCCATGTTAGCGAGTGCCTATACTCGCAATTGGACCGCAATTTGCGACCCACCTCATGAATATTCATGAGGTGGGTCATTGCGACCCCATTGCGAGTTGCAGTCGGTGTCTCAGACACCGTACTGCATAGCAATTTGCGACTTGCAAATTGCGAGTCGCATGGACTCGCAATTTGCAAGTCGCAAATTGCTTTTTTTGTACATCTGGCCCTTAGTTCTGCACATTAGACATTTCCCTTGACCAACAAAGGGAACAATAAAACAAAACAAAAAGACGCAGGAAAAGAAATATAGAAAATCTGTCACCAACGGGGAAAGCAGAAACCTGTAAGAGTGAGACAACAGGACAGGGAGTGCATGGCAGTGCTTTGGGCACCAGCACATATCATTTTACAAATAAAGCTCAGGGCCTTAGTGGTAGCCAGTTAGAACAGAGTCACAGACTTACAAGATTTTAGGAAACACTGGTCCTTTCTACGAGCTGATGACACCCTGAAAGGTGGGATTGCATCCAAACCAACCCTTTCACACTATAGGGGTCGCTCACTAAGGGACATTTTGTGCCACAGTTATTTCCCACCAGCCACGAATAAAACTTGGCTACCCAAACCAACGAGATTTGGCGTATTATCTTCAGCCGAATCTTAAGTCTGTAACATGTTTTTCATTAGGGCCTATTAGATACATAAATGCAAGAACCGATAATCCTCTAGTGAGTTTAAATTCAGTCTACACTTAAACCTCGGTGCCTGAATATATTCTCCTAACCATTGAGATGGTGATTTGTCAAACTCGGGATAAAACTGACAGTCCCCCCTTATGGCTCATATTACTTGTTTCTAAGACCAGTCCTATCTCTAAGGTTATGACTCTGTGAAACCTTATCTACATGTCATTCATGCACTGCTCTATTGACATGTAACAAGTCTACGTACATATTATTAATACGGCACATGGCCATTTTACTTATACCTTTTGTTGTATAGGGCATGTACTTATGCTGTCTCTTACAGAAGAGAGGATTGTCCTCACTATAATATACACATGACAAAATAGTGCCTTTTTTCCTCCGTGGGTCGTACCTTTTATCTAAGACTTAGGCCCTCATTACAACCCTGGTAGTCGGAGTAAAAGTAGCGGTAATACCGCCAACAGGCCGGTGGAAAAAAAAGGAATTACGACCATTACGGTTACCGCCATGCCAAACCGCCACTTCTACACTCCGACCACCAGGGTGGTAACGACCGCTGGGCTGGAGACTTCGGTCTCCAGCCCGGCGGCCGTCACTAGAGTGCTGGCGGTATCAGAACCCTGCATACCGCCATGGATTTCGTGGGGTTTTGTACAGCCACGCAATCCATGGTGGTAGGTACTATCAGTGCCAGGGAATACGTTCCCTGGCACTGATTGGGGTCTCCCCCTCCCCTGAGTCCTCCCCCAACACCCACGACCCCCCTAGCATCCCCCTAGCGGTGGTAGGACCCCTCCCCACACCCGCCCCCACCTGATACACACACACACACCCCCCACACCCCGCTACACGCACGCTCACACCACTCATACACATACACACACACATACATGCACACATGCACACAGACATATTCGTCACATTTCACATACACACAATACACCCACCGCATGCATACACGCACTCACACAACCCCTCTACACACTCACACGCACGCCCCCATGCATGCACACAACACACAACACTCCCCCAACCCCTTCCCCTAACGGACGATCACCTGATCCGGTGATCCTCTAGGAGGGAACGGGATCCATGGGGGCTGCTCCGCCGCCAGCACCCCGTCACCAGAACATCACCACGCCAAATCCTGAGTTGTGATTCGGTGGGCAGTGTTCTGATGACGTGGCGGTGGAGGTGGAGCAGCCTCCACTTCACCGCCGACTGCCAGTATGGCTGCTGGCAGCTCTCTGTCCGAAAAAGGGCAGAGGGCTGCTAGCAGTCATAAGACGCTTGGCGGGAGACCGTCTGCACTGGCGGTCTTCGGCCCGGAGTAACCTCGGTGGTCTTGCAAAAAGACCGCTGAGGTCCAAATGTGGGCCTTAGTCCTATTTCGATTTCGATGGGGAAGCTCTATAAACCGATACTCACAAACCAGTTCACACTGCATGACTCCCACTCTCTTTACTTTCCACCAGCACAGTTGAGCTGTTTGGTAAAATGAGTAATTGAATCGAGATGTCGGTATTTGGGAGCCTCAGTGGAGGATGAGTTTCACACACTTTGTCATTTAACGGCAATTTGTCATACTCGTTATTGAAAGGGGCTTGTATTGCTATCAGCGTTTGGTTTTTGGCCGTGCAAACTAACTCTAATTTCCATCTAGTCATCCATAGCCGAATCAGAACATACAGCACTATAATAATCTACGTATACTTTCAGAGGCTGAGTGATAGCATTTGTACGGTAAAATCTACAATCATTATGCCATAACGTTACCATCGGATAGTACTCAGTGTTTTAAATTAGCAACGGTATTTCTTGGATTGCAGTCGTATGAGGAATATGTTGGGTATATTGGGAGCTCTTCACTCATTTTCATTCTAACCTTCCCGTATCTACACATTATTACAGACATACAATGTAATTAGGAATAAATGTTGTCTACTATATTTCCTGTGACTAAACCGCTGTGCGTTGGTCCTGGACGTAGTCCAATGTGCCATAGTTGAATATTTCACAATTCAAGAAGCAAAAGGTTCTTTTGGGTAGCATAGATTTCTCATATCGTTATTTCTCTAATGGCTACTTTATTCTGTGTCCTCTACAGGCTTATCATCGCCAGATAGTTTTGAACCATTATTATATATGGAAGGTATACTACAATCCATCATAGGTATGTTGTTGTCTTTCTTTAAACTCACTTGTGTCTGCACGGTATACACCTCGGAGCACTAATGGTCTTAAACGACGGAAAATGATGTCTGTTTCTTTGTCTCTTTTAATTTTTTACAATAAATATATAGAGTTATTATTCGATTTGGCTTATGTATTGTGAAGCCATTACCATAGAATTAATCTACTTCAAATTTTAGATCAGTATATATAGATAGAACATGAGATGCTATTTTAGGTAATGTGAATTATTACCCCTCTTTGTTCAACACCCCGCAGTTTAACTAACTTAACTATATACCCTGACAATGTGACATTAATTCTGGATGATAACTATCGTAATCGTTATTGGTTGATGTAGTGGATCTCTTTCATTTTACCAAACTCATTCAGGAGAAATACTCTTAACAGATTTGATCCTTTTCTTCTGATCAGGGTACGTCTCCTTGTTGTCTTTTTAGGTCACAACACACGGATGCATAACACCTTAGTGATTACGTACTCACCACTTGGGAGTGCGGTTCTCTTCAGTTTGTGTCTTTTTCTTTCTATTTCTTTATGGGAAGCATGCTTTTTGATTAGGGAATTTTGGACACATCAGTTACATCTTGCATGCAATCCTTATTTTTTCAATTACTCACCACTTCACCATCCAGCACTGTGGACACAAATAGGGATCTTTTTATTTTAGGATTATCCACATGGATTGGGGAGTGATGGTAATAATTTTTGAAGTTTGGCATCTTAGTATATACACATTTCCCTTTTTTCGTCAGTTTATACAACTGATTTTGTATATATTATTAATTTCTGCAGCCTTGCGAAAGTTTCTACAGCGAAACACGTGTCAGCGGTAAATGATATATTAGATTCATTGTGTCTTGAGAGGAATAAAATCGAACCAACACCAATACGTGATCAGAACTTCATGTACTCGTTATGTATAGTTGTGGACTGCTGCAATGTTCCCTGGTGATTTCTGAAAACTCGCCTAGTCCCGGGTGCAATTTCTCCAGTTGGGCAAATTACACCCCTGGTGGTTGGGTGTGAGCACCAGGACGGCACCTAATGGACATTGTGCAAGTTCAGACATTATAGCTTTTCCCAACATACTGTTCTTCTGTTTGGGATGTGCAAAGCAGAGAGCATAACAACCATTATTTTGTAAATGAGTCACTATTACCGGCAGGTCATGAGATAGCTGATGGTACCTAAATGTAAATTGGAATATAAGTTTATCTTCCTAGGCAATTTACTCTGCTCTACGAACTATAAGACACTTCTTACTTCATTTACCAAGCTGCTATTGCACTATTTTTTGATTGCCACATTGGTTCTCTTTGTTCAGCCAGTGTTTAATGTTTGTGATCATCTGCTAACCAATAACAAAAAAAAACACTTTAACATGGTGATTGCCATGCAGTGCTAGCAAATGGGTAGAAATTGGAAACATTATGGCCCAGACTTAAAAGGAAATGATGGAGCACGATGCTGCACCACATTTGGCAGAGCAGTGCTCTGTCATTTTCACAATGCAGGGATGCACCGCAGTTAATAGAATACGGCGCACCCCTGTGTTGCCCCATGCACTGGCGCTAAATTTGCTGTTGAGCCCCAACGCAGCTACCCCTGCACCATGGTGCAAGATGGCTGTCCTGCGGGGGATATTGTTTTTGTGCAGGAAGGAGCACCTTCCTGCACAAAAACAACCTTCAATGAGGATTTGCTCTTTCTATGTATGCTGCAGAATGCAGCACACAGAACAAAAAACGAGGGGAAATTAAAGCATTTCTCCTCATTGCACCATGCTAATGCCACCCCTGAGGTGATGTTAGATTTTAGCGCTGCCTCAGGTTTACGAAAACTCGTAAATCTGGGCAGCGCCAAAATGCAATGAGTGTTGCTGTGGCAGGCCCATAGCAACATCCATTGCACTCTCCTTCCACGCAAAGTGCTGTGTGTGAAGGGGCCGTATTTACAAGGTGGTGGTGGTGTTAACCACAAAAAGTGGCTTAACGCTGTCTTGTAAATATGGCATAGTGCACCGCGGCACCGTAGCATCACTAAAAGTGACGTTCCGGTGGCGATAGGGCCATTTAAATCTTGCCCTATATGTTTGCGAACATTATACAAACCATCCATTTAATGAATGTTTTGTGTTTTTACTTTTAGATGTTTACAATTGCCTAGTCATCCAAGACAATATGCAGTGTTCCTATCCAGTGGTCCTGGTTTTAATCAACCTATTGTCATTGTACTATTCTGTATTGTAAATTGTGTGGTTCACTATTTGACATTATATTTTACCATACATATATTTATTAATTTTGAGATATTATGAAAGTGGTGTGTCTTCGCACAAATTAACCATCTTGTTCCGGTAGTTACAACCCACTGCACCTTATTAACCGTAAAGAGCCATTAAACAACGAAGCCTTGATTGCTTTGTACATATAATTGTATTTTGTACGTTTGCGCCGATTTTGCGTCAAAATACGACGTAAATGCGGCGCAAACAAAAGTATAAATATGGGCCTTAGTGCGTTAAAGGGCTTTGAAGGTCAACTTTCTATTTTATAGCAAGCGCCTATTGTTTTGACTAGCAAGGAGCACCAGTTCACCGACCTTTGATAGAGATTGGTTGCCCCTATTACAGCAAAAACGAAGGAAAAAGCCTGATTGACGAAATATAGAAGTTGAATTTGATTATGCCAGAAGTGTTTTCTATTTATACCAGGTGTATTCCTATACTTCAATTTCTTTCCCAAATGCCTCAGTGTAGGAACTTACATTTTAATTGAACAGGATTTAAATATGATCATCCATATCGTGTCATCTTTAACTTTGTGGGCTGTGTGGTGTCAGCCCATCCTCCATCTGTCACCACCTCCTGTTCAGTTCAAACCAGAGCACCAACGTGGAATTGCCACAGACACAAGATTGACAGCAGAATTTAGCAAATCTGTAGCCTGCTAAGTTGTGATCTGTTTAACCATCTATCTCTCTGCGTATGTGCAGGATATTGTGCTATTCCATAACATAAAAAGAACCCCATGTTCCACACATCACATTCAAAGGCATAAAATGTGTGCATATACATCTAGGGGGTCATTAAGAGTTTGACGGACGGAATAGGCCGCCCCCCAAACTCCCACTGTCAGTTTGCTGCCAGTGCGCCCGCTTTCACAAGGGCCCCACAACATTGCCGCTGACTCATAATTGAGCTAGCGGCAATGTTGCGGTGCGTAGGGTGCAACAGCACCTGTCACGCTTTTCACTGTTTGCAATGCAGACAGTGAAAAGTGCAATAGGGCTGTCCATGGGGCCCCTGCACTGCCCAAGCTAAGTGCATGGGCAGTGAAGGGCCCCCATGGTGCCCCTGCACCCCGTCTCCACCAGTTTTTACTTGGCAGTGCAACTGCCATGTAAAAGCTGGCGGAGAGGGGGGGTCGTAATCCTGAGGGTGGGGCTGCATCACCAGTCCTTCCAGTGGAGGGAAACTGGTGGTGCTGGCGGTCCGAAAGTGGCCCAACCGCCATGGTCATAATGTGACAGTCTGACAGCCGCTTTGGCAGCAGTCAGACCACCACCACGGCCTTGGAGGTCTGGAGACCGCCAGGGTTGTAATGAGGGGCTTAGTGTTTATCTACTATTTTACAATTACACATTACCATAAACTCATACTATTTGTGTAGGGATGTTTCCATACTCCGTAGATGTCGCCTGGGGTCAACACTACACCCAACCCATCACACAATAGCAGTGGGCATTCTGCAAGCAGGAATTAGGCTCTGTCACATACATTAGTGTCTCTACCATCCATTGTTTTTAGTGCCCAGAACTAAGATAAAGATCGCAGCCTACCTGTGTTCATGTATCTTTGGAAGTGGAAGAAGTCTCCTACATGCTGCTGTTCATCACAAAGCATCTCATATGGATAGCAGATGGAATGAAGTGCAGGAGAATGTTGGTGGCCTTCAAAAATATGTATGCCTGCTGAATGTCTGACTTGCACTTTTTCTTTTTGTAATCATGGACGTGGTGAATCCCCAGTAAAGGTTAAGTTTCTTTAAGTTTGTGTTTATTGTGAAACAGAAAAAGTAACATTTGAATACATAGGATAAACTGCAAATACCGATAGAGCAAGAATAATAAACACTGGATATAATAAAAATGTGCTGAAAACAGATAAATATATGAATAGAAATGTTAATGTACTTATCCGGGAGAATAGCAAAATTAGATAATGATTAATGGGAAAGGGGACAGGTACGGAAAGTGGAGTCTATCTGGTCATGTTGGTAAAGAGGTAAAATGATAATCACAAAAACTGTAAATATTAGAATGAATTAAGTACAATCTCCACAAAGGTGCAATTATAACATTTGAAGATGCCATTATAAAGGGTACTTACAGAATAAAAGGTAAGGGTGTATTCAGGGTGGTTGTTTTTCTTCACCTGGTACAGTAATAGTTTTAATAATAGGAGTGGAGATTAGAGAAAGATAGCTAGTTAGTGGAAGCCATAATACATCTTTCTTTATAGCTAGAGAAACAGGGCACACATAGTTAGTACCTAATCTATGATGAAAACAAACAGCATTCCACCAGCATTGAAAAGTGATACAATGGGTTTGTTTCCAATTTGATGTTATTAAGTGTAATGCAACAGCTAACAATAGATCTATCAATTTAGATCTCAGGGTTAAAGTAAGGCAGTGTAGAGCCAAACTACCAAGAAAAATATTTGTGAGGGAAAAGGGAATAATAACTGAATATCTTGTTAATTTAATCTGGGAAACGCCCTGAAGGCTGACTCCGGAAGAATGAAGCCGTGGGCAACGAAAGCGGAACTACGCTTTCGTTAACCACTACTTCGTTGTTTTGTGCCTTAACCACGCATGTGCTGAACAACGCACATGCGTGGTTAAGGCACAAACAAGGGAGTCAGCTGAGGAGGACAATGCGACGAGTCAGGTAAGTGGGGCTCGGTTGGGGGTTGGGTTTTAGTTTTAGGGGTGGGGGTTGGGGTATTTTTAGTTTGAGGGGCGGGGCGGGGCTGGGCGGTTGGGGTTTTAGTTTTAGGGGCGGGGTGGTGGGTCGGGGTATTTTTAGTTTTAGGGGCAGGGGTGGGGGGTCGGGGTATTTTTTGTTTTAGGGCCGGGGTGGGAGGTTGGGGTTTTAGGTTTAGGGGTGGGGGTGAGGGGTCGGTGTATTTTTAGTTTTAGTGGCAGGGTGCGGGGTGGGGGTTCGGGTTTTAGTTTTAGGGGCATGGGTGGGGGGTTGGGTCAGGTAAGTGGGGCGGGTTGGGGGGATTGGGGTTTTAGTTTTAGGGGCGGGGTGGGGGTCAGGGTATATTTAGTTTTAGGGGTGGGGGTCTTAGTTTTAGTGGGGGGCGGGGGTAGGGAGTCGGGGTATTTTTAGTTTTAGGGGTGGGGTGGGGGTGGAGGGGTTAGGGTTTTAGTTTTAGGGGCAGCGTGGGGGGGTCGGGTATTATTAGTTTTAGGGGCGGGAGGGAGGTTGGGGTTTTAGTTTTAGGGGCAGGGGTGAGGGATCGGGGTATTTTTAGTTTTGGGGGGGGGTTGGGGTTTTAGTTTTAGGGTTGGGGCGTCAGGCGGTTTAGGGGCGGGGTGGGGTATTTTGAGTTTTAGGGGCGGGGTGGGGGGTTGGGGTTGGAGTTTTAGTTTTAGGGGCGGGGTTGGGTATTTTTAGTTTTAGGGGCGGGGTGGGGGTCGGGGGTTTTAGTTTTGGGGACGGGGTGGGGGGTCGGAGTATTTTTAGTTTTACAGGCGGGGTGTTGGGGTGGTTTTAGGGGTGGGGGTTGGGGTAGGTTAGGTTTTAGGGATGGGGTGGGGGTTGGGGTTGTTTTAGTGGTGGGGGTTGGGGTGGTTTTAGGTTTTAGGGGTGGGTTGGGGGGGTCGGGCAATTTTATGGGTGGGGTGGAGGGGTTGGGGTTTAGGTTTAGGGGCAGGGTGGGGGCTGGGAGTAGTTTTAGGTTTTAGGGGTGGGGGTACTTTAGGTTTCAGGGATGGGGTGGGGGTTGGGGTTGTTTTAGGTTTTTGGGGTAGGGTGGGGGTTGTGGTAATTTTAGGGATGAGGTGGGGGGTTGGGGTAATTTTAGGGGCAAGGGTTGGGGGTTGGTTTGGTTTTAGGGGAGGGGATGGGGGGGTTGCGGTAGTTTTTAGAGGTGGGGGTGGCGGGCCAGGGGGGACGCATGCTGGAACAATGCATGCCTATCACTAATGCCTTTACCAGGAATGCCTTTACAATGAAAAATCGTTGTTAAGTTATTTGTTTTAAAGGCATTAGTGGTAACAACGCCTTTGTTGTTCCGACCTCGTTGTTCAGGCATGCGTTGTTCTGGCATGCGTTGTTCCGACATACATTCATTTAATCTCCATAATAGGGAAATGGGAGGACAATCAATTAAGATATGTTTTAGATCTTCATTTGGCTATGAACAGGACCAACATGATGGCCTGAGATCTGTAGAGAAGGAGTTAAGTAATGTGGGGGTAAATAACAGAAGGTGATAGACAAAATAAAGTTTTTGTTTAGTATTAGCAGCTTATGTGGTTTTATGGAGTTTAAGCCATAATTTAACCCCTAAAGCAGTAGGCCAGCATTCTGCTAAATCCTTTTCCCACGCCAAGTCAGTCTTTGATTTGTGTCTAACCAAATCAAAATGTGAGGATTTGTATATAGCAGATGCTGAAGGATTGCTGTGCAATAAGGAAAAAAGGGTAGTAGAGATGGAAGGAGGAGAAGATATAGAAGGTAAGGTGGAAGTGTATTGAGCAATGGAGATGTGTAAAAGTTTGTATTGTGATTTACATGTTGAGGGTAAGGAGTATGCCTTTTGAAGATCCGAAAAAGACATAGGTCCAAAGACTGCCAGGAAGGCTGTGGCTGTGGCCGTCGACGGGCCGTAGGTGAATACTGCCAAATTATGAGTTTGGTGGTTTGGCTGCAGCCAAACTGCCGCACTTCTATCTGTCCCGCTACAATACTGCACTCCACCGGGCTGGAGGTGAGCACCTTAAGCACGGCGGATGGCGTGATACCGCTAGTGGTATCACAAGGCGGGAGACCACCAGCATTTTTCTGGCGGTTGCACCGCCAGAAAAAGCTGGCGGTCTTGCACCCTAGCGACAGAAATAAGCATTCCTGTACCCAGGATACACTCGCACACATGTCCACATAACCGCACACCTGCACTCACACACCTCAACACACAAACAAACACACTCCCACTCACCCAACCAAACGCGACATACACACTCATTCACACTGACAAACACCACATACGTGCAACCATTCACTCCCCCTGAGCCCTCCTCATGCTCATACATACATTAAAACACCCCCCACACTACATACACACACACATTCACTTCCCCTCCCCCATGCGCATACCTACATTCACACCCCCCGCACCGCATTCACCCCCTTCCCCCATCCACTCACACAATCACCACCATCCACACACAATCACTCACACACGCACCCACTAACACCCCCTCTCCCCTGCATTCAAGACGTTCACACACGGACTCAAACACACACACACACACACACACCCTCCCCTATCGGACGGTCCACTTACATCGTTTGTTGAGGCGGTCGCCCGGGAGGGGACGGGTCCTGGTGCTTCCACTGCTGGGAGCGCCTCACCAATAATGGCTGCAATACGGTGTGCGGTCTCTTTTTGGTGTGGCGGTACCGCCTCTTCAACGCCGACCTCCAGCACGACTGGTCTCGGAATCCCACCCGATTTTGGGCAGAAGTCAGAGATCAGTCGTATTAGGGCAGTCTTAAGACCACTAGCACTGGCGAAATTTTGGTGCCTGTGGCTTCGGCGGTCTTTGAAAAATACCACCGAAGTCGTGTTGAGGGCCATAGTTGGATTATGAGCAAAAGGGTGCGACAACCAGCATAATCCTCTGCAATGCCATGTTTTTCAATATACAGATCGATTGCTTATTCATATTATTTGAAAAAGAAACAGGGACCAGGGCACTCAAAGTCTCTATAATAAATATACAGTCCAAAGTGAGTAGAGTTGCAAAAAGTATTTTAATCCAAGATCAGAAAACAGCCAACACGTGTTTCGTCCTTGCGGACTTTTTCAAGGCTGAAACATAAACAAATGGCAATTCTTATACATGAGGTTGCTAGCATACAAATGAAATAGGATAAACAAGGATGGTAGGTGATACAATGTGTGAAGGTCTAACATATGGATGCACATTTTAGCACGAGGGATATAACCCTTTAATGTACATGGATACTCAGACAAAACGCAATACCCCATTATTGGACCAATAGAGAAATTAAAGCATGCTATTTTGTATAAGATACAGTGCACCGTGAGAGAAAATTAAAAAATCTACTATGTACTCCTTTTAGGTGTTGGTGGAAAAGGTTTCCATTATAAAGTAGAAAAGCATGCAAAGTAACCCTTTTACTTTTAACTGATGGCAAAGACAGAGTTAGTGCATGCATGATAGACGGCGTGTATGAAAAAATCGTGTTCTCGAGAAAGGATTGAAAAAAGGTAACACTTATGAAGGTAGCTGTTACCTCATAGATTCAAGTCTGGATGAAGCCTAGCTCCAATAGGGCTGCTATAGCCCCTAAAGTATATCTTTGAATCTGGGGGAGAAAACCATAGGAAACGTGTTTATGGTATTGGAACATTATGAGCTGAGGGGAGCAGAGCTAGATAGTGAGGTAGGGGAAAGAAAAAAACATGGTAACCTACCCACTAGTTATGATCAGTCTTGCCGTAAATTAAGGCTATCACTCCTGTCGTTACACTATGTGGCTTGCCATATTCATGGAAATAAGTCATATGGTGTATCCGTAGTGTCAGATAATGCTAACATGGGGTCCTGATGGGCCCAATCTGAAAAGAATAAAAAAATGAGTGCACCAAAGAAAAATTAAAAATAACAACTAAAAAGTATAAACCAGAGATAGGAACATCAAATAAGTAAACTGCAGCACACGCTATTGTTATTAATGGAATAACTAGATAGTTACATGACTTCGTAACAGAGAATGTACCCGTAGCCAAACTAGGCAATTGGTCACACTCCTTAAGCTTGTTTATTTATTTAATAAACGAAAAAAGGGAAAAGAAATTGTAACATAATAACCAGCCATCGCATGGGAGGCTCCCCCCCGGACGCGGTGCCACTATGTGGTGTAGAGGCTAGCCTGAATGAAAAGCGCGTTAAGGACAAAGTGGGCGATTAACTAGATCAGAAAGACAAAGTGTCCGTCTTTCTATTGTGGCTCATGCAAACGCTTACATGAAATACCCGGCTATATTCAGAATAGCGGAGAGTCCAAAGTTGTTCTAAGTAGGAATCCCTGTTTGGGAAAGATACAACAAACTACGCGAAGTGAGTCTGCCCCCATCGGGGTTACCGTTATTAAACTCAAAAGAGAAATAAATAAATGCCTGTGTAATCTGGCGGCTCCTAGGATTATATTTCACATACCTTGATTCCTCAAATCGCCGTACGTCTAGTAGGACGAAAACGGTGTGGAGAGTAAACGGACAGCGCGTGATAACGCTGCCGTGCGGTCCATGGATTCAACGTCTTCCAGAGTGTCGGCGTCTATAAGCGCGCACTCTAGGCATAAAAAGAGGACTACGGCCTGACAAAATGGAACACTTTAGGAGCCCTGATACAAACGGGCGTTAGCGGGCGCCATGTTTATGGTATTCTTAACAAACTCAAAACTATCCGTGGATCAAGAGAAATACCTTTTTTTATCAAGATTTAAAGGAAAATGCCACAGGGTAAAGGCTGAAACAGTGTTTTAGAAGTTTTAGAAAATACAGAGAGATGGGAAAAAAATATGATGAATACGTGACTTATAGGTGTTTTAAAGGGTGGGCAAAAAGTAGAGAGAGGGAAACCACTCCCAGAGGCAACCATGTTTACATAGTGGTACCGTTGTCATGCTGGTGTCAAGACGCTAAGCCCCATAGGAGTGGGTGATTAATCTTATACTAAAAAATAAACCATAGGTCTCAATGTGGTGTAGAAAAGATTTCATGTTTGTCAAAACGAGGATGAGTGGAAGACCTCGAACATGATCTTATTAACATAGCAGTTGTGATGCATGAAATAAACCATAGAAACAAAATATTCTTTCTTTTAACATTATAGGAATAAGCCTATGGATAGGGTGATAACAATCGGCATGTTTACAATACCAATATACAGTACATATACAATGAAATCAAGAAATGTCGTTATGTACATACAGAAAGAAAGATTGTGGTTAAATATATGTCGTGTTATGACTAAAATCGATATAAACCATATATACAAAAGAAGACAATACGTAAAAAAATCATCAAAGCCATTGAAATAGATTACAGATGTTGTCAAGAATAGGCTTGATCCAGTATTCAAAGGTACTGGTGTATTATTTATTGTGAACAAGGTAGGGACATACTGTATTATTCAAAGTAAATCACAGAGGACATCCATGATTCAAAAGAACATGCAGATCGGTCTTAAATGCAGAGGCAATGTAGAGAAAAAGAACATATATAGAATGGAGAAAATCTAAGCACTAAGAGTTGAACCTGCAGTGGTTTATAAAAATATATGAAGGTCCTTGTGAATATTAAGGCCCTGTTCAACAGCCCGTAATTTTATAATCCATCTGCTCTCTAAGCGTCTCAAAGCCAGGGTGCGGTTGCCTCCACGGGGCAGTTTGCTTAGAGAGTCTATCCCATGTATGGTGATGTCCAAGACTTCTCTCTGTCCGTGTTGCTCATTGTAATGAGACGCAAATGGATAGTTGGTATTATGTGTTTGGATGGCTCTCAAATGTTCTTGGATTCTCTCCTTTAGAGGGCGGATGGTACTGCCTACATAAATGAGTCCACATACGCACACAATGCAGTACACAACGTAGCTCGTGTTGCAATTTATGAAGTGTTTGCTTTTATGTTCGACCTGGGTATTATACCGAAATTTCTGTGTTTTGTCTTTAATGTAGCCACATATACTACAATGGCCACATTTATAGGTGCCTGATGGCAGTTTGGGTAGCCAAGTACCTTTGTTGACAGGGGGCAAAAAGCTGTGACATAGCTGGTCCCGTAGGGTAGTGCCCCTCTTGTAGATTATGCTAGGTTTTGCGGTGAGGCCTTTTTTAAGCACATCATCCGTTAAGAGCAGTGACCAGTGTCTACGTACAGTTTTGAAAATTTGGGAGCTAAGTGCACTGTGTCTGATGACAAGGGAAATACGTTCATGTGGGTCATTCTTTTTTGAGTTCGTAAGTAAGTCAGGACGTTTGATTTTCAAGATCTTATTGCATGCCTTTTTAATGATCTGTGGGTGGTAACCTCTGTCTCTGAACCGTGCTTCCATGTTATGTAATTCTTCTTTGAACACTTGGTCCTCACTGCAATTACGGCGTATTCTAGTACTTTCTCCATATGGAATGGCATCTATTTGGGGTTTAGGATGAGAGCTCGTAGCATGAAGTACTGCATTGCAAGCTGTCGGTTTTCTAAAAAGTTTGGTACATATTTTACCCTGTTTGATATAGATGGTGAGATCCAGGAAGTTTATTGAAGAAAGGCTAACTTCATGGGTATATTTAATTTTGTAACTGTTGTTGTTTAGATGTTCTGTAAAGTGTGCAAACGCGGCTACATCACCTGACCAAAAGACTAGAATGTCGTCGATGTACCTGCCCCAATACAAAATGTGTTGCGTCAAAGATGGGGGACAGGCACGCCATACATGTGTTTTCTCTAGGTACCCCATGTAGAGATTTGCGTATGATGGAGCAAACTTGGCCCCCATCGCCACTCCTTGTATATGGCGATACCACATGCCATTGTGCATAAAGATATTGTTGTCAAGGACCGTTTGAATCAGGTCCATCAGCATATTAGAGTGGTCTAGTAGGGAGGCATCCCTTGTATCTAGAAAATTTTGTATGGCAATGAGGCCTTCTGTTCTAGGGATGCTTGTGTACAGAGAAGTAACATCCAGTGTGGCTAAATAGTGTCCTTCCGTCCAATCATAATCCGCAATTTTGCAGAGTAGATCCTTGGTGTCTCTGATGTAAGAGGGTAGGTTTTGGACGAAAGGCTGTAGTAATGTTTATTCATATTAGTTTCTTATGCCAAATAGGTTGTTGTAAAGAATTAGCAGTGGAGGGACAAGTTGAGGGTAAAAGAAGCAACAAGAGTTTGTGACTATGGGAAATAACTGGTGTACAGCATTGAGAAATATTTGCAGTAAAGGTAAGAGATTGTATAAATTCAAGAGGGGAAATGTGAGATTTCTCTAACTGTAGCCATAACGGAGGGTGTTAAGGTAAGTCAGAGGAGAACCATCTAGCACAGTGGTTCCCAACCTTTTGACTTCTGTGGACCCCCACTTTATCATTACTGGAGCCGGGGACCCCCACTGAAACTTTATTGGAATCCAGGGGACCCCCCACTGAGTGTTTACTGATAGCAGGGGACCTATTCTCTTAATATTATTTAACTTTCTAAGAAGTCACGGACCCCCTGAGGAGGCTTTGCGGACCCCTTGGGGTCCCCGGACCACAGGTTGGGAACTACTGATCTAGCAGCTTGTTTTAAAGAAAAGGCATAATTATATTTTTTTAAGTCTGGAAATGTAATGCCTCCATTAGATGTATCAGTTTTTGAAAGTGACTAAGCAATTCGGGGGGATATGCCTTTACAAAGAAATTGGGAAAGTAAAGAGTCTATTTTTTTAAAGAAGTGGAAAGGGCTGTGAACAGGAATCATTGCAATTAAATGTAAAACCATGGGAAATAGCATCATTTTGATAGAGTCAAGTCTACCCCACCAAGAAAGAAAAAGTTGATGCCAACAAGTGATATTATCATTTAACGTTTTGATGATGTTTTCAAAATTTCATTTTAGAGTATCTTTAATAGGCTGCAAGAACCATAGTCCTAAGTATTTTATTTTAGAGATTGCCAATTAAAAACCTTTGGAAGCAAAAAGTTGTTTATTACACAGGACATTTAAATGTAATAGTTCACATTTGTCACTATTTAGCCAGTAACCGGAAATATGGGAAAAATTATTGACTTGATGGAAAAATGGAGGTAGAAAGGCAATGGGATTAGAACAATTTAAAAGGATATTGTCAGCATAAACCAACATTTTAATTTGCTGAGATCCAATTTTAAAACCTTCAAAGTGTGTATCCTCTCAAATTTTAGTGAGAAAAGGTTCAAGTGCAATGATAAACAATAGAGGTGATAATGTACAGCCTTGATGTACCACTCTGAATAAGGGAAAAAAGTCTGAGAGCAACCATTAACAAAAACTGTAGCTTTAGGGCCTGTAAATAGTAAAGATATTAATTCAATTAGCTTGGGTGGAAAACCAATCCATTTTAATGCCTGGAACATGAAATTCCATTCCATCCTATCAAATGCTTTCTCCGTGTCTAAGGCGATAGCAGCAATAGGATGATTTAGAGTTAAATAACTGTAAAAGTTTAGGTAGGAGAGACTTCGCAAAATGGCTATAAAATTCAATAGTAAAACCATCAGGTCCAGGGGCTTTTCTTCTGCGAAGTAAAGAAACTGCGTGAGATATTTCTGATAGTGTGATATCTACTCCAAGTGAGTTTAAATCAATATGATGTGAGGGGGAGAAGCAGTGGATTGAAAAAATGCAGATACATCTGATTGTAGTGGATGAGTGTCTGGAGAATATACATTTTTGTAAAAATGAACACTTTTCTGCAGTATATCTTTACCCTTATTCAGGTAACTTTTGAAGTGTTCATCTATTCTGCACCATGTCGTTATAAAAATTATTTAAGTGCGGCTGGATGAAGTAGTCCAAATCTAGCATTCATGGCTCTCTAATGGGGACGCATGTCCAAAAATTGTTTCCAGCAATCGGTTGTAGCTTTAGCAACATCTTGAGAAAAATATAGGCCCGTATTTATACTTTTTTAGCGCCGCTTTTTGACGCAAAAGTGGCGCAATCTTACAAAATACAATTGTATTTTGTAAGTTTGCACCACTTTTGCGCCCAAAAATTATGCAAATGCGGCACCGGAGACAAGACTTGAAGTAAGTCTGTATATTGCAGAAAAAATAGCATGACTCCTCATGTTTTAGTAGAGAGCTTGGGACCCAATCTGTGTGCTCTCTTTATATTGAGGGAGGTGGTTGATGACAAATCCAGTAGTTTTGGGAAAAAAGATTGGAAATAGGAGCCAGATTAGAGTCTTCTGTTTTCAGGGAGACCGTATAAGCGTAGATTATTCCTATGGTTTCTACTTTCAAGATCTTTAGTATGTTTTTTGAGGAGAGATATTTCAGATTCCAGGTAGTGAAATACGTGAAGCTGCAAGCTGAAGATTATCTGTTTTTTGTTCCATCAGTAAAACCCATGATTCCAGGTAAGAACATTTATCATCCAAATGTTGCAATGTTTTTGTGGTCTCTTCCATAAAAGGCTTTAATGCACGGATTTCCTCTAAAGTCAAGTCCACGGAGGTTGATGCAGATTTCACTGGTGATGGGGGATCTTTTTTAGGCATTTTGTGTATCCTGTTTGCAGTTTGTTTAATGAAGCAGCTTTTGGAATGGTTCCTGAGTAGGACTCAGATTTCATAACTACAGCATCTCCCATGTTGTTGCAATTAGAATCTGAATCTGACTGAGTAGATTGAGGAGTATTAAAAAGCTTAAGATTTCTTATTTTTCCCACAAGCACAAAAAGAGAAAATTGTTAGGGATTGTTGAATATCATTGGGTGTGCAAGGATATACAAAAGAAAAGGAGCACACTTGGAGTCAATGTTGCGTCAAAGTGGCTTTAAAGTAGTCATTGAAGTAGAAAATCCTAGGTGGCCATGTTATAAGAAATAATAATTAAAAGTGACTTTGAAAGATAAAACAGAGCAATAAAAATACAAATATTTGGTAGAATCCAGTATTGAGAGCTGGCAGGTAAAAAGAGATGAGGTGAGATGTTGGTGGCATTAAGAATAAATGTTGCAAGGTAAAGGTAATGTGCAAAAGAAAACTAGTAAGGTAAAACCAGTTATAACATCACAGGTACTGAGGAAACATTAGTAAACATTACTTCCAAAAGAAAGAAAAAGATGTTCCCCTTTTATTTTCACATTATATAAGTGAAAACAGTTAACCAAGTAAATGGGGCATAGTTAGAGAGCACGACCGCTCCAAATATAACATTTGCTGAGGAGAAAACATGCCCGTCGCCTTTCTAAAATGGCAAGTGTGTCTCCAATCATAAAGAAAAATCCCCCGGAGCCAGCTGCACAAGCATTCATAAATAGTGAAAGTCACTCCTGAGACTCACTGAGACATCCGGAGGAGATGCATGCTTGTCTCTGTCAAAAAGCAAGTCTGGAGCTGCTCCCAAGCCTTCCGAGGTCTCCTACGTCCACAGAGCTTTAACGTGGCACTGCCATCTCTAATGCTGCTGTGACCACGTCCTGCAAAGGCTAAGTTTAACCATATAACTGTCCAATCCATCATCGTGGTCTCTCTATTGACATTTATTCGAAAGCCCCAATCCAAGATGTGGCAGAGTCTATTCCCATTAGGTGAGTTCCTGTTTAGGTATCTAAAAGGCAGCATTTGAAAAGGCAAAATGCATTGCACTACGTAAATTCCTTGATTTCCTATCGTGCTCCAGCCCCCCAACGCTGTACATTTTTGTTCCTGATTTTTCTCAGCAAATTCAATTTTTACTTTGGAGTTATCCTCTTGCATATATTGCCGTCCTTTGATATTGTTAACTTTTTTCTTCAAGCAGTTTGACTAAATTTCCTTGTGGATCTTCTGACTATGGACATGCGTCTTGTTTGACTCTTTTCTCCATCCTGGTATCAGAGGACTTTGGGGGTCATTCTAACCCTGGCGGTCCAAGACCGCCAGGGCTAAAATGACGGAAGCACCGCCAACAGGCTGGCGGTGCTTCCCTGCCCATTCTGACCACGGCGGTAAAGCCGCGGTCAGAAAAACGGGTCTGGCGGTTTCCCGCCGGATTTCCCCCGGCTGGGCAAATCCGCCAGGGCAGCGCTGCAAGCAGCGCTGCCCAGGGGATTCTGACCCCCTTCCCGCCAGCCTGTTTCTGGCGGTTTACACTGCCAGGAAGAGGCTGGCGGGAACGGGTGTCCTGGGGCCCCTGGGGGCCCATGCACTGCCCATGTCACTGGCATGGGCAGTGCAGGGGCCCCCCTAACAGGGCCCCAGCCTGCTTTTCACTGTCTGCCTAGCAGACACTGAAAAGCGCGACGGGTGCAACTGCACCTGTCGCACACCTGCAACACCGCCGGCTCCATTCGGAGCCGGCTTCAATGTTGCAGGCCCCCTTCCCGCTGGCCCAGCGGGAAGGTCGGAATGCCGCCAGCGGTCTTTTGACCGCATGGCGGCAGATTGGAGGTTCCCGCATGGCGGGCGGCAACCGCCGCCCGCCAATGTAGGAATGAGGGCCTTTGTGCTTTGCTCATTTTAACAACTCCAGTCAAGAACTACATACACTACCAAATTAGGTGTTTCCCTTTGTGGGATTTTTCTTCTAACTGTGACCCTCTACAGGGGCTGGTGCAGGGTGATTCCATGGCTACTGGAAGGACTCTCAAAGGGTACTTGACAGATTTAATTTGTGTGCACTCCTTAACATTAGGGCAGTAACAGAATGACCAGATTATTTGTAGTAGTATCTAGAGCCATCTCCAATTTATTTTCCCCTTTGTCATTTATGTAAAATATTGGTCCATTGAGCCATATCTGTACGTTAAAGCAATATTGCATTTTTCAGCACAGGTGCCACATGTGTCACCTATTATAGTTCTTGTCAAATGGACTGTCACAAATCTGAGGTTTATCTCTACTCTTTTCTATAGCTGCTAGATCAAGTGGCACATGTCCATTACCTTCTTCAAGAAAAGAGGTTCAGCAGCTAACATCTATGGGTTCACTGAAAAAAGGAAGCATCCATGACAATAGCAACTAAAACATCTTTAATGGGCATCTATTAACCAACAACTTCTAATGTTCAGTAATCTAATGTATCATCTATGTATGCTCTAGGAAGGACAATGATGCCACGCCATCCATGAGCAGAAGATGGCATGCAATCCTGGAAGAAAACCCTATCCTCTGTCATTTCTGCAACTTTAATAGGTAAAGATTAAGAGGATGTTGTTGGTCAATCCCAGGGGGATATCTGAAAAAAAACACACCTCACAGCCAACCACAGTCTCACATACATATTGCAAGTCCCTATAAAAAAAGACAACTTATGCTCGCCCTTAAAAATGTGGAAAAAATAAATATATCGTCCAAATCAAAGATTAAAGTCCCAAATTAAAGTTCTAATCCAAACTGAAGTCGAACAGAAATTTAAAGCCTTTTCCTCAATTGATATGTTGTTTCTGACAGGCTTTTCTGGGTTGAGAATGAAAGTTTGTGGCCATCATCAAGGACAGATATCAGGGTCAGCTGGTGCACCTTTTCCAGCACAGGTATTCGTAGTTGGGACACGGAACTGGATACCTCCTTACTCCTAAATTTCATGTCAGACAAGGGTAGGATTAGGGATGGAGGGTGAAGACATACTACGAGGCACAGCACTAGGAAGCAGGGAGAGATGGTTTCTCTGGTGAAGAAATAGTTGCAGTCAGGAGAACAGGAGGGACCGGAGGCAGAAGAGCCCTTAATCTGGTCAAGCTGCCACTGGGAAGCTGACTCACCCAGGACACACAACGTGAAGCCATGCGTCCTAAAACCAGAAAGATGCCACATGGCAGTTCACTGCCAAAAACAAAGCAATTGCACCTTCAATAGCAGTAGAAGCATGACACTCTGACACCAGGTAACCAAAAGCTAAGATTTACTTGAAATTAGCAATAGCAAGTTACTCATTTTCATAAATAAGGGCATCTAAGAATAGTGACCTACCTTAACATTTTAGAAAAACACAAAAACAAGTTTCTGTGTTGCAACATTTTGTGCAACAGCAATGCATAATGATAATGTAGTATAAATGAATACATATTTATATAACTAAGATTTATTCTACTATGTATTTTAGAGTTCTCCACACATAAGGCAAATAACATGCACTGGAGGAGATCTCCACCAATATGTTTGTAAACAGCATTTGTAAGTATGTATAGCAGTTCCACTGCAATACTACTATACATACTCCAAATGCTTTGGTGAATAGACTCCCATAGAGTATAATAATATGGGAACAAGCATCATCTTAACAGATTTGAGACGTTCCCACCTGAAAATGTGTAAATGAGACAGATTCTTAATTTGGGATTCAATCCTCCTCTTAAAATTTGGTATATAGAATCTAATGGTCTCTGTGTCCATTAATGATACTATTGGAAGCTATACTCACAACTACTGCCCCATTACCTCATCTATAAACACATTTCCATGAGAATCAGAAACTAAGGGGCATATTTATGAAAAGTGGTGCCGAACCTAGTGCAGCGCCAATTTTCTTGCGCCCCCTAGCGCCCCCCTAATGCCACCATGTGTGCGCCGTATTAAATACGCTGTGCACCATGGAGGTAGCTAGGGAACTAGCATCAGAATTTTTTACACTAATCCTGCAAAGCACCCAGTGGCCCATTGTAACCAATGAGAGTCACCTTTTAATGCCTGCTCTGAGCTTGCGTTAAAAGTACAGAAAAAGAATTACGCAAACAAAGGGCCTGATTCTAACTTTGGAGGACGGTGTTAAACCGTCCCAAAAGTGGCGGATATACCACCTACCGTATTACGAGTTCCATAGGATATAATGGACTCGTAATACGGTAGGTGGTATATCCGCCACTTTTGGGACGGTTTAACACCGTCCTCCAAAGTTAGAATCAGGCCCAAAATCTCTTAGATTTCTTTGTGCCATATTTTGGCCCCCCTAACAGGGGAACGCCCCCTTTGTATACATTATGCCTGGAACAGGCATAATGTAGCTCAAAGGGTCACAAAGTGGTGCAATGCTTGCATTGCGCCACTTTGTAAATATGGCGTGGCATTTTTGGCCATCTTACACCACATTAATGTAAAAAAAATTACGCTAAGGTGTTGTTAGAATGGCGCTAGGCCTTCATAAACCTGGGCCTAAGTTTAACTGATTTTCTTGTGTAGTTGGACTGGCTGGTTCACTCAATTGAACTTGGAGCAGTTCAAGTCCTCTCTCTAGACAGCATGAAAAATTTCCATTTCTGCTCTTTTTAATGAAAGCCATAAAATCATTAGATGCAAATCAACCCTATGTTCTCCAGTGGAAATCTTGTTCATGGGAACCCAGATGTTGTTAAACTTCTGAAGTCAATTTGATTAGCTAATTTACCAATTCCAGTGTATATGTTGTTAGAAGCGCATTTCAAATGAAAGGCTTCACATGACTTACAGCTGAGATTTTTCTCAGAGAAAATAGCTCTTCCATTGGCATTATTAGATTTAAGAAGAGCATTTAAATTACAAGCCTTGGTGGTCTCAGGAGCAGGGTACATTTCCAAGTGGTTGGGAGGAACAAGACATTGCTATCCTTAATATTGTTGTCTCCACTTGTGCCAGTCTTTTGTGTGAGTAACACACTTCGGACCTATGTGGAAAATGTCTACAGATATCAGGAACGTATCTTTGTTTCAATAAATTTCATACTTGCCAAAGTCAAAGTACTGAACCCTGCAATGCAAAATCTAAACTGAAGAATTTTAGATGCTTTTCCAGTTACACTTGAAGTACTTCTCCTTCACTGTTCTTCATCCTTGACGGAATATTTACTTATGCACCTGTGACCGGGTGCCCGAGACCACGGCACACGATCGAGCAGCCGGTGACGTATCTGGGAGCCCCGACACGTTACTTCTGCGTTCAGCCATTCCTATGGGAACGGCCGCGGCATCATGGGGGTGTTTCCCTGTCACCCGGGAAACGCACAACACCTTCCGGGCCGAGCCGGGCAGAAAAGGGGAGCGAACACGGGAGAAGGACGACGGCGTACCGGAGCGGAGAGAAGAGACACCAGGACTCCAGGCAAGGAAGGCGAGTGACGGCGGCCAGGAGAAAACCCCTCAGAGTCCAGAGAGCGGATCAGAGGGACACAGAGTGGAGAAAGAGGATTTCCCTTGCGCAGCTGCAGAGACGAGGAGCCCACAGTCCAGCCACGGCCCCGGAGGGTCGTGGCTTGCCAAGGTACGGTTCCTTTTTGGAGGAACAGAGGGGAAAAGGGAAAACATACAGGGGAAGGGAGCTGGGAGGAACGAGAGGGAGGAGGAGGGAGAGGGAGGAGAAGGGAAGGTCTCTATTTAAGAAGGGAGCCTGACTGTCCCCTCAAAGCCTGGGAGCACTGTTTATTTCAACTACAACACCTCGTTTTGGGTTTTTGTTTTGTTGCATGGTGCACGGGTGTCATACACTCTCTTCCTCTACATCCCACTTACCTTCCCCTTTCCTACTTAACGATAAACCCCAGGAAACAACCTAAATACTTACCGTAGGGTATTTCTTCTGTTTTCTTGCCGGTATTCTTTCGGGAGCCACTCACATTTTCAGAAGACGACCTGAGGAAGGAACAGAAGAAGAACGACAAGATTATAAAAGAAAGAAGGATTCCAAACAATAGACTTTGTAGATACTTACCATATGTGAATACCTGAAGAAAGGAACATTTGAGTGAAGAAAAGACCTAATTATAATAAAACCCTATTTACTTATTATAACACGCCGTTTCCGGTCTGGTTTATACCGTCTAGCCTGTCACAGTGGTGTCAGAAGTGGGATTTATTTCCCCTAAACAGGCTAAAAACGGTATAGACAATGAGCGAATCTCCCTCTTTGGAAGACATGATCAAACAGTTGGCCGAAGGCCAACGCCACTTACAGTTGGTGTGGGAAGCCCATCAACGTGAAGCCAAAGAGGATAGGGAAGCCCTGCAGTCCGCTTTGAAAAGCCAAGCCACCATCCTGGCAAACAATCAACTTGTACATGAGACCGCAATGAAAAAGTTAACCGAGACAATAGCTTCCAGTAAGGTACACCCGAATGTCCCCAGTTCGGTTCTCCAAAAATATCAGGAGGGTGATGACCCGGACTCATTCTTCACTAATTTTGAAAGGGTAGCGTCCTCTGCTCAATGGCCGGAAGATAGATGGGGCCAATATATTGCTCCTCTCCTCACAGGATTTATGCAGGCGGCCTATCAAGCGGCTAATCCCAGTGGTACCACCACCTACCAGGACATTAAAAGGAGCATTTTAGAACGGGTGGGCCACGATACGGAATACTACAGAGTAAAATTTAGGAAAGTAAAATGGGGACACAATGAGGACCCCCGCACCTTTTATTTTAGGGTCCAAGATCTGGCATTAAAGTGGCTGGGACCGATAGGGACTAGCAGAGAGGACGTAATAAAAACCGTCATCCTCGAACAATACTTGGAGTCACTCCCTTCCAGTACGAAAAACTGGATAAGGCAGCATCCTAAGGTAGACACCGATCTAGCCATTGACTTAGGGTGCGCATATCACAGGTCCACGGATGGGAGAACATTACAGCCACGACTGAACGTGAAGTCACTTCCTCCACCTGGTAAACCCATTCCACGGTTTCCTTTAGAGGAATCTTTTCCACGCAGACAGGGAGAGGCACCTCCTATGCAAGGACCTCAATGTTTCAACTGCGGAGAATGGGGACATATAGCCCGGGCTTGCCCGAGGAAAACCGAGGGAGTTGAGCCGATGGAGATAGGAGTGACCCGACGCCGAGTCTTGTGTACAGGAGGGGGAGACACCAAATTTAAATACTATATCAACATCAATGGGCGTCCTCTCTCTGCCCTTATAGACTCAGGGTGTAGTCAGTCCGTCATACGACAAGACCTAGTGGAGCCGATTGACACGAATACCAACAGATGGGTAACCATCTGCTGTATGCACGGTGACAAGGAACAATACCCTCTTAGCACCGTAGAGATAGAGTGGGATAAACACCGAGACTTACTTCCTATGGGTATAATGGGACAACTGATCGAAGACTGTATTATAGGTACTGACTACATACATTTCCAACAACTTCTACAGGAGGTCCAGACCAAGAAGGGAAAACCCGAATGGCTGAACGAGGCTCCCTTCTGTGATAGTAGTATTGAGTGTCCCCCATACCGCAGGAAACTGTCCCGTCGCGAAAAAAGAGATGAGAAAGTCAAGTTTTGGTCAGGAAACGTTACTAATCCACCCATAAGGGTTATAGCAGAAACTTGTAGCGCTCCTATCAGTTTCCGTCAACGTCAGAGAGAAGATCCCACTTTAATTCATGCCTGGAGAGATGCTAAGAATGAAGAAACCAATGAGGTGGGTCCCTATTTTTTGGTACAAAGAAACCTTCTCTATAGAGTAAGCACTACAAGAGCAGGAGAACGCAAGCGTCAATTAGTAGTCCCTGAGTTCTATAGGGACCAAGTACTTTTCCTAGCCCACAATCAGCCAGGGGGGGACATTTTGGCAGGGAGAAAACAGAGGAATACCTCCTCAGGAAATTCTATTGGCCCGGTGTTTTTGCCCACATTAGAAAATATTGCCTGCAATGCTCCAGATGTCAGCTTACCGACCCAGGTCGACCCCGGAAGGCTCCTCTCATGCCCCTTCCCATCATTGATGTTCCATTTAGCAGGGTGGGGATGGACTTAATTGGGCCCCTACTTCCCTCCTCCAAAGGCCATACCTACATCTTGGTTATCGTAGACTATGCTACCCGCTACCCCGAGGCTCTCCCTCTATCCAGTATAACTACTAAAACAGTAGCACAAGCTATGGTAACGGTATTCACACGAACCGGGTTTCCCCGTGAGATACTTACTGACCAGGGTACGCCCTTTATGTCCAACTTAATGAAACAAATTTGTACAGTTTTAGGAATCACACAAATCAAAACAGCAGTCTATCATCCCCAGACAGACGGACTAGTAGAGCGCTATAACAGAACCATTAAATCACTCTTAAAAAAAATTGTTGATGAAACAGGGAGGGATTGGGATCTAAAGCTGCCCCTAGCTCTTTACGCCATTAGAACCCACGAACAGGCTTCAACGGGACACAGCCCATTCGAACTGGTGTTTGGTAGACAACCTCGGTCTCTATTAGATATGGCCGTTGAGACATGGGAAGAAGATGCGGAAGAAGAAGGACGACCCCTGTTAGAATATGTACAAAAACTGAAAGCGCACTTGCAAGATCTTTGGGAGGATGTACGACAACATCTGGAAAAAGCTCAGGAGACTCAAAAGCATTATTATGATCAGGGGAGTAAGTTGCGTACCTTTCTCCCAAACGATCAGGTTTTGATTATGAGGCCTACATCTGAACAAAAACTATTGGCCAGATGGCAGGGGCCCTATAAGGTGATTAAAGCCGTCTCCCCGGTCACATACCTCATAGAACTTAGTACCAACCCAAGGAAAACCCAAATCTATCATGTAAATCTCCTAAAAAAATGGGAACCCGGAGATGAGGGTACTGAAACCGTTGAGATGGGTCGTTTTATATCTCCCTGCAAAGAATTAGATATCGAATTATTCCCCGGCGAAGGATCACAACAGGAATCCAGACCCTGTATCAATCCTTCCTTGTCTCAAACAGAGAAGCAGCACTTGGATAGCCTGGTATGTCAATATACCCAAGTCTTCTCCGACATACCGGGAAGAACATCCTTAATATATCACCAAATTAGATCACCGCCAGGACAAACGGTCCGCCTACGGCTCTACCGGGTCCCAGAGGCAAGGAAGCACCTCATAGAGGAGGAAATAAGCAAAATGTTAAACCTAGGGGTAATCGAACCCTCCGTTAGCCCCTGGTGCTCTCCTGTGGTACTGGTTCCCAAACCCGACGGTTCAGTCCGATTTTGTATAGACTTTCGAAAACTCAACTCGATATCCTTGTTTAACACTTACCCTATTCCCCGGGTGGATGAGGTCTTAGAGAAGATAGGGAGAGCTAGGTATATGTCCACGTTAGACCTCACAAAGGGGTATTGGCAGATTCCCCTGTTCCCCGAAGACAAAGAGAAAACAGCCTTTTCTACGCAATCTGGCCTGTATCAATTTAAAGTATTGCCTTTTGGTCTCCATGGAGCCCCGGCCACGTTTCAAAGATTAATGGATCAGATACTGAAACCCTTCCATAAATTCTCAGCTGCCTATCTGGACGATGTCGTTGTTTTTAGCGACACCTGGCTAGAGCATCTAGAACATCTACGCCAAATCTTGGAAACTCTGACGGCGGCAGGACTGACCGCTAATCCTAAGAAGTGTGTCTTAGGGAAAACGGATATTTCCTACTTGGGATATACAATCGGCAACGGCACCCTACAACCTCAAATTTCAAAAGTTGAAGCCATTAGTAATGCTCCCACCCCAAAAACAAAAAAAGATTTACGTTCTTTTTTGGGTTTAGTAGGTTACTACCGCAGGTTCATACCGGCCTACTCCACTATCGCGGCCCCTCTTACAGATCTGTTGTCTAAACACCATCCTAATAAGTTGGCACCTTTTTCTGGGGTTCAGAGGGCTAGTTTTGATCATTTGCGATCCATTCTTACAACGGAACCTGTTTTGCAATGCCCTGATTTTTCTCAACCCTTTCATCTGTATACTGATGCCTCCGATGTGGGACTTGGGGGGGTGCTTGCCCAACCGGATCCGGACGGGAGGGATCACCCGATCATTTTTATTAGTAGAAAACTGCTTCCCCGGGAAAGCCATTACCCCATCATCGAGAGGGAGTGTTTGGCCATTAAGTGGGCAATAGAGAATCTGCAATATTACCTTTTAGGCAGGCCTTTTGTGCTCTATACGGATCATGCTCCTCTTACTTGGCTAGCCTCGCACAAAGATTCCAATTCTAGGATCCTACGCTGGTTCCTTGAACTCCAGCCTTTTTCCTTCCAGGTCCGCCATATTCCGGGTTCCAACCAAGGTCCTGCAGATTACTTATCACGATTTCCCACATCTTCCCCAATCCTCGAACAGGATCGTTCTTGGGAAGGGGTGTGTGACCGGGTGCCCGAGACCACGGCACACAATCGAGCAGCCGGTGACGTATCGGGGAGCCCCGACACGTCACTTCCGCGTTCAGCCATTCCTATGGGAACGGCCGCGCCATCATGGGGGCGTTTCCCTGTCACCCGGGAAACGCACAACACCTTCCGGGCCGAGCCGGGCAGAAAAGGGGAGCGAACACGGGAGAAGGACGACGGCGTACCGGAGCGGAGAGAAGAGACACCAGGACTCCAGGCAAGGAAGGCGAGTGACGGCGGCCAGGAGAAAACCCCTCAGAGTCCAGAGAGCGGATCCGAGGGACACAGAGTGGAGAAAGAGGATTTCCCTTGCGCAGCTGCAGAGACGAGGAGCCCACAGTCCAGCCACGGCCCCGGAGGGTCGTGGCTTGCCAAGGTACGGTTCCTTTTTGGAGGAACAGAGGGGAAAAGGGAAAACATACAGGGGAAGGGAGCTGGGAGGAACGAGAGGGAGGAGGAGGGAGAGGGAGGAGAAGGGAAGGTCTATATTTAAGAAGGGAGCCTGACTGTCCCCTCAAAGCCTGGGAGCACTGTTTATTTCAACTACAACACCTCGTTTTGGGTTTTTGTTTTGTTGCATGGTGCACGGGTGTCGTACACTCTCTTCCTCTACATCCCACTTACCTTCCCCTTTCCTACTTAACGATAAACCCCAGGAAACAACCTAAATACTTACCGTAGGGTATTTCTTCTGTTTTCTTGCCAGTATTCTTTCGGGAGCCACTCGCATTTTCAGAAGACGACCTGAGGAAGGAACAGAAGAAGAACGACAAGATTATAAAAGAAAGAAGGATTCCAAACAATAGACTTTGTAGATACTTACCATATGTGAATACCTGAAGAAAGGAACATATGAGTGAAGAAAAGACCTAATTATAATAAAACCCTATTTACTTATTATAACACGCCGTTTCCGGTCTGGTTTATACCGTCTAGCCTGTCACAGCACCCTTAGGTAGAGGGGGAATTCTCCATATCCTCCCAATTTCTCCCACAACTCTGTACTAAGATGTCCTCTCTATTAATGCTGCTTTTCTTCTCATTCATCCTCTTCGGTAGGGTGTATTAAACTTATGTTTGTGATTAGAGTCAATGAACAGGCAAAAATGGGAATGACCTCAGAGAATGAAGTCTGTTTTCGTGTGACTTTGTCGGACATTGACAATCTAGAAATTCATGGAAAATGCAGACTTGGATCTGTAAGCTTTGAATTTCAAATTGTTTTTTTACTATGTAGAGCTTTCAGAATGAAAGTGAATATAGTTCATTGATGTGAGAATTGGGGTTATTTGTTGAAGTGGGTGAGAACCCACTTAAATTAATAATCATAGCTCTTTTCAGGATGAACCAGGGTGAACCACATAAAATCACTCGATAAACCTGTGCTTAGCCCTCTGGCAGCTTAGCACAAAAGCAGTCAGGCTTAACGTAGAGGTTATGAATATAAGTTTTTGTTCAGTACTTAAACTATAATAAAGTGAAAACACAAGAAAAATCCCAAACCAATTTTGAAAAATAGAGATTCTAATAAAAAAAATATGACACCAAAAAAACAGAAAATCCTATCAGTAGAACCGGACTTATGAATCTTTACAGTCTGAATAGCATCAAAAGGCACAAAGCAACAAAGGTGGTTACCTGGTCACACTGAACCAGGTCAAAGTAAAAAAGTTAAGGTCAACTACAATGGAGTGTGACTCAGATACAGGGACCAGGTTCATCCCGGTCAAAAGTTTACCTTCAGATGTAGACATTTTATAGAGAAAAGTGGTTGTGAAGTTCAACCTGACCTGTGATTCTACGTTGATGGCTTCAGCTTGATGGTGGTCTCGGTCTCCCACTGGTTCTGTGGAGGAAAAGTTGCAAACATTTTCTAAGTTCCAGCTTTTGCAGTTTAGACAGGAAGAGTACACTCTAACACTAGTGGTACCAATTGAGGATTAGGACTCACTCCAACAGAGGCCAACAGCAGGGTCCACAGCAGGTCCAGTTGGAACTGGTCAGCTGGACAGTTGCAAGAAAAGCCACTGAAATCTTGTTGTATGCCTGTAGCTCAAACAACAGGTCAGTCAACTGACCCTTAGATCACTTCTGGGGTCATGGGCTCCAGGCAAGCAGGTCCAGTCTTCCTTCAGGATTCAGACAGCAGGGAAGTCCTTCTTCTGATCTTCACAAGCCCAGGAGTGTTCTGAGAGGGGTGTTTGGGGTGCCACTTTTAGGTCCAGTGTCAGGCGTGGATGGGGGAACTCCTGGTCACTCCCTAACCAATGTGGTAAAAGTTCCATGGGTGACCCTATCCACTTTAGCAGCACTTCCTGTGTGTTTTACTGTAAAGAACCCTTCCTCCTCTGGTCAGAGCTTCCTGCGCACACCCAGAGGTGTGGTTATGATAGTGGGCAAACCTGCTCTTGTTATCACTAAAACCAGTTTTGGGGCTGCTTCCTCTTTACTAGATTTGGAGCCAAGCTGGCTAGGAAGACAAAGGAAGGCAGGATTAGGAATGAGTTACCTCTGTCAGTGATAGGATAGGCTCCTTTTGAAGCTCAAAAAGGGGATGGGCATGACCCCCATGCCATTCTGCTTTAGGAAGGAAAACACGTCTCCACACACATACCTTTTGTTCACTGTCTGGGAACAATCCACATCTCACCACGGCAGAGCCATTCACCTGTCAAGTGACACTAGGCACTAGAAGAAAGGCACATATGGCTTGGCGTGAAAATGACAACTTTTTAAAAATGACATTTCCTAAATAGTAACATAAAATCTGACTTTACCATTAAGTTGAACTTGAAATTGCCATTAAAATGAGTCCTTCCTATAGGACAGCAAGTCCTGTTATAGCTAAAAATTACGTTAGAGGTTTTTCAGTGCCAGGGCATGTAACACCCCAAAATATATGCCCTACTTTTTGAATTCATTAGAGCCTGCCCTATGGACATTTAGGGCCTACGTTAGGGGTGACTTATCAGTATTAAAAAGGAAGTTTTGGGAAATACTTTTTTTGCCAGGTTGAAATGGCAGTTTAAAACTGCTCACCCAGGCTGCAATGACAGCTCTGTAGACATGTTTTCAGTGCTAAGTTAGTGAGGGTCACAGTGAGGTCTACAGTCCACTAATAACATTTCGTTTACAGACCATGGGTATATATTTTACCATGTACTGGGGACTTCTAAGAAAATTAAATGTGCCAGTTTGGAATGTGCCAATTTTATCATGTTTAAAAAGAAGAGTACAAGTTCTATGCCACTAGTTAGCAGGATCAAGGTGTCCATAGTACTGTGGCCAACAAAAATCCATTTAGATACAGAAAGCAAAAATCTGAGTGAATACTACGCAAAAGATGGTAATTTCCAATAATTATGTATCTGAGGTTGTGTAAAAAAGGAAAAATAACTTTCCTTAATGCATGTCTCAAAAATCTTATTTGTACAACAAAGCTTGATGTTGAACTACAATTGACAGCAGTATTTCTCATATCAACAGTTCCTGTTCATAGGACACATTTAAATTGCCTTTGCGACCATAATGCTCAGTGTTGACATTGTCTGTCCAGATAATAAATTAAAGGCCAGTGGTGCAGCACATAGTAATGAGATTGAAGTGCCTCCCTCAAATGGTATTAGGGTTAAATGGAGAAGCATTATCTCTGAAGATTTTATTTTAGACCTCTTGAGGGAGAGGTGCGCTCTACTGAATACCTGCCTTGATGACAGTGCTGAACATGAGGACATTAAGAATGTTGTTTTAGGGATTGCCAAGCATGTCAAGGCCAGCCTGACTCATACTCATTTCCAGACTACCACGAATCATAAAGGTTGGTTTGACTCTAGATCTACGAAGATCTTAAAATTATTGAAGATGGCTTTAACTATATCACTTAGAATATATACAGAAGTGACAGAATGTAGGTGGGCATACAAAACTGCACTGGGAAGCAGGAAGCAGGAAATTACATCAGAGGCATGGGCAGCATTAATTAATTCTATTAGGTGCAAGGATACTTGTGCATTCTGGTAAATTGTTAATAAACCCTATTTTAGAAAACTTTCTGCTCCATGAGTTGAAGTCCCTAAATCATTAGATGACTGGGTAACACATTTCACTAACATTACTTCACCCCGGGACACCATCGCTATTCAGAAGCAGAATTGCTGGAACTATCGGGCAGAGGAAGTCCTTAATATCATTACTGGGACCTGATGTGGCGGTCATTATTAACTAATGTTATGAGAGTGGTTTGTAGAATTGTTCCTTTTGAATCCTGGTCCACTTCCTAGATTGTCCCAATTTTCAAGAAGGGAGATAGGAAAGATCGAACCTGCTACCAGCCAATCTCCCTGCTGGACACACATTTGGAGGTGGTAGGAAGAATAATACTCTCAAGATTGGAGAATTGGGTAGAGGAAAACACAGTTATGGCAATGACTTAATATGGTTTTAGAAAAGGGGTGGGAACTTAGAACAGTTTCGTAACTCAGGTTCACTCATTTGCAATTACACTGTAGAAAGGAAAGGCACTGTTTATCTGGCATTCATGGACCACTCCAGTGCTTTTTATTGTGTGAATCATGATAATTTATGGAATCTAATGATTTATATGAGTATTGATTTCACATTAGTGAATTTTATTAAGAATATTTATTCGGATGCCAAGACCAGAGTTCAGTTTGGAATAAATGGGAATGTACAGAGTAATTTCATATTAGACAGGGGGTGGTACGGTAGGATTGTGTTTAGGCCTCTATTTTATTTACTCTTTATATTGATCACCTTCGTAGGTTTCCAGAAGGGAAAAGTTATGATGTTCCCCAGGATAGACACAGAGCTTTGCCGATATTACGGTAGGCAGATGATGCAGTACTAATGGCCTGTACCCCAAAAGGCCTATAATCCATGATTATTCACTTTGTGGACTATATGACGGAGTTAGATTTAAGAGTTAATTTGTCCAAAACATTTATTATGAAATGTGGATTAACATAGATTAAGTTTATCAATTTAGGATAAGTGATATTAAGCTTTCAACATCTTTCATCTTCTTCTACCTCAGACTGTTGTTTGATGCTCATGATTCATGGAAGCAGTTGGTTACAACCAGAACCCTAGTGATGAATGAATCGATTGCTGGACTTATTCGATTTGTGGCCATACTGCAGAGAAGGCCACTAAGAGTGCTCAGCACTATTTACAAAGCAAAAAGTCTCTTGCTGACCCAATATAGGACTGGTGTATGGGGGTACGCTATATTAGAGAAATTACAGCTTGCAGAAAATACGCGTCTAAGACATAGGTGGATACACAGTGTATCCACCTTTGTCTGCCATAAAGAGTAGGGCCGTCCTTTTTTAGACAATCTTATCAAGATATGGCCTTTCATATTGTGGCATAGAACTTGGTCACAACCTGAGGCAGTCTTTAACAGGCTAATAATTACAGGTTTCCTGTCCCAGGACTTTGCTTTTAGAATTCAATGATTAAAATATGTCAAGGGCTTTTTTGATAGACTGGGAAGATCAGATTGTTTTAAACGGTCCTGCCTCCTCACTGGGCGTTTCTAAGGCTGAAATAGAGGATAGAATTATTTCATAATGTAGAAAGCCTATTGTTGCAAATTTTAACTTGCTTCTTACAAATAACGATATACTGTTTTATCTGTAGCATGCGCACAACCCTCAGCATAGATTTCTGTTAGCACGCTTTAGATGCAATATTATGAACAGTGTAGTTTCTTTTCCCTGAGTAAATGATTGCATTGCGAAACTAGTCAGCTGCCCCTGTGATGGATTTGGGAACAATGCACATTTACAGTGTTTTCTAAATTCCTAGATTGCAAATTTTAAAGCTGCTATTGCAATACTCAGTTTTAGACACTAAACCTGCGCCGCTTTTTCTGCAACAACTGTATTCTAAAGATGGTTTTTGCTGTATCCAAGTTTTTTGTGGAGACATGACAGCTGTTACACCTGTTTACAGTTTCTGTGTTTCCAAGTCTGTACTTTAAAGGTGGCAAGTCAGGGACTACCTGGAGCTGAAATACAAATGAAGACTCTATAACGCACGAAAGGAAATATCTGAGCTACAGCACATTTGAATAATGCTTACTACTTCCTGTGCATTGTAAATTACATCTGTGCTTGGAGTGATTCTTAACAAGTCAATCAGTTGTAACATAATGAATACACATTAGTATTGTTCCATATACCTTGGCAACAACCAATCACTTCCTCACCACCGTTGATACCTTAAAACCATACTTGAGTCGAAATAGGATATAAACAGCTTTGTGCAGACTGAGAAATCTTCGCTTCTCGTAGAACAGCAGGTGTAATGAGAATTGATAATCCTTGAAAGGATGACTCTGTCAACTTCAAAAACCTAAAACCTTAATCTAAAGTACTATCCAGAGTACATCTGTGTATCCAGCAAGCCTTTGACTTCTCCAGTTGTAGCACTCTGAATTATCAATACAGGGATCCAGCTGCAGTAATGATGTATCTGTATTGCCTGTCAAGGAACTATCTGAAACTTGAAGAACTGATATTCGTAAATCTCAGATGACTGCCGTCATTGCATGACTAGCGAGAGTCCCGTGGCACCCTGGGCTGTCTGTCTTGACTCCTTCTGTACGTCACACATCGTAAACACAAAGCCTCACACCAAGCTTTGCCCACTCTCTGAGCATGCGGCTGACCTCTTATGCTATGAAAGACCTGTGCACCCGAGAAGTTCGGAGGTCCCCATGTCCCTGCATGACTAGTGTATGCAGGTGAGCTTTCGCCGTGGATCATTACATCACTACAGTCATTGAAGTTACAGTGAGAAAGTGAATAGTTTCTATTCTACTCAAAGAGCATGACAGAGTGTTCTTAATCACTTTTTGTTACAGAGACATATTCAACACGTATGTCCAGTCAAACAGATCCCGAGCGCTTCACCTCTCCTGTTCTGGGCCGTGTGTTTAGAGTCCTTTGATAGAGAAACTGGTAGGCAGAGCAAACTAAGGTGAGAATGAGGTGTAATCATATGTTTAAGTGTCTGTGCCCTTTGAAATGCTCTTCAACTGAGCTCAGGTAGAACTGGTTTCAGGTCCTGGAACTGGTCTATGGATAGCAGGGAATGAAAATATAACTTCACGACTGGTCTGTCCAGATCACTACTGTGCTGTGTGTTTGATTTTGATGGCGCCTTCCTACTATAAGGTACAACTTTATCATTAGAATAGCTTTTGTAATAGGCGTATGTCCTGTATCACAAGGTGATAGCACAAATCAAGTAACCTAAAATGCTATGCTTTAGGAGTAGGTGTCCTAAATCTATCACTCCTTCCTACTCCTCATATCAGTAATATGTCTAACTGCTGTTGTACTGAGCAGAAACAGTTGGTTTATTAGAGTGACATTTAAGGCAATTTGGAAGATTCTATCCTTTTAAACAGAGTCCATACGGCTTAGCCTGTTTTGTAGGCAACAGCCACTTCAGAGATCCGTATAGCGGTACCCAGATTTACAAATAAATCTTGTGAACCAGTAGGGCAGATGAAGGTGCTGCTCTGCATTGTGGGAAGGTAAAGAGCCGAACAGACCATAACTACTAAGATGTGATGCTGTTCTGCTCTCTCCCTACATCAGTGCACCTTATGCAGCCATGCGCTAACACAACCACCCTTTACCATAGTGCAAGGGTTTCTGAGTTTTGGTCAGCATGCAAAGAAGAAAGAACGAGGAGAAATTAACATATTTCTGCTCCTCTATTAGCCCCAGGGAGACATAGGATTTTGGCACCAATCACAAGTCTTTCTAGACATGGATTTGTGTCAAAATTTATGGATGGATGTATGGAAATGCCATGCATCACCTATAGAATGCCTCCTTAACTCTAATTAACCAGAGGCAGCGCAGTGCACTGCGTTCCATTACTTTGGGTCACATTCTAACGCAAATTGTGATTTGGATTGGATTGGTAATGACACTGTGTTGGGTCTGCCTAGGAAAAAGTAATGTAAACCCAATGTAATTGTTTGTAAATCTAGGCCTAGGTGTCCGCAGGAGAAGATGTGAGCATAACAAGATGAATTTCATAATAGTAAGCATGGTATGTTCTGGCTAGTGGTGGTAACTTTTCTTATAGAAGGGGGTGTGACAGCGAATCCCAATTTACAATATTTAGGAGCAGTAAGGTTCTAGCAATGAGGTATGAAAAACTGAGAAAACGTGATTACCCTGCACCATAAAATGACGTGAGTGCATATATATATATATATATATATATATATATATATATATATATATATATATATATATATATATATAATAATGTCTACTCCACATCCTCACATTTTTTAAAAAGAATCATTTTTGTGTGCTTACACCATGCTGAATAGGTTGTGGATTGCTGGCTTGTCTCTAAGAGCACGATTGGCAATCCTACGTTGTTTAGTCAATCTAGTTTTTATATCAAACCAAATATCAGTATTCAGCCTTATACTAAGCTTTTACAATGTTTGGAGCCAACTGAGGCACAAGAATATGTAATTTGATTAGGATCACATAATGAAATTAAGTGGGGAAATCCACAATGAATAACTCAAGCCCAGATTTTACAAAGACTTCGTGTAGGGTTGCTGTTACATTTTTAACGCAGACCATAAGCAAAGTGTTTGATTGGTATTTACAATCAAAGGCAAATCACAATTTCCATTGTATTATAATGTAAAATAGTACAATGCATAACGATGCATTGCCTTGCAAACCTCAATGCAGATGCTCTTGGCACATGGCAGCCAAATGTGTAGCAACGTAGGGAGGGAGCAAAACAGTGCCACATCTTAGTGGATATAGCACTATTCTGCTCTCTCCCATTCACACAACACAGTGCAGCAACTTGCTGCATTTTTTTTACTTCTTTGCAAATCTGGCCTTCAGTGTCTTGTTGCCTCATATGAAAACACAGTCTATCAGAGCACACCTCTACATAGTAAGATGTAATAGTTTGAAATGCCTGCATTATCTGATAGAGCCTCTGGCCCTTGGTATATCCTCTTTCTAACTTCATACAAATGAGAAGTTTTTAGTAGTTATGAGCACTAAGACACAAGAATATGCCATTGCATAAAAGAACCCTAGGAGCTCAAGTAGGGGAACTACAATGAATTTCCTGGTTACTCAGCTGATAACTCAGGCGAATCTCCAGTAATAAAGATGTAATCTTGGAAATCTCTTTTTGTTTACAGAGTACTAGTCCACTGTTTTGCCATATCCTCTTCTTAATCTCATCCTGTCATTAGGTATGGCAGAAGGGGTACACTAAACCTCAAACTCACTTGCCCCAAGTTGATTAAGAGGAGGAAAGGCTAGCGATGTTCACAGAGTCTTGAGGTCTCCTAGTGAGTCTGAAAAACGTACTATGGGATAGTCACCAGACAACTATATTTCATAGCAAACGTTGAACTCTCACTGTGTTTGGAGACTCAACTTTTAGTACATAGAATGGATCCACTGTGACTGTCTTTCCTTTCACTGTACACAGATGACAGGTGCGCCAGTGGTCATCTTTAATGTGACGGATGGTAGTCCATCAAGACGGCAGACAAGGCCCTCATTACAACCCTGACGGTCGGGGATAAAGCGGCGGTAATACCACCAACAGGCTGGCGGTAAAAAAAAGGAATTATGACCACGGCGGAAACCGCTCAGACAGACAGCCACTTTAACACACCGACTGCCACAGCAGTAGCAACAAGCACCATGGCGGTAACCGCCAACAGCCAGGCGGAAGAAAATGTACCACCCACTGTACTATGAAAGGCGTATTTTCCGGGGCGGTACCAACGACATCAAAAGCACGGCGGAAACAGAACACAGAAGTCAAAGGACTCACCTCTGGAGACTCAGGGTACAACCACAACGCCATGGAGCCTGAGTTGCACATTTTCCCGATGCTCGTCTATCTTTTCCTGCATTATCAGCAGCAACGCCGGCGAAGATGACCACGGTGAGTACTGCCGCCTAGGACACAAGGGAAGGGGGAGGATAAAGGGAGTGGCACACACACGAAACACGCAACACCCCCACCCCAACACCATACACACAAACAGAAGAACAAACATTACATATTCACCCCATACCCCTCAGAAATAATGCAAGGACAAAATGATTTGAAGAAAGTGAGTGTAATACGATAAAAAACCATGAATAAGTGCATCAAAATACAAACGGATATACATATTTACAAATGGAAGGACACTGCCCAGTCCTCAATACACGTGGGCCACAGGGCCACATCACATAGGCCAAGGCCCCACCTCACTCCTGCAACAACACTGGGAGAACACTGCAGGGGCATCAGGTCGAAAATACACAGGCACCTCAGTGGGACAGGGAATGGGGGGACACCTCAGCTGGAAGATGGTACAGGGCCACTGGTCCTGGAGGGGGCTACATGCCCTGTGCGATGTCCTGGGGAGTGCAAGGCCACAGTCTCTCAAGACGGTGATTTGGCCACTGCTTGGTCCTGGGGAGTGCAAGGCCACAGTCTCTCTAGTGGGTGGTTTGCCCACTGCTTGGTCCTGGGGAGTGCAAGGCCACAGTCTCTCAAGTAGGTGGTTTGCCCACATGCTATGGAGGGGGCAACATGCCCTGTGCTCGGTCCTGGGGAGTGCAAGTCAACAATCTCTCAAGTGGGTGGTTTGCCCACTGCTTGGTCCTGGGGAGTGCAAGGCCACAGTCTTTCAAGTGGGTGGTTTGCCCACTGCTTGGTCCTGGGGAGTGCAAGGCCACAGTCTCTCAAGTTCGTGGTTTGCCCACTGCTTGGTCCTGGGGAGTGCAAGGCCACAGTCTCTCAAGTAGGTGGTTTGCCCACATGCTATGGAGGGGGCAACATGCCCTGTGCTTGGTCCTGGGGAGTGCAAGGCCACAGTCTCTTAAGTGGGTGGTTTGCCCACTGCCTGGTCCTGGGGAGTGCAAGGCCACAGTCTCTCAAGTCGGTGGTCTGCCCACATGCTATGGAGGGGGCAACATGCCCTGTGCTTGGTCCTGGGGAGTGCAAGGCCACAGTCTCTCAAGTGGGTGGTTTGCCCACTGCTTGGTCCTGGGGAGTGCAAGGCCACAGTCTATCTAGTGGATGGCTTCTTCCACTGGTTCTGGAGGGGGTATTGTGCCCAGTGTGCTTCATCCTGGGAAGGATGCGGTGAGTGGATGGCTTCTTCCACTGGTTCTGGAGGGGGCCTTGTGCCAAGTGTGCTTCATCCTGGGAAGGATGTGGTGAGTGGATGGCTTTTCCACTGATTCTGGAGGGGGCCTTGTGCCCAGTGTGTTTCATCCTGGGAAGGATGCAGTGAGTGGATGGCTTCTTCCACTGGTTCTGGAAGGGCATTGTGTCCTGTGATGCAGATCTTGGGGAGTGCAAGGTCACAGTCTCTCACCTGGGTTTCACACCTACAGGATCTGCAGGGTCCAGGACGCACTACAGCCCATGGAGACAGAACTACACACTGCCCGCCGGTGGTGACGGCTGCTCAGTGGTGGCAGCGGTGGGGCTGGTTTCGGGGCTGGCAGTGGTGGTGGTAGGCTACAGCCGTTTCCCCCTGCAGCCTCGGACAGCTGCCCCCTGGGGCTGCTGTTGCTGGCAGTGGTGCTGGTGGCAGTGCTGGCAGTGGTGAGGGTAGGCACCAGCCCTTCCCCTGCAGCCTTGGATGGCTGCCCACTGGGGCTGCTGCTGCTGGCAGTGGTGCTTGTGGCGGTGCTGGCAGTAGTGGGGGTAGGCTCCAGCCCTTCCCTGGCAGCCTCGGACGGCTGCCCACTGGGGCTGCTGCTGCTGGCAGTGGTTCTGGTGGCGGTGCTGGCACTGGTGGGGGTAGGCTCCAGCCCTTCCCTTGCAGTCTCAGACGGCTGCCCACTGGGGCTGCTTCTGCTGGCAGTGGTGCTGGTGGCGGTGCTGGTGGCAGTGCTGGCAGTGGTGGGGGTAGGCTCCAGCCCTTCACCTGCAGCCTCGGACGCCTGCCCACTGGGGCTGCTGCTGCTGGCAAAGGTGCTGGTGGCGGTGGCCGTGCTGGTGGCCGTGCTGGCAGTGGTGCCCACTGGGGCTGCTGCTCCAGCCCTTCCCCTGCAGCCTCGGACGGCTAAACGCCATGGTCGGTGGTGGGGGCTCTGAATAAGTCCCAGCACCAGGCCTCCTATCCTTCCTGCCTGCAGGTGCAGGCCCCTTGCCCTTCCCTTTCGCAGCTGGTGGTGCCTCCTTGCCTTTCCCTTTCGCAGCTGGTGGTGCCTCCTTGCCCTTCCCTTTCGCAGCCTGTGGTGCATCCATGCCCTTCCCTTTCGTAGCTGGTGGTGCCTCCTTGCCCTTCCCTTTCGTAGCTGGTGGTGCCTCCTTGCCCTTCCTTGATGCACCTGGTGCAGGCACAATTTCAGTGCTACTGGCTGGTTTCCGGGATCCTCTCCCACCTGCAGTATTTGTCGACACTACTGTGGCCATGGACTGCGTGGCTGAGGTGCTCGTCTGGGTTCTGACCACCCTGGCCCGACAAGAAGGACAGGGGTTCAGGGGGAGGGGTAGGGAAGATGTCAATGGTGGAGAGGAAAAGCTTCTTATGGACATTGGGGTGGGAAGAGGATGAAGGTTTGGGAGTGAAGGAAGAGGAAGTGGTTGTAGGAGGTGTCTGCTGTGTTTGGATGCAGATGCATAGGCTGGATGCTGTTGTGAGGTGGATGGCTGTTAGGTGTCTGAGTGCTTGCATTTGTGTACTTTGGGAGGAAGAAGCACAGACACAGTCGGACAGGACACAGGGGATGTGTGCATGGATGTGGGGGTGGTGACTGCCAGTGATGGGTGTGCAGTGATAGGCGTGCTGGTGATGGAGGTAGTGGATGAGGATGTAGTGCATGCAGGTGTGAGTGTAGACGCGACTGGGAGGGAGGTGGACGAGGAGGAGGAGGGGGACACAGTGGAGGCAGTGGATGTTGGTATGTCTGCATCTGGATGGTGTTTGTGTGAGTGCCTTTGGGATGATGTGTGGTGATTGTGTTTGCTTAAACCACTCCTGTGTGTTCTCCTGTGTGCATGCTGGTCTGCCTGTGTGGTTGACATAGGTTGGGATTGAGGGGAATGGGATTAGGTAGAGGAAGTTGGAGGGGGGAGGCTAGAACACGGACAATGGCTGCCATCAGAGAGGAGGCCAGAGCCTGGATTGATCTCTGTTGGGCCGCCATGTCGGAATGAATGCCCTCCAGGAATGCATTTGTTTGTTGCAAATGGCCTGCCAGCCCCTGGATGGCATTCACAATGGTTGACTGCCCAACAGAGATGGATCGCAGGAGGTCAATACCCTCCTCACTCAGGGCAGCAGAGCTAACTGGGGCAGGGCCTGAGGTGCCTGGGGCGAAGGTGATGCCCACCTTCCTGGGTGAGCAGGCACGGGAAACACACTGAGGGGCTGCTAGGAGGGTGGTGCTGGTGCGGGGTGGAGGCTGTACCTCTAGTTGGGGTGGCCACAGAAGTGTCCGCCACCACCAGGGAGCTTCCATCGGAGGAGGTATTGTCACGTGGGCTCTCATTATCCTAAATGAGACTACTGGATTTCTAGATAGCAGGATCGTTCACGGTGTGGGGGACTGAGTCGGACCCACTTGGAAGGACCTCTGTCACTCTAAATCAGGTTTTGCTCCAGCTAACTAGCAGTGCCTCATTTCTCCAAACGGGAAGAGATGATTAGGCAGCCGAGCGCATGACATCTTTGGAACTTCTCAGGGAAGTCATGGTCACTCAGATCCAACCCAACTCTCTCATTTACAGTATGATCTCATATATAAATGACAAAGGCAGTGTAAGTTTTATATAATGTTTTAATAAAACGACTGCATTTTAGATATTAAGGCGTGAGCCGCAATAACCAGAACCATACAACACAGTAGGATTGAAATAGTCACGAGGAGAGTGAAACAGAAGAACAATGCTATCATGGTGTTTAACAATTTCTACTCTCCCTTAGCTAGTTCTATTTCGAGCACAGCATGTTAAGCTTATAACTTGCCTTTCTGAATCCCTGGGGAGACATCAGCCCTCATACCTGAGCAAAGGCCTGTGATCTGTTTCAGCATCTGCAACGAGGCAGTCAGCGTCTAGTTGTGGTTCCCTGGTCGGAATCTCCCTCTTGCGTGTATTGGGACAAGGAAGTGTTTTTATAACTAACATGTCAGCGTGATCACAAAATGTCCCTACGCAGAAATGCCAAAGACTAAACTCCTACCACGTCTATCGGCAATGTACCAGACTGTATCCTTGACTGAAGCACAGAGTGAACAGGAATGTGTTATGGAGGACTTCAGTGCTGAAGTAGGCTAAACAGTGTGATATGAAATATAAAACAAGACCATAGAACTGGCTATTTGAAAAATAACAGTACAAAGCCGAATAAAAAGTATTTAGAGCAAAGTGCACAGAGGCTCTAAGCTGCGAGCAAAGGAATAAAATACATCCAGGGCAAAATGCACAAAGGCCTAAAGCCTGAAGCTAATGCGCAAAGGATACGTAAAACTGACCACACTACACCCTCCCCTTGTCGATAGCAAGTGGTTTCAACAATATAAAAGTATGCCCCAGATATAAACAAGACATAAAATATACATTTCGACAAGGTCAGAGGACAACAAAGTCATAAATTTGGGAAGCATGTGACGATAAAGCCAAATTCAATATAATGTCAATTTTTCTTAATTTGTTAAAAAAAAAAATCCAATTGTCAGACAGAAGCAACAGAAAGCAGGAGTTCCTCCACTTCAATATATGTCAATACCGGAAGATCCACGCCAAAAAGTACCATGGAGCAGGTGTGTTCCAAAGCCCCAAAAACATTCAGGGCGGCGCCCCGTGTAGGGCCTATGAATGGGACAATACCATCTTCCTCCAGGAAGGGAATCTCATAAACTGCCTCACGAAGCAAACGCAACCGCAGTGCACAAGTCTGGGAATGAGCCCTAATCGGGAACATCAACAGATCAGCATCGACCACTGGGGGGCGCTGCAGTGAGAGACAAAGAGCCAGTGCATGTTCAAACGAGCACCAGAGGCACCGAAACACGGGTTACACACAATCCAAAACCGGCCGGAATGTCAGAGACCAGTCACACTCCAATTGTCCCAGGAGTGTCGCTCCAAAATGCTGCATCATGCGTTCACGACACAGCTGCGCTGACGGGAGCGCCAATATATGATCTTGTCGACAGCCATTGCGGAAGAACAGCAGCAACAGCAAAACCCCAGCCAATAAAGCCAAAGTAATCGGGAAACCCCCAAAAATGCTTCCGAAAATAGAGTGAATAGCCAAAGGTATTAAACCGAATATGGAAGAGAAGGTGTGAGCAAAACCAACACCAACGGCTTTGAAAAAAATGTGCAATTCCAGCAGTGCTGGACGCATTAAATATACGTCCCACGAGTTCACCAAAGTGACTCGGAAAGTTAGTATTCAAAAGGGACTGTATTTCCGCCGATGACCTTGCCACTTGAAGGGCGTAGGTCTCGCTAGCAGATGTAAGGGCAACATGCTTTTGAAACAATAGAGCCTTTAGTCGACTCAACTTGTCGAAATTTACCTTGGAAGTAGCAATATGAGGCCAGATGTCTGCTACCTCCCTAATTTGAGTGGGGGGAAACAACATATTCCCGCAGCACGTAACGGCCTTGGTGACAACGACCACGTAAACTATTCCGGCACGCAGGCCACAACAGGGTTCACTGTTAAGAAGGATGTAACTGCCGTTTGAAAGCACCTGGAAAGTGTTTTTAATTACTGGGACCGGAACTCCCTTCACATAACAAGCTAAGTTAGCAATCGAGGCATTACATGCCCCGTGCAAGGACAGCTGTTTACAAACCATGGAATGGCTGACAGAAGTTTTGCATTCGCTACCGCTAAGAAAAACCTCCCTCAAACCATTAATACATCTGTATATAAAGGGAAGTTCCCACACCTCGTGTATGTAACTGTCTCCTAACCGTTCATATCTACCCACCGGAATGTGCTTTAAACAAGAAGTAAATTGCAGAGTGGAGATGGGCAGATTAATAACCCCATGAATCAACCACTCAGCTGACGGAACCTCAGCAACCGTAAAAGGCAGTTTCTCCAATTTTTCAATATTTAACATCACATATGTCGCTTCCTTTTTAGCCATCAGTTGTTGTTGACGAGTCAAATTAAAGGAAATAAAAATCTCCCTGGCACGAATGTGCTGCCACGGAACGCGACCTGCCTTCAAGGTCTGTAGAGTCCAACCCAGCTGCATGATGGACCGCGTCTGACTCTGCCCATGATATAAAGAAGACATATCCGATTTAATAATGTCTATAGCAGAGGAAACGATGTTGTCAATTGTGTAAACACGGTCTGAAAGGGTATGCATCCCATTATCCACAACAGACCAAGCCTGTATCAAATTTTCCTGATCAATTTGTCTCAACCTGGCCGCTGCCTCTTGTTGTGAAAGTTTCCAAATGTCATTATATACTTCATATAGAAAACGCTTCTTCTGCGGCATTCGTGGTCCTGACAAAAAATCTTGTAAGTCAGTATCATTAGACAGTAACGTGAGATGTGACTTCAACTGCATCCAGCGTGGATGATTTCAACCATTGCTGACAAAGCTTCCCCACGCTGTATGTAGTAATGATATCAGCATGTTCTGGTGATATGTAGCCAGGGTCTGCCCTACTAGTCCTGAACCCCCCTGAAGAGGTCACAAAACGCTGATGACACCCATTAGTGTCTATGGCCCATAATAACCACCCGTCCGGATGTATCAATGAAGTGTTAAGCGTACCATTCTGGATCCAGTGTGTAAGCTCACTAAATGTGGCATTAACATATCGCTGCCAATTGTTCAATTTGGAAGGGACAGGAATACCAGGCAAATTCAAATCTCCAATCGTTGCTAAGCCCAAACAACTAGTCTGTTGCACAGTGTCATTGAGGAAAATCATTTGGACAGGAATAATACATGCCCTAAATAAAGTGTCCCTGCCTCGCATTTGCCAATTTTTCATTCCCCAGACACTTTTCAAGTCAACAGTCTTGGACCAATATTCATACCCCTCAACCGAAAGTTTAGATACAAACAAATTTGAATACAGTAATTTAGTATCCGTCAATAACATTTGCTTATTAGCATACGGAGTAACTTTAAAATAGTAAGACTTAGCATTCTGTTGATTATGCCCAGAAAAATATGCAAATTTATCATAATACGTTTTAGAACTCCCCTGTGGAGGAGTCGGGCAATGTTCCTATTGCACATATTCAAATATCGACTTAGGGCTACTCGCTTTATGAATAAAGTGGTGTCCATAATAATTGTAGCAAAACATGTCACCATGATTATCTCTAAATAGGTAAGCATCTTCATCGTTGTAGACAGTATAATATCGCAATTCTGTCAGCATAGAATCTACTGTCTTCACATCCCAATCATCAGAAACAATGCCTGGTATAACGATATCATTCACTGATAACTTGAGAACATACGGTATTTGAATCAATTCAGTGGGACCATATATATCAAGCATCACTTTATCCCACACAATCCCATCCGGAATCGGTACTGCAGAAATGTTCACATTGGACAAGTCTCTTCGAACCATATGAGATGAAAAATGTGGTTTTAACACCGTCTCCACGTGCTCAATGTCAGATCGTTCAGGAAGAAAATGACCATGTATTACCAAAAAAAAAGTAACCACAAATCCCAACCACAAAAAAACAGTCATTACAGCCATAAAAAGCCACAAATAGTTCCAAGGAAAAACAAAATATGTGTTTTTAAGCCAACACAGCAGCTTACGTGGACCTCAGATTGAAGATAGTGAGGACGGGGAGTCTGACACGGCATCCTCAGTGTCGTTGAAGCAGCCAGAGGCAGTTCTTGCAAAAGGTGCAACCGTGAACAAAGAAGCAGATGGTGGTTCTCGCCTTGGCACGCTATAAACCACATGTTCAGAAATATCAGTTGAACGTACAGCAACTTGATCAAAAGATTCCAAATTAATCGTCGTCTGTGGAACAATCGCAAGATCAGCTTCCACCCTCCCCAAGCTCGGAGAGGAAACAGCATCGGTGCAAATCACCTGCACCGGGACTTCTTCCCCAGTAGTGAGAGGGATTCCGGAACTACTGGGTGTCCCTCTTGGTCTGCTGTGCAGAATCGGCCACATGTTGTAACTTGACATTATCAATGGAAACAAAGCGATTCCCTTTGGCCCCGTGCAGCGGCGGTAAAATTACAGTTCTCGTGCTGCTAACCCCTAATACAGGGACTGGTGCTCCATAAGAAGGACCAAATTCTTTCTTAACTGCGACCTTTTCACGCACAAGATCCCCAATCTTGGGTATCCAACCAATAGGCGTTACTGGCTCATCCTTAATTCCTGTGGAGGCAGCACTCGCAGAAGAGTTATATTCACGGAATTGTTGTAAATCCTGCAAAACAGTGACACGATCATTTATGTCAAAGGGCGTATCTGCCGTCTCCACACCAGGACCATCCAGATCAGGAACATACATTTGTGTACCAAACAGGCACTCATATGAAGTACGACCCCCCCAAGGACCTTCTAGGCAAGTTATTAAGTGCTCTCTGTACTCCATACAGGTGGGCTAGCCAACTACGACCCATACCTATAACTCTGGCCGTCAAGGATTGCTTTAAATCACGATTTAAACGCTCCACAACAGAATTTCCCTCGGGATGAAATGGAGACGAGAATTGTAGTTGGACCCCCAACGAAGCCATGGTGTCTCTGAATGCATTAGAGGCAAAAGCAGGGCCCTGGTCCGAATGAAAAGCCACAACTGCAAATGTATCGACAAAGATGCGCAAATCTTTAATAACAGTCTGAGCGTCAGCCGAGCGCTGTGGCCAGACCCACACAAATCTGGAGCACGAATCTACAGCAACCAATATATATTTGTATGCACTATCTGGCGTCAGTGGACCACAGTGATCCAAGTACACACACTGTAAAGGTTTATATGAAATCAGAAGGGGCGTCTGCTGCGGGCATCTAGCCGTTGAAACTTTAATTTGTTGACAGACGTCACAACAAAGGACATACTGCTTTGTCTCTTTATAGAGACCAGGCCACCAGTAACGAGCCTGTAAGAGCAAAATCGTGGCAGCCACACCAGCATGTGCAGATGCCGCCCCCTCATGTGCTGCAGATATTAATCAAGATCTCTCAACTTTATTGGGCACTTCACGTACACCAACGCCTGGGATTTTAACTACAGCGTTTAGCATATCACCCATGCAGTAACTATATTTAGAAGGGAATCCTTTAGGAAATGGCGTGCCATCAACCGTAGCCTTTATGGCAGCCGAAATCTCTGTGTCTGGTTTGGAACTCGAACGAGTCACTACGGCCACAGTGGCAACCACCACTGCCGATTTCGCGGCTTCATCAGCCAAAGTATTTCCAGCAACGTGTATTCCACCGCGCTGGTGTCCAAGTGTATGTACAACATGGACTTTAGGAAGCGTTTCTTTCAGATTCGCAACCTTCCTCCACAGCAATTTGTGTTTAATGGTGTTGCCTTTAGAATCTCTGAACCCATTCAACCTCCAGTAGTGTAAATATTCATTGAAAGACTGAACATAGTAGTAGGAGTCACAGACCAGCAAGGTTAGCATCGCCGGATCCGCGTGTTCCAAGGCTAACAATAGAGCTTTGAGCTCAGCCAACTGCGCTGTACAATCACCCAAGGTCTGCGTATAAGTATGTCGGGAGCAGAACACTTCCCCCTCCATAGTGCCGCTCACCACCGCACATGCAGCAGAATACCGTTGTTTAGTCCCAACCGCTGGTTGCGCAGAGCCATCGGTGTACATGACCACCTGATATTGATCAATAGGCAATGTGCCAGCGGGAACTGGGTACTCCATTTCATATTGAAGAAATTCTTGAGTCTGCAGTTTAGGGTCAAAGATGTAATCTACATCAGTGGCTGTCAAAGACGTAGCCCATTGTATCCATCGCGGGTGTAAAGCTTTCGAATTAGGAACACTCGCTTTAGTAACAGCCTCTAAGGCCGGAATCGGGGAGACGACAATGATGCGTTGGCCCTGGGCCAGAGGTCTTTCTTTAATCACAGCCATCTGTACAGCAGTTAGTATTTTCTCAGTTTGTGCAAATCGTTGTTCTGCAGCAGAATACAAGTGGGACTTATATGCTATCGGGACTGTCTCACCCTCATTAAAGGTGACATATGTAAACCCAACGGCACCAGGTATCACCCTGATGACCAGATGCGTTTTATTGTCCCTAGTGTGTAAATGTTTAACAGCTAAGAGATCAGCTTGTAGATCTCGAAGAATATGTGTATGCTCAATCGTCCAAAACCTACTAGAAAAATTTGGGCGAATCAACTCGTATAAGGGTTTTATACGCGTAGCATAATCAGGAATGTAAGTTCTGCCAAAATTCAGAAACCCCAACAATGACTGGAGCTTCCGAACCGTATTAGGAGGCTGCAATTGAGCACATTTCTCCAAAAAATGTGGTTCTAAGCTCTTGCCCTCATTCGACAACTCATATCCCAGGAAAAGGACGCTGAGGAAGGCAATCTTCGATTTCTTAAAATTAAACTTATAGCCAATTTCAGCAAACCCCACAACAATGCGTGCTACCCGCCTTAGATGTTGCATCGTCTGTCAAATATATGTCATCAACATATGATAACGCTTCAGGGTCCAACTCGTGCAGAATTTCAGTTACACGAGCCGAAAATAGTCCTGGGCTATTCTTATACCCCTGAGGCAAACGACAAAACTTTTTCTGAGAGCCAAACGCACTGAAACTGGTATAGTCCCTACTTTCGGGTGCTATATTTTGGCAGAAAAATCCATTCGATATATCTAATGTTGTTTTCTATTTTTTACGCACAATATTATTCATAAGCGCTGCGCTGTGTGAATTCTGTATTGCATATGTGCATGTATGTCCATTTAAGTGTCTGTAATCCACCACTATCCTATATGAATGGTCCGGTTTAGCAACTGGAAATAAGGGATTATTCATCGGCAAGACACACGGTTCAATTATACCCTGGTACTCCAATTGTGTAAGAATTTTCCTAACCGATGCCCTTGCCTCAAATTTGATAGGATACTGCGGCTGCGGCTGAGGTTTGCCCTTTATCGGAATTACATGATAAGGTGATTGTCTATCCCACCCCACATTATTTCTATATAGGGCGGGGGCCTGTGCTAGAGCCCATGATTTACTATAGGACTCCGCGAGTTCTCTCGGAACAAGTGGTGAGAACGAAGGTGTAATAACCTCCTCCCCAACCGGGCAGTCGCGAACAAAGTCAGGTGGCCAATCTTGTTCGGCCAGCAGAACGTCATACAATTGTACCATATGGTCCCAAAAGATGGCCTGTACAATGCGGTCAATGTCCCCTTCTAATTGCAAAGTTACTTTATATACTCTATCGGGATCAGAGACACGCATATCTGCCGTTTCGACTTGTATGAAGTCATCAGTTGCTTTCACCTCCAGATGCTCTAGAAGACTCCGGCGAACTATTGTGACCTCTGCCGCGCTGTCTAACAGTGCTAACGCCCATGTCTTGTTCGTCAAGAGAACTCTCTTCTTGAGCGGCATGTCTAACTGAGACTGCTGCCACTTTCTTCTTTTTAAATTGTTGCTTTTGTTGGAGCGGTTTCTCTTCCTGTTTAACAGAAACCTCAGTTGAGCGTTGTGACTCCTGTCTCGGTTTCACATACTCAGTTCTCCGCTCTGACCGCCCACCTCTCCCACCTCTTTTGTCCGAGGAGTCCTGAAAGGAACGAGATTGGCGTATATCAGTATTTTGATATCTATCAGGCGTTTTCAAATTATCCCTATTCCTGAGATTATACCTATTCTGCGGGGTCTCCGGCTGCGGAGACTGCCCCCCATCTTTCTTAGGTGTCTGTTGCTTTTTCTCCCAGCGCTTCTTAGTACCCTCAGGCTGCTGATTTTTAGCATTATCTTTAATATTTTTACCCTGTAATTGGGGTTTTTGTGGTCTAGCCCCTAGGCTATCACGACCAATACTGGAATATGTTTCTGCTATTATTCTCTGGAGTTCCCGCTCTTGATTAAGTTGCGGAACGTCTTGAAGACGCATACGCACGGCTAACGCCACTACTTCTCCCTTGAGATTACTCAAAATAATAGAAGAAACTGCAGCAAAATTGCCCATCAGCTGCATGCCTAAATCTAAGGCTGGGGCAGCCCCATATTCATCTTGAATTTGTTTAAGCACTTCCGGTAGATTAGCCAATGTTGGGGTACCGTGTGCTGTAGTGTAGAGCGCGGCAAATACCGTGCCCCAGGTATTACAATGGTCCACTGTGGGAACCATGCCATACGGCAAACACATCGTCAATATTCTATGTTTATCCTGAGGTCCCGTATGGGGAAACACTGCTTCCAGCGTATTAATTTTTTGCGCCAGCCAAAATGGAGTTTCCTCACGCTTAGCCGGTACCTTACCCATAACTGAGTGTACAGTGGCCGGATTGATACCCGGAACCACTGCCTGTGGGTGTGCCGGAGCAGCACGCACTGCATTAGTATTTAAAGTCTGCATTACAAACTGAACCAGTCTTCTGTATGTAGTTGCTAAGTCTATATATAAACGACAAACGTCAGCCACTGCCAAGTTAGCAACCGCAGGATATGGTGTATATGTAGCCAATAAAGGCCAGGTAGGACCATCATTACTCAGTGGACCTAACCTAACTTGTGCTACTGTGTGTGGGAGGGTGCCATCAAGCCAATTATGGTGTTCTTGATAAGATAAAGGTATCTCTAAGTATGCATAAGCCCTGTACTGTCCAGGGACATTCGCAATTGTGTAATCGTGAAAAGTGTTAGTACCCCCATCAACTGCTGGAAATACGACCCAAGAATAAAAAAGTTCTGTCCTATAGGCTGCATGGGCGTCCACCACAAATGTGGCTGGACCCCCCCTGGACCATGTGCTATCAGATGTCCCGTGAGCGTTTGGCGCATATTAAGCGCTATGTTTACTACTTGAGGATTCGCCATTACAAAATAGCACTAGGGCAGAGAAGGCACACCAGTAACGGGGTTTTCCTTTCAAAGTTCAAGCTTGAACAACCAACCGCTATTAATAGAATCTACCTATATCGCGGTGGCGGAAGTCCTCAGTGCCACGGACGTCTCCATATACGGAACCGAGGAGTTAATATATATATGAGACCGAGAGAGTCAGCCAGACCCGAAAATTAGAGCCTGACCAAACGTTGGCGGCACAGGTCACAGTAGCAATTGCAGTGTAGGTCCTCTCCTGTTGAAGGTCAGGTAGCAAGTGGGTGAACAGATCGAAAATCACGGTCACTTCCGCGGCAGTGCGTACCGTCACCCCCGGCGTACATCACCATTGGCCACTGTAACCCATAGGGCCCAATGGGATCCAATGAGGAGTTGTCAGTATTGGGGCGATTGATGGTACACATATTGCATTTTCCCTCCCTCCCCCGGAGAAATGAACAGGTGTTCAGAAATCGAAAGAGCTTTCACTCCATGAATGTGCAGATAGTGTGGCTGGCGGACCAGTACATCTCCCATGTCAATGCAAAGTATCCTGGGTCTGTGCATGATGCCTTTATCCTGAGGAATAGCAGCATCCCATATGTGATGGCTCAACTCCAGAGGCACCGGGTGTGGCTAATAGGTGAGCCCTGGTTCCCACACAGTAGGTGTTGGTGTATGGCTATGGTGTGGGCCCTAAGGGTTAGTGTGTGTCTAACAGTTGTCCCTCGATATATGCAGGTGGCTGTGGTTACCCCAACCTCTCTAGCTACTAACCCCTGTGAGGAATCCCAGGACAAGGGCAGAGGAATGTTACAATGAGGCACATGGGCGAACATGAAGAATGATAGAAAGGACCTTCAGCATCCTGAAGGCCATTCTTTGTTGCCTCCTTCTAACAGGTGGATCCCTGTACTGCTCACCCAAGAAGGTGTGCCAGATCATCATGGCATGCTGTATGTTGCACAACCTTGCCTTATGTTGCCAGGTGCCTTTTCTGAAGGAGGATGAGGCTGGAGATGGGCGTGTGGCAGCAGTGGACCCTGTGGACAGTGAAGATGAGGAGGCAGAGGATGAGGATGAGGAAAACAGAAGTGCTATTATAAGACACTCTACATTGACAGTTTTGTATTTGACATTGTATTTGACATTGTCACTGGCAGGCTGATTTTCCAAGTTCTATGGCTGCTTACTGTTTCCTTTGGCATCTCTATTTTCAGATATTTGTGTCCCACTATCACTCCTGGTGTGTTGACTGCAGCCAACTACAGGTCATTCCTATGTATACAATACTGTACTGTTATATTGCAGTGTTTGAAGCTTGTTAAACGAATACATGGTTAAATGATTTGATTTATTCAAATGGTGTTTATTTAAGTGCTAATGAATAGAAGGGGTTGTGCAATAGGCTGGGGTGATGATGGAGGAAAGTCCAGGATAGAGACCAGTCTATTTGTATCACAGGTGAATTGTCCAAGGAGGCATAGGAAGTGGAGCAATGGCAGTTCAAGGTGGACAGGGTGACAGAGTGGGACACAAGGGTGACATTCAGGAGAGTCTTATTTCCTGGCGGGGGTCTTAGCAATGTTCTTTGGCTTCTGCCTGGATCGCAAGGACCGTTTGTGGGGTGATTTTCCTTCTGAAGGGGGTGAGGTGCTGTGGCCTGTTGTTCCTAGGGCGGACCTCCTGTCCACTAGTGGCAGCGGAGGTGGAAGGCTGTTCATCGTTGTGGCCAGTGTCAGGGGCCCAGTGGTGTGCCACTGCCTCCCTCCTGGTGTTGGCCATGTCTGCCAGCACCCCTGCAATAGTGACCAAGGTGGTGTGGATGTCCTTCAAAGTCCTCCCTGATCCCCAGGCACTGTCCCTCCTGCAGCCACTGGGTCTCCTGAAACTTGTCCAGTATCTGTCCCATCAACTCCTGGGAATGGTGGTATGCTCCCAGGATGTTGGTGACTGCCTCCTGGAGAGTCAGTTCCCTGGGCCTGTCCTCCCCCTGTCGCACAGCAGTCCTCCCAGCTTCCTGTGCCTCTGTCCCCTGAACCGTGTCCTCACTGCCACTGATCCCAGGTCCCTGATCGTTCTGTGTTTGTGGGATGGTCTGGGGTCCTTATAATGGTGGACACACTGCTGATTGACGTGTCCTGGGGACAGAGGTATGGGCCAGCTGGGTGGGTACTGTGGTGGTGTTTCCTGAGGGGAGAGGCTCTGTGGTGGTATGGGACTGTGCCTCGGTTACCGACTGTTCAGAGATCCCTGATGGACCAGGTTGGTCATCCAGATCCAGGCATCCAGAGCTGATGTCATCACTGTGGGCCTCTTCGAGGGGTGGACTGGAAGTTGCTGGCACCTCCTCTCCGGTGACGTTGGGTGGGGGACCTGTTGGGATGTAAATGCAGTGTTATTGTTTCCATGTGTGTCATCTTGTGCATGGGTGTGTTTCCCTGTGTGGTTGTTATTGCCCTAGCAGCTTTGCCTTGTATGAGTAGGGATTTTGTGGGCTTGGTGATTCTCTCTAATGTGCATGCTTTAGTGATGGGTGTCCATGCAGGTCTGTGATAGGGGTACGTGCATTGGTGTTACATGCAGGGCTTGGTATTGGGAGGGGTGGGTTGTGATGGTGGGGTGTGTGGGAGATGGTAGAGTGGTGGGAGTGAGGGTAAGGGTAGGGGTATGTGATGGCATGCAGGTGGGGGGTGATAGTAATAGAGATTTGACTTAGCAGAGGCCAGTCCTCCTACTACTTCTGCCAGGCCCTCAGGATGCCTGATTGCCAAGACTTGCTCCTCCCATGTTGTTAGTTGTGGGGAAGGAGGAGGGGGTCCACCGCCAGTCCTCTGTACAGCTATTAGGTGTCTTGCTGTTGTGGAACGCACCTTCCCCCGTAGGTCGTTTCACCTCTTCCTGATATCATCCCTTGTTCTGGGGTGCTGTCCCACGGCATTGACCCTGTCCACGATTCTCCACCATTGCTCCATCTTCCTTGCAATGGACGTCTGCTGCACCTGTGATCCGAATAGCTGTGGCTCCACCCAGATGATTTCCTCCACCATGACCCTTAGCTCCTCCTCAGAGAACCTTGGGTGTTGTTGCGGTGACATGGGTGTATTTTGGATGGTGTGGGTGTGTGGGGTGCTGTGTTGGGGTGTGTGATGTAAGGTGCATGGATGGTGTATAGGTGATGGTGGTGTGTGTCTGTGGTCTTGTCTGTGGTTTTGCTATCTCTCTTGTCGCACTTGTTTGTAATGGTAAAGGGTTGTGGGTATTCTGTGTGTGTGTTTTATAGTGGTGTGTGGGTGTGGTGTGTGTATATGTGTCAGATGTGTGTTATTCAAATTGTCCAATGTGGTGTTGTTTTGTTAGTGTGTGTGTATTTTGAGCACGGCGGTATGTAGCACCAATGGTTTAGTGCCATTGAATGTCCACTGCGGTGATTCGTGGGTCATGAGGCTGTGGGCGTAGTTCTGTTGGCGTAACGGTGTGGGTTTTGGTACTGCCAGTTTATCACTGACGTTTGGGCTAGCGGACTTGTGTGTGTGGCTGTATAGTGACAGATTGCTATGTGTGGGTCATAACATGGGTGGCAGTAATCCGCTGCGGCGGCGGTATGTTGGCGGCAGTCAGCATGGCGGTAAGTGGGATTTACCACCAATCCTGACCGATTAAGACCACTGGCCCAGCCAAGCCGTCGGACAGCCTCATAGAGGTGGTTCGACTGTGGACCTTTCTCCAATGTCGTAATGTGGAGGTCGGACCACCACTTTGGTGGTGGTCTGACAGCCACCGCGAGTGTAGCAGTCGTAAGACCGCCACACTCGTAATGAGGGCCTCAATATTAAACTTAAAAATACTAACTAATAGAACCAAGGGAGCTGTTCGAGCAGCGATAACCCCCCCTTTCCCCCCTAGCGCCTTGAGACCCGCACGGGTGAGTAGCGCGCTTTATAAATGTTAATGATTTGATTTGATTTGATGTCATAATGAGGGCCATAATGTTTTCCACCAACCTGACAGACAAAACGCAGTCTGTCAAATTCACGATCAAGCCCAATATTCCCAACATTTCTAAGAAAGTAATGGGACATCTACACTCAGGGCCTCATAATGAGTTTGGTGGGCGGCGGAGGGCCCCCGCCAAATTCTTTAGGCCGGAAGACTGCCAATCCGGTTTTTCGTCTACTGGCCCTAGTACGAGATTCCCTCTGGCCCAGCGGGAAACTCACCACAACACTGACGCCAGTCCCTAATCAACTGGCAGCAATGTTGCACTGCGTCGGGTGCAACAGCACTGGTCTCACTTTTCACTGCCTGTAATTCAGGCAGTGAAAAGCATGACAGGGCTGTACTTGGGCGCACCTGCACTGGCCATGCCAAGTGTATGAGCAGCATGGGGGGCCCCCATGGGGTCCCCGGCACCCCATCTCTGTCAGCCTTTGCATGGCGGTGGACCAAGCTGGTGGACACGGGGATTGTAATCCTGACCGATTAAGACCACTGGCCCAGCCAAGCCGTCGGACAGCCTAATAGAGGTGGTTCGACTGTGGACCTTTCTCCAATGTCGTAATGTGGAGGTCGGACCACCACTTTGGTGGTGGTCTGACAGCCACCGCGAGTGTAGCAGTCGTAAGACCGCCACACTCGTAATGAGGGCCTCAATATTAAACTTAAAAATACTAACTAATAGAACCAAGGGAGCTGGAAGGCAAGCTACAACAGCCCCAAGAATATCTAAGGAGACAGGTATACCTGACCACCTAAAAATATCTCACACAAAGAAGGATTTCATTTGCAATGATAATCAAACTAATGATAAAAACATTATAGTCTCCTGCACATAATATACTAACACTAACACAATTCACAAATGGAAGGCATTTTACATCTTGTCCACTACCCTTTACCAAGATATACACAATCCATGGGCAGCACCTAACACAAATATTCTACAAATATGTGTTTTATTAACACGTCATATTGCAAGGGTTACAAAGGAGGAAAAAATTATTCAACCAGTCCTCAAAATATATCACACAGCAGTACAAGGATGGTATTGCCATATAAACCAATCATTATTACATCATTTACAATGGTCTACATTAGGTATACACACTATTCTAATACTCAATTTGCCTATAAAATGAAAAAGTTAATTATTATAGTATTTGTACCACCAAAAGAGGTTACAAAACATTAATAGTTACTACCAGAATCACCATTCTATCAAACAAATGAGGAAAAACTAACACCCTTTTTAAACTACTTTGAAGAGGCTTGAGTGTGAACATGGGTTAACCCACGTTCCACATGCAATGATGGAATGTGTACAGTAGTACACTGTCCCAGGATACCAAAACTATTGGTACAGTGGATGATTAGTGCATTTCCTTCCATGGCAGTCCTGGAAGGAGCCACCCTACCCTGTAACAATTCATAGAAAGGTTTAATAAAAAGAACGTAGCTTACACAATCTATGAGAAAGGTAGTCCAACTAGCCAAATGTCAAAACATGCTAACTATCAAAATCCTAACCTCACCAAGCAATAAAGGACTGCAGTACCTAGAAATAATCACTAAAACACTACTCTAATCTACTCCACCTTATGTGCACATAAAACACTATATTAGACAAATTAACAAACCAGTCCATGAAAAACTCCTATATAATTAACACTTTAAAACTCCTAAAATAACAATATTTATGATTCCAAAATATTTTATTACTAAAACAGAACTTCAAAATAAAAACCAGCACAAATAATATGTCTAAAAAAAAAAATATTGCAATATTATACAATCCAAATCAATATATAATATATTCAGCATTTTGCAAACTAACATTAGTAACAACTCTTTATATGAAACCATAAAAAATATAAAAAAATAAAATAATATACCAATATTACTACAAAACACAGCATGCAAACATGCAAAACAATAAGTAAAAGTAATATTCTATAGAAGCATAGAAAAAAGTATAACTCCAGCTATAAATTTCATTACAAAATATAAATCTAACCCACCCAACATTTTGAATGTAATAAAATATTTTGAAAGTATTTAGAGTGTAGTTGCTGAGGACACTTCAAGCAGACATTCTATTCCCCAAGTAGACTTCTAAAGTAAAAAAATCCCTGCCCCCCCCAAACAATTGCAAGCATACACTCCATCATGAAAAATAATCCATCAAAAGTATTCATGGAAAATCCTTAGAAAATCCTTACAATCCACCCAAAAACTGAAAAAAACAAACAGAAATCAAAGAAAATGAATCTTAACCGTCAAATATAAAACAATCCAGTCCATTTTCTTTGTAAAAGAAAAGAAGCAACGTTGATCGAAAAATCTTCTTTTAAGTAACCAAAGTTTCCTTTAAACACACACACACAACAATTCCCAAAGTCTAAAACATAACATAGCATACACAGAATAACATAAGTGCAATTAGGCGAACTGGAAAAAAATAACTTTAAAAAAACAATGCATGAAACACTAGGGGCCACTTGTACAAAGGTAATTGTGATTATTAAATAACAATTGTTTGCGATTCGCAATTTGGTAATCACAAACATCAATGTTCAAATGTGTCTTTGACACATTTTGCGATTTCCAGTGGGTCACAAATATACCTACCTCATGAATATTAATTAGGTTATCCTCCGTTTGTGACCCATTGGGAATCTCTAAAATCACAGGGATGGTAGCCTACGTGGGTCAGCAGACCACCATATCTCTGATTGCTTTTAAATAGAGCAATCTTTTTTTTTTTAAATGCAGCTTATTTTCCATAAAGGAAAATGGGTTCTGTTTTTAAAAAAAATAATAGTTTTCTTTTCATTTTTTAAGAGTAGACAAAGGCCCACTGGACCACTTTATGCTCTTAAAAGATGTTTTGAAAACATTCACAAAGGAGAATACTTATTTACTAGTCTACATCCAAACCCAGAACCATTAGAGAAAGTTTTTGATGTTGGGGAATTTAGATTAACTATTGTAACTCTAGCCCATTTACTAGTGGGATAAGTGTTTCTTTTTTGCAAATGTATATTTATTTACAAGTCTAACTTCATACCCTGAGCCATTAGGGATAGCCTTCAATTATGGAGAGTTTATATTTAGGATTTTAACAGCAACCATATTGAAGGACCAACATACCGAATTGTTTGATAAAAACAAGCCAATTCAGGTCCTTTCTTTTCCAGGACAAAAAGTTGGGCTGCTCTTTGATGCCGGCTCTTTCATGGAAAGAATACCCCCCCCATCAAAAGCCTTAAGTCAGAGTTTTCAAACATCCAGTGGGGGACAGTCAATCTACTTTTTCCAGGGAAACAAGGGTGTCAAATATGTTTGATATGGGGAGAGACATGCCTCATGTGGACACAGACCCCCCGGAACCCCCTGCTGTCTCTGAAGTTGGGTTTTAAAGAACCTGGTTGGTAAAAAAAAAACAAGTGGTCAGATCCCAATGCGCTCTGGGGTAACCTTATTTTGACAAGAAGCAAGAATTCTAACTGCGACCCAGCTATTCCCAAAATTGACCATGAAACAATCACCTTGAAAGGTTTTTGGGCCCTGTCCCAACCACAAATTCTCTGGTCCATTATGATTTGCTCATGGATGTTTGCCACAGACCCACCCTTAAACTTCAGCCAATGTGACACTTTACTTAAGTAGTCAAATTTTCTTTACGAGGACTCTTCAATGGGAGCACATCAACCAAAATAACAACATATGGCGTGCAGTCAGGAGGGAGATCCAAAAAGTTTTATTACACAGGGGTATATTACAAGGCTCCAGTTGAACACTGACCACAGGGTTTGGAGGAGAACTACTCTCTAAGTTAGATTGAGGACTCGCTACATTACCCTCTTGGACAGTCATTCCCTCCCTGTTTCCCTGCGTTCTCAATACATTTCCTCCTGGAACCCTACAACCCCATCCCTATGGATGAAACTGCTGCACCTAGGAGAACAAGGGGATCAGATGGGGGAGCACAGTGGCCAAAGCCACCCCAGAGGATGGAACCACCGAGGGTGAAGCAGCCGACAAGTGGACAGACAGGGATGTGTTTGATTTACAAATTTCATACTCAATCTTCCCCAAATGAACCAAAATGGGATCAAGCTAGTTAATAAAAAATTCCACAGCTTTGTTATAAATAGCATCACTTATGTCACCTAAGTCACAAGAGTCTATGGGGTTACTCCTTACTTCAGTCCCAGCATTCAGTAAAATGGAGGAAGTAGGTAGACACGACCTTTTTGGATTTACCAAGCCTTCATTTTTCTTTCTTTTGGCTGCAATGCTCCTAGTTTTAGCTTCCTGCTGACAGTTTTGGATGTCCCTCATGTATCACCCCAATCAAAAGTTGTTTCCAGGGCTTATCTGAGTACCCTTAGCATACATGCAGAGGATTCAGCCTCCCCAGGTCTTGCATCCATAGTAGAAACATCCTTTGTAGCCCCTAGCATCTGGGCAAATAAGATGGTGGAGACAAAAGCGACAAGTGATGTTCAGCCAGTTCAATCTACCTATCAGTGACTCCAACTGCTCTCTGAAAAAAGTCTTCCAATGTTGTTCTAGATGTTCCAGGAACAGGCATAACAGGCTTAGCAGAGACCTGAGCCACATTATGCTTACCCATGATGAGAGGCCACGAAGGGGACGCAATGGGACCACAAAGTGAATGATGGAATAGTAGGTGACCAACCCTACCTTATCAGCAATGAAAGAGGGGTGGCCCAGCTCAGTCTCCTCCAGTTGATGATGGGAGAAAGACAGGTGCACCCTGGGCTTCGTAGTTGGGCACTATAAAGCGTGCGGTGCAGGAAAATCATGGTCAGCCCCTCCTCCTTGACAACAGTGTAGTCTGGGACAGTGAGTCCCTGGTGGTAGCAGCATCAACAAGGCACCCTGAATGCATTAAATATTTTACGTTATATTTCAAATAAGTAAATCATTAAAAACAGACATTTTTTTAATTGAAAACTTCAAACACTCCCCCCTTAAAATGACAATTAATTTTATTTACAGCTTAGAATGCAAATAAATTGCATTTTTAATCAACATTTTTAAAATAAATTAATAAAATAATTACTACTATTACTAAATAATAATATTAATTAAGAAATAGTCCCCATAATGAAAGAAGTTAAACATATGAAACTGTGTTTTATTTACAAATCAATTATGTGTTCCACATGTCAACACATTGAATTGTAATTAAATTCAATAACTGACTATAACTTGAAATGATCACACTTAATACTGGCAATAAAGAATGTGTACTTTGATCATGTGTGGCTGTAAGCATCATCAGTTCAATAAAACATTTGCAAGAAAAATGTATATGCATTTCTGAATGATTTGTGTACTCATAATACATTTGCAACAAAAGAAATGCAATTAAAACATGACCCTTAGAAGGCATCACCTTTTGATCACAATAGCTGTAACCATATACTTTGCAGCTAGGAGGTGTTATACAACATGGAAACTCCTGCTAACCACCTTCAGGCCACAGACACTGCAGCCATAGACTTTGCTTCTAGAGAGAGATGCACTCCCAGCTGAAGAGCACATGTTCCAGCTAAGGAGTGGTTAAAATACCTTCAATATCCTGGGAAGTTAGTCTTTTGGAGTTCCCCGAACTTAGGGGGAGGTCTCTTAAAATCTTTTTTGGGGGGAGGCTGTGCTTCTCCTGCAGTTCTCTCCACACTTTTTATTCCTTCTGGGGGTGAGCTCGTCACCCTGGGGCAACCACAAAGCAAACATTGCACAAATCAAGGCCGACCCCATCGGACATTATGGGGCACCACAAGCAAATGGTTCATATTTAATTAGTGGCTCTCCTACTGGGTCGGGGGAGGCACGTCTTTCTATTTATTTGTCTCCTTTAGCCTCACCCTGCACCGCTTTTGCCTTTTTGGGAAGAGTGCCTCGTCGTACCCGGGCATTTCGCGAGCTGGTTTGTTGGGGGGCAGCACAGGGCGCTCACCTCTGGCTGCCCCTGCATGCTCCCTTCGCAAGCAGCTCTTCTTTGAGCTGCTGTGGGGACCAGCCAGGTTCTTTTGTCCTGCGAGCAGGTGCTTATGCTCCCCCCAAACACAGACATGGGAAGTGGGGTAGGCTAGCCATGTTGTGGGGAGTGTTTTGGATGCCCTCTTGCACTCACAGGATGAAGCATGACTGTGCTCCCCCTCTATCTCCTCTTATCGATACCCAGGTATGGGGTCCTGGTCCCCTTCATACCTGGTCACCTTTTTGGCCTTCATGGAGTACGGGTAAACTTTGACAGCACTTCCCCACATGTGTGGTCACTGGTGGCCCAGGGATGGGGTCCCGGGTCCCTCAATAATTAACCCAGCCTGTGGGATAGGGCCCCAGGAACGCAGAAACATTGGGGAAGGGGTCCCATGCATGACCTCACCTGGCCCATTTTTACTGGGATCATTTTCCTTGTGACGACCCCCTAGGTCCTGGCCCAACCTAGGGAATTAGAAAGGCTCAAGCAGCAGAGCTCCATCCACTCCGGGCCTCGTGGGGGGTCAAAGGTCAAGTCCTTTGCAGGCTTATATCTCAGGCCATTTTGGGTTGTTTTACTTGGTTCTGGTCTTGTTTTCCTCCTGGTGGTGATCCGTAACCCCCGTTACCACTCTCTTTAGGCCTTGTGGCCTCAAAGGTGATGGATTGTGCATGAAGCTACTTTCACTGGCTCCCTGCACCATCCTTTCTCCCTGTTTTTCTTCTGGGCCTCTCTCTTCCTTGGCACAGCCGCCTGGTCTTTCCCCCAACTATTTCTCGGGGAATGTAATGGAACCAGCTTCCCTAGTCCTGGGGAGAGCCCCACTGGTCCTGGCGTCATTTAGAGTCCTTAGTCCAGATAGCCAGATGGGGTACTTCCTTCCAATTGTCCATGTCTGCTGCCTCCAGTCCTAGGGGCATATTTATGAGCTCTGTGTGTCTCCAAAGTATCGCTTTTTCTGATGCTCCGGTAGCGGAGGGCACACAAAGCCACTTTGCATGGATTTGTATTATCTCATAGATATGGAGTAAGGCATGGCAGCACAAGTTGCTGCGTTCCCTTACTGTGCCTCAAGGTGGCATTCGATAGGCGTTGAGTGGGTTTTCTAATGCAACACCCATGGATTTTGACGCTCCCCCAAATTTGCAAAATCACATAAACCTGGGAAAGCACCAAAACCTTATGCCTCCCAAGGTGAGGCGTAACGAGGAGAAATAATTTTATTTCTCCTTGTTTTTTTCCTCATTCTGCAGCACATATAGAAAGAGGAAAACACCTCTCAGGACTGTTTTTTGCACAAGAAGGTGCACTTTCCTGTACCGAAATAATTATGTATGCAATGGAGGCCCCCATGCACCATGGTGCAAGGGTTCCTGCATTGGTGCTAGGCTGCTGAAAAGGTGCTGGTGCAGGGGGAAAGGACAGGAATGCACGGTATTGCATAAATACTGTGCACTAAAATGACATGCTGCGCTGCACTTCGCCAAATCCCCATAAATATGCCCCCCAGTGTCCAGCAGAAAAGCACACCCAAGTAAAAGCTCTCCCCCCTGTGCAAGACCTTTTCAGTGGAGGCAGGAGGTTCCATCAGGGATGCACAACTTGTCTATCCTGGGGTGCCACATCACCTCTCTGCCCCTGTCCCAACCTTCCTGCATAGCCTGTTGGGATATTTCAAAATTGTGCCACTCAGGAGTCAGTTGCCACATCTGCACTGGGGGTCTCAGCTCTGCCCCTCGCACTAATAATTTCCAGGGCCTTTCCCAGAAAGCCCTCAAAGGGAGCCCTCTCCTGAGGTCTAGGCTCCCTCCTTTGTTTGGTGGGCTTTGGCATGCCCATCATTGTCATAATGTGACAGCTGGCTGATTGACGCAGAGCATTCCACCCCACCTCTTTCCTCCTCAGTAGATGAGTTAAGTGCTGTTAATTGCTCCCTTTCAATGGGAAGGCCTTTCTTCCTGCTGCTGGAGAGAAATGTAATTAACTTGGCACAGCAGGGTGACAAAAGTCCTGGGTTCTGATCCTGAGTTGAGCCAGATAAATATGACATTTCTGGATGGCCCATATGTGGTACAGGTATGTCTTTGGACTTTGCAGAGTTGATCTTTTTACACAAGTTGTGCTCTAAATCAGTACATCTCTGGTGTCTGAAGGCCAAGGAAAAGTGAAGCTGTACTCCAAGGCATCCCTCCCCATAGGTGTATAATTGAGTGTCACTGCAGATAAAACAATAAACCACAAAGACTTTCCCTATGAGTGTACACTAACATTATGAGGCCTAAACCAGGTCAATACCCAATTCTGCAGAGTTCCCTCTGTGCCAGGCTACCTGTGTGCAGTAACCAGTCTGCGCACAACAGGAGTCTCCCACGTGCAGGCCTCACACATGTGCACACACACGTCTGCATAATTGTTCACATGTAACCGGCCAAGTGCCCCTTACCCATGCTGCGCTGCAGAGGCCTTGTCTTAAAAGGTGGACACTGGCGGTACACATGCACAGTCCATTTATCATGAGTTTACCGTGGGAGAGTCACAGGTTGTGAGACTCATACACAGTAAAAACTTCTCACAAAGTGGTCAAAAAGCAAAAACTTCAGGCGGATTTGATGGACCGACCCATTTCCTTACACTTTCCATCCTATTTCTCTACAAACCCAACAACCTGTAAATAATAAATACCATATCAAAAAATGCAGCAAAGGATAAATTAATAAGATATATTTATTTAATATAAAGATATATTATAACGTGCTTCAAAATATCAAAGATATAATAATTATAATATTTTAAAACATTTTAAAATACTAAAATTAAAATATATAACACTGAGTAAAATTAAAGGAATAAATCAAACAAAAATAAACTTACAAAAATAAAACAACAAAAAAATGATATTACTTACTATCTTCAAGCAAACAAGGTTCTATATAGAAACCTTTTACAATATTCAGGAAACAATATTTGTACCTTTCATGTTATTCCCCATTATATTCTGGACTTCAAAATATTTTAAAACAATACTATTGTCCAGTGATTTTGTTTCAATATTAAGGTGGAACTTTGAGCTTGCTGGAAGTATTCTAAAAAATCAAATTGTTTTGAGAAACAAGCATCTTAACTATTTTGAAAATTTGTCTTTAAACATTAGTAAAGACTTTAGGAATTGTTGATTTGAATTGTTTAAAGTATGTTGCTTTGACACAACAGGAAAAGTTTGCCTGACAAAATAATGGTTACATGTGATATGTATATATGAATATGTGCAAGGTACTAATAGTTATTAGCAAGTGATATATGTACTGCTATTGAGGAACCACAGAATAATAATTCATTCTTTTCCAGTGGCACAAAAGTGAAGCATAAATTAAGCGTATCTTCATCAGTGTGCATAGGTAGGACCCTTGAAGTTGCTATCTCATCAGTAGGGCGGAAGTGTTGATGAACATACAGAATGGTACTTGTTAGACTTTTCATCCTTGGCGTGGTCTCCCTTAACTTTTTGCCTCTGTTCCCCAGGTTGTTGATGTGTGCTGGACTCTGATTTTACTGTTTTTGTTACTCTGGGCACTTTACCACTGCTAACCAGTGCTAAAGTGCAAGTGATCCTGTTTAAAATGTGTACGTAATTGGGTCTCCATGATTGGCATATTTGTTTTACTGTTAAGTCCCTAGTGAAGTGCACTAGAGGTGCCCAGGGCCTGTAAATCAAATGTTACTAGTGGGCCTGCAGCACTGGTTGTGCCACCCACACAAGTAACCCTGTAATCATGTCTCAGACCTGCCACTGCAGTGTCTGTAAGTGTATTTTTACACTGTAAATTTGACTTGGCAAGTGTAACCACTTGCCAGGCCTAAACCTTCCCTTTTCTTACATGTAAGGCACCCCTAAGGTAGGCCCTAGGTAGCCCCAAGGGCAGGGTGCAGTGTATGGATAAGGTAGGACATATAGTAATGTGGTTTATATATCCTGACAGTGAAATACTGCCAATGTCGTTTTTCACTGTTGCAAGGCCTGTCTCTCTCATAGGATAATATGGGGGCTACCTTAAATATAAAATAAATATGATTAAAGTGTAGATTCCCCTAGAGAGTAGATGGACATGTGGAGTTTTGGGTCCCTGAACTCACAATTAAAAAATACATCTTTTAGTAAAGTTGATTTTAAGATTGTGCGTTTGAAAATGCCACTTTTAGAAAGTGAGCATTTTCTTGCTTAAACCATTCTGTGACTCTACCTTGTTTGTGGATTCCCTGTCTGGGTCAGTTTGACAGTTGGGTTGTTTTTCACCTCGCACTAGACAGAGACACAAAGGGGGCTGTGGTGTAACCTGCATTTCCTGATTAGCCATCTCTGCTAGGAGGGAGGGGTGGAGTGGTCACTCTCATCTGAAAGGACTGTGCCTGCCTCTGACAATGCCGGCTCCAACCCCCTGGTGTGTGTCTGAGGCCTTGCCTGGGCAAGGCAGGATTTCACAAGTAGGTGTGAGTCCCCTTTGAAGAAAGGTGACTTCAAAGACTAAAATGGGTATAAGAAGGGCACCCAAATCTACAGACTTTAGAAACACTTCTGGAACCAAGAGGAACCTCTGCCTGGAGAAGAGCTGATAGCTGAGGAAGAAGTGCTGCCCTGCCTGTGCTTTGTGGAGCTTTCCCGCAGTGCTGCTTCTGCCAGAGTAAGAGGGCAAAGACTGGACTTTGTGTGCCTTCCATCTTGTGAAGAAATCTCCAAGGGCTTGAGTTAGAGCTTGCCTCCTGTTGTTTGAAGTCTCAGGGACAGCAAAGACTTCTCTCTGCCAGCACCTGGAGTCTCTGGAGAGACTCCTACCCCGACAAGTGGTGCCCTATCCAGTCCCTGGGCCCTTGAAAGGAAAGCTGATGGAAATCCAAAGAAATCGACTCCGGACCGACGCCGCTGCTGAATCCGGTAACGCCGCCTGCACCCGACGCCGTGACCTTCGCTGGAACGCGACGCTCTTCGCAGGCCCGACGCCGCAGCAGCCCCGCTGAAGTCCGCGACTCCGTGGAAGTCGCCGCACCACGTCGTGACCAACGCCGCTCGAAGTGCACGGATTCAACGTTTCGCACAGACGCCGCGATTCCCGACTTTGCGCATCAGCTTGTTTTCACTCTTCACCAAAGGTACTGTACTTGGGGGTCTACACGACTCCGTGTCCGGCGCCGCTGGTGTCGGCTTGTTGGAAACAACTCCGTCACGATGCCGTGTTAACATCTCATCAAAGCATTTTTGTTTCTAAGCGCTATTTTTGAGTTTAATCTTTGAAAATTCATAACTTGACTTGTGTATGTTGGATTTTTGTCGTTTTGGTCTTGTTTTGTTTAGATAAATATTCCCTATTTTTCTAAACCGGTGTTGTGTCATTTTGTAGTGTTTTCATTGAGTTACTGTGTGTGTTGGTACAAATACTTTACACCTAGCGCTCTGAAGTTAAGCCTACTGCTCTGCCAAGCTACCAAGGGGGTAAGCAGGGGTTAGCTGAGGGTGATTCTCTTTTACCCTGACTAGAGTGAGGGTCCTTGCTTGAACAGGGGGTAACCTGGCTGTCAACCAAAGACCCCATTTCTAACAGTACTCATCTCTTATCATGCTTTTGTTTCAGGAATAGCAACTTTGATATCAGAATACAGAGAGTAGTTTGCACTGAGATACCTTTGAGGTATATCATTTTCCCTGCTACAGGTAGATGCAGGACCTTCATGGTAGGCTTCTAAGATATCACCTATTGCTTTTTAATACCCACTTCGATGCACAGATGTCAGTGCCAAGCAGATGGGACAAGTCAGAGTGGTGGAGCATGATCTCTGTGTTTTCTCTTATTCTATTACATTTTGCCCATTTATACCCAGGGCCCTCATATTCATGTCCACAGAGTGCATCAATCTCATGGAATCCTTTTGATAACATTCCATTGAACGGGTTGTTTCTTGCTTTTCCTCTGCAAACAGGTTGGGGAGATGGGATAATGAATATAGTATCTTTAACATATGAGTTACGTGTTTTATGTCCATATTTTTTTATGCAAAGAAGCAAAACTAAACTAATTGTTCTGCCGAACAAGAGTGCACCCTCCACTCCACAATATTTCCCAGCATAAATGTTCTAGGTCAGTTAGGTACAACTGTTACTTTATCAGGGATACAATGCTGGATCACCTATGTGCACCTTCATTGTTTAATATCCAAATATCTCAAATTTGGTAATTTAATTTTCTGCACTGGGATTGATGGAAACAGAATAAAAATGGTAGACATTGTGTGGTTTTGGTTTTTTTGTTTTAAAACCACAAAATACATGATGCAGGGACAGCAGACTCCTAGGCCTGAGCCTGAAGCATCAACACACCTGAAATACTGGCCCCCATATCCAGCTCTAAGGCTCTTAGTTGGGTATCTTTTCAAGACAATTTAGCACAGGGGTATCTCTGAGGTGACCAAGCCTTCACTGCATAAATCACTAATAAATATATGACCTTTAGACTCTTTCTACTCTTTGCACCAGTGTCTCCTAAAGAGTGTACAGACTCTCATCTCTTACCCATGATCTTTACCACTTACAAAAGACAATAGAAGACAGTCTACAAATGTGCCTATATCTCTTTCAAAATGAGGATTTCACATGAACTCTCAGGTTGTGCCTATACTGTATGGAACGCTAACATACATGATTGAGAATGTATGTAGTTCTATTCAAAATACTGATACACAGGTAAAGCATCAAGTGTGTGAGCACATAATCCAGGCAAACAAGATTCACAAGGTTTAGGCTCATTATCTGGCAATCTCTGGGGAGCGAATGTAAAGGGTGTGCAAATGGGTTTGATTGAAGGCTAGAAAAAATAAGGGCAGTCACTTAGTGTCAGCTCATATCGACAGAAATGTCATAGTCATGTGGAGAGTAATTTGACATACTGATAATTGTTTAGAAGTTAACAGAGGAGTTGTGGTGCTATACTGTGGAAGTGAACTGAATAAGATCAAAGACGTTCAGGAAAAGAATCAAAGTATCAGAAAAGATTCCTAGTATGGTTTGACATCCAAGCTTTCCCTTATCTTTTTACTGGAGGCATAATTGTTTTTTTTATCTAAGACTGATGAGTAATCAAGTTCGCAATTTAACCATGAGGGTTAATATACTATTTGGGTATCAGAATCTGAAGAAGGATCCATTTTGAGTAGGAGCCTAGTCATACTTCTTGAAGGTGTTAGTCTTCAAAAAGCCTAACAACATCAACACATTCATTGCAAATCTTGACTGTGTTTAGAAGGGTTACTATAAACCAGGCACAGAAAATCTCATTTAAGGGGAACATTGTTCATGTGACCTACAATGGCCCCTTTTTTTGATGTCGTATTCCACAGCATCTGTATTCGCCACAGGTGTATGCTATCCAATGATGAAGGGTATGTTTGTACTTACTGCTGGACTGTAGAAACCAATAAGCCAGTATATGTTATTATTTAAGGGAAGCAAAACCTTGACATTATTGAGAAAGTTAATTAGAGGCATTATTTTTATTGTGAGAAAAACATTCTTTTTGTGTCTGTTCCGAAGGCCTTTGACAAGAGGTGACGGTCTCAGCAGGGTATTCAAAGTGGAGACTCTAAGCACCAAGTAGTTTGTGCTGGGTTGGAAAAGCATCATAGTTGAGTCCACCTTCTTTTCATGTTCCCTGGGACTTAATCCTTTACAAATGAGCCTTCAGCATTCTCGTGCTCTCAAGGAAGATTCCTAACATATTCTAAAGTAAAATGCATATTTTGATTTAAAAACAGATTATAGATTATCAAGAAGATAAATGTGTACCAGTTATTTAAATTAAAGCAAATGCCTCCCCATACATGAATTAGGGAGTGTTAGAAATAGGGTCTTTGGTTGGCAGTCAGGTTTCCCCCGTCACTCTAGCCAGGGTAAAGGAGAATCACACTCAGTTAACCCCCGCTCACCCTCTTGGTAGCTTGGCACGAGCAGGCAGGCTTAACTTCAGAAGCAATGTGTAAAGTATTTGTACCAACACACACAGTAATACAGTGAAAACACTACAAAATGGACACCACACAGTTTAGAAAAACAGGTAATATTCATCTAAATCAAATTGTTTTTTTTATCTAAGACTGATGAGTAATCAAGTTCGCAATTTGACCATGAGGGTTAATATACTATTTGGGTATCAGAATCTGAAGAAGGATCCATTTTGAGTAGGAGCCTAGTCATACTTCTTGAAGGTGTTAGTCTTCAAAAAGCCTAACAACATCAACACATTCATTGCAAATCTTGACTGTGTTTAGAAGGGTTACTATAAACCAGGCACAGAAAATCTCATTTAAGGGGGGCAGGCTTAGTTTACACAGTTTAGAAAAACAGGTAATATTCATCTAAATCAAACAAGACTAAAACAACAAAAATCTAACATACACAAGTTAAGGTATGAATTTTAAAAAGAATAAGAGTCTTAGGCCCTCATTAAAATATTAGCGGTAAGTGCCGCCTACCGCCGCAGTGACGGCCGCCAAAGGACCATCGCCGCGGCTAACATCCACCTGTCATAATATGACCAAGCTGGATTTCCGCCACAAGAGGGGCGGAAATCCCGGTGTGGGTATGATGGCGGACGGTGTTAAGGTGGTACTGCTACTACCAGCAGCACTACGCCAGTAGACCGCCGCCAGCCGTATTATGAAAAATAATACAGCCTGGCACTGTTCTGCTGGCGGGTGCTGCTGGCGGTAAGTGCACCCTGTCCTGTCCCCTGCTGGAACACCCCCAGGATTCAGGTAAGCTGGGTTTCCTACAGGGAGGGGGCAGGGGGTATTGTGTGTGTGTGTGTGGGGGTGGGCATGACTGTGTGAGTGTGTGCGTGCATGTGCATGAGTGTGTAGTGTTGCATGCGTTTGTGTGCAAGTGTGAGAATGCGTGAATGAATGGAAAAGTGAATGTCTGGGTGCGTGTTCGTTTGGATGTGTGCATGAATTAATGGATGCATGCGTGTATACCTGTGTGAATCCGTGGTGTGTGCCTGCGTGTGTGTATAGGGGGGTTAAATTGGAAGGGGGGAGCGTGGATGCAGGGGGGTTGGTGGTTGTATTGGGAGTGCTGGGGGGTGGGCCCCCTACCAGTGACAGGGAAGGAATTCCCTATCACTGGTAGGGCCTACCGGCATGGGTTTTGTGGCATTACAAACACCACAAAAACCATGGTGGTAGGCAGGGTCATAATGCCGCCGGCAGCACAGTCGCAGACGCTAGGTTGGAGATTTTTATCTCCAGCCCGGCTGCTGCCAAGGCGGTCGGTGTGGTACAATGGCGGGTTGGCTTCAGCCAAACCGCCAATGTCATAATGTGGCGGTGTGTACCGCCAGCCTGTTGGCGGTACTAACGCCACATTTACACCAACCGCTGAGGTCATAATGACCTGCTTAATCCTTAGAAAACAGTGAGAATGCTGTTGTTACACAAAGTACCTGGTTAGCATCAAAAATAAAGCTGCACGGGTGAGTGTGCATCGGAAATGGGGAACGATGCATCGATTCCTTACTTGCAAGTGAGCCCATGTGTCGTTTCCTTCTCCGGTCGGGTTGGCGATGCATCATTTTTCTCCCTCGCAAGAGAGCGATGTGTCGATTTGCGGATGGGGCACCTTAGATCAGCTCAGAGTCGAGTTGACTTTGACGCCCAGGGACGATGCGTGGAAAATCCGGTCACACAGTATCAGAAAACAGCGCTCTGTGTGGTTTCCGTCGTTATCAGCCTCTGTAAGTGGGTGTTGCGTGTCGTTTCTCCAGCCGCGATGCGCCGATCCCCCAGCTGCAATGCAGTTAGAGTGTTGTTTTTAGCCGCAAAGCCGGCGGCGCTTCATTTATGAGCTGCGCTGCGCTGCGCTGCGGAAGGTGCGTGGAAAATTTCCCCACACAGCGGTCTGTGCGTGGATTTTCAGTTCTTTTTTGCCAACTTCACCTTTCAAGGGCCCAGGGACTGGATAGTGCACCACTTGGCAGGGCAGAAGTCTCTGCAGAGAGTCTAGGTACTGGCAGAGGAAGTCTTTGATGGTCCTGAGACTTCAACAACAGGAGGCAAGCTCAGTTCAAGCCCTTGGAGATTCTTCGCAAGCAGGAATGCACAACAAAATCCAGTCTTTGTCCCCTTTCACAGGCAGAAGCAACAACTGCAGGATGGCCCAACAAAACAGTCACAGACAGGGACAGCACTTTTCTTCAGCTCTTCTCTTTGGCAGAGGTTCCTCTTGGTTCCAGAAGTGATCTAATTTTCAGGGGTTTGGGGTCTAATACTTATACCCCTTTCTGCCTTTGAAGTAGGCAAACTTCAAAGGAAAGTCTCTCTTGTTTGTAAGATCCTGCCTTGCCCAGGCCAGGCCCCAGACACACCAGGGGTTGGAGAATGCATTGTGTGAGGGCAGGCACAGCCCTTTCAGGTGTGAGTGACCATTCCTCCCCTCCAGCCCAGCACAGATGGCTCATCAGGATATGCAGGCTACACCCCAGCTCCCTTTGTGTCACTGTCTAGAGGAGAGGTGCAAACAGCCCAACTGTCAAATTGACCTAGACAGGGAATCCACAAACAGGCAGAGTCACAGAATGGTTTAAGTATGAAAATGCCTACTTTCTCAAAGTGGCATTTCCAAACACAAAATCTAAAAACAACCTTTACCAAAAGATGTATTTTTAAATGGTGAGTTTAGAGACCCTAGACTCTATATTTCTATATCCCCCAAAGGGAATCAGCACTTTTACAATATTTAAAGGTAGCCCCCATGTTAACCTATGAGACAGATAGGCCTTGCAGTATTTCACTGTTAGGACATAGAAAACACATTAGTATGTGTCCTACCTTAAACATACACTGCACCCTGCCCACAGGGCTACCTAGGGGTGCATTACATGTATGAAAAGGGAAGATTTGGGCCTGGCAAGTGGGTTCACTGGCCAAGTCGAATTGGCAGAAAACTGCACACTCCAGACACGGCAGGTCTGAGCCATGTTTACAGTGCTACTAATGTGGGTGGCACAACCAATGCTGCAGGCCCACTAGTATCATTTGATTTACAGGTCCTGGGCACCTCTAATGCACTGTACTAGGTACTTACTAGTATATCAAATATGCCGATCATGGAAAGCCAATTACACATACATTTTACATAGGAGCACTTGCACTTTAGCACTGGATAGCAGTGGTAAAGTGCCCAGAGTATCAAAAACAGCAAAAAAATGTCCTGTACACATCAACAACCTATGCAACAGAGGTAAAAAGTTAGGGGAGACCACACCAAGGATGCCAAATCTAACAGGGAGGCGACTGTGTGGATCCATCATGTTATTCCTCAGAAAAGAGAAGCTTATAAAAGGAAAAGCAGGAGTCTTGAAATGCTCATTCTAAGTGTGATATATGGTTGACCCTACTTAGGTTCCACATTAAGGATAGAGCACACACAATATATTGCTGGGTCACCTGTGTTCCAGTTTTAGTGGTTTTAGCCACAAAAACGTTATTCATTGGAACAGATTGCTGAAGGACTTCCAGGGCTCCAGACACTTTCAGGCACAGCACTATTTCGATTTAAATTGCCCACATGTCTCTGTTATTTGAGAGTACTGTGTTCAGCTAGTTAGGTATCTTCTAGACAAGGAATACAATTAGTCTGTTTGTCTACATAGCTGTATAGGTCTAGATAATCAAGAACCCTGCACTAGACTGATCTAGCTAGGAGTTGTTTCTTTGATATTCAGAAATTCTTGCTGTCATAGCCAACATATGAAGTTGTTGCTTCCAGCACCCAGAACATAATTGATTTATGATGTACAACACAGTTTAGTCATGTGAGGACTGGTAAGCCTCTACATAATCCCAAGATGTAGATGCTGTGCAGATACCTCAACAGATAGCATGCAAGTCACAGCCGAGCTGAAAAAGCAAATGGTTAGTATTAAAACACCTTTGTGAGAAACCAAATTATGCAGAGCTGTGTTCTTAGATTGTTTTCAACCTGATTTACAGTTTGGGGCGGTAGCAGAAAATCCACCAATTTCCTGATGTATTGCTAATTCAGGACACTTCACCAGTGGAATCCACTCCACTCTGTAAAACATACATTCTTAATCTGATCAACACCCATAACACCTCCACCAATTACACCACTGAACAAGATTCTGCATTCAATAGCAGTATTTTTCTCAAATCTTTCAAGTAACTGAACAAAAATGCTAAAAAGCGCTTGTGGCTTATCCTAGAAGGTTGCCAGATCCTCAGTTTCTAGGCTTTAGGCTCTTGATGGGTGTGAATGCACCAGAAATACAGTGGGTGGAGTTTGATTTTGGTATAATGTTTAGACTTTATAAACAATATCTCTTTGTGACCCCCATGACATGAAGGGTACTGGTTAGCACCCAGTCCTCCAAGGTGCCATCCCATTTCATACCGTGGCAAATCGATTAAGACCTGCCAGATGTATGTAACAAAAGATGCATGTTGTTTGCATACGACTGAAGGCCTGTAACACAAGTTTGGAACAGGGTTATAAGAAAATGTGTTTCCCTGTGGAGTGAGCGCTTCAGAGTTTGTTGCACTTCCAAACTTTCACGCGAAGCCATTGTAACATTCACCTCGCATACCTTCAGGGGGATTTACGGGTGAGATCTCTGCACTCGTGACTGACATTTCCACCCCTATGAATGGGATTACGTTTGCCGGGAATCCCTCTGTCAATTCCTGAAAGATTTAAAAACATAGACATGCACATATTATCAAACTTACCCCAAGTGCTGAACATTTCCAAAGTTTACCCATACACTCCATGCCACACAGCAAAAAATACTACTCTCAGCTCTTGCTTTACACTAATTATACTAATAATAATAATACTCCTTTTATTGCTACCATTAGACAGCCTTTTAAACTTTGCTATTAAGACCACATAAAAAAACCTTCCAAACACACCCTATCCTTTAGTGTCATCACCAAATGAGCTGCTGTCAGTAAAAAACACAAGTAGCATCCAAATATTTAAATCTTATTTATAAAGTTAGAACGAGCTTCGCCCCTCACTACCTTTCTCCAATGATCACTAGACATGTTCCTCTTACAAACTTCACTCGCAGACCTAAACCATAAAGTCACTACTAAACCTTCGCACACAGTCTCAGGGTTTTCGTCATTCCGTCTACTTGGGTGTAAAAGTTGAACTGGCTCACCTTGATCTGGGCTCCTTCCCTTCTCCACCCTGAACATCTCACCTCCTCAGTCTAGACCGAGAGTGAAACTGACACTAGGTTGCGACGAAATGTGAAGCACGCTGTGAAAATGTTGCAAAATTCACAAACTCTCCTGAAATGTTATATTACTCAATTTTGGTAATTTCTAGCTGCAGGAGACTGGTTTGCCTAGAAAATACATTGGCTGTGAGGCTTTTTCTGCTTAAGGCAGTACCCTGCAATTCTTTTATAAACACGGAATTTTCATTTGAGGTAACAGCAAGCTGCAATTCACAATATTTTGAGTAATTTTCGCCAAATTTCACAAAAATTACAGATCCTGATCTCCTTCTAATACCATAATTTCTGTATCCCTTGAATTCCCACTTCCCTACTAGCAACTATGGGCACAAACTTAAATGTTCCTATAAACCAGTCCCTCAATTATCATTTCGCCTGCAATCAAAATCAAGAGTAAAATTTACCACACAAGCCGTAAATTAATTTATGTACCCTGCTACTGCTGCTGCACGCAGCGTTTTTTGTCGAAATGGTCCTGCTCGTAATAAGTAAATCAATAAATAAAACAGATAATTAGAACTAGCATCAGGCTGAACAGCAAGCTCAGAGCTCAAGAGTATACATTATCCTTCGGTTAGGTTGCTTAATCAAGAACATAGGTGCTAATTTCACTAGCCTCTCTCTTAGAAGAATAGTCTTTACACTGCCTGATTCCTACGAGCTGTCTTGCCTCTGCAGGAAAGCACTCGGGAGCCACACGCGCCCGCTTCCAACGCCTAGCGCTACCTTCGTTAATTGACGATATAACTCACTCTGCATTTAATTATTGAGCAACGCATCCCTCTTTAATATCGACTTTCCTTACCTCATGTATGTTAAAAAGTTTTCTGTTCGCCTTAATTAGACTGTCCAGTCACCAGTGTTGCAACATCTCCGTCCTTTAATAATGTTGTGTGAATTATTAATATATGCTATTTTTTTCTTCAAAATGCTTACAGACAAAATGGAAAATCTGCTTTCATATGTCTTACTTCTAAAGTAGATTTCAAAATAGGAAAAGACGCACACATTCTTATCTCAGGAATTTTAGTGTTTTTATTTTCGGAAATCTTTTGTAGCACACTACAGGGGCGTTTTTTTCGAGCCCCCGCTATTATCTGGTTGCTGTACACCTAATTTCGCCGTGACGTGAGACTTGGCCTTGTGCTACTGTAATCATTAGCTCTTTCATGAAAACCCGAAATAAAACGAGAGCATTATGCAGGCAGATCTGAGCCTGTGACTTACTCTCAGTATATACGCGTCATTAATTAAACCTTACATTTTGATTACACTACTTCGGTGTTTTGGTTTGATTTATTTTACAAACCAGCTTCTAATAGTATAAAATAAGTACCAACTTCGCTTTAGTTTTGCTTTCCAGCATAACAACATTTTTGTACGTTCCCCCTTGATCTTCTTATCTCAATGATGCCCTCCTCCAAGGTTTGGCATGTTTGCTCTAGATTTGTAAACCTGTGGCTGTAGTTGCCTCAGCGTTTTTGCCACCTATACTTTAGTTAGATGGGATTATATTTGATTATATCTGGCCTTTGTAGATTTTCTGCAGCAGAATTGCTTTAGTTTTGCCACATTCAGTGAGTTATTATCATTATATTCTTTTATAGGGCCAAAATCCCTGACATGGTATTCAAGCGCTAGACAAGCATTTTGGAATCAGTCAGATGAATCCAAACAGATGTCTTGAAATAATTACACCCCATACTCCCATGAAGTGTAAAAGACCATTTATTAAGACAAGGTTGCAAACAGTTAGTCGACCTTAACAAGATTAATATAACGCTAAACATCTTTAATACATAATCCCCTTGTTTACCCAAATATTCTCACCCCTCACCAAGCTTAAACTCCAGCACCCCATACCTGACTTCATTCTTTCCCCTTTCACTCACTGACCTTCTTCAATTCCCCAATGCTTTCTCACTTCCCCTTTCAAAACATCCTTCAATGAAATCCACTTATCCTGTACCTGGAATCCCGCTCACTGTCTTCATTTGCCTGTGATCCCTTCGCCCCTGCCTAAGGGGTGGAGACATCCGCATCTGACTCTCCACCCCCCCCAACTACTGCAACACCCCTGCAACCTGTCCTAATATGACATTGCTGTCAAAACAATCCCTCCACCACTCCCCTCAAATCTGTAGGGTGGATGGATCATCATAGTTTTCTTGCCCTACACCCCGTAGTGGGAAGGAATCAGGAAGAGGCTGTCCTCACCTCTTCTGACTCTTTGAATACTAACCTAACACCCACCACCACCACCACTGCCCCTTCCTATCCCCTGTCTGGCCTTTTTTGCCCTTCACAAAGTTTCCTGGGGGAAGACTAGGCTGCACCTTTCACTTTCCCCGGGTCCCTCCATTGTGAAATAATTACACACCATACTCCCATGAAGTGTAAAAGACCATTTATTAGGTCAAGGTTGCAAACAGTTAATCAACCGTAAAGCCATTAACATAACCTCAAATATCTTTGATACGTAATCCTGTTGTTCACACAGAAATTCTCACCAAGCTTTCACCCCAGCACCCCATACCTCACTTCATTTTTCCCCTTTCATTCACTGACATCCTTCCATGCCACAATCTCCTTCTCATTTCCCCTATCACAAGATCCTCCAATGAAGCCTCCTTATCCTGTACAAGAAATTCCTCACACCATCTTCCTTCACCTGTGCTCCCTTTATTCCCACCCTCCCCAGAGGACTGGATACACCCACATCTGACTCTTCACCCTCCCCAGCTACTGCATTTCAGAAAAACTCAGGTTTACTGCCCCCCCATACTACAACACATCAGTAATTAAATGATACACTCCTCTGCACTAAATCCTCTCATTCCACAGCTTGCTAACCACATCCCTCATCTCCGTTGTATAATAAGCATTGCCAAATTGTGAAAGGCCTACTCTATCCATCCTAAAGAGACCCAATTCTTCTTCCTTGACACTCGTGGGCTATCACTTTAATTTTTCTTTGACAAGCAAAAAGCCCTCATTGCCCTGTTGAGCTTCTTCCTAGCCTTGTCAATGGCTGCATTTTTATTGCACCTCTCCACTGTCTCTGAGGCACAAGTTCAGTCCATACCAAGCCTTTCCCCGCAAGCCTCTGCATGAGCAACAGCAAATCCTCCAGCATGTGTCGCAGTAAGGTTAAACCTGACAACTGGACCAAATTATTCGCCCCCAGATGTACGAGGAGCATATCCGGGCTACCCTTCTGCATAACCAACTTCACCAAAAACGGCAACAAATTGCCCCATCGCACCCCACTCTTTCCCTTGCATGGCACCTCATACCTGCTGCTGTGTAATCCCAGGCTTCATACATAAATCTGCTGATCTGCATCTTTGCCACCCAATGTGCCAATGAATGTCCAACTATCAAAGTCCCCAACTTACTTCTCCCAGGACCACTCACGCACCCTATGATGAAAAGAAAGGGTTAAGATGGAGTATGCTCCCCCATCTATCCACCAAAAAACCACCCCCCTATTTCCACAGATACCATTCACAACATCTCGACCTCCACCTACCTATCCTTCAAATCTAGTTCCAATTTCAATCCAAATGCGTTGCTGCGGTCGCTTCCCCAATTCGAAAGCAGTGTGTCCCAAAATTGGCTGGATTCCACCCCAGATTACATATTGCCTTGCACAGCACTGCCAACAGTTGAAAAGCAGTAACGATTGCCCTTCCTTCATGACAAAAAATTGCCTCCTGCCTGCGCCCAGGCAAAGCCTGAAACCTACACCACTCAGTCACCTGGCATGCCTCAGCACTGCCCCCTTCCTACGGCCATATCCACTTGCCCCTCATTGCCTGGTCCAGCTTGGATTTCCATAGCTATATCCCCAATTGGCCCTGCTCCAAATGTATCTCCCCATGTAACACACTTTCTTGGCCTCTGTGGGCATCCCTCAAAATTCCCAAGTTCACTCCATGCCAGATGAATGCTCCTTCTGGTAGAATCCGCTAAAGGCCTCTACACCAGCCCAATTACTCTCACTCCCTCCACGGCCAAATGTCTGCAGGTACTGGTGTCTTGCTGTCTTCTGCTCCCGGTGCCTAGCTGTGGAATCTCTGCCACTGTGCACGAGATAATGAATCTGCAATATCACTGTTGATATCTGGCACATATTTAGCCTTGGAAATATTGTTCCATTGTAAAGAGCCCAGCAAAAATATTCCAAAAAAATCTCAGGACTCTCAGATTTCGTGCCCAATGTTTGTCCACCAGGTCAACTACTGTCATATTGTCCATGTTAAGTATCACTGTCATCGTTGCTAACTCACCTCCCCTCTCCACCATCAATGCCACTAACAAAGAAAAGAATTCCAAAAGGCAATGCCCCATCCTTGCTGCAACCATTGTGGTGACCACCTATCCGCACACCACCATCTGTCCCAGAACAGACCAAAACCATGTGCTCCAACTGCATCTGACAAAATTTGTACCTGCCAAACTGTAATCCTCCAGAAACATCATCAACACTCCATTGAACTCAACCAAAACAAGTCTTTCACACACATAGATTAGCTCTTACCACCAAAAAAATCTGAACTCCGTGGTGAGGCAAAACCACCCAAAACATAGCCATACCCAAACTCCTGAAAAAGGTCTGTCCACCCTTCACCACTCTGCATGCGAAATTCAAGAAACCCAACAACTTCTACAACAGCCTTGAATCTAGTCTTCATTCCCTGATCACCTCTTCCAAAACTTGTTGAATCTCCTGAGCCTTCGCATGAGACAACCTCGACTCCAGCACTTCCAAGTCCAGTTCAATGCCCAAAAATGTCAACAGCCTACTAAGGCCCTCTGTCTTTTACGCAGCCAGTGGGACTCCCAGGTCCCCTGACAACAACTCAAATTATCTTAGAGTCCTGTGGCAATCATCTAACTCCTTTCTGCTTACGAACAGAAAATCATCCAAGAAATGGGACTCTTCCTGGTGCCCACTCTGCTTTGTAAGCACCCACTGCAAAAAGGTGCTGAATCCTCAAACAAAGAACATGAAATGGCACAGCCCAGGGGCAACGCTGTGTCCACATGAATAGCACCTCCAAATTGCATGCCTAGCAATGGAAAATCCTACAGGTATATGGGCAACAGTCCAAAAGCAGACCTGATATCACACTTCACCGGCTCCGTACCCTGTCCACATGGTCACACCAACTGGATGGCATCATCAACCAAAGCATACACCACTTTAGTGTCTTCTGTGGTGTTAGACTTGGCATCCTTGGCGTGGTCTCCCCTAACTTTTTGCCTCTGCTTCCCAGGTTGTTGATGTGTGCTGGGCTCTGTTTTTGCTGTTTTTGATACTCTGGGCACCTTACCACTGCTAACCAGTGCTAAAGTACAAGTGCCCCTATGTAAAACGTATGTGTAATTGCCTTATCCATGATTGGCATATTTGATTTACTAGTAAATCCCTGGTAAAGTGAACTAGAGGTGCAGAGGGCCTTTAAATCAAATGCTACTAGGGGGCCTGCAGAACTGGTTGTGCAACCCACCTTAGTAGCCCTGTAAACATGGCTCATACCTGCCACTGCAGTGTCTGTGAGTTCATTTTTAAACTGCCAATTCGACTTGGCAAGTGTACCCACTTGCCAGGCCTAAACCGTCTCTTTTAATATATGTAAGGCGCCCCTAAGGTAGGCCCTTGGTAGCCCCATGGGAGGCAGGGTGCAGTGTATGTTAAAGGTGGGACATGTACTGATGTGTGTTGCATGTCCTAACAGTGAAATACTGATAAATTTGTTTTTCACTGTGCAAGGCCTATCTCTCTCATAGGTTAACATGGAGGCTGCCTTTAAATATTATTAAAGTTCAGATTTCCTTTGAGAGCAGATCAAAATTTAGAGTTTGGGGTCTCAGAGCTCACAATTTAAGAATACATCTATCTGTGAAGTTGGTTTTAGATTATGAGGCCCATATTCATACTTTTTTAGCGCCGCATTTACGTCATTTCTTTACGTTAAAGCGGCGCAAACTTGTAAAATACAATTGTATTTTGTAAGTTTGCTTTGTTTTTGCATCAAAAAGTGGCGCAAATGCGGCACTAAAAAAGTATAAATATGGGCCTGAGTTTGAAAATGCCACTTTTAGGAAGTAGGCATGTTCTTGCTTAAACCATTCTGTGACTCTGTCTGTTTGTGGATTTCCTGTCTGGTTCAGTTTTACGCTTGGGCTGTTTGCACCTCTCCTCTAGACAGTGACACAAATGGACCTGGGGTGTAGCCTGCATATTCTGATGAGCCATCTGTGCTAGGAGGGGAGGGAGGAGTGGTCACTCACAACTGAAAGGGCTGTGCCTGCCCTCACACAATGCAGTCTTCAATCCCCTGGTGGGTGTCTGGGGCATGGGCAAAGCAGGATCTTGCAAACAAGAGAGACGTTGCTTTGAAGTTTACCAACTTCAAAGGCAGATGGGGGTATAAGTATTGGACCCAAAACCCCTGCAAATCAGATTACTTCAAGTATTCAAGAGGAACATCTTTCTGGAGAAGATCTGAAGAGCTGAGGAGAAGGGCTAACCTGGCCTGTGACTGTGCTGTGTTGGGCCATCCTACAGTTGTTGCTTCTGCCTGTGCAAGGGGACAGAGACTGGACTTTGTTTTGCATTCCTGCTTGAGCGGTATCTCCAAGGGGTTGGAGTAGAGCTTGCCTCCTGTTTTGAAGCCTCAGGGACAGCAAAGGCCTCACCAACCAGTTCTGAGTCTATATGCTGTGGACTCTAGCTTGCCAGAGGGTGCCATTCCATTTCCTGGGCTCCTGGAAGTGAATTACTGGAAAAAAACCTGTCTAATGATGCCGGACGACTCAGTGCGACTTTGCAAAGGACGCTGCTGCCCAGAACCGCGACGCCGCCTGCCTCGAGGACGAGGACCTCACAGAAGTGCTATGACCCCGACAACCCTGTAGGTGTCAGACCGAGCACACTTCCTCGGGATGTGTATGAAGCTCTACAAGGCCCACCTCCAGATAACTCCAAATCTGAACGCTCTTATAGCACAAATTCTGGGAGCGATCTGATGAGGGCAAGGGTGTGGGATGGGGTCAGCAGGGAAGGAGACTTGTAAGAAAAAATAATCACACAACTCTGAATATACTTGCTATTCATTCATAGCAATTTTGGAAGACTTGTTGATATGAATATGCTAGAGTTGGATTAGTTTTGTCCACTTTACATAAACTTTAGTTCCTTAGGGCTAATATATGTTGTCCTTATCAACGAAGGTAGGATCTGTGCTGCAATTGCCAAATGCGTTCACCCACTCGCATTCATTCATGTAAAACCATCGTTCACACTGATAATCTCAAAATGAACCAAAAGATTTGTAAACCAATATGCATGCAACAATAATGCCAAAATGTCAAGGAGCTTAAGATATTATGTGTTAGTTGTTAGTAACCATTTGTTCTGCAGTAATCACTATGCAACAAGTTAAACGAACCTTGCAAGTGTTTTAGTTCGGGTTAGACACTAATATTCCATGTGTCTTATTGCCAAATCATCTCACCGTACAGAACACGACCTTTTCTGTGATTGCGCATGAAGGAAATCAACTTCCCTATTCCAATTTGCTCTCTGAGGAATGATGAAGGATTCTGCCCAAGAAATCCGAAGTCGGTTTACCGCAACCGCGATAAAACTGGAGGCGATGAGAGGAAGGCTCTTCTCAGCCGAGACCTCTCAGGGAGAGAGGAAAACGGCAACAGGAATCAGCTGACCTTTGAGAGGAATCCAGAAAGAATAGTGAGCATCATTTGCTGGGTGGGGCTGCTTTTATACTTACTACCACACCCAAGATGGTGGCTTGTGTTGCCTGCTGGGAAATGTGGTTTTCCACTGACTACAACAATACGATAGGGAATAAAGCAGCACAATTCTAACACACAGTTATATCAAACAAGAAACATTTATCCTGACAATGCAAGGCAACAATATCATACCATAAGGTGACAAACAGGATCAATAATAAAACGAGCAGCGAGACCATCAGTTGGCTTTGCAGGCTGCTTCATGAGCCTGCCCACAAAATGGTTTGGCACACAATGGTAAGCACGGGTATGCAAGCAACTTAGCTAGGGCAGGCCCTAGATCGCACACCAGCCGTTTTCTGACAGTAGGCTTCACATCGCTGCAGCTGCTGATCCCACCCGACTTCCCTGACTTCGGAGTGTCGTAAGTCTGATGTCCATGACATCCAATGCCCTGTGACATCATCGTGACCCCTTGAGGTTGCCCCGCAGCATTGTGACTTCGACGAATTTCGTGGCTGCCGGAACCAAGGCTCCGAGGTCGCAACTGACACCGGTTCACCTCCACCGCTCTGCAGTAAAGACCTGATGCCGCTGCATGACATCTCTGCCCTTCTGACCAGTAACACTGGAACCAACGCTGCATTAGATCCAACGACGCCTCGCTCCCTGACTCCGTGCACCGGTCCGTTTTCTACTTGTTTGCTAAGTTACTGTACCTGAGGGTCGAACGACTCCGTGAACGGCGCCATTGACGTTGCATTGTAGGAAATTACTCTGTCATGATGCCGCTTAGTGCCAACTGACTGAGCCGGGGCTCCCCTTTCTTCTTTCTTTTAGACCTGGCCGTCAATAGATTCCCCTCCCAGGGCATGACTTCTGCCCATGTCCTGGGCAGCTCAACGTGAACAAGTGTGCAGCTTCTCCTGCTGAGCCCTGCATGACTCTTGACCTTATAGTAATCCTCCAGCCGCCTCATGTACTATTGATGCAGGGAGGTTATGCAACCTCCCAGATGCTTTATTTTTAGCTGCAGTGGGAGGTGTGCTCCTTCCTCACCCTAACCCTCCCTTCTTTCCCCTGGGCTTCCCCCATGAGGGAGAACATGCTGTGGTCGCAGCCGCTACACCGTCCATCGTGGCCTGCGTAGGGGGGCTCATACTAGCCCAGGCCTGGTCAAGAACACCAGGCCTGAGTAGATCCACACACCCGGCAGCATTGAGTATGTGCAGGGCGTCTCTCACCTCCTAATCTTGTTTCACGCTTCGCTCGTGGTGCGCTAAACTCCCTGACAGCTTTTCATCCCTCACCATACAGTTTTCTAGCCCTACACCCCGGCAGTGTGCACTGGATAGATGTAGTGAGAAAATGGGCCGGTCAGAGCAACGTCCTGACTACGTGAAACAGAAGAAAGACTCACCAAGGTCTTCAGACAAAAAAGAAAAGAAGTCCCCACAACAAAAGCCACAGTTTAAAAAGAAAAGGGTGGCAGCACTGTCAATTAAAAATGCCAATAAACTTGAGAACATTACTGAAGAACAAGATGTGGAAGGTGACACTACTAGACAGCGTGGCAGAAGTCATGATATTTCACCAGAGTCTGAAAGATCATCTGGATGCAACAGCAACTGGCGACTTTATTGCAATTGAGACCGTGGATGGGTGCGTTCTCCCACCCAACAGGGTTTATGATTTAAACATTCGAATTGAGGGAGACACAGAGCGCACCATCAATGTAATATTCTGGGATGAACTTAGTTGTTATATCCTACTGGCCGAAAGGGACTGGCCCCCTGAGAAGGTCCGTTTGCTCCCTCATGGGGAAGATGTAATTTTGCCTTCTTTCTCTGATCTTGTTCCAGAAGCGGTATAACAAGCCTACGCTGTCAACCGGGCTTTAGCACAGGCACCTGCACTATACTGCAACAATGTATGTTAGGATAAAGATTCTAGTTACCATGTAATACCGACTAGGTCTACACCCCAGCCTCAGCCACAATATCCTGTTAAACATCAAGCCAAAGCTCCGGTGAGGGAGATTCTCACTCAGCTTGAGTACCAGGGTGTAATTGAGCTCTGTGTCTCTGCAACGAATAACCCGTTATTCCCCATTGCGAAACTTGACCGTTCATACAGAATAGTCTTAGATGACAGACACTTAAACAGTCATACTCACACATACGCAATACAAAATTCACACAACGCTTGGCCAAGATGTGGTGGCTTCTGCTGCAACTCAGCACAAACAGACGACATTGTCTACTATGAGCCTCCACACAAAGTGGATCCATCCACCAATAAAGCACTGGCTCCTGTGTTTGTAGAAACTGCTTCTGGTTATTTCATCGACCTTGATGACTTTTCTTTGACTTCATCCACACCTGAAATCGTTTTTAAGACATGCAAGCTGTACATATGGCTTAAAAATAACTATTTAATTTATCCATGGAATTACCTGTGGATATTTCTGACATTGCTTGCCTTTCTATTGTGGATTGATGTTGTGACTGATTTCTTTTTCCTTATAAATTATCATTATCTTCCTGAATGCTCTTCTGTCGAGCCAGTAGATGAAGTTCTAACTCCATATCTTTCCTCACCTAAGGTCCGAAGAGACTTGTCCCTTGTAAACATTTCAGCAGTACCAATTCCAGATGGGATTGTTTGGGACAAAGTTCCATTTGATATATACAGGCCTACTGAGGTCACTCAAAATCCATAAGTCTTTCAAATCTCAATGACTGATGTAATTAACTCTGGTGTTGTTTCTGATGACTGGGATGTTCAAGCAGTTGATTCCACGCTAGCTGATTTGCAGCATAACACTGAATTTGAAAGTGATGATGTGTACACTAACACTAAGAATTATGGGGAAATGTTCTGTTATAATAACTGGGGACATTACTACCTACACCAAGCAACTAGACACAGATCAGTATTTAATTATATACAGTAGGAACACTGTTCAACTCCTCCTGTGGGGAGCACAAAACAATATTCAGATAAATTCAAATATTTCTCTGGGAATGAAATTAAGAATGCAGAATCATACTATTTCAAGTTACTGCCTTCTAAAATTAGGAACATTTTGCTAACAAACACAACATTGATTTATTCAGATTCCTTTGTTTCCCGACTTGCAGTTGAAGGATGCAAATAATGGAAGAACACTATAGATTTAAAGAATGTATGGGGAACACATGATTTGCAAACTTAGGGTAAGGAAGCTTTATTTAGAGCCTGCCTTATTCCTGTCCAAATGATCTTTATAAATGACAAAAATCAACAGACATCCTGTCTAGGGTTAGCAAAAATAAAAGAAATGAATGCGTCCAGTATCCCTACACCGGCAAAATTCACCAATTGGCAGTCCTTTCTGAACATCACCGAGGAAAAACTAGATGCAAAGGCTCAGGCTGGTACCTCTAATTCTTCACTTTCCAGGCCCGGCAGGTGGTTATTGTGGCCAGTAGACACAAATGGGTGTCAGGTGCATTTTCTTTAATTCCTCAGGGGGTTTCAAGATTAGCCAGCCGGACCCTTGCTTTGTCTCAGGGCCAACACTCGGGTATAGTTACTACATACAGTGTGGGTAAACTGTGCAAACAAAGGTTGCGGACTAACATCTTATCAGCAGTAAAAAACATCTTAAAACTCTATCTGAAAACATAGACTTACAAGATTTCTTGTTAGGTCCCAGAAAGCCACGCTCTAAAAGATTCATCTATACCATATACAATAAGATCTGGAAGCTTTCTCAAATGAAAGCAGCTGCGCATTTAAGGCAGATAGATAAAGAAAATTTGGAAAATGCTTTAGCTGTTGTCGATAATGGCATGAATACTCTGTCCAACAGGATATAATCCCTAAATAACACATTGTCATCTGCAATAGACATCTTTCAAAATGACGTCCTTTTTATACTATGGACTGAGTCAACTGTGTTCCATAATGCAGTTGGGTTGGACACTTCAGATTCTAAAAAATGGCCGTGTTCCATGGAAATACATTAACAGTAGTGACTTGTTTGCTGCTTTTAATTTATCCAAGGAACAACAGACAATGGCTAAAAGGAATGCGAGTTTCACCATGCTTCATATAGAAAAGTTAGAAAACTTGCCTTTCACGGTTGCAGAAAGTCCATCAACAGTATGGCTTGTGCATGGCATTATAAATCTGCCCATTTCCACCTTTTGTCTTTGGAAATGCTTGAGACATCCTGCCATGAGCAGATATGAGTGGTTAGGCAATAGCTATATTAAAGAAGAGTGGGAGTTGTCCTTTGAATATAAATGTTTGAACGGCAAAACAGAGATCTTTCTCAGCGGAAGCGAATGTGAGACTACTGTTAGTCATTCAATGATTTGCAAACAGGTGTCCCTTCATGGCCTTCGCAATGCGTGGGTCACAAACTTGGCCTGTTTGCTGAAGGGTACTCCCATCCCTTTGATTCAGCCAGCATTTCATATACTTTCTAATGGAAGTTATGTGGTCCTGAACGAACAAAGCTGTTACGGTATGCGACCAGCAATTGCCTACGCAATTTCAGTCTCTAATATTGTAATGTGTTGCGGACATGTTTTGTTCGCCCATCATGCAAGAGACAAGAGTAGCAGAACTGTGGCCTCAACTTGATACTACTAATGTAAATTATGACAAGCTAAGCAGAATAAAGGCGTTACTGTTCCAGAAACAATTTGCGTTAACATCGGCTAGAGAGACGTTTTCTCTCTAGATAGCAAGATCATAAGCCATGATTCAATCCCTATTAAATACCAACTTTCACAAGCATTTTGGAGAGCTGGTATCCAGAATATTCAACCCTTTAAGCACTTCAAGGATTGTGCAAAGTTTGCCAATGTTGCCTTTAACTTTGGCCTGCTGTGCTTGTCATGGTCGACATTTTGTCTCTTTGTATGTTTTTAGCTATTTTTAACTAGTTTTAATTTGGTTTTAATTATATTTTAATATGATTTTAGCTTGTTTTAGTCCAGAGCATTTTAGCTTGGGTTCATTCACCTTCTCCATTATTATAGCATTATACTTGTTACTGCAATGGGGAGGGTGTAGTGGATCCTATTTAGTTTTAATGGGAATCAGGAGTTTAACCTAACCTTCTGGCTTGCAGGCCTGTGCCCCCGTCACCTAGTGGCTTTTAACCTACTTATATGATACCAAAGAGGGAGAAGGAGGTTTTGGAAGAGCTGAGACTGTCCTCCTTATAGCCTATATAACATTACAAAAAGGACCAGCCCAAAAAAGATTCCACAGGGTGGACAAGGGAAAGGAAAGAGATTTTTTTTGTGTAGAAAAACCCTCACCCACCCGGGTTAACCTTTGGTGGCATGCTCCATCATTGGGTTTCCTCCTGTTCTGCTATAGAATAGGGTGTGCTACGACTAACGGAGTACAAGGGAGCACTGATGTAGTTTCATCAACGTGAATTTTGAGAGGGATAGGAGTGGTGGTGTCTTAGGTGAGTTAAGAATACCTGCCTCTGGGTACTATTACTAATTTATTATGTGTCACAGGGGCGGTATGGTTAAAAAGGGGCATCGGAGGTGGGGTGTACTATGTACCTTACCTCCTAGCCTTTTTGTAATGTTTTAACCTACTTAGCCTGCTCTGTTTTAGCAAATGTTTTTAAATTAATTCTTCCAAGATTGCTGCTGTGTTTATAGTTAGGAAGATGTTTCGGTTTCATGTTATCAGTGCCACTCTGTGAAGGCGTCACTATCAGCGTCAAAGACAAACGAGATACGTAGGTATTCACATCATGTACTTTCCCACTTATGTGTGACAGTAACATATTTTACCTTTTCAGGGTATTGTTTATATAATTGCTGCCCCAAGCATGCTTTCTTATCTTTTGTTTGGGAACATACCTGTGTCAGGGGTTCTACAAGATCTGTATAAATACATCTCACGCAGACAGGGTTATCAGAGGGATTCCTACCATATGCCATCAACGCTATCTATGCGCTCAGAGATCCCATAGCAAAAAAAGATCCAGAATCCTTCCTGGAGGTGAACTGATGATGTACTAGAGCGTAATCTGTACCTGACTGTGACGCGCGGGTTCTATCTTCCTCTCCTGGAGGCACAGAGTAGAAGTTTCTCCCTTTATGAAGCACCTGTAAGCTCTGCCCGCTGAGCCACGCCCCGTCCACCCTCGAAGTAGGTAAAGGAATTCCCGCCTTTTACCAGGATGATGGACAGCTTTCCAAAACGACCCCACTGCGTTTACCGCCGTTTCCGGTGGTGCGTTTGTTGATGCGCAGAAGCACGAGGACATCTCCACAAAGACGCACTAGTAACAATAACATTGCCAAAGGCACACAAGGTTGCTGGAGACGTTTACCCCGTGGCCCATCACGTACCCCTAGTGTACAATATAAACAGGGTGTATAAAACATGCTAGTAATGCTTACTGACATACTCGTAGAAAATACTCCGGTTGTGTAGGCCACAATGCTCATTTTACAGAAACTAAACCTCAAAGGAAGCACTTACCAATATAAACGTAGCAGGTGCCGCAGTCGAAGCTCAGCTTCTGGAAAGGACAAGCCACCCTGGCTCTTGGGCTTGGCAATGATGTAGCACGGCTGTGCGCTCAGAGATCCCATAGCAGAGGAAGATCTGGAGTCCTTCCTGGAGGTGAACTGATGGTGTGCTGGAGCGTGGTCTGTGTCTGACTGTGACGCGCGGGTTCTATCTTCCTCTCCTGGAGACACAGAGTAGAAGGATCCCCCTTTATAAAGCACCTGTAAGCTCCGCCCGCTGAGCCACGCCCGTCCACCCTCGAAGTAGGTAAAGGAATTCCCGCCTCTTACCAGGATGATGGACAGCTTTCCAAAACGACCCCACTACGTTTTACCGCCGTTTCCGGTGGTGCGTTGTTGATGCGCAGAAGCACGAGGACATCTCCACAGAGACGCACTAGTAACAATAACATTGCCAAAGGCACACAAGGTTGCTGGAGACGTTTACCCCGTGGCCCATCACGTACCCCTAGTGTACAATATAAACAGGGTGTATAAAACATGCTAGGTAACGCTTACTGACATACTCGTAGAAAATACTCCGGTTGTGTAGGCCACGATGCTCATTTTACAGAAACTAAACCTCAACAGGAAGCACTTACCAATATAAACGTAGCAGGTGCCGCAGTCGAAGCTCAGCCTCTGGAAAGGACAAGCCACCCTGGCTCTTGGGCTTGGCAAGGATGAAGCACGGCTGTGCGCTCAGAGACCCCATAGCAGAGGAAGATCTGGAGTCCTTCCTGGAGGTGAACTGATGGTGTGCTGGAGCGTGGTCTGTGTCTGACTGTGACGCGCGGGTTCTATCTTCCTCTCCTGGAGACACAGAGTAGAAGGTTCTCCCTTTATGAAGCACCTGTAAGCTCCGCCCGCTGAGCCACGCCCCGTCCACCCTCGAAGTAGGTAGGGGAATTCCCGCCTCTTGCCAGGATGACGGACAGCTTTCAAAAACGACCCCACTGCGTTTACCGCCGTTTCCGGTGGTGCGTTGTTGATGCGCAGAAGCACGAGGACATCTCCACAGAGACACACTAGTAACAATAACATTGCCAAAGGCACACAAGGTTGCTGGAGACGTTTACCCCGTGGCCCATCAGGTACCCCTAGTGTACAATATAAACGGGGCGTATAAAACATGCTAGGTAACGCTTACTGACATACTCGTAGAAAATACTCCGGTTGGTTCGGTCACGATGCTCATTTTTACAGAAACTAAACCTCAACAGGAAACACTTACCAATATAAACGTAGCAGGTGCCCCAGTTGAAGCTCAGCTTCTGGAAAGGACAAGCCACCCTAACTCTCGGGCTTGGCAAAGATAAAGCAAGGCTGTGCGCTCAGAGATCCCATAGCAAAAAAAGATCCAGAATCCTTCCTGGAGGTGAACTGATGATGTACTAGAGCGTAATCTGTACCTGACTGTGACGCGCGGGTTCTATCTTCCTCTCCTGGAGGCACAGAGTAGAAGGTTCTCCCTTTATGAAGCACCTGTAAGCTCCGCCCGCTGAGCCACGCCCCGTCCACCCTCGAAGTAGGTAGGGAATTCCCGCCTCTTGCCAGGATGACGGACAGCTTTCCAAAACGACCCCACTGCGTTTACCGCCGATTCCGGTGGTGTGTTGTTGATGCGCAGAAGCACGAGGACATCTCCACAGAGACGCACTAGTAACAATAACATTGCCAAAGGCACACAAGGTTGCTGGAGACGTTTACCCCGTGGCCCATCACGTACCCCTAGTGTACAATATAAACAGGGTGTATAAAACATGCTAGGTAACGCTTACTGACATACTCGTAGAAAATACTCCGGTTGTGTAGGCCACGATGCTCATTTTACAGAAACTAAACCTCAACAGGAAGCACTTACCAATATAAACGTAGCAGGTGCCGCAGTCGAAGCTCAGCCTCTGGAAAGGACTAGCCACCCTGGCTCTTGGGCTTGGCAAGGATGAAGCACGGCTGTGCGCTCAGAGACCCCATAGCAGAGGAAGATCTGGAGTCCTTCCTGGAGGTGAACTGATGGTGTGCTGGAGCGTGGTCTGTGTATGACTGTGACGCGCGGGTTCTATCTTCCTCTCCTGGAGACACAGAGTAGAAGGTTCTCCCTTTATAAAGCACCTGTAAGCTCCGCCCGCTGAGCCACGCCCGTCCACCCTCGAAGTAGGTAAAGGAATTCCCGCCTCTTACCAGGATGATGGACAGCTTTCCAAAACGACCCCACTACGTTTTACCGCCGTTTCCGGTGGTGCGTTGTTGATGCGCAGAAGCACGAGGACATCTCCACAGAGACGCACTAGTAACAATAACATTGCCAAAGGCACACAAGGGTGCTGGAGACGTTTACCCCGTGGCCCATCACGTACCCCTAGTGTACAATATAAACAGGGTGTATAAAACATGCTAGGTAACGCTTACTGACATACTCGTAGAAAATACTCCGGTTGTGTAGGCCACGATGCTCATTTTACAGAAACTAAACCTCAACAGGAAGCACTTACCAATATAAACGTAGCAGGTGCCGCAGTCGAAGCTCAGCCTCTGGAAAGGACAAGCCACCCTGGCTCTTGGGCTTGGCAAGGATGAAGCACGGCTGTGCGCTCAGAGACCCCATAGCAGAGGAAGATCTGGAGTCCTTCCTGGAGGTGAACTGATGGTGTGCTGGAGCGTGGTCTGTGTCTGACTGTGACGCGCGGGTTCTATCTTCCTCTCCTGGAGACACAGAGTAGAAGGTTCTCCCTTTATGAAGCACCTGTAAGCTCCGCCCGCTGAGCCACGCCCCGTCCACCCTCGAAGTAGGTAGGGGAATTCCCGCCTCTTGCCAGGATGACGGACAGCTTTCAAAAACGACCCCACTGCGTTTACCGCCGTTTCCGGTGGTGCGTTGTTGATGCGCAGAAGCACGAGGACATCTCCACAGAGACACACTAGTAACAATAACATTGCCAAAGGCACACAAGGTTGCTGGAGACGTTTACCCCGTGGCCCATCAGGTACCCCTAGTGTACAATATAAACGGGGCGTATAAAACATGCTAGGTAACGCTTACTGACATACTCGTAGAAAATACTCCGGTTGGTTCGGTCACGATGCTCATTTTTACAGAAACTAAACCTCAACAGGAAACACTTACCAATATAAACGTAGCAGGTGCCGCAGTCGAAGCTCAGCTTCTGGAAAGGACAAGCCACCCTGGCTCTTGGGCTTGGCAAGGATGTAGCACGGCTGTGCGCTCAGAGATCCCATAGCAGAGGAAGATCTGGAGTCCTTCCTGGAGGTGAACTGATGGTGTACTGGAGCGTAATCTGTATCTGACTGTGACGCGCGGTTTCTATCTTCCTCTCCTGGAGACACAGAGTAGAAGGTTCTCCCTTTTTGAAGCACCTGTAAGCTCCGCCCGCTGAGCCACGCCCCATCAACCCTCGAAGTAGGTAGGGGAATTCCCGAATCTTGCCAGAATGATGGACACCTTTCCAAGGCGACCCCACTGCGTTTGCCGCCGACTCGCGTGGTGCGTTGTTGATGCGCAGGGGCGCGAGGACATCTCCGCGGGGACGCACTAGTGGCAATGACATTGCCGGGGGCACACAAGGTTGCTGAAGACGTTTTGCCCCCGTGGCCCATCACGTACCCTAGTGTACAATGTGGACGCGGCAGATGCCGCGGTTGAAGCTCACCTTCTGGAAAGGACGGCCCACCCTGGCTCTTGGGCTTAGCAGGGATGGGGCGGGGCGGGGCTGTGCGCTCAGAGATCCCATGGCGGAGGGGATCTGGAATCCTTCCTGGAGGTGAGCTGATGATGTGCTGGAGCGTGGTCTGTGTCTGACTGGGATGCGCGGTTTCTGTCTTCCTCTGCTGGAGACACAGAGTGGAGGGTTTCTCCCTTTGTGGAGCACCTGTGGGCTCCGCCCGCTGGGCCACGCCCCGTCCACCCTCGAGGTAGGTGGGGGAGTTCCCGCCTTTTTACCAGGATGATGGATGGACGACTAAGTATTTTTTACCCATGTTTCTAATTATGTATTGTATGTGCAGATGTGTGTGTATAGTCATGTGTGTGTGTGTGTATAAATATATATATATATGTGTATATGTTGTTTCTGTGCCTGGCATGTTTCTATGAATTTCTGCTCTCTTTTTATCACACTTATCTACTCATCGCTCTTATGTCATGTCTCTATCAAACTATCCTCCATTCTCACTCGGACTCATCCCAAATCCATTCGACCACTTCCATCTCCTAAATATCTCTGCCTAAGCTCATCCCTCCACCCCCACATCTAACTCACCAAACCTCACTCTACCTCTGTGACCTCCCACACAACCCTACTAAATTCTCCTGCATTCATCTCACCCTGCTACTATGCTCTCCCTAACCCTTCCACATCCTCTTTCCCCTCCGCCCCCCTTTTATTCATCTCAAGCCTTTCGATCGAGCAAATGAAGGACAAACTCCCAATTAACACTTCTGGATTTCTTTCCTCCTCCACCCCTCCATTACTCCAGTCAATCTAACTAACAAACTCTCATATCCGCAACTCAAATTAACTCATAATAATACTAAAACTGTACTCCTTATTAAATTATACTAATCCATCACTAATTCTTGTTGGGTACCGGAGTAGCGTGCTACTCATCGAAAAGCGCTTCGACGCCTCGTCAGGGGTAGTAAGCGCTATATAAATACGATTACAATTACAATTACAATTACATGTCACCTTGATGCAGACCCAATCTTCGTGTCCAAACAGAGTCTGATCTAGAGACCTCATTCCAAGGTAGTGAGGGTTGGGGGGTCTTTTCATGGACATGGTTCTGGCAGATTAGGTTTATCACACTTAGCTCTCTTTAGGTTAGAGATTAGATTTATTATGCAAGGGCATTAGGGCCTATTTCACATCTATCTCACATCTCATGTTTTTGCAAGATGGTGTGAGTCTTTGTATTCATGACTCTAATTTTTACAATTCTGTTTCTTGCATTGCTTATTATCCTAATCATTGCAGCTCATCCAATTTACAGTAGATTGCTGTCTTGTTAATAAAACCTATTGAAAACTTCACTGCATCTCCTTCATTGCCTGTGTGTAACTGAGACTTGTTGCTTAGGTGAGAAAAGGGTAATCTGCATTTAACCACGACTCCCCTGAGATGCTGTTCTCATGAGTCCATGCGTAAAGGCTGCCACAAATCACCTTTTACTGTTTGGGTTTTTGGTGAGGTACTGCTTGTGAGCAGGGAGGATTGGGACGACCATTGCAACTTGTTGTAGGATTGGCTTAGTGGCCTACAAACAAAAGTGCTATCATCCCTAAACCAGCAGTCTTGTCTAGAGTAAGAGTCCAACTACGACAACAGCTCCTGCCAGGTGTGCTATGAAGCATCCCCCTTGACCCCAAGCTAAGTGCAGCTTATCTAAATGCTTGTGCTATGATAAATCACAAACAGGATTGCATGATCCCTTGTCTAACTACAACATTAATGGTCTACCTCTAAGTGAAGCATAGTTGACTGATACGCATACATTGGATATCTTATTTTCAGAATAGATTGGATAGCAAATTTGGTGTTCGGGTAGCTGTAATTGTAAGAGACAGTATTCCACTGGGCAACAGGAAAGCTTTATCAAGGATATTGAAATATCGTTGGTTGTGCTGAAGCGTGTCTCCTTTACTTAGTCGACCCTGCTTACCTATCACCATCTTACCTATCACCATCCAGAAATTGCTTGCAACAGTTAGTGATTTGTGACTTTAACTGCTACTTGGAGAACAACACTCTATAATCTTTATTTAAGTGATCACAAAACACACTAGGAAAGGAATGCCCTGGATAGTGTGCGGTACTGTGATTTCCCATTGAGCACTCCATTTGTTTCCCCCTGTCCTCGGTCTGACCACTACATTGATAAACTATGAATTTCTTTAATGAAAGCAAAGCAAATCCAAAATATCTAGGGTTTCCTGTCTGAGATGTACTAGAGGTAATGTAGCAGCCAAGTTGAACTCACTTAAAGAGGTGTGTTTAAAACAACAAAATTTTGTGGAGTCTCAATGCAGTGCACTCAGAGTGGTTAGTTAACACTGCTATGTGGTTTCCTATGACTTAGTACTGCCCAAAATGTAACATCATCACCTTGAATATGAGTAGATCAGACCATAAAATGATTAATCAAAAGACAAGTTTACAAAATGATTAGTTGTTTACAACAGATTATTTTTTTCGGTCAGATAATCTTATAACTCTAAAATAATTAAGATGTCTTCAAATACACAGAAGGAAGAAATTAGTATTTACAATTGTTACTGAGCTTTCAGATGTGTCTTAAATTACTCAGTCTTTCTGCGAGCTGTTGAACTCGATTTTATGGAAAGGTCATCAATACTAATTAGACCTGATTCTCAAATCAGTTTTGTTAGACCTGGCATCCTTGGGATGGTTTTCCCCCTAACCTTTAGCCTTCAACCCTCTTGTTAGCTTCTTTGTTTTTGCTGACTTAAGGACTTTGCACACTTTACCACTTCTAATCAGTGCTAAAGTGATTGTGCTCTCTTCTTAAAACATGGTAGAACTGGCTTATACCTAATTGGCATGTTTTATTTATGTGTAAGTCCATAGTAAAGTGGCTCTACCTGTGCCCAGGGCCTGTAAATTAAATGCTACTAGTTGGCCTGCAGCATAATTGTGCGTTCACACTTAAGTAGTCCTTTTAACGTGTCTCAGGCCTGCCATTGCAGCATGTGTAGGCAGTTTTAAACTGCCATTTCAACCTGGCAAAATAAACCTTTTACAGGACCTACATCTTCCTCTTTAATACATGTGTCACCCTAGGGTAGGCCCTAAATAGCCCAGGGAGCAGTAGATCTAAAAAGATGGAAATTTACTTTTAACTTTTACATACCCTGGTAGTGAAAAACTCTCACATTTGTTTTTCACTACTCCAAGTCCTGTCTCTCCGGATAGGATGACATTGTGTTAATTTATTTCATTTAGTATGTGATAATTGTCAATTGGGAACAGGTAGGAATGTGGAATCTGGTGTCTAAAGATTTGTAATTTAAAACCCTCCTAAATGGAAAGTCAGATTTCAAGCCACAGTTCTGGAAAGGCCACTTTTAGAAAGTTGGCATTTTCTTGTCCCAACCATTTGATGCCTGTAGCCTGAGTCCCGAGACCAGGTGTAGCTGACAGTTGACCTTTGTGTATTGCTCCCAGGCATTGAGACAAAGGAGGATAGTACCTCACAGGATGGGCCTTCTGTGACCTGATGAGAGGGAGGAGCTGTTACCTACCACCCTTGCACATCACAAAGCCTTTACCCAGCACTCTCACAAAGAGTTTTGACACTATTACTTTGTACCTCCAGACAAACTAGGGCATGGGCAGAGAGGCAGGAAATCCCAATCACCTCTGGAGTGGAAACCTCCAGAACCTTCTCTTACTTCTAAGTAGACACCAGGTAGAAATAACAGACCCTCATACCCAGCTGTTCAGTACACCTCTGGACCTGTAGACGATTCACAAGGACAGCAGTGCTGCTCTGCACAAAAGAATGCTACTCAGTTGCCCTGCTGTTTTGGTGCCTAAATAAAAGAACAGAACCTGCATTTGGATCCCAGGACACAGAGGCCCTCATTCTGACCTTGGCGGTCGGCGGAGAGGCGGCGGTCGGACCGCGAACAGACCGGCGGTATTAAAAATGGCATTCTGACCGCGGCGGTCCCCGTCGCGACCGACCGCCACTTCCCCACTCCGACAGCCACGGCGGTCATGACCGACGGGCTGGAGTCTGCGCACTCCGGTCCGGCGGTCGACCCAAGACCGCCAACGCTATCATGACCCTGCTTACCGCCGCGGTTTCTTGCGTTCGGGAACCGCCATGCGAACCATGGCGGTAGGCACTATCGGGGCCAGGGAATTCCTTCCCTGGCACTGATAGGGGTCTCCCCCACGCCCCACTGCCCCCCCGAGTCCTCCCCCCACACCCTCCACCCCCCTGCCACCCCCCAGAGGTGGTACGAACCCCCTCCCCACCCCGACATGCACATACATGCACCCCGACATGCACACACCCCCAACATGCACATATACACACCCCCTACACACACACATACACAACGGGGACACATACCCGCACACATACATGCCGACATGCGCACCCGCCGAACTACACACATTGCCCATAGGCACAGCAGCAATCCCCGCCCGCATGCACGCACTCACACACCCCCTCTACACACTCCCACGCACACCCCCATGCACGCACACATCACACAACACCCCCCCACCCCCTCCCCTCACGGACGATCAACTTACCTTGTGCGTTGGTCCTCCGGGAGGCGACGGGAGCCATAGGGACGTGACCGCCAACAGAAGACCGCCAACAGAAGACCGCCACACAGAAATGTGGGTCGTAATTCTGGGGGCGGTGTTCTGCTGGCGTGGCGGTGGAGGTTGACCAGTCTCCACTTTCCCGCCGACCGCCAGTGTGGCTGCTGGCGGTATTCCGGCGGAACGCTCCCAGCGGTCGGAATACGCGCAGCGGCATACCGGCGCGGTCGGCGGTCTTTACCGCGGCGGTAACTCGGCGGTCTTGCGAAAAGACCGCCAAGGTCAGAATGAGGGCCAGAGTGACTTCAAGATAATGTACCACATTTTACTGCATTTTAAAATATTCTCTTTTCCCACAATGCTTTTCAGTGTTTCATACTCTTTTATGGGACTGAATTGGGAGTAATGGATTAAAGCTAAATGCCGAGAAAATGGAGACAATATTTTTCGATTGAAAAATTGATCTTTGGCTGGACAGTTACTGAGCAAGTGAAACAAGTCCTCTGCTAACACTTTCATCTGTAGTAAAGAGTCTCAAAGTGAAATGTGATACCTCCTAATGTTTTTCCATCAGGTCTCTTATGTTGTCTACTCATGTTTTTCCATCTTAAATTTTGAGAAAACCAGTACCCTGAGGATGGAAAAAGGTTGTTCTTAAACCACATTTGGCTCCAGACTTTATTGTGCTGATGCACTTTATGTGGGCTTTCCCATCACTCTTTTGAAAGGACTCCAAGTGGGACAGAATCCATGAATAGGCTGATTTTGAAGGGACCCCATCCCTTTTGTGAATGGTAGCAAAAATGTTTTTAAAGAGCAGATAGTAGTCCCACGGACCACTGCCTACTCTTAAAAAATGAGAAGAAAACTTTTTCTTTTTCTATTTGAAAAGCATCCCATTTTCCAATGGAAAATGGGCTGCATTTAAAACAAATTGCTTTATTTAAAAGCAAACACCGACTTTTTGGTTTGCTGTCCCCAGCAGGCCACCATCCCTGTATTTTTACCCATTCCCAATGGGTAACAAATTTCGACCTGCCTCATGAAAATTGATGACGCAGGTCAATTGTGACCCCATTGGAATCGCTAAATGTGTCTGTGACACATTAGTACATTTCCTTTTGTGACTTGCAAATTGCAAGTCGCAAAAATTCACAATTTGTGAGTAACAAAAGTAAATGGTTGTACATCTGGTCCCTGAGCAGAATCGACATTCTCTTAAAAAGGGCCTCTTCAAGTAGACTTTACTTACATTGACTCTTTTATACTTAAATTAATTCCAAATGCTGCTCCCACCACTTAATGCCAAGAAACTATTTGGTGAATGTGTGCTCTAAAAGTTACATTAGCATATAGATTAGTATATATTTACTATTCCTAATTTCACATGTAGGTGTGCTCAGAAAAATACATAAAACTGTTCATATAATGGTATGACGCTGACTTTTTGTCTTTACTATCCTCGCTGAATCAAACATCAGGACAATAGGGTAGATCTTATTAGACACAATTATAATTTCAGGGTTCCTTATAACACTTCTTGGTTAAATTACAACATTTCTTAGATATATAATTATGCAAGTAAATACGTTTACTATTTGATTAATTTAATCTCTTATGCTATACCACTGTAAGTGCAATCTGTAGCATCTCACTCAGCCTGGGTAACAGCCAATGACTAGGCCACACACAGAGTTAAAAATCTCACGTCTTTATTCCTCTGCTTGTACCTGTGAACTCCAACATTCTAAGCTAAGCTTTCATCTGCTGGAAGTCAGAAAGGTTCAGTTCTAAATCATGCAAGACACTATGGGGATCATTCCAACCCTGGCGGTCGGTGTTAAAGCGGCGGCTAACCCGCCAACAGGCTGGCGGTTAAAAAAATGGAATTCTGACCCTGGCGGAAACCGCCAACAGAGACCGCCACTTTAACACTCCGACCGCCACGGCGGGACAAACAAACAGCGCGGCGGTCACCGCCAACAGACAGGCGGGAGTCAATGTACCGCCCACCGTATCACAACCCACCAATCCGCCACTTTTTCCGGGGCAGTAGCCCCGCCGATAAAAACACAGCGGAAACAGCCATTTCAAATGGAAAACGCTCACCTCCATACACCCCACGAGGAATCTGGACAGCATGGAACCCGAACTACACATCCTACCAGCTATTGTATTCCTGCTCCTCTACCAGGAGCACGAACGCCGGCGCAGAAGACAACGGTGAGTACTGCACCTACGACACAGGGGAGGGGGGAGGAGAAAATATTATGGGCACACATACGCGACACACCGACCACCACCCTCACCCACTACAACACACACATCAATGCATAACAATACATCACTGTTACAACCCCCAAACCCCACGGAAGAATGCAAAGACAAAAGGAAATGATCATCAACAGTCGAATATGTTGTATTATTGGCTTATAAAAATATCACACATTTAAAACTAATATATACATAAATATTAAAAGTCCGATAATTTTAGCAGTCATTGTCCGTGGACCACTGGGCCCAAATCACATGGGCAAGGCCCACACAGGATACCTGACACCAACGGAGAGAACACTGCAGGGGCATCAGATAGAAAAACTACAGGCACCTCAGGCGGAAGGGAAGGGGGGGCACCTCAGCCACATGAGTACACGACGCCAGATCCACGAAGGGCCTCCATGGCCACTGTCCCATCCTGGGGAGTGCAAAGCCACAGTCTCTCAAGTCTATACAGTGGGTGTGTTGCCCACTGTACCATCCTGGGGAGTGCAAAGCCACAGTCTCTCAAGTGGATGACAGTGTCCACTGGTTCTGGAGGGGGACTGGTGCCCAGAGTGCTTCGTGCAGCCCTGCCCGACACAGATGCGGCACTGCCCCTTCCGCCAATGGGCCAGCGGTTCTTGAGATGAAGGGCCCAGTGCAGCGGTGCTTGAGACGGCGGTGCCCTGTTCAGCGGTGCTTGAGACGGCGGTGCCCTGTTCAGCGGTGCTTGAGATGAAGGGCCCAGTGCAGCGGTGCTTGAGACGGCGGTGCCCTGTTCAGCGGTGCTTGAGATGAAGGGCCCAGTTCAGCGGTGCTTGAGATGGCGGTGCCCTGTTCAGCGGTGCTTGAGATGAAGGGCCCAGTTCAGCGGTGCTTGAGACGGCGGTGCCCTGTTCAGCGGTGCTTGAGATGAAGGGCCCAGTTCAGCGGTGCTTGAGACGGCGGTGCCCTGTTCAGCGGTGCTTGAGATGAAGGGCCCAGTGCAGCGGTGCTTGAGACGGCGGTGCCCTGTTCAGCGGTGCTTGAGACGGCGGTGCCCTGTTCAGCGGTGCTTGAGACGAAGGGCCCAGTTCAGCGGTGCTTGAGATGAAGGGCCCAGTGCAGCGGTGCTTGAGACGGCGGTGCCCTGTTCAGCGGTGCTTGAGACGGCGGTGCCCTGTTCAGCGGTGCTTGAGATGAAGGGCCCAGTGCAGCGGTGCTTGAGACGGCGGTGCCCTGTTCAGCGGTGCTTGAGATGAAGGGCCCAGTTCAGCGGTGCTTGAGACGGCGGTGCCCTGTTCAGCGGTGCTTGAGACGGCGGTGCCCTGTTCAGCGGTGCTTGAGACGGCGGTGCCCTGTTCAGCGGTGCTTGAGATGAAGGGCCCAGTGCAGCGGTGCTTGAGACGGCGGTGCCCTGTTCAGCGGTGCTTGAGATGAAGGGCCCAGTTCAGCGGTGCTTGAGACGGCGGTGCCCTGTTCAGCGGTGCTTGAGATGAAGGGCCCAGTTCAGCGGTGCTTGAGACGGCGGTGCCCTGTTCAGGGGTGCTTGGGATGAAGGGCCCAGTTCAGCGGTGCTTGAGACGGCGGTGCCCTGTTCAGCGGTGCTTGAGATGAGTGTCCAGTGCAGCGGTTCCGGCCCAGGCATGGATGTCACTCGCCACCTGACATGTGGCTGGCGGGGCCTTCCTGCCCATCTGTCTGGTGGCTTGCGGGGCCCTCCTGGGCTGCAGTACCGGGCCTCTGGGTGTCCTCCTGCACACCTGGGATGGGGCTGGTGGGGCCCTCCTGGGCAGCTGGCCTGCTGCCGGACTTGTCGGGCGTGCTGCCCTTCCCACCCTTCCCTGGTCGTCTGTGGCCCTTTCCCACCTTTGGCGGTGTGCAAGGTGGCACCCCACTCCCAGCCGGAGCCAGGGTAGGGATTTTGGTCCCTGGTGTCTTCGGCCTCTCGCGTCTGGCACTGGTAATCTTTGGGTGCTTTTCCGGGGGTGGGCTGGCCGTGCCTTGGCTCCTAGCAGAACTAGTTGCCCTTGAGGGTGGGGGACTCCACAGTCCTTGGACAACAGTCTTGATAGGTCCTGGTTTTGTGGTGGCTGAGGTGCTGATTGCAGTCTTAGGAGATGGACAGGGTGGGGGAGTTGTTCGAAAGAGGTCAAGTTTGGAATGGAAAAGCAATTTGGAAAGAGAGGGACGGGTAGGTGTAGTGGGTATGGGAGTGGAGGAAGAGGATGTGGTTGTAGGAGTGTGAAGTCTGGTGTCTTTGGGTGCTGGTGCTTGGGCTGGAGGCTGTCGTGAGGTGGATGGCTGTTGGGTGGGTGGCTGCCTGCGTTTGTGTGGTTTGGAAGAGGGGGTGACAGGCACACTGGGAGAGGACACAGGGGACGTGTAAATGATAGTGGGGGTGGTGACTGCACGTGTGCGGAGTGTTCTGGTGGGTGTGCTGGTGATGGACGTAGTGGCTGAAGATGTTGTGCATGCAAGTGTGAGTGGAGACGTCACAGGGAGGGAGGAGGGAGACGAGGAGGAGGGGGACACAGTGGAGGCAGTGGGTGTTGGTGTGTCTGCATGTGGATGTTGCTTGTGTGAATGCTTGTGTGATGTGTGGTGCTTGTGTCTGGATGAGCTTCCCTTTGGTGTTGAGGTGTGTGCAGGCTGGTCTGATGGTGTGTCTGGGATAGGCAGAGGTACTGGGGATTGGGTCTGGGTGGAGGAAGTTGGAGGGGGGAAGCTAGAGACAGGGACAATTGCTGCCGTCAGTGCTGAGGCCAGAGCGTTGAACGATCGCTGATGGGCATCCTGACCCGAATGAATGCCCTCCAGGTATGCATTACTCCGGTGCACCTCCCTTTCTACACCCTGGATGGCATTCAAAAGGGTAGACTGCCCAACAATGATGGTCCTCAGGAGGTCAATGACCTCCTCACTGAGGGCAGCAGGGGTGACAGGGGCAGGGCCTGAGGTGCCTGGGGCGAAGGAGATGCCCACCTTCCTGGGTGAGCGGGCACGGGGCAAACGCTGAGGGGCTGCTGGAAGGGCGGGCTGGTGCGCTGGGTGGCGGCTGAACCTGTTGTTGCGGGGGGCACGGATGTTGCCGCCACCACAAGGGAGCTCCCTTCAGAGGACGAGTCGCTGCCACTGACATCAGCACAAGTCCCCGCTGTGGAGCTCCCCTCGCCCTCCGTCCCACTGGTGTACTCAGACTCCGTTGCATGGCCCTCCAGGGCCATGTGGGATGCAACTCCCTCGTGCTCCGATGCCACTTCTCCTCCGCATGATCATGCTAATGCACACATGAACAGGAAGACCACAAAAAAGGGGGGGGGGGAGAAAGACATGTTGAGTGCATGCATAGGCGACACCGTTGGCAGAGAGGACAGACACAGAAGCCCCCTGCACTACGCCGTGCACTTGGGGTCCACTACTCAATCAGTGGGACATGGCCTACAAGCCTATGGACGACAACTGCACACATAGATGACACAGGGCCATGGATACCTGAACTTGGCACCCTACAGAGGTGGGGGGCGGGGGCACAGGGCCATGCCTTACAGAGGGGCCTAGCCTACAGAAATCGCCCTGGCCTAGGGATACCCACAGCCCTCCTCCCCCACCCAGACACCTCCACTGCGCGCAAAGTCACCAGAATGAGAGTGTACTCACCCCCTTGTGTCTGCTGTGATGTCCTCACGCGCCCATCCAAATCGGGGTAGGCCACCGCCAGGATCCGGGACATCAGGGGGGTCAAAGTACGACTGGCACCCCTCCTATGTTGGGAGGCCATCCCCAGCTGAGCCTCCGCCGTCTTCCTGCTCCAGCGTCGGATGTCCTCCCACCTCTTCCGGCAGTGGGTGCCCCGTCTGTTGTGGACCCCCAGGGTCCGGATGTCCTTGGCGATGGCACGCCAAATAACGACTTTCTGGTGGGCGCTGACCTATGTGACATGTACAGGGGGAGAATAAAAATCATCACCTTCTGCATGCTCGATATGAGTGGCCCCCCATCCCCACCCTTGCCCTGTGGCACATGCTCTCATCTGTCGTCTGATGCATGCCTCAATCGCTCCCCTCCCCACCATCTTTCATCCACCCGACTCAACCCAGGCATTGGCCACAAAGCATGGTCCCAATGTACTTACCTGTTGGTCTGGAGGACCGTAGAGTAGGGCATACTGGGGGAGGACCCCATCCACGAGTTTCTCCAATTCTTCAGAAGTGAAGGCAGGGGCCCTTTCCCCAGTCGCAGCAGCCATTGTCTCTTCCAGACCGAGGTCACAGCAGCACTTGCAGTGTAGGTCCTCTCCTGTGGAAGATCAGGTATCGAGTGATTAAGTAGATAGAAAATGGCGGTCACGCCCGCGGCGGTGCGTACCGTGGCGGTGCGTACCGCGACCGCCGGCGCACATCGCCATTGGCTCGTGAAACCCATAGGGTTCAATGTTAACCAATGCGGCTTTGTCCCGCGGTCTTCGACCGCCTACCGCCACGGTGTGCCACGCCAGCGCATTGACCTCACATCCCATTGTCACACTTCACAGGTCAGGCAGCCGCCATTTCAAGGGCCCACATGGCTTAATTTCTACTGCGTCACACATACCTAGGCCTTGCATCAACACTCATACAAACCATTCAATGCATAGTGAATCGTGTTGTGTGCAAGCTGTGGGAACGTACCTGTGGGTTGATTGACTCTGTGCTCGCTGTTGTCCTTCCTAGGCACCGTCCGCTGGGATATGCGAGGAGATGGAGGAATCTTCCTGTGTACAGACCGCTGGTGGACCTGTCGACAATGGAGGAACGACATGTCATTCTGACATACAGGCTTGACCGAGCCACTATACATGAACTGTGTGCCCAGCTGGAGGCAGACCTGATGTCACCCATCCGCCAACCCACAGGGATCCCCCCTCTAGTGCAGGTGCTGTCAGTACTCCATTTCTTAGCAAGTGGGTCATTTCAAACAACAGTGGCCATATCATCAGGGATGTCCCGGCCCATGTTTTCCAAGGTGTTGTCCAGAGTGTTGTCTGCCCTGCTCAAACACATGCGGAGCTACATCATTTTCCCTGAGGTGGGGGATTTGCCTACAGTGAAGGGTGATTTCTATGCCCTTGGACATCATAGGTGCCATTGATGGGACACATGTGGCTTTGGTACCCCCCAGCAGGAGTGAACAGGTGTACAGGAACAGGAAAAGTTATAATTCCATGAATGTACAGATGGTGTGTTTGGCTGACCAGTACATCTCCCATGTTAATGCCAAGTTCCCTGGGTCAGTGCATGACGCCTACATCCTGCGGAATAGCAGCATCCCGTATGTGATGGGTCAACTCCAGATGCACCGGGTGTGGCTATTAGGGGACTCTGGTTACCCCAACCTGTCCTGGCTACTGACCCCAGTGAGGAATCCCAGGACAAGGGCAGAGGAACGGTACAATGAGGCCCATGGGCGGACTAGGAGGGTGATCGAGTGAACCTTTGGCCTCCTGAAGGCCAGGTTCAGGTGCCTCCATATGACAGGTGGATCCCTAATGTACTCACCAAAGAAGGTGTGCCAGATCATCGTGGCCTGCTGTATGCTTCACAACCTAGCTTTGCGTCGCCAGGTGCCTTTTCTGCAGGAGGATGGTCCAGATGGTGGTGTTGTAGCAGCTGTGGAGCCTGTGGAGAGTGAAGAGGAGGAAGCCGAAGAGGACGACATAGAGAACAGGAACACAGTAATACAGCAGTATTTTCAGTGACACACAGGTAAGAGCAGACACCGGTATATTACATTTACTTAAAGACTCCTACCTCTATACTGTCTGACTTTTTCCCCCAGTGTATGCTAACTGTGTTGTGACTTTCCCTTCCGTTTTCAGAGCTGTGGGCCCCACTGCGTGACATCTGATTTGTTTTCCCATGGACTACAGCTGTGTGACAGCGGTTTGTTTGCATCACAATGTGAATGAACATTTTGGCACGGTCATGTCTAATACATTTGTTCTAAATCACAGCCAGACTCCAGATTGTTTTGTGCAATAAGTGTTTTTATTCAAGTGCTCTAAATTGGATGGGTGGTTGCAAATCGGTGAGGGGTGATGGTGGAGGATTGTCCATGGCAGAGTCCAGACTATCAGTTTCACAGGTGCATTGTTCAAATGCCTGTGGGAAGTGGAGCAGGGGCAGTTTAAGGTTGGACAGGGTGACAATGTGGGACAGTGGGTTGACAATCAGGGCGGTATCCTTTGCTGGCGGGGGTCTTGACATCTTACTCTGTCTTCTTCCTGGATCTCAAGGCCCGCTTGCGGGGTGGTTCTCCTTCTGCAGGGGGTGGGGTTCTGGTGGCCTGTTGGTCTTGTGTCGGGGCCTCCTGTCCACTAGCGCCGGCAGAGGTGGTAGGCAGTTCTTGGTGCATGCTAGTGTCAGGGGCCCTTTGAGGTGCCACAGTGTCCCGCAATGTCGTGACTACCTCATTCAGGGCCACTACGATGGTACCCATGGTGGAACTGATGTTTCTTAGTTCCTCCCTGAACCCCATATACTGTTCCTCCTGCAGAAGCTGGATCTCCTGAAACCTGGCCAGGACCGTCGCCATCGTCTCCTGGGAGCGGTGGTATGCTCCCATGATGGAGGAGAGGGCCTCGTGGAGAGTGGGTTCCCTGGGCCTGTCCCCCCCCTGTCGCACAGCAGCCCTCCCAGTTCCCCTGTTTCCCTGGGCCTCTGTCCCCTGGACCGTGTGCCCACTACCACTGCCCCCAGGTCCCTGTTGTTGTTGTTGTTGGGGTGGTGGGTTAGCCTGGGTTCCCTGTAGTGGTGGACACACCGCTGATTGACGTGTCCTGGGGACAGAGGTATGGGCCCGTTGGGTGGGTGCTGTGCTGGTGTTCCCAGAGGGGGGAAGGTCTACTGTGGCCTGTGGCTGTGTGAGGGGAACCGACTGTCCAGAGGTCCCCGATGGACCGGGCTGGTCATCTAGATCCAATAACTTTGTGGAGATTAACTGTACCACTAATCTATTTTTTATCTTTTTTATTTCTTACATCAGCATCCAAGGGCAAGAAGAGGGGCAGCACTGAGGCAGGTCTGGGAAGAGCTGGAGAGGAGGTGCCCAGCACCAGTGCCACTGCTGTGGGCTCTGTCCATCCCAATATGTCCTATTATTTATTATTAGTATTTACTTAACTTTTACCTCTGCCCACCATGATACTACTTTTTATTTTGTCTTGTTTATTTTTTTCATACTGTCTGCTTTTTTCCAACTCCCCTATCTAATTTTTGTTTAATTCCTGTTATCCCTGCATTATCTTTTTTTTTCTTTATTTCATATTTTTTTGGTAGCTGACTTTTTTCGACCTGTACTAGTCTGTAGATTTCTTCTACTTTTTTGGTAATCTGTTCCTCTCCCCTATACATCTTGTGGTACTGTAAGACTAAGAACAGATTTCTGGTACTCTACTGTCTGCTGTGAAGATTGCAGGCCTAAGTAAGCTAATATTGTAAATAATATTCACCATGCATGTATGTTGAGAAGGCTTTCTTTTTCTTGCTAATGCTCTAACAGTTAACAGGAGAGTGGCCATGGTCATGGACCACCCTCCCAACCCCCAATATTGTGCTGTGTAATTCATTTATACAGTATGCCAGCAGTTCCCAGGATGGTGCAGAATGGCTGGAAGTATGAAGTCCCATTACATCTGCCACGCAAAACCATGTCTCTCATTGACCATTATTATTCCACCCCTTCATTGTGCTTCAGTGATTCAAAGTCATTATCATCACAACCTATAGTTCTGCCCCTCCATTACAAAATGTTTTTGGTTGGCTTGACTACCTGACTTTTCTGACACTGTGAACCAACAAAATGCCCAGAGTATATTTTTGATGGAATATATGACAATGTTAACTGAACTGCAGTGTTGTATTGGGATTCTATATTTTTGATAAAAACATTAAGAGGAGGCATCTACGGCACCTAAAAAAGTGTGTAATGTTTTTTTCTAGCCACAAGAGTGCCGCTGGCTCAAGTACACTGCAAGAAGAGATTAGGTTGGAGGGGGAGAAGCTGTAGCAGGGACGGGCAGTGTTATTTCACATCACTTCCTTCATGACAAACACTATTATACTCACTAGCTACCCCTTGTAGCATCATCATGAATCATGATCGTGTCCCCGCCGCTTTACCTGGTGCAGTAGTGGTTGAAACTCAGCAAAAACTCACATAGGCCCTCATTACAACCCTGGTGGTCGGTGATAAAGCAGTGGTAATACCGCCAACAGGCCAGCGGTAAAAAAAAAATGGAATTATGACCATGGCGGAAACCGCCCACACAGACAGCCACTTTAACACATCGACCGCCACGGCAGTAGCAACAAGCACCGCGGTGGGAACCGCCAACAGCCAGGCAGAAGACAATGTACCGCCCACAGTATTACAACTGTCCTGTCTGCCACCTTTTCCGGGGCGGTACTAACGACATCAAAAGCACGGCGGAAACAGTACACCGAAGGCAAAGGACTCACCTCTGGACACTCAGGGAACAACCACGACGCCATGGAGCCCGAACTGCAGGTGTTCCCTATGCTGGTGTACCTCCTCCTACACCAGGAATACCAATGCCGGCGACGACAACCACAGTGAGTACTGCTGCCTAGCACACAGGGGAGGGGGGAGGAAAAAGAGAGTGACATACACATGCAACACGCAACACCCCCACCCCTACCCCCAACACCATACACACAAACAGATGCAGTAACATTACACCGCCACCCTGTACCGCTCAGGAATAATGCAAGGACAAAAGGAAGTGATTAAAGTGAGTGTAATGAGATAAAAAACTAGAAATACGTCCTCAAAAATCCAAAAAGTATATACATATATACAAATGGAGGAACACTGCCCAGTCCAGAATGTCCGTGGGCCACAGGGCCACATCACATAGGCCAAGGCCCCACCTTACTCCTGCATCAACACAGAGAGAACACTGCTGGGGCATCAGGTTGAAAATACACAGGCACCTCAGGGGGATGGGGAATGGGGGGAACCTCAGCCGGAAGATGGTACAACACCACTGGTCCTGGAGGGGGCTACATGTCCTGTGCGATGTTCTGGGGAGTGCAAAGCCATAGTCTCTCAAGTGGGTGGTTTGCCCACTGCTTGGTCCTGGGGAGTGCAAAGCCACAGTCTCTCAAGTGGGTGGGTTGCCCACTGCTTGGACTGGGGAGTGCAAAGCCACAGTCTCTCAAGTGGGTGGTTTGCCCACTGCTTGGTCCTGTGAGTGCAAAGCCACAGTCTCTCAAGTGGGTGGTTTGCCCACTGCTTGCTCCTGGGAAGTGCAAAGCCACAGTCTCTCAAGAGGGTGGTTTGCCCACTGCTTGCTTCTGGGGAGTGCAAAGCCACAGTCTCTCTAGTGGGTGGCTTCTCCTCTGGTTCTGGAGGGGGCCTTGTGCCCAGTGTGCTTCATCCTGGCAAGGAGGGGGTGAGTGGATGGCTTCTTCCACTGATTCTGGAGGGGGTCTTGTGCCTAGTGTGCTTCATCGTAGCAAGGAGGGGGTGAGTGGATGGCTTCTTCCACTGGTTCTGGAGGGGTTCTTGTGCCCAGTGTGCTTCATCCTGGCAAGGAGAGGGTGAGTGGATGTCTTTTTCCACTGGTTCTGGAGGGGGCATTGTGCCCAGTGTTCTTCATGCTGGCAAGGAGGGGGTGAGTGGATGGCTTCTCCTCCACTGGTTCTGGAGGAGGCCTTGTGCCCTGTGATGCAGTTCTTGGGGAGTGTAAGGTCACAGTCACTCACCTGGGTGTTATACCCACACGATTTGCAGTGGTCAGGATGCATTACAGTCCATGGAGGCAGGACTACACACTGCCCACCGGCGGCAACGGCTGCGCAGTGGTGGCAGTGCCAGGGCTGGTGTCGGGGCTGTCAGTGGTGGGGGAGTCTCCAGCCCATCCCCTGCAGCCTTGGACGGCTGCCCACTGGGGCTGCTGCTTCTGGCAGTGGTTCTGGTGTCGGTGCTGCCAGTGGTGGGGGGATGCGCCAGCCCTTCCCCTGCAGCCTCGGACAGCTGAAGCACCATGCTTGGTGTTGTGGGCTCAGATTCAGTCCCAGTACCAGGCCTCCTATCCTTCCTGCCTGCAGTGGCAGGCCCTTTGCCCTTGCCGTGTGTTGGTGTCTCCTTGCCCTTGCCATGTGGTTGTGCCTCCTTGCCATGTGGTGGTGCCTCCTTGCCCTTGCCCTTGCCATGTGTTGGTGCCTCCTTGCCCTTGCCATGTGGTGGTGCCTCCTTCCCCTTGGCAGCTGGTGGTACATCCTTGCCCTTCCCCTTGGCAGCTGGTGCAGGCACACTGGCAGTGCTGATGGGTGTTTCCTTGGAGCCGCTCACACCTACAGTAGCTGCCAAAACGACTGTGGCCGTGAACTGTGTGGCTGAGGTGCTAGACTGGGTTCTGCCCACCCTGGCCCGACATGATGGATGGGGGGGGGGGGAGGGAAGAGGTCAATGGCGGAGAGGAAAAGCTTCTTAGGGACACTGGGGGGGAAAAGGGTGAGGGCTTGGGAGCGGAGGAAGAGGGAGTGGTGGTTGGAGGTGTCTGTCTGCTGTGTTTGGGTGAAGGTGCATGGGCTGGATGCTGTTGTGAGGTGGATGGCTGTTGGGTGTCTGAGTGCTTGCGTTTGTGTACTTTGGGAGGAGGGGACACAGACACAGTGGTAGAGGACACAGGGGCCGTGTGCATGTATGTGGAGGTGGTGACTGCCAGTGAGCGGCGTGTAGTGATAGGCGTGATGGTGGTAGTGGATGAGGATGTAGTGCATGCAGGTGTGAGTGTAGACGTTACTGTGAGGGAGGTGGACGAGGTGGAGGAGGGTGACACAGTGGAGGCAGTAGATGTTGGTGTGTCTGCATCTGGATGGTGTTTTTGTGAGCCACTCCTGTGAGTGAGTTTGGGATGATGTGTTTTGCTTGTGTTTGCCTGAGCCACTCCTGTGTGTTGTCTTGGGTGCATGCTGGTCTGAATGTCTACTTGGGATAGGTTGAGGTTCAGGGGAATGGGACTGGGCAGAGGAAGTTGGAGGGGGAAGCTAGAGACAGGGACAGTGTCTGCCATCAGGGAGGAGGCCAGAGCCTGGAATGATCTCTGTTGGGCCACCATGCCAGAGTGAATGCCCTCCAGGAATGCATTTGTTTGTTGCAAATGCCCTGCCAGCCCCTGGATGGCATTCACACTGGTTGACTGCCCAACAGAGATGGATCGCAGGAGGTCAATAGCCTCCTCACTCAGGGCAGCAGGGCTAACTGGGTCAGGGCCTGAGGTGCCTGGGGTGAAGGAGATGCCCACCCTCCTGGGTGAGTGGGCACGGGAAACACGCTGAGGGGCTGCTGGGAGGGCGGTGCTGGTATGGGGGTGGCGGCTGTACCTGTAGTTGGGGTGGGCACAGAGCTGTCCGCCACCACTAGGGAGCTTCCATCGGAGGAGGTATCACTTTCAGAACTGTCCACCGTGGTGCTCCCCTTGCCCTCCGTCCCACTGGTGCCCTCACCGTCGGTGGATTTGGCCTCCTGGGCCATGTGGGATGCAGCTCCCTCTGTCGCCGGTGCCTCTGTTCCTCTGCCAGATGATGCTAATGCACATAAGGACAGGATGACACAACAAAAAGGGGAGGGAAAGAGACAAAGGAAACACTTGGTCAATGGCAGCAACAACACCACCGTTGGCGTACACAACACACTCAGACACAGGGAACAGCCCTACGCACTACCAGTGCTGGCAAAGCACTACCAGTCACAATGCTAGTCACCAGCTCATGGACAGGAATACCTAACCCCAATTGCAGCATACCTGAGACCCACAGAGCCCTGCCCAGTGGTGGATGCCCACTAGCTTGGTTGGAGGTGGAGTTCATCAGGCCCTGCCTCACATGGAACCCACCCTGCAATGTCCGGCCTGGCCTAGGGGCACCAACAGGCCCACATCCCCCACCCGGATAACACCCCACCATACTCAAGTAGTATATTGGGAAACTGTACTCACCCCGTTGTGGCTGCTGTGATGCCTTCATGCGCCCATCCAGCTCTGGATAGGCCACCGCCAGTATGCGGAACACCAGGGGGGTGTAGGTTCAACGGGCACCCCATCCTTGTTGGGAGGCCATCCCCAGCTGGGCCGCTGTCATCTTCCGTGCCCAGCGTCTCAGGTCCTCCCACTGTTTCCGTCAGTGGGTGCTCCGCCTGCCATAGTCCCCAGGGTCCGCACATCCTTGGCGATGACACGCTATATACCCTTTTTCTGATGGGCGCTCACCTGCAGAGGAAATGCACATAGAAAAGGGGTATCAGTCATACCGTCTGACCTGTTACACTAATGGCCCACGACATCCCTCCCATCCCCTTACGCACAGACATTTCCCACCATACATGCAGCATGTTGCCCAGGACCCCTCAACACCCCCCTTACATGAGGCTCTCACTTACAGCACTCCATGCATTCATGCCCCATGCATTGTGCTCACAGTGTACTCACCTGTTGGTCTGGAGGCCCATACAGCATTCGGTACTGGGGTAGGACCCCATCCACCAGTCTCTCCAGCTCCGCAGCAGTGAAGGCAGGGGCCCTCTCCCCAGTGACTTGAGCCATGGTCGGTTCCAGACACAGGTCACAGCAGCTCTTGAAGTGTAGGTTCTCTCCTGTTGAAGGTCAGGTAGCAAGTGAGAGAACAGATAGGAAATGGTAGTCACGTCCGCAGCGGTGCGTACCGTCACCACCAGCGTACATCACCATTGGCTACTGTAACCCATAGGGCCCAATGACAACCAATGAGGAGTTGCACGGCGGTACTCGACCGCCTCCCGCAACGGGGCACAACATCAGCAGCATTACCTCATTTCCACATGTCCCTCCAAACAGAACAGGGGGGCACCATTTCAGGGGGGGCAGGCTATGGCACCTAACTGCATCACAGCACACATAAGCACCATTTTGCCCTATAGAACAACATACTGTTTCTGTCACAACTTGCATTGCACTGTACATTTAGGAAATGTTGACTACTGACCAGATGCTCATTGTTTGCCCCCCTAGATTACAACCACGACGGATGAATAGGAGATGGAGACATCCCCTGTGTACAGTCCCCTGGTGGACTTGACAACAATGGAGGACAGGCACATTATCCTCACCCCCAGACTTGACAGGGCCACAATCCAAGAGCTGTGTACCCACTTGGAGCCAGACCTGATCTGTGCTATCCATCACCCCACTGGGATCCCCCCTCTTGTGCAAGTCCTATCAGTGCTCCATTTCCTGGCAACTGGCTCCTTCCAAGTGACAGTGGGCTTGGCAGCAGGAATGTCTCAGCCTATGTTCTCAATAGTGCTGACCAGAGTGTTGTCTGCCCTAATGAAACACATGCGCACCTACATTGTTTCCCCCCAGGAGGAGGATTTGGCCACAGTGAAAGCTGACTTCTATGCAGTGGGACATATCCCCAACATCATTGGGGCCATAGATGGAATACATATTGCATTTTTATCCCCCCGGAGAAATAAACAGGTGTTCAGAAATCGAAAGTGAAGATAGTGTGCCTGGTGGACCAGTACATCTCCCATGTGAATGAAAAGTATCCTGGTTCTGTGCATGATGCCTTCATCCTCAGGAGTAGCAGCATCCCATATGTGATGGTTCAACTCTAGAGGCACAGGGTGTGGCTAATAGGGGAGCCCATGGTCCCCACCCAGTATATGTTGGTGTATGGGTATGGGATTGGCCATAAGGGTTGGTGTCTGGCTAACTGGTATTCCTCGGTATTCGCAGGTGACTCTGGTTACCCCAACCTCTCAGGGCTACTGACCCCAGTGAGGAATCCCAGGACAAGGGCAGAGGAATGTTACAATGAGGCACATGTGCTAACAAGAAGAATTACAGAGCGAACCTTCGGCCTCCTGAATGCCAAGTTTCGGTGCTTCCATCTAACAGGTGGTTCCCTGTGCTACTCACCCAAGAAGGTGTGCCAGATCATCGTGGTATGTTGCATGTTGCACAACATTGCCTTACGTCACCAGGTGCCTTCTCTGCAGGAGGATGAGGCTGGAGATGGGCGTGTGGCAGCGGTGGAGACTGTGGACAGTGAAGAAGATGAGACAGAGGATGAGGATGTGGACAATAGAACATCAATTATTTGACAGTACTTCCAGTGACACACAGGTAAGACACTGTAACTTCACTTTCCATTGCAGTTTTGAATTGTAATTTTTCACTGGCAGGCTGATATTCCACCCAATTGGCCACTTACTGTACCCTTTGACATGTCCATTTACAGATATCCGTGCCCCACTCTGGCTCCTGGTGTATTGACTGCAGAAACTACAGGTCATACCTATGCATACATTACTGTTCAGTTGAATTGCAATGTATACAGATTGTTAAACAAATACATATTTCTATCACTTGACAGACTCAATACTTGTGTTTTTTACAAGGAAGTTTAATGGTGAACCCCTGAAAATATCAGCCAATCTACATGGCATGTTCCACATTTGACAAGTCAAGACTGCCTGGTGTTTCTATACACCAGTTGGCATGTATGCAAAATTAGATCAGCTAGCTAAATATTACATGAGATGTACAACCACTGTTGTAAAGACGTGCATTTATTTACCATTGGAAATGTTGGGATTATGTTGTGTGAGACAAGTATTCCACAGTCAGCCATTACTCCAAGATACATGACATTAAACTTCACACTGATGAAAGACACAACAAATGCATGCAAGTAACAGCATGCGATACAAAACGTAACCTCTTGACCCCACATTGGACATTGACTAGACCATCCCTTTGCCTTTCACTCAGCAGTGATGAGGCTTTTGCTTCTACAGCCATGGCGTTGGCATTGTGTAACTTCATATGTATGCAAGAGGTATAGCTATTTCCCCTTTAGTCTTTTGAACACTGCAAGTCCCAGGATGCACTCTGTTCAGTGCTTCCAATGTGCTCCAATGGGGCATTGACCTCATGAATTCTGCAGCAATTGTTCAGAATGTGTACATGCTGACATGTGATACTTGTTGGTACAGCTCAGTCACCATTCACACCTTGCTTTGCAGTTTATGGAGCCCTTGCACTTACCAGGTCTCTGCTGCACCAACAGCTCCAGCTGAGCATGGAGGGTCAGCCAGGCTGTTCTCAGGACCCTCCTCTACAGTGGCATGAGGAGGGGCTTCAGAGTGCTGGACAGAGTTCCAGGAGAAGCCCCAATGTCCCCGACACCCCACATCCCTCTTGTGCTACCCAAACCTCTCCCTGTGTTGTCACACCTGTGGCAGCATCCCATGAAAGGATGGTGACAGCTGAGGGGGAGCAGGTAATCTGCTCTTGGATATTACAGCAGATCCATGAGGAAGTGAGTGGGATCTGGCAGGATATTGCCCAGGACTTTGCTGCCCTTAATGCCAGCATCACTTCCTTAGGTGAAGCCACAACGGCCCTGTCCCAATGCCTCTCCCATGCAACCCTCCATGTCTCGTCTCACTGTTCATCTTCCCACATTGTTTCTCCAATACCCCTCATAGCCCCCATGTGTTTCAGTCTCGTGAGGTGGCAGGTCCCCAGCCAGGAGGGGGCCACCAGCGCAGAGGATCTGATTGTCATTGCAAAAGAGGATTACCAGAACATTTGATTGGACTTGATAACTTGACTGTGACTGGAATTTAATTTGCCCCCTGTACATAGACTGATTTCCCTGATGTTTCCTGATATGTTATTTGTTTTTGTCCAACCCCATCCATTTCCCCTACCCCTACTTCATGAAGAGCATTATTTGATTTAGTTTTTCCCTTCCAAATGGACCGTTTTTGTTTTCTTAACATGAATATTCAAATACAAATAATATTTATCCAAACAACTTTGTTATGTAGTTCATTGTCTGAGCTGAAACCAGAGTATGGAAGTATATGTATAGAGTTGGTTAGCTATGCCTTTCACATAGCACAGATGTACACAGATGGTTCTAGTGATGAACATGTCTTACACACATTGTTAACACATATATGGCCTACAGCCACAATAAGCACTTGACCTTCATCAACTATTGCTCAGCTCATTTTAAATGTGGAATGTCTTTTATTCACATAGTGCTTGCAGACATGTATCAAATTGCTCATGGGGGCTCTCACTTGTATCTTCTCAGGTGAGGTGGTGAGGAGGTGGGTGTAATTCCTGTACAGGGAGAGGGTCTACCTGCACAGGGGGAGGGCCTACTTGCACAGCAGGAGGGTGTACCTGTACAGGGGGAGGGTCTACCTGCACAGGAGAAGGGTGCTCCTGCACAGGGGGAGGGTCTACCTGCACGGGGGAGGGTCTACCTGCACAGGGGGAGGGCCTACTTGCACAGGATGAGGGCGTACCTGCACAGGGGGAGGGTCTACCTGCACAGGAGAAGGGTGTACCTGCACTGGGGGTGGGTCTACCTGCACAGGGGGAGGGTATACCTGCAGAAGGGCTGGGTCTATGTGCATAGGGGGAGGGTCTACCTGCACAGGGGGAGGGTCTACCTGCACAGGGTGTGGGTCTATGTGCACAGAGAGTGGGTCTACATGCACAGAGGGTGAGTCTACGTGCACAGGGGGTGGATATCCCTGGGCAGGGGGTGGTTCTCCCTGTATGGAGGGGGCTGCCTGGACAGCGGATGTAGGACCCTGTACAGGGAGAGGACGTGACTCTGCAGTAGAGGGCCTGTGCAAGGGGTGTGTTCCCGTTGTGGATTGTTGTGGGCCCAGTGCAGGTTCCCTGACTAGGGGTTTGGGGTGAGATGGTGCAGATGGATGTCTTGGATCCCTGCATGCATTGACTCTGAATGATTTGGTATCATTTTGTTTATGCCCTCATCTTCATAGCCAATGCATGATGTCTTGCACTCTCTTCCCTCTGTATGGCCATGATGTCATACATCCTCTTCCCCATGTTGTTCCAGGATCTATCCATCTTTTCCAACACCTGGGTCATTCTGTGCACCAATTGTGGGAGTTAGTGCATGTCTCATAGTGAGGCGAACATGTCAAAGAGTATAACCCCAATGGCACAAATGTCCTGCCTCACATCTGCCTGCTGCCGGAAGAATTCTTTCTTCCACTCTCTGACACCAATATCTGCAAGCCCTCTCTGTCTGGGACGGCCTTGGAAGCGACCAGCATGGAATTTATGTCGGAACAACGCATGCTGGAACCACGCATGCCTGAACAACGCGGTAGGAACAAAGACTGCATTGTTACCATTAATGCCTTTACCACAATTGCCTTAACAATGATTTTTCGTTGTAAAGGCATTCCTGATAAAAGCATGCGTGGAACGGCATGCACCATTCCAGCATGCAACCCACTGGCCCCCCACCCTGCCCCTAAAACTACAGTGACCCCCCACACCGCCCCTAAAATCTAAAGCTACCCTGACCCCCTACCCTGCCCCTAAAACCTAAACTACCCCAACCCCCCACCCCACCCCTAAAACTACTCCGACCCTGCCCCAAAACCTAAACTTCCCCAATCCCCACCCACCCCTAAAACTACCACGACCCCCCACCCAAGCCCCTAAAACCTAATATTCCCCCAAGACCCCACCCCACCCCTAAAATTACCATGACCCCTCACCTAGCTCCTAAAACCTAAAACCAACCCAACCCCTCAGCCCGCCCCTAAAATTACCGCAACACCCCACCCCGCCCCTAAAACCTAAAACCACCCCAACGGCCCAACCCCACCCCTAAAACCTAAACTACTTCAACCTCCCCACCCCTGCCCCTAAAACGTCTGTGACCCCCCACCCCACACCTAAAACCACCCCAACCCCCACCCCGCCCCTAAAACCTAAGCTACCCCGCCCTTAAAACTACAGTGAACCCCCACCTCTGCCCCTAACACCTAAAACCATCCCAAACCCCCACCCCCGAATGTGGCTAGAAGTTACCTGCTCCTCACCAGGACTGGCATGGCCCTCAGATGTTGGAGTGAAGGCCTAGGAGACACTGTCAGGGTAGGTGTGTCTAGGGGAACCAACACGTCTGACCTGCATGTGAGGGCTGTGAAGAGGTGACGTTTGGGTTGGGGTAGGTGGCGAATGGGCAAATATATGCGGTGTAGGAGGAGGCGCCATGCCAACCACAGCATATGTGGATCTAGGAGGATCTGCATGGGCCAACATGTGTGGTCAGGGGATTGGCTTCCAAATCACTTGCAGTCAGACCCTGATCTTCTGCCTCTTCTACTTGGTTCCACCTTTGGATTTCCCGGCGCCCTGCCCTGGTTGATGGATCTCCCTCCCAACTTAAGTCATTGTCCTCACCACCTATGAGACAGAGGGTGTCACAGGCTAAGTAATTGGCTAGGAACATGAGGTAGTGCAACACAGGGATTGAGTCAAATAATCTTCACATCAACGGATATATTACATGTGACCTGGTTTGTGTACCCTTAGACGGATGTGATAGCTCAAACGGTGAAAACAGCAAAGTCACCAGTTCTCACCGCAGGTCTGTGTGGTGTTGAGATCCCCCTAGATGTCAGCTGCTGGACCAGGCTCCTTGGATGTGTTGCACAAGAACTGGTCTGTGATCCAGCTGCTTTGGAAAGAAGTGACCGCATAGTTAGTGTTCAGCACATATAATATGTGATAATGCATACCTGCAGCACACATCACTGAACCTTTTGGGTATCTTTTACACACCAACTACAGGAGAGTGCTAAAATGGCAATATCTGCTCATCCCCTTCCACAAGATTTTGGTTCTTGTTGATGGGTAGGGTATCACTAGATAACACTATATGGCTCACTTAACGGATGGACAGATAGAAGTGGTTTTGACTGCTGCAGCCAGGATGTCTCCCAAACCCCTGGATGGTGTCAAATAAATCACTGAAATAGTCCTGGCAGCAGCTGTAATGTAACATACATATCCATTGCTGCTTGCAAAGGATGGTGGTGATGATTCTACCTGTCTGTGTCAGAGGTATGGAGCTCTGATCTACAAGTTACAAGCGCCCTCATATCACTCAGGTATCACAATTACAGGCAAAATTTAATTGGAGTTTACTGAGAGCTAAGAGACAGTATAACTTGAATATCCCGCACTGGCTACCTTTGGACACACCTACATTTTCAGTGGCATCATGCATCCTATGTATGATGTGATATCTGCTGATGTGTATATTAGTCTTCCAGAACAAGCAGGGCACAATAAATTTAGTCAGTACATTGACAAGAACATGTATGACATACACACTTATCTAATAAGGTATGGGTTAGGTGTATTTTGATACACACCACCCCAACATTGCTAAGTCTTTACTGTGAGGTCAGCCATTTCTGCTGTGCACTCCTCATTTGGCCTGTGTTTCCAATGTCTGAGTACAACATCATGGCCTATTTTATCTGACACTGCAAACAGTCATGTACAGCATACAGCCTGTAGTCCTTTATTCAGTAGTTGACCCATTTGGGATCATGGCGCAAAGTGAAATAAACATTGATCTGGGATCCCACAAATTGGTCAAGTGGAAAATCTGGACTGATCCCCACATTTACTGTTTTTACATTGTGCAGTTCAGCCACCAAATGTGTAGGCTTTCCCCCTACACCCAACTTGCCAGCCACTACGACACGCCCAAACTGCAAGCCTGCTGGTATCAGTACAGCACTCACTAACATCATTACATTAGCTGTTGTGTCCTGGGATTCAGTTAACAAGTACCCATGTCATAAACTCAGAAACAGGTTCTACCTCCACCTCTACATGATGTACTTGGGAACAAATTTATGAGCCCCACAAGGCACTGGAGGATCGCTCTTTGTGCAACTCCCGCTGCCACACCAGTAAATTATGTCTACCATGCCAGGCCTCTTGGAATGTGTCAAGACTGAACAATTCACTGTGTTGCTTTACTCTGCCCTTGAGTCACATTCCATGAACAATGGGGACACTTGTAACACTTTCCAGGAGTGATAAAACCATGTATACCGGTGGTAGCACAAACACCTTACACATTTTGAGGTGAGGCTTGCAGTTATGTTACATATTGACTTGCTTCACTGCCAAATCAATATCCACCTACATGATGGCCAATATGTACCCTTAGATAAGTATTGTGTATATATACATTATTTGTGGACCTATCATTAGTCAATATGTCAGATTGTGGTATAATGTTGTGATCAATATAGGAGCATATGTGGATGAGTGACAACAGTGACATTAGAAACACTTCACATACTGCTGACATTTACACCACAGTTTAGAAGCATAAGCATTTGTTAAAGTCATTTTTATATTTCCTTACCAGTGTCTGACATCTGCCCAGTGTGTGGTGTCTGACCAGATACTTCTTGCAGAGGTCACTACAGGCTGTTCATTTCTGGACAATGTCACAGGGCCTACAATGATGTGTGTGTGTTAAGTTAACATACTAGTTGGCACATGTGATACACACCAGTTCCTAGTTCATTTCACATGTTAACCACAGTTCATGAATCCTGTGCACTGTAACTATGACTTAACTTTTAACAATGCAGGAGATGATTCCCTCCCCTGGCCATATTTATGTACCAGTTTGTGCTGATGGTATGGGTTTCTGTGGTCCACGATATTGCCTCTTTGATGGTGCAGTGCCCTGTGCTCCAGTGTGTGACTCTCCTCTGGCTGTATGTTGAAACAAAAGGGAAAGGTCATCAGACACAACCAAGATATTTGCTCATGTGCAACCCTTTCACATTGCTATACATTTGCCACATTACTATCAACATGCCAACAGCAGTGGTAAATGAATGAGGGGCATTATCTATTACAATGCACTAGTGTTAGGTGGATGAGGCAGCAGTGATGGTCCACTGTTTGGGACTGAGGTATAGTAATTTACAATTGCCATTGCAAAGGATTCTGGTACTTGTAGTGTAATGGATTATCTGAGACACATGACAGTGAGAGATACCATACACATTGGATGTACTTGGGACAACATTCAATCCCACATTTTTTAAGTATCACAAACATTACTTCTCTGGTGTCATTTTAGTATCATCGCATTTCACCTGGCACCACATTGTGGGCATCAGTCACAGGCAGCCCATGGAGCAGATAGGGGTCTATGGTGGAGAGGACATCCCTATCAAGTGGGGGTGAGTCAGAGGTGGGCTCAATTTTGTACACCAGGGAGAGCTCTAACCACCTCTATCCTGGTGTACTTTTCCTTCACCCTCCTCTTCCCATCCTGCTAATTCTTCTTGATGTCATTAATAGTCTGGATGTCCTCCCCCAATGCAGTGACCTCCGTGGTCAAGTGCTGCCATAAGTCTGACTTCTGTGAGGAGCTGCTGCTGTAGGGTGGGAGACCAATGTCAGTATCATGCTGGTCTCCTCACTCTGTGTAATTCATTTTCCTCCTGATAGGCACCATGGTGTCAGGATTTGTAGCAAAGGCACAATGTGGTTGTGGTTAAACCAGTGCCTTGCTTGTGTGCTGCTTCTATCCGGCTTCTGGGTCTGGGTTGCAGGGCGATTAATAATGTGCAAGTGCATGTGATTACAATAATTCCACCCCCGGGTTGGATGCTAAGCCCTGGGTCGGAGGCTCCGCCCAAAGTGCGGATGCTCCACCCTGAGTGTGGATCATCAGCCCGAGTGCAGATCATCCGCCTGACTGCGGATGCTCCGCCCTGAGTGCAGACATAAAGATACTCCTCGTAACTTACCTTTCTGAATACCCGCAATTGCAAACTTACACTTTTGGCCTAAAATTAGACCAAAAATTTAAGTTTACCTTTGTGAATCGGGCCCAAATATTTGGCTGTTTCATCATTTTTTTTAACACATTGATACTGTCTGGGCAGAGGTTTCACCTCATTAATACCAATTTAGCATCTGAATACAGCAACCTGAACCTGAATAGTGGCCAATGAACCTTTGTCTATCACTACATGGCATCAGTTGTGCACTTTCTTTTTCTTAGTAACTTTTTAGTCAATTTTCCTCCATTTATTTTAGAAATATTTTTATTTAAATCTGAAAAGTATGCAGAGATAGTGAGTGGATCTTGTGGCAAGTGTGGTACATCCATGAATAATTCCAGTGGTTCCACCAATACTTTTATAAATAATAACGCCAGAGAATGTAGTAGTGTTAGGCTAAAATTTACCAATTGGTGATTAAAATTAATTTGAGTGGCTGTGATTGCAAGGAAAACAAACCTTTATCAATATGTAATTTGTGAATGTTTTTAGCATAAAGGCACGTCATGTGTGTCATACACAAGCAGCCTAATACCAGTGTTGGGGGAGCTGCTGGTACCTTGCCTAAGAAAGAAACACACAAGCATTGTTTCAATATAAAAAAGGGAAAAAAACAAATATAGATATGTCTATGTGTATAACCTACTGCAGGTTGCCAGTAGGTAGTTATAGTTTGGACCTAGGGCCTGATTTAGTTCCTGGCGGAAGGGGGTTACGCCGTCAAAAATGTGACAGATATCCCGTCCCCCGTATTACAATCCTATTATAGATTATGGGGATCACAGTACGGTGGAGGGAATATCCATCACTGTGGTCAGAATATCTGTCAAACTTGTGAGAGAGATTCCCTCCACCAGGATCTAAATCACGCCCTTAGTTTCCTTAGGAAAAACATTTTTTGTTTTGCTAATAAAGTTTGGGGTCGCTTGATGAATCTTCACAAAATTTTCAAATCTATTATGACAGTCAGTTCAGCTGCTGTCTTGAAAGTTTCAGGGTGACCCTTCAAGTGGTGGCTGAGAAAAAAGGGGTCCCACATCTCATTTTCCCATAGGGTCTTTAGACTGGGCTATAGCTCGAACCACTGAACGGAATTAAACCAAATTTGGTTGCAGGTTTGCTCTTTCTGATTTGGTGTAAATCTGTTAAGTAGTTTCTGAGATATTAGTGGTTAAAAATATAGATATCTAGGGAAGGGGAGGACCCGCCGATCCATCTATCCCCATGCTGATATCTGATTGGATGCCAACATTTCAACAAGTTTGTGTTGGCAGCCATTTTTGGAACTTGGCTTTGGCTGAGTCCTACACAAAGCGATTTAAAAGAAAAGGGGGCCAGGGTAGGGTTACCTCGAGCCCCTTGCCTTGGTGCAAGGGACCTCCAGGGATCCCCCACAGGGCTAAAAAGCATTTTTTTTTTAATTTAGGAAAAATACACGGACAGATCTGCAGATTTTTCAGTTTTTTTTTTTAAAGAGGCTAAGATAGAAAAAAAGTGGTGAAGATGTGTGCCCCCCACCGCAGCCCAGGGAGCACCACCTCCCTGGGCAAAATGTTAATAAATGAATGCAGAGGCATTCACAGCTCCCCTCTGCAGCCCTGGAGACTGACACCTCCCCAGGGCAAATGTAGCTTGCTAAAAGTGGGGCCCCCGGCAGCCCCGGGTACCACCACCTCCCTGGGGCAAATGTAATTTATTAGAAGTGGGGGGCCCGCATGGCCCCTCCACACCCCAGTGACCACCTCCTCTCTAGGGCTAAAATAAAATTATGAAGGGGGCCTGTTACAGACACCCAGCCTCGGGACCACCACCTCCCCAGGACTAAAAAAAAACATTGTAGGGGGCCCATACAGCCCTCTTCGAGGAGCCATAGATGGCCCTGGGGACTGCCACACCACAGGGCCGGCTTCTGCTACCTCCTGAGGTGTCCACCCTCGGGAGGTAGCTGTTGTTTGTTTTGTGGGTAGCTCCTACCAAGCAAAAGAAAACATAGCTCCACTTTCTGCAAGCAAACAGAGATTTCATCTGTTTCCCTGCATGTAAATGTGCGTGCAGAGAAACAGATGAAAGCATTGCTCCCGCAAGCAGGGAGCTCCTATTTAAAGCAGCTCCCTGCTTGTGGGAGCAATGCCAGCTCCTGCAGGACACAGAGAGCAGGCTAGGACCACAGGGGCCATCAGGCGCCCCCTGCAGTCCTCTGTTGGCACCAAGAATCCTGCTTGTATGCCACTTTGAAGTTATTTCATGGAGAGACCATTGCAATAACAATAGTCTCTCCATAGAATGGCTTTAAAGTGTCACACAAGCAAGATGTTTGGCTTGAGTGTTATAATAAGTGTTGGGTGCACAGCAGAACGGAGTGATGTCTGGCCTACTGCTAAAGCTCTTGGACTGTCGCTCAGTAGGTTGAAGGTTCAAATCTCATGCAGTTTGTCTGATTATTTACCAGTGTTCTGGCTGTTAAACATTTCTAGGGATGAACATTTACATCTTTTTTGCAATAAAAGTAACAAAGAGACACCTGTGACCTAGATGTTGAGGTCTCGGTCCCTCAGCTTGAGGGTTTCAGTATAGGTGTGACAGCAGTTGTATTCCTGCTTTAATTACTTTTCAAATTCAAATATTTAAGATAGTTAAAGTAATGTAATTGCACTCTTTTTACTTGACAAATATAGTTTTCTTTTGAATCTTTCTTAAAATATATTATTTTAATTATATCATTCATCAAAGTCTAGAGAAACTCTCTGGATGGTTATAGGGGTTTGCCCGCAAGGCCTAGCCACAGACCAGGCCCTGCAGCCAACCCCCTCCATGCACGGCCAAAGGCCATGCACAACGGGGGGTTTGGTGATTATAGGTGATTGGGCACAGGGTCTGGCCATAGGCCTGGCCCTGCTGCCAACCCCTGCTGCGCACGGCTGTGTGGTTATAGGGGGTTGGCCGCTGGCCAGGCCCTTTGGCCAACCCCTGCCATGCGCTGCCTATGGCCGTGCATAGCTCGGGTTGGGTGGTTAGGAGGGCTTGGCCACAGACCCTGCCGTGGTAGTTGGAATAATGTACAGTAATTAAAATTACTTTATGTAAAAAAATGAAAAAAATAGAACTTCACTGAAAAAAAGCAAAAGTTACAAAGATGTAGTTAGGAAATAGAATTTAAAGAAACATAAAATGCACTTAAAAAAACAAAAGTTACTGGGACGTTATAGTTTGGCTCACATTTTAAATGTATAAAACCAAAGGAATTCACCTTTTATAGTTAGAGTTATCTCAAGTAACTATAAGGCGAGCCCTAAGGTAACTATAACTTGCACCCTTGCTGTGCACTGCTAATTACCCAACAAATTACAGCACTTATGACATCTTTGAGAACTTCATTGATAATATCAATGTAATATTTGTAGTAATGTTTTTGACGAAAAAACTGTGCATGGTGAGGGTGTGAGTTATAGTTACTTGAGATAACTATAACAGGTGAATTTCTATGGTTTTGTACCTTTAAAATGTGAGCCTAACTATAACGTCACTGTATCCTTTGGTTTTTAAGTGAAAAATATATGTATATTTATTCACACACACACATGCATACACACATATATACACATATATATTTATCTATTACCCAGTGTTGTCACCACTGGGTAGTTATAGTTAGGTCTACGTTACCACAGGTCCATTGGAAAAACTGATTTTGGTTTGCATATAACCACCTTGGAGCCATTTGATGAATTTTCACTAAACGTTTCAAAAAAAAGTTTCATCAACCGCAGCTCCTTCCTGGGAAGTTTTAGGGTGATCTATCAAACAAAGGGCAAGGAAAAGAGGGGCTCAATACGCATTTCCCCCATTCATTTTTCCAAAGGAAAATTGACCAACAATACCACAAAAACTGCTAACCAGAATCAGACGAAATTGGGCAGGCTACTAATTCTAGGTTCAGAAAGCGTGCTTATTGTAAATTGGTGAACATAAAGACTCAAAATGTATAGATATTTCCTACTGTGGAGGATCAGAAGAGCCAATAGTTTTTGAGATGAGATGTAATTGGCTTCCACAATCCTCGGAAACAAGAGGTCACCATGGGACCCTTCCTGGTGGCCAGAGGAACTAGAACCCAATCCAACCTCATCAGAACAAGCCACAAACCTACGAATCATGGTGGATAATAAACTCACCATGGCATCCCAGGTAATTGCAGTCACCACTACTTGCTTCGTCAAATACTATACAAGATTTTTAAGTGGCTACTTCAAAACACCAGAGGCACTGTGACTCAAGCCCTCATCATGAGTGAACTAGATTATGGCAACACACTCTACAATGGAATCCCATCCACCTCACACAGAGACTCCAGACCATTCAGACGGTTGCTTCAAGACTCATCCTTCAACTCTCTTTCCAGACCCACATCTCGCCTTACCACAGAAAGCTCTACTGACTCCCCATACAGAAATGCTGCCATTTCAAACTCCTCAACCACACATTTAAGCCCTCCACAACATCCGACCAGCCCACCTCAACCACTACCTACACTTCCACCAACCCATCAGATAACTACAATCTACGTCTCTTTCTCTCACACAGATACCACTAATTTACAGAAGCAGAGCCTGAAGTGGCTCTTCCTCCTACACCCCAGTCAATTCCTGGAATGACTTCCCCCAACACATCAGGAGCTAGTCCTTGTAGTGTCAAGCATGATTTAGAATGGTCCTTTAAGACTCCCAACGGACACAATATAGGCGTGACATAATTGCTAGAATGTAATGAAAGCTTGGTTTAGAATGTTGGAGTTCACAGGTACATCAGGAGGAGGAAAGACTTGTGAATTACAGCTCCATGTTTGACGTGCAGAGGCTGGGAAAGACGCTACAACTGGCAACAAGCTGGGCATAAGTAAGTTGAAGATGAAAGTCCTCTCGTGGAGAGTTTGCTGAGGTCCAAGCAAACTGGCAGTGCATGCCATGTGTGCGTTTGTCGAAGTACCAAGTCAATGGTTGGCATATGTGGAGTCAAAGTGCAGCTCCAGCCGGTGTGAAGTGTATGAACGGAAAGAAAGTTTCACTAAGAAGTTAATGTATTATTAGTCAAGAAGCTACAATCAAGATCATACACAAAGGTACCGCGCTGCCACACAAAATAAAGTTATACATTGAATGAAGAGTTAACGCTGAAGGTGGATTCAACCAGGTTTGCAAAGTGCAGTTAAAGACACTTCTCAGATACCAAATTGCACTGCAAAGCAAAGATCAACCAGGTGTGGAAAAAAGAGATTGAGTATAAGATCAATCAAATATATAAAAGGGTCATTTGGCTATCAGAACCAGGTAGGCAGAGTCATCACATCATGGTCAACAGTGACCCTAAGAGAAGTGCCTGGGCTTGTTTTTACAGAGTGGTCCATATTTACAGCAGGCAGAAATTCTGCAGAAGGCCATTCTGCAGATGAAGGCCATCAAGGATAACACCAAGGCTGGCACATTGCAGGGCCAGTGCAGGGACATGAATGGAACTGATCCTGGTTTCAGGCCAGAGGAGCCAGGGAGCTCTCCGATCCCAACATCAGTAAGTTCCACACCAGTCTACAATGCTGCCATCGTCTTAAAACCACCACCACCACCTTTCAATACCGCCAAGAAGCAAAATAGTAGCAAAGATGGACTACCTCGATAGAGACTTTTGAAGATATCATTGATGCACTTGAAGAGACTAATAACAAAAACATTATCAAATATCTCAAAACTCTTGCTGAAGAAGTCATAAAGAAAATGCAGAGAGCTGACAAAGAAGTCATATACCATCAGATTGAGAACGTGTTGAATCTCAAGTTCAATTTAGTACCAAAGGTTGATTATGAATGATATATTTTCAGTGAAGAACATCAAGGAGTTGGTGAAACAATTGATTAATTTGTGGAAAGACTTGACGCACTCATGAGACACTGCACGTTCAATTAACTTAACAATGAAGAAGCCATACAGCTTGAAGTTATCGATTAATGATTGCCCAATACATTCAGATGATGAATGCTGGGAGAGCAAGTGTTGATGGCTGCCAGAGCTGAGGAATGTGCTGACAAACAAGCTGATGACATGGAGGCAGGAGGTGCCAAGAGCAAGTCAGCCACGAGTGTGAAAATAAATCTGAAACAAAAAACTGAAGGACACAAAGTGATGTCTACATATAAAATACAGTTGTGTTTCTGATGTGGATTTTCATTTCCACAAAAAGGAAAGTGCCTTGATATTGAACAGATATGCAAAGGCTGTGGTAAAGATGATCATTTTGTACGATGTGTAAAGTGAAGGAAAACATAAGTGTGTCAGGACGTGAAGACAAAATGACAGCCAGAACGTCCCAGAAGCTACGTTCGACGCACACCCACAAGGCCAAATCATTGTCAAAAAATTCTTACATCTCCATAATAAGAGAAAGTGAAGAAAGTGATTACACCATTTTTACCTCAGAAAAAACATTGTCATGTTGGACTATGAATAAAAATGCAGCCAAAGCAAATTTGACATGCCAAAGCTGCAAAATCATTCAAACACTGTCCAAAGCTACCATTGAAAATGAATGGACGTTCAATACCTTTCATTATCAATAGTGGTGCATCAATAAATATAATGCCTGTAGAGAAATACAATGAACTGTCTCCATTACTGCAGCTTATGCCGTTAAAGACCAAAGCATATACTTGGGCTGCATCGGCACCCATGAAGAGCCAAGGTTCATCTGTAGTGACTGTGAAACATAAGAAAAAGAAGGTACAATCACGATCCATTTGTTTCAAAGTACAGCAACAAGTGCCTGTTTGCTCAGTTTCAACAAGGCTGCTGACATGGGACTGATTTCTGTGAATTGCAACATGAATGCTGATCACAAAATAGTCAATTCCCTTCATTGTTTCATGGCTTTGGAAAGTTAAAGATTATGAAAGTAAAGCTGCACATTAAAGAGGATTATTGTCCTGTTCCTCAGAGACATAGACAAGTTGTTTTTCACGTACAAGAAGCTGATGAAAGAGAACTTGAATTGTTGCTTAAACATGATATTATTGAGTGGTACACTGGTCCAACAACATAGGTTTCTCCCATAGCAGTGGTGCCCAAAAAACAGACATTGAAGAGGCTGTGTGCAAATGTATTGACATGGGTCAGGCAAACAAAGCAATTGAATGAGAACGACACCCAAGACCGCACATTGCTGACATGATAACACAATTGAATGGCGCCAAGGTCTTTTCTTGACTTGATTAAAATGAAGGGTATTAACATTTGGAACTTGAAGAACACTGCAGGTACATTATTACTAGGCCCAGGTGCAGAACTCTAATCCACCGGCAGAGTTTTGGAATACGGGTACTTTACGCTAAACAGAATAGCGAGGAGTGGCCGAATTCCACCTTCTGCCACAGAGCAAAGTTCATTCATGTGCATGAGATTTGGTTTTGGAGCTTGATCACGAGTGCCACAACGCTCTCCAGCCACTAGCTAGTTCGTGCTAGACTTCACGTTTCATAACACTGCTTCCTTCCATATGTGCAAGACTTTGCGTTAAATAGCTCTGCTGCTGGCCGTATGCGCAAGACTTCACTTTCTCTTGCACTGCTTCCAGCCGCAACGGCACCCAAAACAGTGTCGCAAGTGAGTACAAATGCACCTGGAGTAGATTTTCTACTCAAGATGCATGAAATCTAGTCAAAACATGGACTATGAGTGGATTTTCTTCCCCAATAAACCCTTCAAGTTGTTTTTTAGTACGAGAATCCCTTTTTGCATACAGTAAGAAAGTGCACCAGAGACTCAAACTTCCTGTTCCTGTCCAGCAGGCTCCTCCCAGTGCTTTGTCCATCTCCTGGTCACTTTCCACTTGGATTTCGAGGTGGAAGAGTCACTCTCTCTGTCTCCTGGATATATCTTTGGAATTAAGAGCTTCATTTCTGTGAAATCACATGAATAAGTTCAAAACCTATTGTATAATTGTGTTGTTGTTTTTGCTTGGGCATGCACCAGTATTTATTTGTACCTTAAATTGATTTTAAAATTTTATAGTGGTGGGTGGCCTGGAGTTTAAGTTTGGGCCTAGTTATTATTTATTTTGCATTTCATTGATTTTTCATCTTTTGTAAAGGAACATTGTTGCACAGCTCAGTACCTTTTCTACATGTTTGTAAGATTTGCAATATTTTTTTACTATGTAGCCTAGATTTCCAAATGGCCATCTGGCCAGTAGGTCCAATACTAGTAGTCATCAGGGCATGACATCAATATTTCAGTGGTATATATTTTTACTTCATTTAGGGCAGGGGTGGCATTGGATTAAATTAAAAATGTTGGCTATTGTTGGCATTTCATTTTTTTTTGTTGTAAAAAGTGTACATGGTGTTGGGTAATATTTGATGGCATAAGAGGATGTGTACTCACTTATTTTTCATATTTTGCATTGCTGAATTAATGTTAGTGTTTTCTTCAGTATTACCACCATGCCACCTTAAGGGCAGGTTTGGTGTGTGCGTGTGTTTGTCATCATCCATCATTTGTCTTTGTTCTCTATGCCGTGTGGACACGGGGCATTTTGGGTAGCCTATGTCCATAGTCTTGCATGTCTTCTTTGTTCTCCGTGCCTCCTTGTTCGCAGTTGTTGTTTGACCATGTGGCTAGCAGCCATTTTATGCATGCTGCCAGAAAGAATTTGTTCCCCATGCCTCCTTGCTCCTTGTTTTTGTTGTTTGACCATGTGGCTGGTGGTCATTTTGTACATGCAGCCAGTGTGCCTTTGCAATAGGCTGGCATGTGTTCTATGTTCCCCAAGCCTTCTTGCTCCTTGTTGTTGTGGTGTGACCGTATGGCTGGCAGTCATTTTGTGTATCCAGCCAGTGCCTTTTTGCATAGGCTTGCATGTGTTTTTATTCATTATGCATACTTGCTCCATATTGTTGTTGTTTGACCATGTGGCTGGTAGTCATTTGTGCATCCAGCCAGTGTTTTTTTGACATAGGCTTGCATGCGTTGTTTGTTCCCCATGATTCTTCCTCCTTGTTGTTGTTGTTTGACCATGTGACTGGTGGCCATTTTGTGCATCCAACCAGTAAGCCTTTGCCATTGGCTTGCATGGATTGATGTGATACCAGTGTAATAGTGATATGTTTAGGTATCAATGTAGTATATGTATAATTAAAGAATATGATTCTGAGAAACATTGCTTATATTATTTCCTTCCTTTTTTGCATTTTTTATTTTGCGCCTCCTTGTCTTTTCCTCACAATCAGTTTTTTCTTTTTGTCCTCCCATATAAACATAGGCAATTATTGATCATTTGTTTAATTTAAGTTTATATGATTATTTTTCATTGAAAATTTTTATTTTTATTTTTTCATTTTCATTTTTGTTTTTTATTTTTATTTTTTATTTAAAATGTTTATCTTATATTTAATTTTATTTGTAAACTTTAATATATTTTTAAGTTAATTTCATGTTTTGTATTTACATTTAAATTAAATTTTTTTATTTTTTTGCTTTCGAATTTTACATTTTTTTATTTTCTCAGTTTATTCAATTTTGGTATTTTGCCTTGATCCATCCATCCATCTATCGACCAAAGACGCACAGCCGCGCTACAGTATTCGGTTTCTTTAGGTGTATAATAATTCCATTTCCTCCTGAACACCCTGGCCACAGTGCACAGCAGACACAGCAGCAGCATAATTTTCTTTAATGATTATTCCATTTCCCATAGACCACCTTGTCACCATAGTTTTTTTTTAAGGGTTATTCCATTTACCCATTCACCTCTCTCTGACTACCACAGGTTTTTCCTTGAATCAGATGGAGATAAAGCAAATTGCTAGATTAGCATGTTGTGTTGCCTGATTTGAAATTACATTTTATGGTGTGGTATGGCTTTACAATGATTGATTAAATTGGTATTTATTACATAAGTAACCAACTGCACTAATATTGTGTTTGTCTATAATGTTTCAACCTGCAATAATGCCATGTTACACTAACTACATGTTTTTCTTGGTTGCTTGCTGTTAGGTGTACAAGAGAAGAGATGTCACATCACTGGCAGTACTGGCAAAGAGAAGGTACCGTGCTATCAGTCCTTCAATCTCTTCTGCTTGTGCAGTTTAGTGACATTGCCAACTGAGAGCTTTAAAATGGCCGCAAAGAAAGTAGCTCCAAAGAAAGTGGGCAGTGAGTAGGACCAGCTTTCCATAGAGGTGTGCCAACAGCAACTTTTTTCGAAAGATGTATGCCTGCCACACCAAATCCCAGTGAGGAACGTGGGAGCAACACTTCCACGTCAACAGCACCACTCCTACCTAAGCTCCAAGGCCATGTCTGTCAGTGAGGCAACCACTCCAATCATGGCAACACCATGGAGCAGTGATGCTGAATTTGATTTGTCCCTTTCGCAAAGTAGTTCCCAATTATTTCATGAAACAGAGCATAATGGACAGGAGCCAGCAATAGTAGAGCTTCCCAAAGTTGGATCAGAACCGGAGGTCAAGCTTCCTTCCAAGCAAGAACTTCCTCTTTTAGGATCAATGGCTCCCTGATCTCCAGCAATAAAAAGGAAGGGTACTACTCCACCATATTCTCCAAGTGCCACTTCCAATGATGATGATAGGGTCATGGAGCGGATGCCGGCAGTGTCCAAGAGATGCCATGAGAGGCAAGGGAAAAGAAAAGTTCCAGAAAGCCTTAAAATCATGGAAGGGGATGATGAGGAGGATGACAACAATTGGTCAGACATTGTGAAACATGACACAGAGGAGTCCGGCATTCCTATCCAACTTTCTCTAAGGGATGTGGCATAGGTAGCACCACCAGCTCCCATATTTGTAAGGCCCCAGTTGAGATCTGCACCAATCCCTACCTCAGTAGAGGTATGCATTGCAGAGAGGCAGTCAAAATACCCACCTACCGCCAATTCTTCTTCAGTCATTGGAGGTGGCCCAATAAGAAAGTACTTCTCCCCGGTGCGATTAGCAAACAGGAGGAGAACATTGCAATATGGTCCATTTGTCATGCAAGTGTTCATCAAGGTAAGCCCGGTCCACATTATGGTATTGGAGGCCCATATGAAATAACATCATGCAATCCAGTGGGAAGAGCACCTTAAAAAAATTGCTGAACATAGTCGCAAAGGTGAAGGTGACGGAAGCCAGGAAACATCAGCCACAACTCGTCAAATCATGGTGGAATGTGAAGAAGAAGAGGGTGACATCTTCACGCAAAGCAGTCCTGTCCAGTGTCTCCGGCAGTGCACACAAATCACCTCCCTCAGCGACCTCACAATGGCATAGGAGGACTCAGAGACAGGTGGAGATACTACAGTATACGTTGACTCCCCCATGACACACATTGAGTCCACCATTATCTACTTCTCGAACGCTGCCTGCGCCAGTGGTCCCAGAAATGAAGAAAATCCAGGCTACTATTACAGGCATGTTTCGGCAGGAGGAGCCCTACAGCGGCAACTATCCAATGGCATGTTTGTACTATGGGAAGCTGTCAAAACTTTTAGCTCTGTGGAAGGAGTCGGATTCTTAGAATTTGTGGAAGCCATCGCCCCGAAATGGAAGTTTCCAAGTCAGACCTATTTTGTCAGAGTTGATGTTCCAGTGATACACTACAATGTGCTGCAATTGGCTGGACAAGCTTTGCAGCAAAGTATTGTTCACACTATCCACCTGACAACCAACCAGTTGTCAGGCAACTGATTACATGTGCATCACTGCACACCAGATCTCTTTTCTGGGGGTAAAGTAAAAGCTATCTACAGGTCATGACGCTGAAAAAATGTTTAAGAGCATTCGGAGGCATGCAACAGTATCCATGTTGGCCATGGAGAAATCACATGCAGCTGCAAACATCTTGGATGATTTTAATAGTAGGTGTCTGAATGGCTGTGACCCAGAGGTCTCTGATTTGAATTTGTTGCCACCGGCAATGGCAGCAAGATAGTCAAGGCCATGTTAGATGGTGGCTATTTGAGGGTCCTGTGTTTAGCATGCTGCATCAACCTGATTGTTCAAGAGTTTCTCAAGAAAGAAGACATATTCAGCAACATACTGACCACCTGCAGAGGGATCTACACTAATTTCAGCCACTCTTTTAAAGCCTGAAAGCAGTTGCTGAATATTCACCATGCTAATAGAGTAGCAGTTAAAGCCCTGATACAGGAGGTGCCAAAACATTGGAACTCAACCTATTATATGTTGCAACATCTGTTTGAAAAGTACAGACAGATCAATGACTATGTCATTCAAAGAAGAGGGGATGCAATTGGGAAAGCTGTGACCATGGACACAGATGCTGCTCCCTTTTGGTGTTTTCTCATGGGAAGTTAGCAAAGAGGGCAGTACGATGGGCCAAGCTATCCCATTGTTGCATCTACTACAAGACCATCTAAAGAAGGTGTCTGAAAGTTTTCACTCAGAGGTGTGAATAAAAACCCAGAAGCACATGCCTGGGTTGAGAGCCTAAGCTATCGCTTGGCTTGTAATACAAGGCTGCAAAATTATATTATCAGGTCCAAAGCATACCTCTGGGCCACCCTACTTGATCCACACTAAATAAAAATTCTACCTTCTTTCATTCCTTTATCTGAAGGGGATGTTTCAAAATACATGAGGTGGATTGTTGAGCAAGCCGGAGAACTGGAAGAAGAATGGTTGAAACTTAGAGTCCCACTCTGTAGTTCTGGCTTGCCGCCTTCAACTTCCAGAGAGGGTAGTCTTGTCTCACAGCAGCCAACAGCAGCAACAAGAAAACTGGCAACAACAGCAACAGAAGAATCGGACCCAACCTCTTCATTGGCTTGGTTTCAAGTGGCAGGTCTTAAGTCCAGTGCAGAGACAAAGGCAAAAGAGGTTGAGCAAATGGGAGCACCAATGACCATTCAGAGGATATTCCAGGAGTATCCGGATGACCCAAAAAGGTGTATGTGGATCAAAACCCATTGGTATATTGGTATAGGAAGATTCACCAATGGCCAAAGTTCCGCAGCCTGGCAAATAAAGTATCTGGCTTGTCTTCTAGCCAGTGTCTCTGCTGAACGTGTGTTCAGTGCAGCTGGCACAGTTGTTACAGTGAGAAGGACCAGTCTCTCCCCTCAAAGTGTGGAGGGATTAACCATGGTCAAAATTAACCAGCACTTTATACCACCTGATTACACCATTCCCGGAACCCACAGGAGGAGGATGATTGGTCAGCATCAAGTGTGTTAGCTGATCAACTTTTGGGTTTGAGGGCAAACTCCACTTCCTGGGCTGAGTATACCAGTGCCACCATATAACCTTTTAATTGTTTCTCATTCAACTTCCATTTTTCTTTTTTTGCAAAAACAAAGAGCTAGTGGAACATTATGTTTGTGTCGGATTTATGCTGCCTCACCATTTTTTAGTCACACTCATATATTTGGCTGGATTGGAGTTGGATCTGTGTGCAGTGTAGGGCCCCTACATGCCCTTCAGGACATTGGAGACAATGTCTGCCTCCCTCACATGCCATTGCCTCTCCTCTTTTTACACCACCTAGCAGGGCTGCCCCAGAAGATCCTTGATTAAAAGACTGCCAGTGTCAATGCCAAATTTCAATGTGTTGCTACCATCAAAGAGGAGACATTATTTATCAAACACTGTGCTTGGATTGGATAAAGTAATTGCTAACCATTGTACCAATGAGTTGTGATATATTGAGTGATTGTGAGTGATGACTGAGGGAGGCAGTTCAATTAATTTATAAACTTGATGTTGATGATTTGCAATGTTTGGGGGGGCTGGTGGGTGATCTTTTTTTTCCTGAGTCGGACCTATTTTGCCTGAGGTGCTGTTCCATTGGTGCATTACAATGTGCTGCAATTGGTTGGGCAAGCTTTGCAGCAAGGTGTTTTCTAACTTAACAAAAATGTACCTGCAGGCTCCACTCCTTTTTTTCTGATTCCTTAGAGACCAGACTAGTCACTTTAGTAACCAAACACAAATCTACACAAAATACTCCAATTCTGTTTCTCTATTTCTTCTTCAACAGCAGTGCTCTACACAGGTCTACATCGCTCGTTTTGGGGCTGGGATGCAATTACTCAGAATCAGAAGAGGGAGGATAAAAAGACTCAGGGTGGGACTACCTCAACAGTTAGAAGGAGAAAGTTACTGACTTTAAAGAGAAACCATGACAATGGTGAAGACTCTGAGGCCTAGTCCTCACTGAGCTCTTAGGAATAAAGAGAGGTGCGTTGATTTAGGAAATGCTACTGAGTGTGTGTTTGCTGCATTGCTGGCTGAAACATGAAACTCCTCTTTATGTTCTTGCTCTGCCTCTGAGTCTTCTTGGTACACTCCTGGCTCCTCATTATGCTTACCTTGCTTCCTTTTGTCCTTCTTCTTTACTCTGTAATACAGTTACTATTTTTCAATACAGTCTTCTCCTAGTCCTCTCCTGCCCAAATAAAACTTGCTGAAAGCTCAATACTCCAGCGTACCTACCAGGAAGGTTCATCCAGGCACCCAAGAGTGACAGACGTTCTCAGAACAAGGGAAATACACTGTCTAATTTGGCAATACAGTACAATTTTCCTTTTAAAAATCATACTTTCTGGAACTGGGTGGGTTAATTTCAATACTCCATAATTTGTATTTTTCTGACCTAGAAGACATAACATTTAAAGATATACTATTGTGGGTCTCTCTTGGGCAGAAGGACTATTTGCAATGCATTTAACTGAACTGCGTTATACTTATCCCTTCATCATTTCCTTCCACAACAGATTGATGATGGTGTGCTACTCAGTGCCCCAATTCATATTTTTGTGGTTTCTTTTGTGGTTTCTTTTGTGTAGTGTTTGTCGTTGTCACACCTATCCCCAAATCCCCTTTCCCATCCATTCATCAAGCTCGTAACCCTTTTCACATGGGCTGTGTAATGTATTGAGTTGTGACTTGATTTTACATCATAAATGGATCACTCATTTGATGGGGCAGATGTGGTGAAAGCGACACCAACACTGCATGACGTTCTATTCCCTGAGCAATATTTCACACAGGCCCCATTGATATCATCAATAAGGTCTAAGTTGTGTTGCTTGCTGCGTAAATTCTTAACCTTGTTCAAACCACTCCTGACTCTGAGCCCACTTCTTCTGACTTAAGTTTATTTTTCATTAAGTACTAGCTTCTCATTGCTCCAAAGAAGTTGATGTTGCTAGTTGTTATTATCATATCAGGTCTTTTTTGTTATGTGTGAAATAATGTCATTGTGGTAGTTTGGTCTGAGTCATCCTAAAGTTATGATATAATAAATGACCCACTAAGTCTCTGTTTGTATTGTGTTGACAGTGATGGATAACTCTTTCATTAATCCTGCAGTTGGAGTTAGGATATGTGGGAGTGGCACTGCCAGTCTTCCCTGTGAGTGCACTAGCCTGCTGCTACTACTACTACCATCCCCTTAAGATAAGATGCCACCTTCGAAAACCTTCCAGTAAGAAGACTGAGGTATCAGCCCCGGATTCATCTTATCAGGTCAGAGAAGAACTATTCACTGAAGTGAACTTGTTTAGTTAGTAATTACCTTCTACCGAAGAAGATGTTGTTTGTGTGTATCTAGGTTTTTGTAAGCCAAACAGGGAATGGCAATCATCTGCTAATGGTCAATATACTTACCGAGGGCAGTAGAGCAAAGGTATGACTAAATGTCACACACTTTATTTAGCAGATTTAAAAACATGCTACACTAAAAGACAGCATTACAAACTAAAACACCAAAATAAACATTTGAAGCATAAATTAAATAAAATAAAAATGACCCCCTTTTATTTTTTACAAGTAGAAAATCCACTGTTTCCATCCACAACAGGCCCACCCCTCTCCCCAAACAAAAGGCCCTGTTCCCAAAAGTCCAATGAAAGTCCAAAGTGAAAACAAATTGGTTCCTACTCCCTTCCCACACTTCCACCCACAACAAGTCCCTCCCATCAAAAAAGAAAATTTAAAAAGGGCTCAGAAGAGGGCATTGTCTATTTGGATCCGGAGCTGGTCCAGGCTCTGCTCTATCCAGCCAAGCCAGGTCTCCATACTGTTCATCTGCTGCAGGATGTACTCCAGCAATGCCCTGTGAGAGTGGGAGGGAACAACAGCAGTTCTAGTCAGGGGTCTTGACAGCTGGCAGCGGCGCTGCCGATGTAATGGCTGGGAGGCTGGGGCCCGTGTCAGAGACAGCTATTTCTGCCTCTTCATCCTCCAGTACCACGAGCTACCAATAATGTGGCTAAATGGTCTCCAGCCTCAGCCACTGCAGAAGGGCCGCTATCTCCTGCCTGGTGGGCAGTGCTGCTTGACCAGCAGGAGTAGGAATATCAATAAAAACAAAAATAAAAAAGACAAATCGTAAGCCATGGCATGTGCAAACACTTGTTTAATATTAAGTGGCACAGTAGCAGTACCTTGTTTGTTCCCTAGGGGCATTAGAGTTTGGTGTGAATATGGTTAGGAGAGTCACAGGGCCATTTTTATTTGTTTTTTATTGTTTACCTGACATGCCTCACTGTAACGGGCCAACCGACAATGAGCCGGCCCAGCAGTGCCCCAGGGGCACCATCACGTCTGGCGTACATGACCCAGATGTAATTCAGACGCCATCCAATCTGGCAGCGTATCCGGTTGAGGGAGGGGATTTTAAATCCCTATCGGGATGGATTGAAGGAAGGACGGAGGGCAGCGGCAGCACCAGCAAGAACAGCACCTAGGAAGGCGGCCCAGGAGAGGAAAGCGGCGGACACCTCAGCCATGAATGACGTGCCAATCGAAACGGCACCAACGGAGAAGACATCAGGCCCAGTAGTAGGAACATGACAACGGTGGCCTAGTCTCCGTTCCAGAGTCCAGGTGGAGTAACAGGAGGCGGCAAGACCAGCATACCGGCCACACTCTGGGGAGAGCGTGGCCCTGCCAGGTACAGTCCTAAATAGGACGAGGGAACAGAAACCTCAGAATTGGCGGACGGCAAGACGGAGTAAAGGACGGCTGAACGTTTAGTGCTGTTTTATTTTCACTTTAGTTTGGGGTATGGCAAGAGGGGTTTTACCTAACAAGCTCAGCATGTAATACAAGCACGGCTGTGCAGCGACAATCCCAAAAGGAAGTACAAGACAAAGACAGTAAAGAGTGATGACAGACTCTTAGTCTGTTTTGTTTGAAAAACGTTTTTTTTCCCCCTTTTGTTTTTCAAAATCTGAGAGGAGAAAAGGATAGAAAAGAGGTAGGAGAAGATACCCCAGAAACAAGGACATAGACAGGAAAAAGACAGAAGAATAGAAGATAGAAGAGAAGAAAGAAGACAAGGAAAGCTAGTAGCAGAGAACAGTACCAGAACCAGAGAATAAGAGAAAAATAGACAGTAGGAGGAAGTCAGAAAAGAGAAAAAGAGAGCAAGACAGCCTAGATAAGCTGAAATAACACTTACCTGTCCACCAACAGTTTTCTTTTTCTTCTTCTTTTCCCCATGCGCCTCCTGCGACACCATCTATTAGGAAGAGGAAGAAGAAGATGAACCCCTCATGAGCCCTCAAAGAAGATCAAGGAAAGGAAACCATAAACAACAAAACAGAAGGAAACAAACAAAACAATAAACTATTAGTACAACAGCACTAACTAATAAAGAAAATATACATTGGAATTCCTGGCTGCGTGTCTTCCTTACGGTGTCCCTGTAACACTCACATAAAAAGCACTGTCTGTCTGCAGAAAATAAATAAGGCAGAATAACACCAGATTTAAAAAAAACAGTGATTTGTTCTTTTTGTCTTTTAAAGGCTTTTGTAGTAACTAAACAGACTCTTTGAGTGGAAAATTAAAATAATCTACCTCTCTTTTATGAGTAATAAGGCATTATGCACTATGGAGTACACGTTGTTGTGCTAAATTAATAGAGGCATGCTAGCCAGCTCTTGGGGTGCTTTGTTACTGTCTGCAGCTGAGGCAGCTGTAGTTGACAATTACCTATCTTTAATTCCAATGGCCCTGCTCTTTTCAAATGCCTTTTACTTTCTACCCTCACTCCAAAGACGCAGGTGAATAATAGATAAAATTCTATGTCACACACATCACGTAAAACAGGCAGATATTATTATCCTGTCTTCTGTAAGTAGACAGTGAGGAAAGTGATGCACTGCACTACAGGGAAGGGAACAGGCTATATAGATTGTATTTGGCACATTTGTCACAGAGCATCCCTTACCCCAAACTTGAAATCAAATTGTGCCTAAGCTTTGGCTTGTTCACCCACTGTAAAAGACTAGCTATTTTGAATATATGTAAGGTACATATAAACCGTTTGATGAGGTCTAATCATGTTAACTTAGGAAATTCCATTTGACGATTTAACTTTTAAATTAATATAAAGTTCTTTATGTGGAAACAAAGTTGTGAAATAAATGTAATAAACATGCTTAAAAACCATGTTTTAAGATGGCCGACACGATTAGGTATGCAGAAGGTAGCTTGTGAGGCCTGTCATCTATGTTGATAATTTTCTGCATTCATGTGTAAATATAAAGAAATGAAGGTATAGACAGTGTAAAACCGGTGAAGAAGAGAACAATGGTTTCGGAAACGCGTTGGTGGATGTTTATTTTGTGCCATAGCAAATAAAATGGACTATATCCCAAGTCAATTGTGACTGAGGTGGTTTTTCTGAGATAAGAGGAACAGTGTATTTATTTATATATTTATAGATAGATAGATAGATAGATAGATAGATAGATAGATAGATAGATAGATAGATAGATAGATAGATAGATAGATAGATATTGGAATCCCGTCACACAGCCATAAAAATGTGGCACATGCGAAGAATGGACTTTTCACATTTTTTGGTAGGGTGGGACAGGAAAAACACACCTTGTGTGTTCGGTTTGCAATGCATTCAAAACTTTGTAAATGTCGCATTAACTGAAGCAGACACACATTGCAGAGTCAAAACAAATTGAACCATACTGCACTTTATTTATGGGTGGCGAAATGCCATGGGCAGGAGGGAGTTGATAAATGGTGGTGAGTGGGATACATATCTGCCATGCTTAACAAATACAGTGAATTAAGGGATTAGATCAAACATCAAAATCCATCAACCATAGCTTTGATAACCATAAAACAAAGTAGGCGAAGTAGGAGAGCAGCATGCCCCTCTCCAGAAGAGCCCCCTTGTTTATTCATCCAAGCAGTTATTCAATCATCCTTTCATTCTTCCTACTATATTCACCCATGGCACCATGATTTAACCCCTTAGCTGCTGGGCTTCCCCTTCCCTCCCCTCCCCGTGCTGGGCCCTCTTTTTGGCTATTTGGGGTAGTTTGTGCTTAGGCCTTCATAACTTTTTGTCCACATATGCTATCCTCGCCAAATTTGAATCCTTTTTTTCCAACATCCTAGGGATTCTATAGGTACCCAGAGTTTGTGGGTTCCCCTGGAGGAGACCAAGACATTTGGCAAAATATAGCAAAATGTTAGTTTTTTACAAAAAAATGGGGAAAAAGGGATGCAGAAGAAAGCATGTGGTGTTTTCCCTGAAAATGGCATCAAAAAAGGTATTGCGGTGCTAAAATCCCCAACTTCCCAGCTTTCAGGAACAGGCTGAATTGAATCAGAAAACCAAATTTTTCAACACAATTTTGGTATTTTACTGGGACATACCCCATTTTTACTATTTTTTGTGCTTTTAGCAATCTTTCCACTTAGTGACAGAAATGGGTGTGAAACCAATGCTGGATCTTGGACAGATAAACATTTTGGAAAAGTAGACAAAATTCTGTATCAGCAAGGGGTCATTTGTGTGAATCCTACAAGGTTTTCCCATAGGAAATAACAGCTGAAATAAAAAAATACTGAAATTGAGGTGAAAAAAACAGCTATTTTTCTCCACATTTTACTCTGTAGCTTGTTCCTGCCATGTCAGATTTTCAAACGCAATACCCGGTCCATCTGATGGAATGTTCTGGTTGCGGGGATAAATAGGGCTTATAGGTTCATCAAGAACCCTAGGTACTCGGAGCCAATAAATGAGCTGCACCTTGCAATGGGTTTTCATTGTATACCGCGTATACAGCAATTCATTTGGTGAAATGTAAAGAGTGAAAAATAGGTATCAATGAAACATTTGAATTTCTGAAATTGGCACAAGATAAGATGATGAAAAGCAGTGGGTATTTGCACATCTCTAAATTCGGGGGTCCCCATACTAGCATATGAATTACAGGGCACTTCTCAAATACACTTCTTTATTACACACTGTCTTACATTTGGAAGGAGAAAATGTAGAGAAAGACAATGGGCAGTAACACTTGTTCTTCTATCCTGTGGTCCCCCATGTCTCCCGATAAAAATGGTACCTCACTTGTGTGGGTAGGCCTAGTGACCGCGACAGGAAACGCCCCAAAAATCAACATGGACACATCACCTTTTTACATTGAAATCTGACATGTTTTTTGCAAAGTGCCTAGCTGTGGATTTTGGCCTCTAGCTCAGCCGGCACCTAAGGAAACATAGTAAACCTATACATTTATGGAAAGTAGACACCTAGGGGAATCCAGAATGGGGTGACTTGTCAGGTCTTACCAGGTTCTATTACCCAGAATCCTTTGCAGACCTCAACATTTGGCAAAAAAACACTTTTTCCTCATATTTTGGTGATTGAAAGTTCTGAAATCTAGGAGGAGCCACAAATTTCCCTCCACCCAGCATTCCCCAGTAAAAATGGTACCTCCCTTGTGTGGGTAGACCTAGTGCCAGCGAAACACACCATGGCCCCAAAACACACCTCGGACACATCACATTTTCCGAAAGAAAACTGACCTGTTTTTTGCGAAGTGCCTAGCTGTGGATTTTGGCCTCTAGATCGGCCGGCACATAGGCAAACCTAGCAAACCTATACATTTTTGAAAACTAGAAACCTAGGGGAATTTGGCAAAAAACACTTTTTCCTCACATTTCGGTGATGGAAAGTCCTGGAGTCTGAGGGAAGCCACAAACTTCCTTTTACCCAGCGTTCCCCCAGGTCTCCAGATAAAAATGGTACCTCACTTGTGTGGGTAGGCTTAGTGTCCGCGACAGGAAATGTCCCGAAACACAACATGGACACATCACATTTTCTGAAAGAAAACTGACCTGTTTTTTGCGAGGTGCCTAGCTGTGGATTTTGACCTCTAGCTCAGCCGGCTCCTTGGGAAACTTGACAAACCTATACATTTTTAAAACTAGAAACCTAGGGGAATCCAGGATGGGGTGACTTGTGGGGCTCTCACCAGGTTTTGTTACCCAGAATCCTTTGCAAATCTCAAAATTTGGCAAAATAAACACTTTTTCCTCACATTTCGGTGATGGAAAGTTTTGGAGTATGAGGGAAGCCACAAACTACCTTCCACCCAGCATTCCCCCAGGTCTCCTGATAAAAATGGCATCTCACTTTTGTGGATAGGTCTAGTGCCCGCAACAGGAAATGCCGAAAAAAAAACCAACATGGACATTTCACATTTTCCGAAAGAAGACTGACCTGTTTTTTGCAAGGTGCCTAGCTGTGGATTTTGGCCTCTAGCTCAGCCGGCACCTAGGGAAACCTATACATTCTTTAAAACTAGACACCAAGGGAATTCATAATGGGGTGACTTGTGGGGATCTCACCAGGTTATGTTACCCAGAATCCTTTACAAAACTCAAAATTTGGCAAAAAAAACACTTTTTCCTCACATTTTGGTGATGGAAGTTCTGGAATCTGAGGGGAGCCACAAACTTCCATCTACCTAGGGTTTCTCCAGGTCTCCCAATGAAAATGGTACCTCACTTGTGTGGGTAGGCCTAGTGCCCGTGACTGGAAATGCCCCAAAACACAACATGAACACATCACATTTTTTTTAAAATCTGTTTATTAATCGTAACATTCACACAACAGTACATTGGCTGTTAATAATTTTGCGATTCATTTCCTTACTTATATAAACTTGCACAGCATTATTACACAATAAGGTGTCAAAAGGAACGGAGTAAAATGAGAAAAGCAAATATAAAACAACATGAAAATAAAGAAAAAAAAAAAAGAAGAAATAAAGCAGCATTCAGCTTGAAAACTATGTATTAGCTAATTGCAAATTGAGGATGCAGCTAATCACTATTGATGTCATTGTTAGTATAGGCAATCCCCAACAGTAAGTGGGGAAAGAGAAGAAAAGGAGTACAGCTAATATATGTGAATAAGGCGGGGGTCCCAACTGAGGTGTGGAGTATGTTTTGTGGGGTTTGACACTTTGCAGGGCAAGAGTAAAATTAAGTGATCTAGGTGTATGTTGCATGTAGACTGGACCGCAGAGAAAGTGTCCTAGTGTGATGCGGAATTACATTGTGGGGAGGGGTAAGGATGTTGATAGTGGGTATGATTGAGAATGAATGAAATTGGGGCAGCTTAATTAATGTTCTGACGGTGTCAGTCAGAGCTATAATAGGTATGTATGGTGCCCCGTTCACGGTGGGTACATGTTATCTCTGGCTTCTATTGCCACCACAAAAGTGTCCCAAACTTCGGGGCCCTCCTGAATGAGACCCTTGTGTTGCAATAAGCGGAGTGTCTGGGCTTCAGCCTGCGTTCGGCTGTGTAAATCACGAAGCCAGGACAGGTGGGAAGGGACGTGTGGAGCTTTCCAGTGCGTTGCTATTAGTCGTTTGAAAACCACGAATGCTAAATCTATGAATCTGTGTATCTGTTTATCCGCTCTGGTGCGGTGGTGTATGCCAAGTAAGCAGGAGTCTGGCATAGGCATCAGAGTGTGGGATGAGATGTCTGCTGTGACGTCTGTAACGCGGTGCCAGGCTGAGTTTATTGAGTGGCAGCTTCAAACCATATGGTAGAAGTCAGCTGCCGGAGTAGCGCATCTTGGGTATGTCGGGGTTGTGCTCGGATATATTCTTTGGATGCGGGCTGGGGTATAACGCAGCCGATGATTATGGGATACTGATTTGATCATTGCAAGAGCGGCGATCCAGGCCTTTTGTGGTAGTGGTGAGGGAAGGACAGAGTCCCAGCGTGCCTTCGCATGTGGCTGGGTGGTGCAAATCGCCACAAGCAATGCTTTATATAATTTAGTTATAATGCCTTTTGTGCTACCTATGGTAAGGATGATGGTGAGTAATGGGGACTCAGGAGGCTCAGCGCTACCGACACCCCAGAGGTTATTAAGTAGCCGTTTAATGGCGCTGAATGTCAGGAAGGCCCCGTTGTGCATCAGTCCAGCCGACACCAGTTCCGCAAAGGTGTGCATCTCGGAGCTAGAATATAAATCGCCCACCTACAGTGTATTTATTTCCCGCGTGTCATGATGTGTTGAGAGGATTTGGGTGCCCGGCAATTGAAACAGCGGCAGCAAGGGTGAGTAAGGGGGAGAGGGCGTCTTGCTTTGGACGTATCTGCGCCAACAAAAGCGAGCTGCTTCCAACAGTATTAATTTTGGGAGTAGAGGGGGAGGGCCAGATAGCATTGTAAACAGTAACTTCTGTGGGGCTATATATGTCTGCAACACTATGCCTTCAGCAGAAGGAGTATCTTGAAGCCATGTGGATAGCCACGATAATTGGGCATCTTCGTAGTATCTTTCGAAGTTAGGCATACCCAGCCCACCCATCTCCTGCGGGTGTTGTGTTATAGTCAACGCTACTCTACGTCTATCTTTGCCCCAGAGTAGGTCGGTTAATATTGACTGCAGTTTGCTAAAGAACAAGCGTGATAGGCACAACTGGAGGGCAGTAAAATAATATAAAAACCTTGGAAGGATAAGCATCTTGGCTATCGCCACCCAACCCATGGGGGATAGGGGGAGCGAGCTCCAAAAAGGTATTGAGCTACGGGTGGAGCCAAGCACCCTGTCAATGTTGCCCTCTTTTAGATCTGTGATAGAGTGATAGACCTGCACTCCGAGATATTTAAAGGTTGTGTGTGACCACAGTAGTTTATATTGTGGCAGTGCCATATGACGATCAACCGGGATAAAAGTAAGAGGGAAGATACTTGACTTGGACCAATTGACATGCAGACCAGAGGCGAGGGCGAAGGAGTCCAGCAACTGCAGTACCTCTGTCATAAAGGCTGAGTGGTTGCGCAAGTATATTAGGGCATCGTCTGCATATAAGGATATAATGTGATAAGTGTTGGACTCCGGAATATCCCATATATGTGCGTAGCTGCGTAGTTTAATTGCTAATGGTTCCATGGCAATAGCGAATAGCAAAGGAGATAGTGGACAGCCTTGTCTGGTGCCTCTGCCTATAGGGAATGCTTCGGACATAGTGCGACCATTTTTGACGCGGGCTGTGGGCATGGAGTAAAGCGTTTTGATCCAGTTGATAAAGCCAGGACCGAAACCGAATGCTTTGAGTGTGCATAGGAGATAATTCCAGCTTAGCGTATCAAATGCTTTTTCAATATCTTGGGAGAGGGCCACAGCTTCAATGTTTGTATTGCTATGCATTATGTGTAGGAGTCTTCTGATATTTAAGAAGGTACTTCTACCAGGAATGAAGCCAGACTGGTTGTGGTGTACTAAGCTTGGTAGGTAGGGGAGGAGCCTATTTGCGAGTACTTTCCCTAATAATTTGCAATCTGTACTGAGTAGGGAGAGCGGCCTGTACGATTTAACATCGAGAGGGTCGCGGCCCGCTTTTGGGAGGACGACTATCAAAGCCTTGCGCATAGAGTCCGGCAATTGTAAGTTGTGGTGTGCCTCGTTGAATACCTCTATGAGTGGGAGTAGTAGATGGATAGCGTGGGACTTAAAATATTCTACAGGTAGACCGTCTGACCCGGGGGTTTTGCTGCGTGCCATTTGCGACAGAGCTAAGCGCAGCTCTTCAATAGTAATAGGGCTATCTAGAGCAGCGGTATTATCGAGGATAAGTTGGTTTTGAGAGACTAGGTGTAGTGTGTCAGTGAGGTGCTGCTCCGTGGGATGGGGGGCGTGTAAAGGGTGCGGTAGTATGTAGAAAAGGCGTCATTTATGCCTGCCTGAGTGTTAACAATGACATCAGGGTTTAAACGTATCGCACCAATGGGTGTTGGCTGCGATGGCTGGCGGGTCAGCCAAGCTAATAGCCTGCCCGACCTGTCTCCCTCAGCGTGTTGTCTTGCCATGTAATGTCTATAGTCGTGTTTGCATAATCTGTTGTCTGCTTCCTTGTGGGCAGCCCTAAGCGAGTTCAGTGTTGTTAGTGTGGACTCTTCACTGGTGATCACATTCTCTGCACTGCAGAGTTTCACCTCCAAATCTTGTAATTTTTTGGTGAGTACTTTTCTTACCCCCACCGTGGCCGCAAGGCAATGCCCACGTATCACCACTTTGTGGGCGTCCCACTCTATAGCGCGGGATGAGATTGTGTTTTTGTTCGACAGAAAGTAATCGGCTAGCTTTATGGATTTATCTGTTTGAAAGGGGGGGTCTAAAAGAGCTTCTGGTTGCAATCGCCATGTTGGTATACGAGTGTGCGTGTGGCCCCAAGCCATTGTTATGCATAAAGGGTTATGGTCTGATATAGTGCGCGCTAGGTATTCAGACATGCATACTTTGTGAATAACGGTTGCTAGCCCTCTCTCTCTCAGACACTGACTGCTAGGTATCGGGAAGTGTTGCTCCCTGAAGGACTGCTGGGAACGGACGAAGCGGACGTCGGTGCCGGGTGGCTCACGTCTCCGGACCTGCTGCGGTGTGTGGAGCGCAAGACGGACGCGCTGTTGCCGCGGGACTTCGGGACTTCGGGGGAAACACGAGCCGCACGAGCCGGGGGGGGGCTGCTCTTGAGTCCCTTTTGTTGACGGCTGCTTTCCGGCTGAGGGGCGGAGGGGGCTGAGGGCTGAGGGTGCTCCCCTGCCTCCCTGCCCTCTTGCTCCTTTCCTTCACTTGCCTCACTTGCTGACTCGCTGTCTTGCCGTCTTGCTGTTGGGCCTAGGTTGGGCCTAGGTCAAGGGGCCCGGAGGAGAGTCAGAAGGAGTCGGAGTCGTCAGAGGGAGTCCTGCTGCCTCCTCCACGGACCCCGCGGACCCCGTGGACCCCCACAAACTAGGTGCCCAGGTGCCCAGACCAAGTGCCCGGGGAGCAGACTAGGAGGAGACCAGGAGAGACTGAGAGATCGGGAGACCGGAGAGAGACCGGAGAGAGACCGGAGAGATTGGGAGAGATTGGGAGAGATCGGGTGAGACCGGGTGAGATCGGGTGAGCAGGGTGAGCAGCTATTTTAGTTGTTTTTGGGAGGTTCCCTGGTCGGATCTTGGCGTGCGGGACACTCCTTGGCCACCTGATCCCTTCCTCACCCCCCCATTTTTATCCTCTGCTTCTTCTACCCTCTGCTTCAGCTGTGCCTCAGCTACGGTCCCGGCTTTGGTGCCGGTGTTAGTCGCGTCGCCACACCCAGCTCCCACTTTAGTCTCGGCTTTGGTCTGGTGTTGTTGGTGGTCCGGCTGGTTGGCTGGCTGGTGTTTTTTTTATTTATTATTTTTTTTTTTTTCTTTTTTTTTTTTTTTTAAAGACTAAGACTAAGACTAAAGCAAGGTAGTAAGTATGTAAGGAATCAAGGGGGAGGGACGGCGGTTGGTGAGCGGAGAGCGGAGAACGGCGAAGTCCTCGAAGATGGTTGGGACAAGAGGTAAAACAAAGAAGGCCAGGGAGGCCAATGAGGCACTCGCTCACCCAGTGAAATTTCAAAGTTCGGAGCAGGAGCTCAATAGTTTAGAAGATCTGAGGTTAGATCAGGATCAGGACCAGGATCCTGGAATCGTCCAGATATCCCAGGGGGGGTTCACAAACCAAGGAGGGTTCACAACCCAAGGAGAGGTCACAGCAGAGGGTGTCCAAATCGGGACTCCCTGCGACGAAAACGAACCAGGAGGAGAGTTGGGTGGGACAGAAGCAGTGTCAGTGCCCCTGCTGCCAGCCCATACTGACTTCGATGACATCGAGTGTGCAATACTGAACGCAGGAGTATCTACGGGGGGCCTTGCAAATCCTCTGTGCAGTAGACAACAGTATATACCGATGCACCTGGGCCTGGGTGCAAGGAAAACAAAACTAAAGATAAACACCATTGCTAACTACTATAGCTTAGTGAACCAAGTGAATTTAAACTCTGAACAGGCGCAAACGCAAAGCTCCAAAGCTACTGACCTCCCGGTACAGCCATTGGGGGAAAAGGGTGGCAATAATATGGGGGGGGATGAACCAGAGCTCTCAGAGACCGGGTACCAGGATACTTGTCTACTCCAGCAGCGATTGGATGGTTTATCGCGACTATCCTGTCCAACGAATAACCCCCATGGGAACGGAGGAGCAGAGTCAAATAACTTCCCAGAGTGGGGCATTTTTCCGGGAGAGCAAAGAAAAAGCAATGATTCATCTTATCCCGAACCCCAAATGGGACTATTAAACTTCGGGAACTCCTCATTAACACTCCCTCCACGAAGTGCCCAAGCAGAACTTACAGTACTCCAAAACATAATGGGTCCTGAAATAGAACAACTACCACCTAAACAGACCCATAAACTTTCAGAGTCACAGCTTTACTGCGAACGCCAAACTGTAAAAACAAACTTAAAGCTGTGCAGACTCAATAGTAGCTCCTTTAGTCTGGAACTGTCCTCGCCTGACAACTCCGTTATTGGTAATACAGACCCCCAACTAAACAGCATAACGTCAGAAGATCTAAACTTCCTGGAAGATAGCATAATAAAAGGCCACAGAGGAGAGGACGATAAGAACTTAGAAGGCCAGATAACTAATGAGCAAAGTGGGCAAAACAGGGGAAACAGAGATGACTTCTCATTAGATCAACCAATCCTTAGCATCATGAAAGTCATATGTACAACACTGGGCTCAATTGCAACAACGATCATGGCCCAGTCTCAAAAATTCGACGATCAACTTGAGCTGACTAAACAATTTACAACCTCAATACAGACTATAGATTATAGGATAGCCCTAGTAGAGGGCGTAATAAGGGAAAACCTGTTACACCAGGCAAAGGCTGATAACATGGATAAGATGGATAGACAAGCCTGTGGACCATTGCTGGAAAAACTACTGGAAGTCCCGAAAGTAATCAAAGATATAATTGAAGATTGCAAACATAGCCTTAAAAGCACAGAGGTGTGCAATCACGAGTCAGGAAAAACAGAATCCAGATTAACTGAAAGGCCTAGAGACAGAGTAGATGGTGAAGGGCACTCTGGTCCAGGACGAGAGATCTGCCCAGACGCAAAAAAACAGTCAGACAAGATGGAGAGAACCAATGGAAGTCTTGAACCTGGAATCAAAGCCTCAAATACAGTAGAAAAAAGGTCTCAATCCATAGGCAGATGGAAAAACACATGGAAAAAAGCCAGAAGAAATAAAAAACTACCACCAAAAAAGACTTCAAACATGCCTCAACAGATAAGCCTAATAGCGGAAATCAGGAATATAGGTGTTGAGCCTGCCCAACAGCAGCATAGAGATGACAACATCAAGTTTGAGAGTCTCGAGAGCCTCGAGAAACCTACTGACAAAGTCATTAATTTCATAAATAAAAATCCTGGATTATTGTGCGACAAAAGTTGCACTCACCATTCCCATATAAATCGTATACCCATTGGCCCCAGGGGATACCAAGCAGTTGGGCACGAATTAGATAAAGGAAGGAGGCCTGAAAAAGATCCTGACACAAATTACGGGACAAAAGAGGCAAACGATTCCCTAGCTAATGGTCAACTCAAATGGAGCCCAGAAACATCCAAATTATGTGCCAGCATCGATAAGCACCTCCCAGCCACAAAAATAGAACACTCAGCCCAGGTACATTACTCAAACACAGAAGGAGACCATTATGGAAAACGCCAGCAGCCTCTGAATTCCATCACTAAGGGGGCAGAACAAGACAACAGCAAAGGTGAAAGTAGAAGGGCTGAGACCCCTGAGTGTATAGGAAGCAAACAAAGTATAAAAACAACCAAGTGCGTGGACAACACAACTGCCCCGGTCCCCGCACCCTGGTCAAAGGTAAAATACTGCTCTCAGGTTAGCGCTGGAAATCTCATTTTCAGTAACCAGCCTGGGTGGATCATTGATTCACCTGTCCTACCGTGACCAGTGCTGGACCTGGATACTAAAGGAAAATGGGATAAATGGCCCCCAAAAAGGCAACCTTATGAAGATCCCAGGAACAAAGAGTTGCAACTTGGGAGGGAAAAAGGCCAGGTAGAACGAACACTGACCGGTTGGGCAGTTACCACTCGTAACAGAAAGAACGAAGACAATCAATTCCAAGGAAGACGGACGCAGGGAGGTAGCGGGCATACTGAGATCAGCACTGAAATGACTAAAGATCTTGAAGCCACGATTATGTTTATCCCGAGTACTCCTCAAGAGGAAGTCATGACATCCTGAACAGGTCTAATATTCTACATCTGGTCAATTCCCTGCCAGCCGTACAGAATGTAACATCCAAAGACCTCCTCTCAGTAAGATTCATACCAAGTAAAGAACTAGAGAACAGGGAATCAACAGAAACAATCTGGGCCTCACCTTGGATAGCAGATCAGATCCTAAAATGTTCTAACATGATGAAGACCTGGGGAATATCTATTGCTATTCCACAAAAAGAACCATACCCAACAATATTTCTTGAAAAAGCCTTAAATCAAAACATGTTGGGTAGGCAAGAGGTAAAAGGCAATTCTGGTTCGATACTCCAGGGAGCAATTAGCTCCAAACAACAACTCCCTGAACGAACAAATCTGAGTAACATGAGGTTCTGCCTGTCGGCTAATTCCCCTAGAAACAGCAGGGGTAATCTCTCACAGCCACAGATTTACGAAGATCAATCACCTAGAAGCTTGTAGCTAAAAATGGATGACTTGAACACAAAAGATAAAACTAGTCCCATATTAAAAATTCTAAGCTGGAACATTGCAGGCCTAAAAAGTAAAATGGAAGATAAGGACTGGGTTGAATTCATTAAAAAACAAGACATCAGCTGTTTCCAAGAAACTTGGGCCATTAATGCTATCGACCTAGATGGGTTCTCTACTTTCCATTCACCCGCTATTAAGCAAAAAAAAGGAAGACCAACGGGAGGCCTGATCATTTGGTTCAGAACCTCACTACTGGGAAACTCCGTAGTAACCTATGCTGTATTAAGCAAGGAAATTCAGACGCTTGCGGTAAAATATGAGGAGTGGTCACTCGAAATAGTAAATGTGTATTTCCCTCCTATTAGCTGGGTCCAAGTCATGCCAGGTGTGCGACTCCTCAAGGAACATATCCTAAATAAAAGAACTACGGGTTGGAGGAACCCAGTACTAGGTCATACGAACAACCGCTCTCCCCAGCCTTGTAAAACCTTTTTTCTGATATGTGGTGATTTCAACACTAAACCTCACTCTATCCTCTGGGATGAACAAGTAGTAGAGGAAGACCATGCTTGGAATATTCCAACGCCCCGCATCCAATGTAGTAAAGACTCCAAGAAAGGAGAACTAATCTTTGGAGCATTAATAGAAGGAGGAATCCGCACCTTAAACGGAAGAACAAATTCAGATAGAAACTTCAAATCTACCTTTCGTTCTGGAAAAAGGCAAAGTATAATCGACTACATGGCAATAAACATTGAAGCCTGGCATTATGTCATCGATATGGAAATACGGGACAGGATTGAGAGTGATCACGACCCACTGCTAATGGAGATAGTCCATCCGGACATGAGCCCAGGGAAGGCCGAGTCTCCATTTAACGGAAATAGTTTAACAATAACTACGAGACCAAATAGGAAAAACATATTAAGATCAAATGAGGATGAACCTTATACGAGCACACCTAGTCAAACCTGGTTTCTATTACTTAGCACGTTTTTAAATCTACCAGCTAACGAAGCCTTACCAATCCTGCATAATTTTAATAATCTGCTACTACAAACAATAAAGGAAAAGACCAAGCATCTTCAAATTAATCCTAAAACGATGGAGGGCTGGTTCGATGAAGAGTGTTTGAAATTAAAAAAGACCTTATCACAAGCTCTAAAGAATCAGCATTTGAATGACTTTAACGAGCAATATTTTCATGAATGTAGGCAACAGTACAAAAAATTATTGAGATATAAAAGGAAGACATTCCCACATAAACTCTGGAAAGTCCCACTGCAGGCAATATCGGCAGGGAACTGTAAAAAGTTTTGGGAGATAGTCAGGTGGGGTTGCGAAGGTCCTTCGAAAAACCTTGAACTGAACATCAACCCTCAACTTTGGGTAAAGCATTTCACCGCCTTGTACCAGGAAGTTGCCAAGACGGTATCCGGGAGCACCAACAATCCAAACAGTCTTATACAAGGGCTGGCAGGCAGAAATCAAAGTTCAAGCAAGGGACTTCCACTTCAAAAGACCTATGCAGTATTTTCAAACCGGCTTGTTAGATCAGCAAATGAATCTCAGAAGGAATTAGTTCCTAATGAACTCCCCAGCACAAATTCCATGCAAGCAACCCATGCCACTCCACGCGCAATGGAGTTAATATCGGAATTCAGTGAGAAAGAAATTAAACAAGTTATTCTCCTCCAAAAGACGCACAAGGCTCCAGGCCCAGACGGTATTCCTTTAGACGCTTACCGTAACCAGTTAACGTTATGGCTACCTGTTCTAGCCCGTCTATTCAACAGTGTTTGGCACCACGAGGTAATCCCTACCTCCTGGAAGAAATCAATAATTGTTCCAATTCATAAAAAAGGTCCTCGGGACATGGTGTGCAATTACAGGCCTATCTCACTGCTTGATGGTGTTGGAAAGATTTTTGCCAAATTGATTCAGTTGCGCCTAGACCACTGGCTAGAGGATGGAGACTTAATATCAATACACCAAGCTGGTTTTAGGAGAGGCCAAAGTACAACAGATCAACTTTTTAAGTTAAACATGATCTGTGCGAAATACGCCACCCTAAAAGACTGTCCACTATATCTGGTCTTTGTGGATCTTCAAACAGCCTTCGACAGCGTAAACCGCCAAACATTATGGCAGCTATTGTCGGAAATGGGCATAGAGGGAAAATTTTTAAGGCTGTTAATTCTACTGCATACAGGAAATACCGCCAGGGTCAGATATACTACGAGAAATGATTATACGGCAGAAATTCCAATCAAGCGAGGTGTAAAACAAGGCTGTGTTCTGGCCCCAACCTTATTCAATTGTTATATAAATGAAGTAAGCCAAGACCTGAGGGAATTAAATCTGGACGTTCCAAAAGTAGCCAATGAAAGTACACCTATCCTGCTCTTTGCTGATGACGCTGTACTACTGGCAAGAACGGAGATAGCAATGCATCGACTACTCAGGGGTTTCGAATCATTCTGCACCTCAAGGAGTATAGTAATCAACGAGGGAAAAACAAAGTTTATGATTCTTAACCAAAAACAGACGATGCAATCAACCTTTAGGGTAAATAACAAGCCTTTGACCCGAGTGGCTACTTATGATTACCTGGGTTGCAGATTAGACGAAAAACAGACATGGAAACCACAAATTTATAAAAGTAGTATCTCCCTGGCCCAACAAGCTGGAGCAGTACTCAGATTTGCAAAAGCTACAGGCAACCATTCTGTGAGTTCTGCACTGCTCGCATACAAAACAAAAGCAAGAGCCGCAGCACTTTTCAGTGCAGAGATTTGGGGATTCAGAAAGACTCCATCAATACAAGTAACCGAGAATAAATTTCTACGCCGATTACTTTGTCTAGGCAACGCCACACCAATGAACGCAATAAGAACCGATCTACAAATGAGAAAGGTTGCGGACTACATTGCTCTGGCTCCAATAAGATACTGGATCCGTATTTGGTCAAAAGAGGAACTTAAACCATATAGAGATGTACTTAAGGACATCATGAAGCTACAAAGCCATCTGAAATTGCCCTGGTTCAAACACATCTCAACTACCCTGGCTGCTATCGGCCAGGAAGACCTCTGGTTCCATGCAGAGAAAATCAGAAGGCCTAGTTTAGCTGTCATAAAAAAGGCATACTGGGAGAAAAAGACTGAGAGTATGTGTGAGACACTTAGCCCCTTATTCAAGCGCTATATCCTGTTTAACCAAGAGCTTAAACCAGCAATATTTATAGACAGTATTTATCCGGAGGAAAAAAGGCTTCTCTATTTTAAATTCCGCATGGGCACACTACCTGTGATGGCGGTGACCAACAGATGGCAATCCGTCCCTCCGGATAGATTAGAATGTTGCCCATGTCTTCACGGTGGCTTAGAAACACTTTCCCACTTCCTTTTATTATGTCACTTCACGCTTAAACTCCGCAAATTGTATTTACGTCCACTTTTTCGATCTTACGGTGTCAGGAAGTGCAACGAGGCGGAAGTGTTATGTATGCGATCAGACGAGAAACACATTGTGACAAAAGTTTCAACTTACATACTGGAAGCATGGAAGCTACGCTCAATAATGCACCCACAATTGACTCAAACATAACCATATGTGTTAGCCCATAGCCCATGGCCATCTAGTCTGGGAAATTGGTGCAGGGTGCTGCAAAACTGGGTTAGGCACCGGGCTTTTATTAAACGGTTGGCAGCCACCGTAAGGTTAAGCTTTATGCAAATTATGGTTTCGTATTTAGTTTTTCGATGATGTAGGGCAAATCGGATACACTTCGGCACATGTTAAATCAAAAATTCAAGCATAATTTTCTTTTATTGAGATGTTTTTATTTAACGTGATTTTTTTTTTTTTTTTTTCGAGTGTGATGGACTGATACTTATTGTGTGATATTGTTATGGCCGGATAGGCTAACAACAATAAATAAAAGCGATGAAGCGAAGCGAATAACGGTTGCAGATACAAAGAACATATCTATTCTGGTATGTAGCTTATGTACTGGGGAGTAGTAAGAATATTCGCGGTGGGTGGGGTGGCTCACCCTCCATACATCCCTCAGGCCGTTGTTTGATGCCCAGCTTGCTAGAGCTTGTGAGGCGCGATTGGAAGGGGCTGTGGTGAGTGGGGGAAACGAGCGATCTATTTGAGTGTCTAGGACACTGTTGAAGTCACCCCCCCACATGCATTCTAGTGTGGGGTCGCTGAGATTACCGGTGGAGAGCGTGGATAGGAAGTCGCGTTGATTTGCATTTGGGGAGTACAGTGCAACCAGAGCTAAAGGGGACCCGTCAAGGGTGCCTTCGAGTATCACATGTCTGCCATTTGGGTCACACTGTGTGCGAGACAAAGCAAATGGGACCCCAGGAGCAATCCAAATGGCTACTCCACGGGCAAAAGACGAAGAAGTGGTGCCATGCAGTTGACCTTTCCATTTTGAACGTGTGCTTTCCAGCGTGGATTTAGAGAGATGTGTCTCTTGTAATAGAGCTATGTGTACTTGATGCCTCTTGAGAAAAGCATAGACCCTTTGATGTTTCTGTGGGGTTGCCATGCCCCTAATATTCCATGTGAATATCTTATATTTCAAGATACCTTGGTGCGTTTGGGTGGCCATAATATTTTTGTGGCTGTCGTGTAACCAGAGGAATAGGTATCTGCCACCCCCATTATGACAATGTTGTGACGCTTATCCGCTATGATTGGCCAGCCAATGACTGTTATATTGTGAGCTGTGGTCCTATTACTGTAATAGACATGACATGTACGCTTGCTGCCGCATTTACATTTAACTAGCCTTTGACAAAACCAAACACCAAACAAAAAGGTGCACACTAAAACGAAATATAACAACAGATGAATTACTAAAAGATAGAAAACAATTTCGGTGGTTGCCGGCGTAAGGGAATGGTCCATATGGAGCAGGGGGTGCCAGAGGACATTGGTGCAGAGACATGGATTTACCCTGCCCGGGTTACTCATGGTCCGAAGAACAAAGTACAAAGTTCGCCGCCCGGGGGACGAACATGGGCTTCGCGCCGCAGTGAGGAAACAGTAGTGGCGTCCATTAGCCACTAAACAGCCAGAGAAAGGGGGAGTCATACCAACGCAGCCGGTGAGCGGGAACAGGTGGAACTTAACTGCTCAGCAGATGTCGTCCGCAGTGCGTTGTGTGAGGGAAGGACCCCGCGTGTACTCCGCTGAGTCAGAGTTTACGTCCTGCTCCAGATCAGCGTCTGTTTGTGTAGATAAGGCAGTGGGCGATGCATTAACGAATCTGGATGTGGCCCGCAGGAGCCGGGAGCGTTCGGACTGTGCCTGTTCAGGCGAAGGTTTAGCCCCTTGTTTTTTGCGTTGTCTGCGACCTGGAGTAGAGAAAGGTCTATTATCGTCCTGTGTGCTTGTGTCTAGCTGGTCGGCTAGACCCTTGGCGTGCAGCCAAGTCCAGGCATCTTCCGGAGTAGTGAAAAAAAATGAACGAGTGTCGTCTTGCACCCGGAGTCTGGCTGGGAACATCAGCGCATACTTAATGCTGTGTTTGCGGAGGCATGTCTTAACACGGTAGAAAGAATTTTGCTTCTTCTGTACTTCTGCTATGAAGTCTGGATAAGCTGTAATCGCCACATTTTCAAAGCTTACCGGGCCAGATTTGCGGAATAGCTGTAGGATAAGATCTCTATCTCGATAGTTAAGAAATCTTACTATAAGGGGGCGAGGTTGTGAGCCAGGTGAGGGGGGTCTGTCGGGGATCCTGTGTGCCCTCTCAACGGAGAAGAACTTCGGGATATTGTCTTTAAGAATTGTGACTGTGAGCCATTGCTCTATGAATAATTCAGCGCTGAAGCCCTCTGTGCGTTCAGGGAACCCCACCAATCGAATGTTATTGCGACGGGACCTGCCTTCTGCGTCTTCAGCTCTGCGTTTTAAGGAGTCCACTTCTGTTGATAGATGCGCTAGTTGCGATTGAAAATCTTTCATAGAGCGGGGAAGGGTCGCCGTGACTTTTTCAAGTTCGGACACCCTGTCGGCCAGTGCGTGTTGATCAGTTCGAAGTATGTTAGATCTTCTGTTACCGAGTCTATTTTAGCTTCCAGGGTAGTCTTAGTGTCTAGAATGGCTTGCAATATCTTTTCAAATTGTGAGGTATGTGATTGTAAGGTGAGTTCCAGCTTCTGCAATGCCACTTGCGTGGTGGCGTGGGCCTCTGAAGGGGATGAGGTAGTGTGGTCCATTTTGCCCTGAGGTGCTCGTGTGGTCTTTGGCTTGACCATTTGGCATGTGCAGGAGTACGTGGACGTTAATGCAACAAGTGAACACAAAGCAATAGGTGCGGCCGAGTCCGGCGTCACATCAGTCTGGCCTGGGTGTTGAGGCTGAGTAAAGCATAGGCAGGACGAATATATTGGAGATTAGTAGCCTAGTGCATTGACCATTACTTGCAAAGCCTAGAAGTTATGATGCTGGTGGGGATTTATGATGCTAGTGGGGTGTGGGCAGAGCACTGCGGGGTTAATTAAAAGTTATAACTGTTCCGGTTGCCTTGGGTCACAGGAGGTTAACTAGCACGGCAGCGTACTGCGACTCGATAAATGTCGCCGAAAAGCTCACCTCTTGCAGTCGACCAAGCCCGCTGTGCACCTTGCTCCTGTCCTTCAGTTGTGTTCTTGTTGCCTCACCCCTCCTGAGGTGAAGCGCAATTCAATATTAGGCGGGGATCTGGATAAGAGGGATCACCATAAAAAAGCCGGCAATCCAGGACAGTCCACAAGCCCAGGGTGCCTGGGGTAGCAAGCCGGCTCCCGCGGGCCCCACCATTCAGGGCGCAAGAGCACCACGGTTCAGTGCCACAGCTCGATTGCGCCACAGAGTGCCACCTCAAGGGCGCTGTCCCGATGCGGTGCATCTCCTTACGGCCTGAACCCCCTCACCTGTGGAGCCGGCACTGCAGAGTCAAACATCCTTTAGCAGGCGAGGATTCAAAATATAAAATCGCGGCAGCAACTTGTGAGGCTGCGCAGCAGTATTGTTTGCGCGGCCTGGCCTCCGGGCCGGCCGCAGTGCGTGGCACAGCCTCCGGTGGACATGGGGGGGAGCCGGGACAACGATGTCCCCGGCGGCCGTCCCCCTCGAGGGGTGAAGCTCGAGCAAGCCTGCTCCGGCAGGGCTTAAGTCGGGATGGGCGACGTCGTAGCAGGGAAGACCCGGCCGGCGCCGCCACTCCAGGGTGCACTTCACGGGCTTGTGCGCGACTCCTGCGCCTCCGACGAAGACAGACCACTGGCGGCACACCACGCCGGCCCAACGCGGACCCGAGCGCCAGCCCCGGGTCGCGAGGAATCCCGCACGGTGTGCACAGCAAGCGCGCAGGCTTCGAAGCAGGCGCAGGCCGCGGCCGGCCAGGCGCTCGCTACGTGTTGAATCGGCGGCAGTTCTGCCCTCTCAGCCTCGGGCTTCGATGCAGCCCCCAGGCGGCACCTTAAGCATCACTCGCAACCCCCGAAAGAGGAGCCAGGGCACCTCTAGCAGGATAAATATGCGGGCCAGGGATCGGAGCTGCAGTTTATGCTGCCGCTCCGGTCGCCATCTTGGCCACGCCCCCATGGACACATCACATTTTCCCAAAGAAAACTGACCTGTTTTTTGCAAAGTGCCTAGCTGTGGATTTTGGCCTCTAGCTCAGCCGGCACCTAGGGAAACCTACCAAACCAATATATTTTTGAAAATTAGACACCTAGGGGAATCCAGGATGGGGTGACCTGTGGGGCTCTCACCAGGTTCTGTTACCCAGATTCCTTTGCAAACTTCAAAATTTGGTAAATAAAAAACATTTTCCTCACATTTCAGTGATAGAAAGTTCTTTAATATTAGAGGAGCCACAAATTTCCCTCCACCCAGCATTCCCCTAAATCTCTTGATAAAAATGGTACCTCATTTGTGTGTGTAGGCCTAGTGCCCGCAACAGGAAATGCCGCAAAACACAACATGGACACATGACATTTTCCGAAAGAAAACTGACCTTTTTTTTGCAAAGTGCTTTGCTGTGGATTTTGGCCTCGGGCTCAGCCGGCACCTTAGGAAACTTGACAAACCTATACATTTTTTTAAACTAGACACCCACGGAAATTCAGAATGGGGTGACTTGTGGGGCTCTCGTCAGGTTCTGTTACCCACAATCCTTTACAAAACTGAAAATTTGGCAAACAAAACACTTTTTCCTCACATTTCGGTGATGGAAAGTTTTGGAATCTGAGGGGAGCCACAAACTTTCTTCTAGGAAGCGTTTCCCCAGGTCTCCCAATAAAAATGGTACCTCACTTGTGTGGGTAGGCCTAGTGCCCGTGACAGGAAATGCCCTAAAACACAACATTGACACATCACATTTTCCGAAAAAAAACGGACCTGTTTTTTGCAAAGTGCCTAGCTGTGGATTTTGGCCTCTAGCTCAGACGCCTCCTAGGGAAACCTATACATTTGTTAAAACTAGACACCTACAGAATTCATAATGGGTTGACTTGTGGGACTCTCACCAGGTTATGTTACCCAGAATCCTTTACAAAACTAAAAAAATTGGCAAAAAAAAAACCCTTTTTCCTCACATTTCGGTGATGGAAAGTTCTGGAGTCTGAGGGAAGCCACAGACTTCCTTCTAACCAGTGTTCTGCCAGGTCTCCGGATAAAAATAGTATCTCACTTGTGTGGGTAGGCCTAGTTCCCGCGGCAGGAAATGCCCCAAAACGCAACATGGACACATCATATTTTCCGAAAGAAAACTGACCTTTTTTTTGCAAGGTGCCTAGCAGTGGATTTTGGCCTCTAGCTTAGACGGCTCGTAGGGAAACCTATACGTTTGTTAAAACTAGACACCTAGGGAACTCATAATGGGGAGACTTTTGGGGCTCTCACCAGGGTATGTTACCCAGAATCCTTTACAAAACAAAAAAGTTCCAAAAAAAAACCCACTTTTTCCTCACATTTCGGTGATGGAAAGTTCTGGAATCTGAGGGGAGCCACAAATTTCCCTCCACCCAGGTTTCCCCCAAGTCTCCCGATAAAAATTGTACCTCACTTGTGTGTGTAGGCCTAGTCCCACAACAGGAAATGCCGCAAAACACAACATGGACACATCACATTTTCCGAAAGAAAACTGACCTGTTTTTTGCAAAGTGCCTAGCTGTGGATTTTGGCCTCTAGCTCAGCCGGCACCTAGGGTAACCTACCAAACCTATACATTTTTTAAAACTAGTCACCTAGGGAAATCCAGGATGGGGTGACTTGTGGGGCTCTCACCAGGTTCTGGTACCCTAAATCCTTTGCAAACTTCATAATTTGGCAAATATAAAAATATTTCCTCACATTTCAGTGATAGAAAGTTCTGGAATCTGAGAGGAGCCAAAAATCTCCCTCCACCCAGCATTCCACCAAATCTACCAATACAAATGGTACCTCACTTGTGTGTGAAGGCCTAGTGCCCACGGCAGGAAATGTCCCAAAACACAACATGGACACATCACATTTTCGGAAAGAAAACTGACCTGTTTTTTTAAATGTGCCTAGCTGTGGATTTTGGCCTTTAGCTCAAACGCCTCCTAGGGAAACCTATACATTTGTTAAAACTAGACACATACAGAATTCACAATGGGGTGACTTGTGGGGCTCTCACCAGATTATGTTACCCAGAATCCTTTACAAAACTAAAAAAAATTGGCAAAAAATAAACACTTTTTCCTCACATTTCGGTGATGGAAAGTTCTGGAGTCTAAGGGAAGCCACAGACTTCCTTCTACCCAGCGTTCTGCCAGGTCTCCCGATAAAAATAGTATCTCACTTGTGTGGGTAGGCCTAGTTCCCGCGGCAGGAAATGCCCCAAAACGCAACATGGACACATCACATTTTCCGAAAGAAAACTGACCTGTTTTTTGCAAGGTGCCTAGCTGTGGATTTTGGCCTCTAGCTCAGACGGCTTGTAGGGAAACCTATACATTTGTTAAAACTAGACACCCAGGGAACTCATAATGGGGAGACTTGTGGGGCTCTCACCAGGTTATGTTACACAGAATCCTTTACAAAACAAAAATTTGGGCAAAAGAAAAAAACACTTTTTCCTCACATTTCGGTGATGGAAAGTTCTGGAATCTGAGGGGAGCCACAAATTTCCCTCCACCCAGGTTTCCCCCAAGTCTCCCGATAAAAATTGTACCTCACTTGTGTGTGTAGGCCTAGTCCCACAACAGGAAATGCCGCAAAACACAACATGGACACATCACATTTTCCGAAAGAAAACTGACCTGTTTTTTGCAAAGTGCCTAGCTGTGGATTTTGGCCTCTAGCTCAGCCGGCACCTAGGGTAACCTACCAAACCTATACATTTTTTAAAACTAGTCACCTAGGGAAATCCAGGATGGGGTGACTTGTGGGGCTCTCACCAGGTTCTGGTACCCTAAATCCTTTGCAAACTTCATAATTTGGCAAATATAAAAATATTTCCTCACATTTCAGTGATAGAAAGTTCTGGAATCTGAGAGGAGCCAAAAATCTCCCTCCACCCAGCATTCCCCCAAATCTACCAATACAAATGGTACCTCACTTGTGTGTGAAGGCCTAGTGCCCACGGCAGGAAATGTCCCAAAACACAACATGGACACATCACATTTTCGGAAAGAAAACTGACCTGTTTTTTTAAATGTGCCTAGCTGTGGATTTTGGCCTTTAGCTCAAACGCCTCCTAGGGAAACCTATACATTTGTTAAAACTAGACACATACAGAATTCACAATGGGGTGACTTGTGGGGCTCTCACCAGATTATGTTACCCAGAATCCTTTACAAAACAAAAAAAAATTGGCAAAAAATAAACACTTTTTCCTCACATTTCGGTGATGGAAAGTTCTGGAGTCTAAGGGAAGCCACAGACTTCCTTCTACCCAGCGTTCTGCCAGGTCTCCCGATAAAAATAGTATCTCACTTGTGTGGGTAGGCCTAGTTCCCGCGGCAGGAAATGCCCCAAAACGCAACATGGACACATCACATTTTCCGAAAGAAAACTGACCTGTTTTTTGCAAGGTGCCTAGCTGTGGATTTTGGCCTCTAGCTCAGACGGCTTGTAGGGAAACCTATACATTTGTTAAAACTAGACACCCAGGGAACTCATAATGGGGAGACTTGTGGGGCTCTCACGAGGTTATGTTACACAGAATCCTTTACAAAACAAAAAATTTGGCAAAAAAAAAACACTTTTTCCTCACATTTCGGTGATGGAAAGTTCTGGAATCTGAGGGGAGCCACAAATTTTCCTACACCCAGGTTTCCCCCAAGTCTCCCGATAAAAACTGTACCTCACTTGTGTGTGTAGGCCTAGTGCCACAACAGGAAATGCCGCAAAACACAACATGGACACATCACATTTTCCGAAAGAAAACTGACCTGTTTTTGGCAAAGTGCCTCGCTGTGGATTTTGGCCTCTAACTCAGCCGGCACCTTGGGAAACTTGACAAACCTATACTTTTTTAAAAACTAGAAACCTATGGAAATTGATAATGGGGTGACATGTGGGGCTCTCAGCAGGTTATGTTACCCAGAATCCTTTACAAAACTCAAAATACGGCAAAAAAAAACAATGTTTCCTCACATTTCGGTGATGGAAAGTTCTGGAATCTGAGGGGATCCACAAATTTCCCTCCACCCAGGTTTCCCCCAAGTCTCCCGATAAAAATGGTACCTCACTTGTGTGTGTTCCACAACAGGAATGGATCACACAAGAGTCAATGGTAGTCCTTGCATGAGGGCTACGGTTAACCCTGGAGTGATCCATTCCTGATGCAGGCACTAGGCACAGGCACACAAGTGGGATTGTGTTTTTATCAGGACAAGTGGAGAAACACTGGGTGGTTGGTATTTTGTGGATCCCTGCACATTCTTGTAGTTTCTGTGATGAAAAAACAAGGACAAATAGTGTTTTTAATAAATGTTTCACTTTTGCAGAGTATTCTGGGAAATAAATCTTTGTGGAATCCAAACACGCCACGCTTCCATGGACTGCCTCGGGTGTCTAGTATTCAAAATGTCTGGGTTTGGTAGGTTTCCCTATATGGCCGCCAAGCCCAAGACCAAATACTCAGGTGACTGTCTTACAAAACGAGGCTGTTTTGTGGTTGGTAAATTTGATGTCTCCACAATCCGTTTTGGGTACTTCCCTGTTGTGGTCACTTGCCCACTCACTAAAGTGAGCCAGTTTTTTGCTGGAGACTTAGTGGAACACTGAGTGGTAGAAAATTTGTGGCTGCAGGTCTTCCACTCACTGACATGCAAGGCAAAAGTGTTTTTAAGCAAATTTTGTGATTTCAAGGGGATTCTGGGTGAAGGAAAACTGGTGAGAGCCACGCAAGTCCTGCACCCTTGGACTTCCTTGGTACTAGTATGTTAAAGTTAACCCACCACTATCACTGGTTAGTTTTAGCACATCCAGAAATTATGGTTTCAAATCATGAATACTCATCAAAGAATCTGAATATTGAAACCAAGCCTTCTGAAGGTGGGTCAAAAAGCCACGTGCAGGCACCAACCTCTTTATGGTCCATTCACACGCCATTCACGCACAACAAACAGCCCTTTCATACCATCGGCCACGGGCCCAATCCAACCAATCATTGCACTCACATTAACTTACCCAGTGCTGAATTTGTAAATAAAAAGTTGTCGGTGCCCAAAGCCCTCCTCTTAAACACGCGGCTGCTGCAATTATATGTGCAAGCACGTAATACTGAGGCAGAGTAATCCTGAAGCCATCTCAGGCCTCTTCAATCCCTATAATGCCACTCCCTGCCCGTCAGCTCATGTAGCAGCTTTCTACTTTCTCTCTTTGTGACACTTTTTTGTTTTTCTCTTCCTCCGTCTTTCCCATATGTCTTTTTCTCGCAACAAATGCTTGAGGCAGAACAATAAGCCCTGGCCCTCAAAAATAAGTGCCGGTGCTCAGCACCGGGAACAACAAGCACAAATTAACCACTGAACATACCGCTGCCAGACAAGGGCCCATCACATTCATACGCCACAGAATGGAATAAGTTTGATTACATTTTACTACCTGTCAAGTAACCGCCTCCTTCTTCCTGAATATTACCGAAGGCGTGCGTAACAAACCTTTACTAATGACTCCCATGCCAGCCACCCGAGGCTCAGGAAGACATGTTTTTCATGCGCCTTTAACTCACTCACTGTGCTAAATCCAACTCCTTCCAGTTTGTGCATGCAGGTTGGGGGTGCCCGAGTATGCCGCACAAAGCGATTCCTAAAACTGAGTGAGCATATCTACCTTTGAAACTAAGGGAGGCATGCTGGGGAATTATCGCGATGTTCCCTAAAGAGAGGTTCATAGGCTATGAAAAAGGGTAGTGTTTGGCACACAGGGGAGTCCGTGAGAACGTAGCGATGCCCCAGCCAACATTATGTTCAGTGCTGTGATTGTAAAGCACTTATCACACAGCAAACTGAACATCTACTAAGTTCTGATGGAGGATTAACACGAAAAGCAGGTCAAACACTGACCCATACATGTCATTGTCCTTCAGTGCTGGGATGGCATCAATGGGTTTTAATCCATAGATGTAGATGATGTACAACTGTGCTACCTTTACTATCTGCCTTCTACCTGTGCAATATCCTTGTGAAGGCACACCAACAATAAGCTTTCCTTACCCATTCATGTCTCTGTTCTCATCAGAATCCTGACTAATCCTGTATAATTGCCAAGTGAACCTATACTAGTTTGTGGATGCAAGTTGGGGGTGTCCGAGTATGCCTTGGGAGGCCTATTCCTCGAAATGAGCGAGCATATCTACCGTTGAAACTAAGGCAGACATGCTGGTGAAGAAATCCTAAGGCCTCTAAAGTAAATAGTCATACAAATATCCTGTGGGGCTGATTCACCAACACTTCTACTTTTGCTTTGAAAGTAAAGCTACAAATTGAGTTTGCACACTTTCCAACAAGTAGAAATGTTGGTGAATATGTCAGACAGGACATTTATTTGACTTATTACACTTTCTCTGGTTCTCGTTGGCAATCATGGTGGTCTTTGTGTAGTATACATAAGTTCCCTAACAAGCACTTCAAAATTCAGTCATGCAATTAACATTCTGCCACACAGGGTACTCCGTGACAATGTGGCATATGTTCTGTGCAGTATGGGGACTATAATGCACTTTAATTGAACAGAACACCTACCTCGTTCTGAGGGTGGATATAGGTCTCAAGCAGGCCATAAGGAAGTCCATGATTTCATGAAGTAGATAAAGTAAAGTTCTCTGGCTCCCTGCCTAACGAAGCAGTGGCCCATGGATGTTCGGTATCCATGCACAGCCACTGAAAGGATTACCCAACAGCAGCTCCACCTCAGTCGATTTCCCAAAACTTTGCTTTTGTATGATACAATGTAAAGCAAGTAGGGGCACAGAGGCCTGTTTGAGATGGGCACTGGGGACAGTAATACAGACTCTGCTGCCGCTTTCCATGCCTCGAGCACACTTTGCCATCAGAAAAGTGTTGTTCCTGCAGCCTTGCCACATCCTCTAGAACATATGAGGTGGAGGCTGCTGCTGCTTCTGTAACAGCAGTGAGGCGTTCAATTACAGACAACTGGAAATGAAGGAAAGTCACGAGTCTTCCTGTGGTTGTCTGATGGTAAACAACATACGCATTGTATGTTGCCTCCTGGATCAGGTGGGTAAACAGTTTCTTGTACCAAGTGTGAGTTTTACGCACCTGATCGTTCTTGTCCACTCCGCCCACATACATATTGTAATCAAGTATACAGATGGGCTTGTGGACTTTGGCCATCTGACCCCAAACCGTGATGGGGGAAGTTCTCTCATCATGAATTGTAGTGAGCACGTATACATCACGCCCATCCAAGAACTTGAATGCGAGCAGTTCGTTGGAACGCAATGCACTACTCTGGGATTTCTGGGGCTTCTTGCAAACAAGCTCCTGCGGGAATCCTTTGCGGTTACAACAAACTGTACCGCAGACCACAGTGCTAGCTTTGTAGAGCTCACTGAACAGCTCTACTCCTGTATAGATATTGTCCACATAAAGGTTATAATCTTTGTGAAGGAGTGGCTTGACAAGTTCCCATGCAATCCTACCTGTGACCCCTAACGCGGGAGGTCAACCTACAGGGTTTAGGGTAGAGTCCTTCCCGGTATACAGTCTCAAGCTGTACACATAGCCAGAAGATCTCTCAGAGAGCATGTACAGCTTTATGCGATAGCAAGCTCTTTTGCTCGCAATGTACTGTCTGAACAGCAGCCGTCATTTGTACAGGGTCAAGGACTCATCGACTGCTATATTCTTTCCAGGAATATAGATCTCTGGAAACCTGGCCGACAAATGTTCCACCACAGGCCGAATTTTTAACAACCTGTCATGGTCTGGATGGTCCTGGGGCAATGCAGCAGAATTGTCATTGGAATGCAGCATGCGCTGCAGTAGCAAAAAACGATCTCTACTCATGGATGGTGCAAAGATGGGAAATACCCACACTGTGCGATTCGTCCAGTAGGACTGCAAGGTGGGTTTCTGCACCAACCCCATTTGGAGCGTAAGGCCCAAAAATATCTTCAACTCCACCAGAGAAGTGGGAGTCCACTGGCGTGCCCTCGAACAGAGCCCTAGAGTGCCTACACGCTCCCTCAGAAATTGGTCTGCACGCAAATTTGTTTGCTGCACAATTTTCTGAAGGAAGTCAATATCCAAAAATAGATGGATGTAGTCGACTGGCAAAAAGTTGGCCATATCAACTTTACATCCAGCGTCACCAGTAAAAGGCGGAATTTAGGGCTGAACTAAACAGGGGGCCTGCCAAGAGAGCACTCTCTCTGTGCTTGTGGCCGCATGCACCTGCTCTCTGGGTTCGGCTAACCCTATGTTGTCCCGCTGCACAGACTGTGCTTGTGAAGGGACAGCACAGCTGTCATTGTCTCACTTCAGAATCACTGGAAGAGGTGTGTGCAGACTGAAAAATCACTCCCAGACTTTGCCCCATTGCCCTCTCCCTCAGATACTGTTTCAGTATCTGTAGTCTCGGTCTATGATCCTACAGCAGGGCTGTCCTCTATAACCCGAGTAGGGCTTGAGCAGCAGTCATCCAACGAGACGCCATCTCTGCTACTGGCTAAACTGTCCCTCTAAAGTACAAGCCTACGTAGAAGGCAGATAAAGCCACAAATTGCTAGTGGGTGTGTGTGATGTCTTCACCTTACCACATACCCATTATCACAGCCTTTAGCGCTGGTGGCATCCAGTGCGACAGTCATTTTGGTGCCCATGACCTCCTCTTCTAATTCCCTCAGTTCCACCCAGAAAAAGTGCCCCTCATATCTCCATAGTCCCCCTCACACATACATTTCCTTTTTTTTAAAGTGAAGGTAACGCTTGGCTTTACTAATCCACTCAGCTAAATACATATACATAAATATCCTTTGCAGCAGGAAAATAAACCATCTGCGCTAATTTATGGCGTCAAAACTGCCACTAGACAAAAGACAGATCTATTTCTATCTCTCTCTCTATATATATACATATGTATAATATACATATGTATATACATATATATATATATATATATATATATATATATATATATATATATATATATATATCTATATATATATATATCACTTTTATATATGTGTGGTTTCCCTGGGGGCCGATTGTGGCTCCCAGAAAACAACACATGTAAAAAAAAAATATATATATATATATATAGACATATCTATAGAGAGTTCTTTCTCTCTCTCTCTCTCTCTCTCTCTCTCTCTCCCTCTCTCTATATATATACATATATATATATATAGAGAGAGGGAGAGAGAGAGAGACTGACTCTATGCATCACTTTTTTTTTTCATACATGTGTGCTTTACCTGGGGCTGATTGTGGCAAAGCACACATGTTTGAAACAAAACTCACATGCATAAAAAATGGCCCCATAAGGGGTCAGCCCAAGGGCTGACCCCAACATTTTATGTTTTTTTTATTTATTATTCCCCTGGGGGGGTGCGATCGCCCCCACCCCAGGGAAAACTACCCGCCATTTATTAAAAAACACATTTATTTTATTGGGGGTGCAATCGCTCCCCAGAAGAACCCCAACTTATGTACTTTTTTAATTATGCCCCCCCAGGGACATGGGGCCGACCTCCCCGACCTCCCCAAATAAGATCCCTGGTGCCTAGGGGCGTTTCCTAGCCAAGGATTGCAGCCGCGCTGCGGTCCATGGCCAGGAAACTGCTCCAGGAAGGCATTGATGGAAAGGGGAGATTCTCCCCTTTCAATCGATGCCTCCCTGGCATCTGGGGAGGCCGTTTTGGCCTTTTTTTCCCCATCGGAGTAGGGAGAGGACACTTACCTGCTCCTCCGCTGCTCCAGTGGGGAAAAATGTGATGTAGTTGGACCTCGCGATGTGCTGACGTCACAGAGGGGTGGGCGGGAGCCAGGGGGAGAGATGCGGAAGTTCTTCCTGGGGTAAAAAAATAAAAAAATCCAGAGGATGTTTTAACCCCCTCCCAGGTGTCGGCCACTGGCTGTGACCAGGGAGGTAGAGGTAGGGGTTAAGCTTTACTTTCTCTCATCCAGTTTTTCACCAAAAGTTCCAATCCATTATCTATCTACTCAGTATCTACCCTTTCTCTCAATCATCCTTTCATCCATCCATCCACCCAAACCTCACCCACACATCCTTTCACCCACCCACACATCTTTACCTTTCACTCATTTCACCCATCCTTTCTTTTAACCTTCGGTTCTTTCCCATTTCCAGCAAGCCATCATTTTTAGCGTACATTATGGCCCTCATTATGACATTGGCGGTAAGTCCCGCTTACCGCCATGCTGACTGCCACCAACATACCGCCGCCGCAGCAGTTTACTGCTGCCCATATTATGACACACTCATAGCAAGCCGTCACTATACAGACACACACATAGGTCCGCTAGCCCAAGGGTCAGTGATAAAATGGCGGTACCAAAACCCTCAGAACTAAGCCCACAGCATTATGACCCACGAATCACGGCAGCGGACACTCAACCGTGGTAAACCATTGGTGGTACATACCGGCGCGCAAAAAATATACACACTCAAACTAAACTACACTACATTGGACAATTCAAACTACACACACCTGACACACACACCCACACCACTATAAAACACACACCCACAATACCCACAACCCTTTACGACTAACAAAAATTGCCATTAGAGAGAGATACAGCAAGAGCACCCACACAACAAGAGCAACAGAACACCATCACCCATACACCATCCACGCACCTCACAGCACACACCCCACACACCCTCACACACACCACAGACACTACACCCATGGCACCACAAAGAGACCCCAGGTTCTCAGAGGAGGAGCTAAGGGTCATGGTGGAGGAAATCATTTGGGTAGAGTCACAGCTATTCGGATCACAGGTGTAGCAGACATCCATTGCAAGGAAGATGAGCTATGGTGGATGATCGCGACAGGGTCAACGCCGTGTGACAGCACCCTAGAACAAGGGATGACATCAGGAAGAGGTGGAACGACCTACGGAGGAAGGTGCGTTCCGTGGTAGCAAGACACCAGATAGCAGTATAGAGGACTGGCGGTGGACCCCCACCTCCTCCCCACAACTAACAACATGGGAGGAACAAGTCTTGGCAATCATGCATCCTGAGGGCCTGGCAGGAGTAGAAGGACGACTGGACTCTGGTAAGTCAAATCTTTAATACTTTCATACCCCCTACCTGCATGCCATCACATACCCCCACCCCTACCCTAATCCCCATCACTCCACCACCTCACATACACCCCACTATCACAACCCACCCTTCCCAATACCAAGCCTTGCATGCAACACCAATGAATGGACACCCATCACAGACCTGCATGGACACCCATCACCAAAGCATGCACACTTGAGACAATCACTGAGCCAACCAAATCCCCACACACACAAGTCTATGCTGCCAGGGCAAACACAATCTAACAGGGTAACACACCCATGCACAATATGTCACACACAGAAACTATAACACTGCATTTACATCCCCACAGGTTCCGTACACAACGTCACTGGAGAGGAGGTGCCAGCAGCATCCAGTCCCCCCACAGAAGAGGCCCACAGTAATGACAGCAGCTCTGCACGCCTGGATCAGGATGACCAACCTGGCCTATCAGGGACCTCCGGACAGTTGGTCACCCAGGCACAGTCCCATACCACCACAGAGCCTCCCCCCTCAGGAAACACCACCACAGTACCCACCCAGCGGGCCCATACCTCTGTCCCCAGGAAACGTCAATCAGCAGTGTGTGCACCACTACAGGGACCCCAGGACACCCCACAAACACAGGACGATCAGGGACCTGGGGTCAGTGGTAGTGGGCACACGGTTCAGGGGACAGAGGCACAGGACAACAGGGAGGCTGGGAGGACTGCTGTGCGACAGGGGGAGGACAGGCCCAAGGAACTGACTCTCCAGGAGGCACTCACCAACATCCTGTGAGCATACCACCATTCCCAGGAGATGATGGGCCAGGTATTGGCCAAGTTGCAGGAGACCCAGCGGCTGCAGGAGGGACAGTACCTGAGGATCAGGGAGGACCTTAGGGACATCCACACCACCCTGGTCACCATTGCAGGGTTGCTGGCAGACATGGCCAACACCATGAGGGAGGCAGTGGCACACCAACGGGCCCCTGACACTAGCCACAACGATGAACAGCCCTCCACCTCCGCCGATGCTAGTGGACAGGAGGCCCCGCCACAGGAACAACAGGCCACCAGTACCCCTCCCCCTGCAGAAGGAGAACCACCCCGCAAACGGTCCCTGCAATCAGGCAGAAGCCAGAGAATATTTCCAAGACCCCTGCCAGGAAATAAGACTCTCCTGAATGTCACCCTTGTGTCCCATTCTGTCACCCTGTCCACCTTGAACTGCCCTTGCTCCCCTTCCTATGCCCCCTTGGACAATGCACCTGTGAGACAAATAGACTGGAACTCTTACCTGGACTCCACCCCCCCAGCCCATTGATGTACCCACAGCTTAACAAAGGTCTTTACCAAGGCATGTTTTTTTCATGTACGCCCATGCAGTGCACGTGGGGCTGGGAGGACTGACCCAACAGTTCTTGGACCCTCAGTTGGGCCCAATGTTTCAAGTCCTCCCAGCGCATGCACTAGGTCCTGGCCCGCCTGTGGTAAATGCCCACTGGACTGCAGCACTGCACAATCTGCTCCCAGAGCTGCATTGCTCACCTGGTCCACCGGGCCCCCGTAAAGCTGAGGTTAATGGTCCAGCACCCCGTCAACTGAGATGTTCAATTCTCAGTCACTGAAGGGGTGTGCGCTCTCATCAACTCCCTCAGACATGTTGGGGAGCAGTTAGCAGGAACAGAGCAGCAGGAAGGCAGTGGATCATGTCTGTAGGTGAGGATGACTCAGAATGACAATAAAATGGCTGCCTGCAACTTCCTGTCATGGGCTGCCTGTCTTGCATTTCCTCTGTTTCATTTCCTGTTGCCAATCATTGGGTTGAAGTCCAACTCCGGATCCTACCCCCGAGTGTGGATGCTCTGCCCTGAGTGTGGATCATCTGCCCCGAGTGTGGATGCTCCGCCCTGAGTGCAGACGTAAAGGTACTTCTCATAACTTACCTTTGTAAATACCAAACAATAGTAAACTTACACTTTTGGTCTAACCTCAAACCAAAAGTGAAAGTTACCTTTGTGAATCGGCCCTATTATTGGCACAGAATGTGCCACAGTATGTCATGTTATTTGACTTTTCAGCCAATCCTGCTGCATATTTTAGTTTTTCCTGTTGGATTATTTCAGTAGGTGTGAGTGGAACTCACAGAGTTTCACTTTGCTTAATTCCAAGAAGTTACATAAAAAACTCTGTGAGATTCTGCTGAGCTCTGCTAACAGGCAGAAATATGCATGTTGTGCTGCTTGTGCTGCAGTTTAGTGGCAGTAGTGCCATCAGTGCTGAAAAATCAGCATGAACAGCACTATGTGGTGAGCAAGAGTGTGAGGCCATTCAAGTTGATTTTGCTGCCCCTTGAGTAGGAAATCTACTCGTGCTGCAGCAAATATACTCGAGAAGCAGCCCTCTCACTGTGACTGCCCATGACCGGCCATGTTAGAAAATGGCGCTAGGAGATGCCAAATCTCACTCGAATTTCTGGAACTTCTCAGGAAAATTTTTCACCAGGTGGCAATTGGCAGAATTTGGCTGAAACATGCTATATTCCACCAATTCTGTGGGCTGAGTGAAACATTCCGCACACCCCTAAATTTCAGTGGCCCTGATTATTGGTAACACACGTGTTATTCACTGCATTCCCTAAACAAGAGACTAATCAGTAGATATTAAACAACTTTCTTTAACCTTTTATTTTATTTTCCAAAGTATACACATCACTGTGTATATTCATTTTAACTTGAAATGCTACATTTTCAGAAAAGGAAATCAATATTCCAAAAGCATTAGGAGTTCAACATCTCTCATGAGTAATTGTTTCTCCAGGCAAATCTAAAAGTGCTCTGGTATAAAAAATGTATGTACTGTGTCAGTTTTTCCCACTCATGTATACACAGTGGAGAGGTTGTGGAAACAAAAAAGAATTAACAAACTTTTAAGCATCTCTGCTGTATGACTTCCACACTTTGGGCCTCAAGGAACTTCCTGAAGCTTTTAACTATGCACACATTAGTTCAAGCTAAATTTCTAATTAAAAAATAATGTGAAATTTTCTGGTTTAGTAGGCTGGCAAAACCTGGATGAGGAAATGAGAGCTTTCTGACTCAGTGCTATGGCATTTAATGCACCTTTTCTTTCACATCACTAAATGAAAGGTATTACCGGCAATTTACACAGATAAACTGTTAGACCTGGTTTCCTTAGGGTGGTCTCACCCCAGACTTTTTGCCTTTACCTCCTGTTTTATTACTGTAGATTTTTGTTGGCCTTAGGAGTCTGAGCACTTTATCACTGTTAATCAGTGCTAAAATGCATGTGCTTCTCCCCACAAACATGGCAACATTATTGTTGTATTGTCATATTTAATTTGCATGTAAGTCCCTTGTAAAGTGGTATGCCATATATCCAGGGCTTGTAACTTGAATGCTACTAGTGTGCACTGCACTGATTGTGTAAACATTTCTCAGGCCTGCTACTGTAGAGAAAGTGTGTGATGTCTCACTGTCACCCCAATTTGGCATTTAAAACCTCTTACCAAGCCTGAGACTCCTCTTTTCCTACATATAAGTCACCCCTAAAGTAAGCCCTAGTTAGCCCGTAGGGCAAGGCAGCACATCTTTGTTTGAGTTTTTCATGTCCTGGTAATGAAAAACTTGCAAAGTCATTTTTCATTCCTGTGAGGCCTGCTCCTCTCATAGGCCAGCATTGGGAATTCCTTTGAATACTTTTAATCTGTAATACCTGAACTGAGAGGAGTAGCTGTATCATGTTTAGTACCATTGGAATGGTAATTACAAATCCTCTTTACTGCTGAAGTCAGATTTATCATTACTATTTTAGAAATGCCACTTTTAGAAAGTGGGTATTTCTCTGCACTCACTGCCCTATGTGCCCACAGCCTATTTCCACAAACAGGTCTGGCTTGGGCTAGGTGACAGTTGCACTTGTGTATTCCCCTCAGACACCCACAACATAGGGTCCTCAGCTGTATCTGCATTTATCTGCATACTGATGGGTCTTCCTGGGGAGGAGGGTGGGAAGGGCTCCCACTTACATGTCAAAGGGTAGTTGCCTGGGCCCACACAAAAGGGATGATTACCCCCCATTAATAGTCTGGAATCGGGCTGAGCTGCAAGGGGGATCTGTCATCCCCCACATTAGAGGCACTTTTTAGTATAAGCACTAGGCCTCTGACCCACTAAAGTCAGCACACTACACATCTGGAAAAATCAATGCTGGAATAAAGGCTGATGAGCTTAAGAACTGCCGTCCTGCTGGACTTGACTGTTCCAAGGGACGGCTACTCTGCCTGACTGAGCTGCCCTGCTGTCTGCTGACCTCTGCCCAGTTGCATGAACCAAAACCTATCCTCCAAAGTGACTCCAAGGGCTTACTGGCTTGCCCCCTGTTTTCCATGAGGTCCCAGGAACATTGGAGAGCTTTTGAACAGCGTCTATCCAAAACCCTGGTATTATGGTAACATTGTTGTATCACAATTGGCATATCTAATTTACATGTAAGTCCCTTGTAATGTGGTATACCATATGCCCAGGGCCTGCAAATTAAATGCAACTAGTGGGCCTGCAGCACTGATTGTGCCACCCACTCAAGCAGCCATGTAAACATGTCTAAGGCCTGCCACTGCCGAGCCTATATTTGCACTCTCACTGCCATACCGACCTGGCATTTAAAACATTGTGCTAAGCTTGAAACTCCCCTTTTCTTACATATGAGTCACTGCTTAAGTAGGCCCTAGGTAGTGCATAGGGCAGGGTGCCATGTAAGTAAAAGACTGGACATGTACTTGTATGTTTTTCATGTGCTGGTAATGAAAAACTCCCAAAGTCCTTTTTCATTACCCTGAGGCCTGCCCCTCTCATGGGCCAGCATTGGAAATTCCTTATAATACTTTAAAGCTGTAATTCCTGATCAGAAATGTGTATTTACATCATATTTGATATAATTGGAATGGCAATGATAAATTCTCTTTACTGGAAAATACATATTTCTTATTTTCATATTAGAAATGCCACTTTTATAAAGTGGGCATTTCTCTGCTCTTACTGCCATGTGTGCCTTCAGCGTACCACAACTGGCCTCCTACCACAGTGGGCCCCATTGTGAGGCCTGCCGTCATCCGGCGCGGTGGCAACAACCTACCCAGGTACTAGAGAGAAGGGGCCTGTTGAGTCCTGTGCCTAATTCTTAACGTTGCATCGCTGTATTGAAGTACTGTAAAGGCTCTAAAAGGAGCCCTCATGAGCCAAGCACTGCTTTTACATTTACTTATGTAACGATCATATCTCAGGACCTACTAATTAGATGTTAGTGGTATTGGTCTCATGTTAAGCAGATAAACCTCATCTATTTTTCTAAATCTGTGTGGATTATTTTTGTGATGTTTCCCTTGAGTTACTGTGTGTGAGTGTTGCACAAATACTTTACACATTGCCTCTTAAGTAAAGCCTGCCTTCTCTGTGCCAAGCTACCAGAGGGTGAGCACAGGTTAATTTAATTTGGGTATCTAACTTCCTCTGACTAGAGTGGTAGTTCCTGTTAGCACAGGGTGCAGACTTTGGCAACCAGAAGCCCGATTTCTAACACTAGTGATTTGCAGTGAAGATAGGACTTGTGTTTGTGCAGTACCATATAGTCATTCAGAGGCATATTTATACTCTGTTTGCGCTGGATTGGCGTCATTTTTTTACACAAAACGGGCACCAACTTAACTCCATATTTATATTTTGACGCTAGACCTGTCTAGCATCAAATTATTTGAGTTTGCGTCATTTTAAGGATGCAGGAAAATGCCTTGCGTCACTGAGATGCAAGGTAGGCATTCCTGTCCAAAAATGACTCAAACACCTGTGCGCCATATTTATCCACCCGGGCAAAAATGACACACGGCTGAGATGTGGACCCGAAAAATTACGCAAAGCCCGATTTGCGCCACATTTTAACGCCTGGGTCAGGGCAGGCACACACAAGGAACATCATTGCTCAAGAAGGACGACATGGAGGTGCTACTTATGCAGCATGCCAGATGACGCAGAGCATAGGACCAACAGCAGCAGCTATCACCACACCAACGTGGACCCCAAAGCAACGCAAAAGGCAGGAGAGGGTCTTCAGGACCAGGACAACCCTCCTGGGACTCAGGGAACAGGATATCATCCAATGGTACAGACTCAACTGGCAAGCGATACAGCAGCTGCTGCGCCAAATTGAGCCACAGATAGCAGCCAGCCGGCAGACACCACACAATATTCCACCGGTGACCAAGCTGCTAGCTGTCCTGCACATGTTGGCAAGTGGCTCATTCCAAACAACGGGTGCCCTGGTTGCTGGGGTATCACAGCCCTCATTCTCCACCAACCTTGCCAAGGTCCTTGATGCCATCATCTCCCTCACAACCCGCCATATCAGCTTCCCCAACACACAGCAGAAGCAGCAGGAGACCAAACAGGGTTTTTACCAAATACATGGCTTCCCGCATGTGCTTGGTGCAATTGACTGCACCCATGTCCGGATTGTACCACCTGCTGCAATAGAGCATTTATACTGGAACAGAAAGCACACCCACCTCATAAATGTGTAGGCCATAGTTGATCACCAGATATTGTTTACCAACACCTTGGCCAAGCACCCTGGGAATGTACATGATTCCTTCATCTTTCGCCACAGCACCATCAATCAGCACTTCCAGGAGGGACGATATGGCAATGGCCTTCTTGTTGGTAAGTCTATAAACCTAGCAATATACACATGGCACAGCAACCCTATAGGACACACAATACATACACCACTACATTGACACGTGGGCAGGAAGACACAGAGGTGTGACACAGGTAGTTATGTTGGACACCCTGACACAATGGGATACACACCTATGGACAAATGACAGCTGCCAATAACAATAGATGCCACTCTAGAGCTACAAGGGACCAATGTCAAAGCACACAGTGACAATGACATGGCCTGCACTGGAAGTACAACTTGGAAGATGAACCATTTACTATTACATTAGGCCACACAGTCAATACCACACCCTCCCAAGTAATACGTACTGTGGAAGGGGTGTGCAATGTGTGTTTCTACAGGTCAAACACCATGAGACACATAGCAGGATGAGGTTGACTCACATGTAGGTGACATGGAAATACTGAGGCAGTCACAACATCACACATCACTGCTGCGGTGACGTTGCCAGTTAGCAATAAGGAAGTGGACTGTGCTATGAACACATATTGATGTGCCACTAATGCAAGCTGCGCACTGCTGCACACCCTGTAAGAGCCAATTCTCCATCAACATAACAGATGTACAGGGAGATGGCCCTTCCTGCACAGATACATCCACCTCCACAAGGCAGTTAGCCAGGTTCCCTGGAGTAAGTTCGGTAGAGTAGGTGCACAGGTGCACATGAGTCACTGGCAGAGGGAACCACAAAGGTCTACATAGAACCAAGTTACACATGGGACAATTGTTCATTGTCAATACTGAACACCTCTGTGCTGCCAACTTAGGGAGATGTGTTGGGCATTGTCGCCAAGCCTAATCAAAGGGCCTCACTTCTGGTTTTCATCTGCAATGACACATGTCTAAGTGGATGGGATGTCCAGGCCATGTAGTGCAACCATGTTACCACCACATTGGAATCTATTGTGTGTGTGGAAGTATCATGTCCTCTCCAGTGAAAGCACACTAAAACATGTAGCTCACTACACAACGCATGGGAGATACACACTGAACTGAAATTTGGAAACTAAACCATAGATATCAGGTCAATGAGTCAAACACAAGTTGTCAAGTCAAACAACCCAATGCAGAAAGAACATCACAGAAGCCCAGAATGTCACACAATGCCACAAACACATGAGTCACAGACGACAGAAGACATCAACTGCCATGCTACATGACATTCCTGGTGCAAGCAACAACAAAATACTTACTCCTATTTTCTTTTTCAGTTGATCAGGGTTACGGGATTCAGCCATGGATCATGTCCCCATTCCCCAACCCAAGCACAGCAGCAGATTGTGCCTATAATGAGGCACATCGGAGGAAACGCACTATTGTCGAACGGACTTTTGGCATCCTGAAGTCCAGATTCAGGTGCCTGGACATCACCGCAGGCAGCCTCCTATATTCCCCTGAAATGGTCTGCAAGATCATATTGACTTGTGCCATCCTGCACAACATTTGTGTTAAGAGGAACATCCCCCTACATGAACCCGAACAAGAACTTCCTGAGGAGGAGGAGAAGGTGGATGGTGCCAGGTAAAATGAGGGGGAACATCCAAACACAGCTGCAGGAATGTGTCGCAGACAGCGGATAGTTCAAAAGTGTTTTCAACAATAGTCACTATAAACACATTGTTACCATATGTAATTAAACACCTCACTTTATCACTCAAATCCTGCTCTAGGTACTTATTTATGCATCACATGTTCTTTAGTATTGTGAGCATTACCTCAGTGAGCATGTCACAAAGACAAATCTGACTACTTCTGAGGCAATATCACATGTGATGCGTATGATTGTACAGCAAACATCACACACAGTTTGTAAAACAAAAACATCTTTTCAATTTCACATATGAAGGGTGAAGGGTGAAATCATAGGACCACAGCATATGACAGACATCCATGTTGCCAACATGGTCTACTGTAGCACATGACACACAACTATGACATCTTCAATCATAAGGTTAATAAGCGCATCATACATGAGGCAGTGGATGTGAAATATCATTGGTAACGGGAACGTATGAACAGACCCCTGACATTAGTAAGTGTGACATTTGCCATCTCTGCAAGGAGCTTGTGTGACAAGAGGTGCATCAGTCCTGAAAATGGATAGCATGAGTGTCCCAGGTATGACAAGCAATGGTCACAACACATGCCCTGCGCAGTCCATCCCTGGTAATAAGTCCTGCCACTGCCATGTGTTAAGTCTCTGCACTCCCTTCTCTAGGGGGTGATGTAAATGGAATATCTGTACCCTGGGAATCATCATTGACACTCACCAGACTCCCATTCTGACTCCTGTTTGCTTCCCTTTTCCATATGGCATGCTATAGAACAACTATATTAGCCTGCATGGACTTCAGTACCCATAATGCACTGTCTGGTAGTCGGTAAGACCTGTAACCTTCTGTCCATAGCTTACTATGGGAAAAGTCTGGTTGTCCCCTTATACTGGATTCTCTCCTCCAGGACTCATGAGAGACTGAAGCTGCACACACCTGTGAGTTCTCTCGTGCAGCCCAGCCATGTGACTCTGCCCTGACCTTGCTGCTGCCTAGAACTGCTTAGAAGCTACCATTCCCTGAAGCTCCTCGTCATGCATTGGAGTACAATTCACTTGTGTACCAGAGCCCTTATTGGATTGTGTCACAGTCCTAATTATGCCTAAAACTGCTCTCGGTTTACACAGTGCTGTTCCTGCTTGTTCCAGTCAGATTCTGCTCCCTGTTTTTCAGCCTTGTTCATGTTGGTTCCTGACAGAGCCTGCTTCCTGTTTAGCCATACCTGTTCTAATCTTTGTGTCAACGAGAGCCTGTTCCCTGTGCCTGCATTTGCCTCCTAGTTGGTTCCCTTGCCCTCCCTTTCCTCTTGGGGTATTGTGTCTGGTTAGTGTACTATCAGTCCTCAACTGTAAAAAATTGTTTAATTTTGTATTTGTTCTGGAACCTGGTTTACAGGAGGTTACTCCAGCCCCCATCCTTTGTCTAGTTTTGCATGTATTCATTAGTGCCTAAGTGACAGTGTGCTTTCTGTATTCCTGGATTTGTTAATGTGTCTCCAGCCCGAGAAACAAGGGCTAGTCTCGTTTATGTAAGAACAATCCATGTTTGTGCCCTGAGGGTGCAGACACAGATTTACTTCTGCCGCCACCTTTCGATGGGGCTTACGTGGTGACTAGCTGTGAGATTAATCTGCACAGAGGCGCTGACATTCCCTGTTGCTGTGGGAAGTTCTGAGCCCTACACTGTGTATGAACATAGTCATGAGCCCTGCGTGTTTGTCCATTACTGACCCGTTACATATTTGTCCACATTAAGGTTGATCTGTATTCACATCTCTGTATTATCTGCTGTACCATAGCTGCCCTATCCCCTTGTAGGCCTTTAGCTGATCTTCTGCTTTAGGACAAATCTGCATTGAAAGATACTCTGTGAACTCAAGGGTTGTGCCAACAGACTCCTGACTAGACCGGCACGAAACCGTAACACCATGGAGCCCAATACTGACACAGGGTACTCATGCCCACACACTTGAACTGGACACTTTGTGCAATGCACCTCTGAAAATATGTGAACACATGCACTGACTGGTACATAACAATTTTATGATTGGAATTGAGGCTCTGTGTCGCAAACACTGTACCTACCAAACATGTACAAATGCCCAACATATGGGTAGTTTACACACAAGTCACCATAAAGTCGTAGCCAACAATTAATGACATGTGAGGGGTAACATATCTGACATAGCCCTCATCAGCCATCCTCGATCTTCCCTGCGTATGTTTTGTCGCGGGAAATGTAGTGTCCCCAAAGTCAAACAACTACACACAGCAAATGAGTCAACACATATTACATACACATATCATGAGTGGTGTACATCATTGATTGCCATCTGATGTTGAGACCCATTTGTAACAGATTCATACATGATCATTACACCAATTGTATTGCATGCCGTTCCATCGGAAGCACACATATAGTTGTAACAGTCAATTCACACACAAAACACACAAGCCATGATTTATACTTTTGTAGCGTAGCCTTGCTATCATTTATTGACGCAAAATCAGTGCAAACTTACAAATTCCATTTGAATTTCCTAACTTTGCACTGCTTTTGTGTCAGAAAAAAGTGGGAAATCCTGTGCAAAGATAGTAGAAATGTGGGCCGCAGTTGCATGGTCTACCACATGTGGCCAAACACTATAACACACACTGCAGGCCATACCATCCTATCTTCGTCTATATACAGGCTGCATGCATGTTAAATAATAAAAAAACACACAAACACTGTTTGAGTCAGAAATTTTGATGCAAATGCGTTGAAAAAAACACGCAAACGCATACTAAACATCAATGGATCCCTAGTGTTAATTCCACCAGCGCACCCCACGCATGCACATATCCATAAAAATAGTAGTTTCCCGGTAATGTGTGGTATTTTGCCGCACATGTAGGTTATGCACCGAATATATTCACACAAACTACGTACGCGTTGAAAAAATACACGCAGGACGGAAATCGGGGCACAAAGGGGACAGGAAGTGATGTAATAGGAAATCCTGTTTACAGGCATGGTACAGTGGGTGTACTTTCACTTTCACTTTGCAGTCTGTGACTGTGTGGCTGTGTGTTGGTGTTGCCTTCTTGTGGATTGTGTATATTTTATCTTGTGTGGTCTATCTTTTGTCTTTTGGTGTATCCTTATTGTATATTGTACCTGTGTAAGTGTTTTTGTGTATTTTATTGTTGTCTGGATTGTATTTGTACTGTTGGGTGTCTGTTGGGGGGTTAGATTAGTTGGGTAAGTTGGGGTCTGTAATTTGAGTTTGTAAGTTTCCTTTTTTCAAATTTATTTTCCTTTATTTTTCATTTTCTTGTTGAAATACTGTACTGTACCATGTCGGGTACAGGGCGAGGCTGAGCCACATGGGTGAGAAGTAGCTTGGGGCATTTGTGTGGCTGGTGTGCCACTTTCTTCCAATGATGCTGGAGGCAGGGAACTGTGTGATACAGGGGTATCACACAGAGGCAAGGTGGCTGTCTTGGGCGAAGGTGCTCTTCCACCTGAAACAAGTCTTCAACAACTCCAGGAACGAGCACCAGCTGAAGCATCGCTGGGCTAACCTGGTGGCACGCGAACAGGACCTGCTGGACCACTTGGGCGTGGTGATCGGTGGCCCTGTCGGTGAGTATCACATTGACAAATGTGTACAGTAGAATGCTCCTGAGCGACAGTAGCAGATGTCTTGATGTGCTGCATGCAATGTTTGTGGCCATGTGGAATGCAAGTTGAACAAACTGTCAGTGTACCAGTACTGAGATGTATGACACATGTTTATACATGTTAAAATGCAGTCCATAGTTTTGTTGAGCCATGTCCGACTATTATTGAGGGCCATATGTACCAAGCTATTTATAACTTTCACAAACGGCATAGTTTACTGAATCTTTTTGTTTACGTCAGGACAAATATTCATTCAAATGCACAACCCAAAATTTGCCATTCTGCTATCACATTGAACAATCACAAAACAGGGTTTTCTGGTGACATTTAGGAATAGGCGTTCCTATCCTATTATCGAGTCACAGGCGGCTATTCGTTTTCTTCTTGGGCACAAATGCTGGCACTAAGCAATTGCAGTTTCCAATTGTTTCAAGTTGGTGCCAACCCATTTGCAAAAGGGGAGGGGTCCCCATGGGATCCCTTCCTCTTTGTGAATGCATGGGAAAAAAAAAATTCTGAGCAGGAAGTTGTGCCATGGACCACTGACTGCTTAAAAAAACAAAAATTACAGTAATAAAATAGGTTTTTAAAATACTTTCCGTTCACATCTGCTGAAATAAGGCTGCAATTAAACGAATATTTACATCCCAATATGAAAGCAGTCACAGACATGGTGGTCTGCTGAGCCCAGCAGGTCAGCATCCCTGTGAGTGCCGCCATTCCCAAGGGGTTTGCAAAATGAGACCTACCTCATCATTATTCAAGAGGTAGGCCATTTGCTTCCCCATTTTTGAATTGCAAACAGTGTCATTTCGAGTGTTCTACCTCTAATCATCCTACTTGCTAATTGCTAGTTGCTAAGCCTCGCAATGTGTGAATCACAAAACCTGATATAAGTACATATGGCCCTGAGTGACACATTTCAGGTGCAATTACTACACCTGTGCCCATGCATTCTGTCAATGATGATCAACTAAGACACCGTCAGCATACCATATTTCACAGTTTTGGCACAGCACATTGGGCTATCCATGTTTAGCGCTACATTGTCATCATTACAAACACATGATCCCTGCCATCATGTTGGCATAGGGGGCATATATGGCTTAGGGGACACTGCCAATGGGGCATTTGTTACCTACAAACAACGGTGTCACATCTGTTATGGACCACTGAATGCACGATAATTGCTGACTGAAAATTGACCCACATGTCCATCACATTTAATTGTTGTCCCTTGATGCACAAGCCACAGTACCTGAGTCACGTGTACTGCTGTACACCAGGGAAGTGCCATTGAAATTGTCACCCAATTACAAATCATGACCTGGAGTACCATATGAAATGGATTAGCCACAAAACTTTGTAGTCAGTTTCAGCACCACATGATTGTCAGGCCCAGTGCATGTGCGCATATGTGTGTCTATCATTCACTGGAGTGTCAGTGTCAATGCAAGTTTGCAGTGGTATATCTGTTGGAGTGTCTACATGCCTGATCTGCAGCTCACTCATATAAAATGTCACACACTGTGATATGTTGTCCCCACGTTTGTACAGTGATCAGACACTGAGCATATATCTCCTTTCCATGTCTTACAGGTGGACCGGCCTACTCTACCATCGGGGAAGTGGCTCGATTTGAGGACCCATACGTTTCCAGTAAGTGTGAAAATGTCTGCCCTATGTTGTGTTTGCAGCTGTTGTGTGATTGACTCTTGTGTGTTGCACTCATTGCAAGATATGATGAGCTGGCAGGTGAAGTGATATATGACTTGACTAGAGCTTGACATAGTGTTCCATGCAAGGGTTAGACATTCAGAGGCAGAGAGTCATATCTTGGGAGTCTTGTGCTCTGCAATAGGCAGCAGCATGTGAACAAGGTGATTAGTAGCCACATGAAGGCACACATTTGATTTGGAGGGGGTCCAGTGTCGGAATATTGACAGCAAGTCATACCCTCCTTTACACAAGACAGTGATGCATCAGCTTTCCGCACAAAATTGCGCATCCCTGTTTTGTAATGTACATATAGGACAATATGGGTGACTGTCCCCCAGCATCTAGCCCCAAATGTTGTACTCCATTTACGTGGCACTTATGTGGTATGTTATAGGCGCGCATGCAAGTCAAGGCCAGATGTGTGCTTGCATCAGTGTGGGTGATTTAGGAAATGTGTTGGCAGATCAGATGTTGATGGTTGTCCACACATGAAAACATGAATGTAGATGTGATTGACCAATGGATACCTCACTCCTAGTTGGCAGGCCTCCTCACATTGTGTTCCACTCACTAAATCCATGTACAGCTGGACATGGCTTTGTGGTTGACCTTGACGGTTGTGATGATGTATTGCATGCCCATCCCCCCTGAGGCACAGGGGTAGGGGTAGAACATATATGTAGGTAGGTGTGATGGTCACAGTGTAGGTGACAGACATCTAATTAAAGCATGCATGTGTTGCAAACAACACTGACCCCTTATGATTAGCAACGGCATATCATCCTGCAAATTACATATACAAATCACAGGTCTTGTGTGCCTTGAAGTTAATCCAGATGATAGGGATTATTCGGCCTGGCCCATGTTAAGGACTTGCAGCATTTGCATTGCGAGACATTGCACTACATAAATGCACAGATTAGTTTATTTGGTACACACCTTGTTGTGCTATGCTGTGGAGTTTAATACTTGATGGTTAGGCCACATTGCCATGTTGTTCCTCCGGGACAATGTATCATCCCTACTGTGATTTGGACTGCATGTGCAAATTGAGGGAGAGTGTTAGATTATCATCTGTACATGCATCACACAATAATGACACTAATAGTTGCCTGTCTCATTTTTACAGCTGCCAACATGAATGCCGCTGAGATTAGGGAGTTCCAGAGGCGGGCTGTGAGATACTGACATATTTTGGATGGGGAGTCTGGGTTCAGGATGATGGCAAGATGCTATTGTAGGGCGAGAGCCACAGGAGCATTGCGGGCTTTCAGCCAAGAGGGCCCAGCATTGGCCACAACAGGTGTCGCCACCACCACGACTGCAGCCAGTGGCCCAGTGGCCACCAGTACATCAGCCCCACCTGCTGCACCCTCATCCTAGGGAGCTACGGCCACAGCACCTGCTGCACCTTCACTTTCAGCACCCCGACCAAGGCACCTGCAGGAGCGACAACATCAGGGACACAGACCACCACAGCATCTGATTTGGACATGGGTGCAATCAGACATCTACAGAGGGACATGAGAAAGGTCCTAAGAAAGCTTGACACTCTTCAGCAGAACGTGGATAACCTATTTAAAAAACTCTGAAGAGGGCAAACCTATGAAGTCCTGCATTGCCTCAACCCTAATTCTATCCCCTCCTTCCTCTTTCCTTATCCTATTATTAGTGGGTTTAGGGGGTTTAGTGATAGGTTAAAGTAGGGTAGTAGTTTAGATAGGATAAGTAGGTTGGGGGGCGGTGGGGTTTATATTATTACATGTTAGTTTGTGGGTGGACGGGCGGGGTTGATGTTAGGGCTTTTGTGTATTATAAAAAAAATATATATATACAAAAAAATATATATTTATTTAGTATTAGTTAGTATCTGTTTAGGTTAGTATATCTTGTCCTACATGTGTCCCGTCATATAAGGGGGGTGGGGAGGTACTCCTTTATGGCATGTGTCATATGCTTGGGGATCCGGTTCTTTGCATGAGTGTGCATGGCCAATTTTCTGTTGGCCTGTGTATTGTGTCCTGCATCCACATCCCACTCTTGACATGTTAATTCCCGCTTCCAACTGAGCTGTCACATTGACAGCTACAACAAAGATAAATCTCTATGCATCTGCCATCCATTGTACCCACCACTCAAGGTGACTATGGTTCCCATGTATTGGACAGGTAGATGTGATTTTAAAGCTGTCATTGGTTGGTTCCTGTGTTGGAATCTTGGGAACTGTGGGACGTCTCCCTGCAGCCTGATGTTCATGTGAACACTGATAAACTGAGTGGTGTCAATTGCTGATGAGGTTAAGTATACAAAATTCACACCTATGGGTTTTAATTACTCCCAGCTAGCATTATTGGCCAAACACTCTTACACATCCATTCCTGCTGTATGTTGTGGGTGTGGCATGTATGTTTTAAGACAAATGTCACATACACAATGATTGTCTTGTAGGGGATGTGGCCAGCATTGAGTTTAATCTTGTGGATACCTTGAGCATGAAATATACTAGTTTTACACAGGATTTGCCTCATTTTTTAAAGCAAAAGCAGCACAAACTTTCAAATTCCAATGATATTTTGTGAGTTTGTGCTGCTTTTACTTCAGAACTGAGGCACGGGCAGCACAGATGATTTAAAAGTGCTGACCCTTGTGCATAAATATCTGTGCCACATTATTTCTGCACTCTGGTATTGACCCTCTGTGACCATTGACATGCATCACCACTCTCCAGCAAAGTAGATGTGTCATATTACACAGAGACAAAGTGGTTGTGTAGGTGCTGTTTATTTTAAAGTTCTGTAGTGCAATATTTACATAGTCCAGGTTTGTTAGCCTATTATTGTAAAGCATTCTATTGTGACGTAACACAACTCCAAGGGTGAGGGACATGTCATTTGACATGCTGAGATGAAGTGTCATTCAGTGCAGAGGAACATGAATTGCCAAGTGGGCAGTAAGAGACAATTGCAGTCCATAGTGTGGTAATTGGGTTAACAGTGTGTGGGTGAAGAATGCATATCACCAACTGTAGCAACACATACATGTTGTCAAGCACAGGACAAAGGAGAAAAGTGCCCTGGTGCTACCGGGTACTCCTATGGGTGAAGGCGATCTGTTCCACATCTTCATCCTCTGATGTGTGTCTCTTCTCCTCTGCCCTTGATGGTGGTGGTGTTGGGTTTGAGGGGGGCAACACACACTTCAGTGGTTGAAGAAGTGGACTCCAAATTCCCAGCAGCTACCATCTGTGTAACTAGATGTGGCATAACTGCAGCAAGGAGGAGCTGCTGATTATTGAGTATGGCAGCAACAACCCTGTGGAAGACAGCCATGTCTGTCCTGAGGGAGTCCAGCTTGTTGTCATGCATGCAGCTGCAAGATTGGGAGGGCAGGTGTTGGACTCCTTGCAGTTGTGATTGGGTGAGTTGTATGGCTGCTGACTGTTCTGCGGATGTCATCATGCACCTGCGCATCCCCTCAAGGCTGGCTGCCATAGATTGCATCCCCACCCACACCTTCTTGGCCAGCTCCCGCTGTACTCCCACAACTGTCCTCTCAAAGGTGGTCCCAGTATCATCAGAGTCCTCAGCTTTGTTTGAGCTGGCAGGTCGCCCAACTGGGGTGGTGGGTGGGTCCTATGGGATGGCTGCTACATGTGTGCTCCTCCTTGCAACTGGAGGTGGTGTCTGGAGGGTTCCCAGAACATCTTGGAGGGTTTCCTGGCTGATGGTTGTCAGGTGGTCATCCATGTCATCAGGGTAGTCCAGGACAGGCAGATCCAATGGGGAGCCATGGTCCTCTGCAATGAGATATCACACAATTAGGGGCATATTTATACTCTGTTTGCGCCGAATGTGCGTCAAAATTTTTGACGCACAATCGGCGCAAACCCTGCCCCATATTTATACTTTGACGTCCGACCCTGCGGGTGTCAAAGTTCCACCATGTGCGTCATTTTTTGGAAGGGGGAACCAGCCTTGCGTTAATTATATGCAAGGTAGGCGTTCCCTTCCAAAAAATGACTTTAAGGCCTGTGCCCCATATTTATACTCTGACGTCATTTTGACGCACAGGAGGGGGCAGGCCTTAAAAAACGGCGCCCAGCCTGATGGGCGCCGTTTTTTAACGCCTGGGTCAGGGCAGGCGTTAAGGGACCTGTGGGCTCAGAAGGAGCCCAGAGGTGCCCTCCCATGCCCCAGGGACACCCCCTGCCACCCTTGCCCACCCCAGGAGGACACCCAAGGATGGAGGGACCCATCCCAGGGAAGTTGAGGTAAGTTGGGGTAAGTATTTTTTTTCGTTTTTTTGTGGCATAGGGGGGCCTGATTTGGGCCCCCCTACATGCCACTATGCCCTATGACCATGCCCAGGGGACACATGTCCCCTGGGCATGGCCATTGGGCAAGGGGGCATGACTCCTGTCTTTGCTAAGACAGGAGTCATGTCAATGGAGGTTGGGCGTCAAAACAAATGGCGCAAATCGGGTTGAGGCCTGAATTTTGCCTCAGACCTGACTTGCCCCATTTTTTGACGCCCAACCTCCATTTTCCCCTACGCCGGCGCTGCCTGGTGTGAGTCATTTTTTTTTACGCACACCAGTCCGCAGCGCCGACTAACGTCATTCAATAAATAAGGCGCCCGCATGGCGCTTTGGAATGGCGTTAGCCGGCAGTAACATTTTTGACGCACAACTGCGTTGGCGCAGTTGTGCGTCAAAAAGTATAAATATGGGCCTTAGTGTGTCTGTGTTGGGGCAGTTGTAATGTGACGTCACTGACTTCCTATTGGTGGTATGTCGTAAACTGGGTTCCCATTTATTGTTCCAGTCATTAATGTTTGAAGTCTCTTGGGCCTATGCCCCAACTGCATGTCACATGTAGTGAGGGCAGTTTGGTGATTTGTCTGCGTCACATCTTCTAGATTTGGTTTCTGTCCAAATTGTGGCTTGCCACCTTCTTGTCCTAATCAACCCTCCCTCTGCTACCATTAGCATGGTGAGGCCTTGCAATGCTTGTTGGTGTGCTGATGCCACATGCACCACACATAAAATTTTTGGCCTGTCCCAGTCTATCATTTTTCACATACACCTATATGGTGCTGAGACCTAGCACCATACCATGTATTGCATTTCTATGACACAATACAGGTGTCACCATTGGTAGTTTCTCATGTTGATGGTTGCGTATGTGTGCTACGTTGCACCATGGCAGAGTTCCATTTCCTCTTATGAATGTATGAATGTGCATGTGTGTTTTCCTAGCTACACACATATGCCATCCCCCTCAATGCAGTTGTCTAAGCACTATGTTGTGATGTTGCATGGTGGCATTGCAGCTATTGTGACACAGGCGCCAGGGTAGACCCTGGAATGGGCAGCATGGATATGAGATTACTGCTGTGTACTTCATAATGTAAGTAACAGTTCCTGATTTTTATTGAGTCTATGGACATAAGCAGTTGACAGGAAATACACTTGGATAGAGATTGATGGGGATTGATCACGTGGTCATACTGATCCCTCATTTTAGGTGTGTTTGTGCCATGGGCACCTAACTGGCATTTCCTATTTGACCAGCACACACAGTACAGGTAGTAGTGGCACGTGTTGTCAATGGTAAATGCTGCTTGTGCCAATGGCCTGAGACTGGGCATTATCCCCTAGCTTACATTCTGACAATACCAGCTGTGCTGTGACAGCAGCCCAGTTTTACGTTCTTTCCTACCCTCCTGGTCTGCTTCAGCATTTCCAGCAGCCTTGGCATGGCGGTGTACCCCCATACAAAGGTTGTTGGTGTTATATTGTGCTATGCCCCGGGATGTCACTGCACAGCCCATGCACCCGTGCCGTGCCCTTTTGCCCTTTCCACTGCCTGATTTTCAGGGCTGAAATGCATTGTGTGGTAGGTATGTACCTCCCCTTCTTGCACCTGACATTAGGCATTTTTGTCCCCCATGCAACTTACCCTGCATATATGTTGTTTCCTAGCAGTCTGCGCTGTCCTGCGATTCCTGTGACGATGTCCTCCGGGATAACGGCTGTAACCATCTCCTCCATCTCGTCCAGGTCATCTTGCGGTGCTGGACTCCGACCTCCGGTCTGCAGTGCTGTCTTCCTGTTCATTGCCATTTTTTCCTTTGTCCTGCACTTGCAGTCATGCCAGCATTTCTTATACTCAGTGACAATTCTCCTGACCTCTGCCACACTGTTAGTCTTGTCCACAATTTGTTGTCAAATTGCCTCTCTCCTTCCAATTGGAAATTTAGAAGTGATGAATAATTGATGCTGGTGCTCCGTCACATCTCTGACCAGGTTTTCATGCTCCTCTGCGCTGAAGCGACACTTCCTCTTCTTCTTGTCTCTCCCCTGGGTCTGGTCTGTGACCTCCTGGCTGGTTCCTGGTAGATTGAGGTCTCTCTGCGGTCTCTCCTGGCTTCTAGGATCCATTTTGGGGCTTCTTAGCACTGTTTGCTGCATTTGCATCACTTTTTGATGATATTGCGGTGAAAAATGGCGCATGTCCGTTTTGCGACGTTTACATGTCCCAAACCGGATTAGAGTCCTTCTTCCTGCGTTAACATCACTGTGCCTTACGGCAAGACGCAATGGTTAGCATCAGGAAAATGGCTCTATCCTGCTCTTAGCGCCACCGTGCATCAAAGTATAAATTTGACGCATTTTTTGAGGCAAAACTGGGTTAGTGCAGTTTTGTGTCAAAAAGTATAAATTTGGCCCTAAGTGTTCACTAAAACTCTAACCTTAGACCAATTCGAAAATATTTCTCGGGTGGCAACATTTTTGTCTGTCCTGTATCAATTGTCATTTTTTTATTTTTTTACTCTCCCTAATTGGCCTTTTGTATTTTTCTGTTAAATTATGTCTCACTCTGTCACGGTTTCAGGTGGGTCTGATCAGGACTCTGGTTGGGACACCCCTTGAGGTCATAGTGGGTAGGAAAGTACCATCTTCCTTGGCATGTTACCCTCATTTTTACCTGTATGTGAGCATGTTTTTGCCTGTCTCACTGGGATCCTGATGGCCAGGACCCCAGTGCTCATAGTTGATGGCCTAATGTGTGTGTCTGTATAGTGCTTAACTGTGTCACTGAGGCTCTGCTAACCAGAACCTCAGTTCTCATGCTCTCTCTGCTTTTAAATTTGTCACTGTAGGCCAGTGACTTCATTTACCAATTTCAATTGGCACACTGGACCCCCCTTATAAGTCCCTATTATATGGTACCTAGGTACCCAGGGCATTGTGGTTCCAGGAGATCCATATGGGCTGCAGCATTTCTTTTGCCACCCATAAGGAGCTCAGACAAACCCTTACACAGGACTGCCATTGCAGCCAGCGTGAAATAGTGCACACACTATTTCACAGCCAGTTTCACTGCACTTAAGTAACTTATAAGTCACTGTTAGACTTTTCATCCTTGGCGTGGTCTCCCTTAACTTTTTGCCTCTGTTCCCCAGGTTGTTGATGTGTGCTGGACTCTGATTTTACGTTTTTTGTTACTCTGGGCACTTTACCACTGCTAACCAGTGCTAAAGTGCAAGTGCTCCTGTTTAAAATGTGTACGTAATTGGTTCTCCATGATTGGCATATTTGTTTTACTGTTAAGTCCCTAGTAAAGTGCACTAGAGCTGCCCAGGGCCTGTAAATCAAATGTTACTAGTGGGCCTGCAGCACTGATTGTGCCACCCACATAAGTAACCCTGTAATCATGTCTCAGACCTGCCACTGCAGTGTCTGTGTGTGTATTTTTACACTATAAATTCGACTTGGCAAGTGTACCCACTTGCCAGGCCTAAACCTTCCCTTTTCTTACATGTAAGGCACCCCTAAGGCAGGCCCTAGGTAGCCCCAAGGGCAGGGTGCAGTGTATGGATAAGGTAGGACATATAGTAATGTGGTTTATATGTCCTGACAGTGAAATACTGCCAACTTCGTTTTTCACTGTTGCAAGGCCTGTCTCTCTCATAGGATAACATGGGGGCTACCTTTAAATATGATTAAAGTGTAGATTCCCCCAGAGAGTAGATGGACATGTGGGGTTTGGGGTCCCTGAACTCACAATTTAAAAATACATCTTTTAGTATAGTTGATTTTGAGATTGTGCGTTTGAAAATGCCACTTTTAGAAAGTGAGCATTTTCTTGCTTAAACCATTCTGTGACTCTGCCTTGTTTGTGGATTCCCTGTCTGGGTCGGTTTGACAGTTGGGTTGTTTTTCACCTCGCACTAGACAGTGACACAAAGGGAACTGGGGTGTAACCTGCATTTCCTGATTAGCCATCTCTGCTAGGAGGAAGGGGTGGAGTGGTCACTCTCATCTGAAAGGACTGTGCCTGCCTCTGACAATGCAGACTCCAACCCCCTGGTGTGTGTCTGAGGCCTTGCCTGGGCAAGGCAGGATTTCACAAGTAGGTGTGAGTCCCCTTTGAAGAAAGGAAGGTGACTTCAAAGACTAAAATGGGTATAAGAAGGGCACCCAAATCTACAGACTGGAGAAACACTTCTGGAACCAAGAGGAACCTCTGCCTGGAGAAGAGCTGAATAGCTGAGGAAGAAGTGCTACCCTGCCTGTGACTGTGCTTTGTGGAGCTTTCCTGCAGTGCTACTTCTGCCAGAGTAAGAGGGCAAAGACTGGACTTTGTGTGCCTTCCATCTTGTGAAGAAATCTCCAAGGGCTTGATGCAGAACTTGCCTCCTGTTGTTTGAAGTCTCAGGTACAGCAAAGACTTCTCTCTGCCAGCACCTGGAGTCTCTGGAGAGACTCCTGCTCTGACAAGTGGTGCCCTATCCAGTCCCTGCGCCCTTGAATAGAAAGCTGGTGGAAATCCAAGGAAATCGACTTCGGACGACTCTGGACCGACGTCGCTGCTGAATCCAGTAACGCCGCCTGCACCCGACGCCGTGACCTTCGCTGAAACGCGACGCTCTTCGCAGGCCCGACGCCGCAGCAGCCCCGCTGAAGTCCGCGACTCCGTGGAAGTCGCCGCACCACATCGTGACCGACGCCGCTCAAAGTGCACGGATTCAACATTTCGCACTGACGCCGCGATCCCCGACTTCGCGCATCGGCATGTTTTCACTCTTCACCAAAGGTACTGTACTTGGAGGTCTACACGACTCCGTGTCCGGTGCCGCTGGTGTCGGCTTGTTGGGAACGACTCCGTCACGACGCCGTGATAACATCTCGTCGAAGCATTTTTGTTTCTAAGCGCTATTTTTGAGTTTAATCTTTAAAAAATCATAACTTGACTTGAGTATGTCGGATTTTTGTCATTTTGGTCTTGTTTTATTTAGATAAATATTTCCTATTTTTCTAAACCGGTGTTGTGTCATTTTGTAGTGTTTTCATCAAGTTACTGTGTGTGTTGGTACAAATACTTTACACCTAGCGCTCTGAAGTTAAGCCTACTGCTCTGCCAAGCTACCAAGGGGGTAAGCAGGGGTTAGCTGAGGGTGATTCACTTTTACCCTGACTAGAGTGAGGGTCCTTGCTTGAACAGGGGGTAACCTGACTCTCAACCAAAGACTCCATTTCTAACAGTCACCAATATGTCTAACCTTCACTTGCGGAAGGTTAGGTGCAAAGTTACTAAATGTGAGGGCACCCTTGCACTAGAAAAGGTGCCCCTACATAGTTCAGGGCCATTTCCCCGGACTTTGTGAGTGCGGTACTACACGTGTGCACTACATATAGGTCAATACCTATATGTAGCTTCACAATGGTAACTCCAGATATGGGCATGTAAAATTTCTAAGATCATGGAATTGTTCCCCCATTCCAAATATGGTACTGGGGAGCCAACTCCATGCATCCTGGAGGCTCCACCATGGACCCCCAGTGCTGCCAAACCAGCTCTCTGAGGCTTGCACTGCAGCTACAGCTACAGGAGGGGTCTGACCTCCTGGGGTCTGGGCAGCCCAGTCCCAGGAAGGCAGAACAAAGCATTTCATCTGAGAGCAGGGTGTTACACCCTCTCCCTTTGGAAATAGGTGTTACAGGCTGGGGAGGGGTAGCTTCCCCCAGCCTCTGGAAATGCTTTGAAGGGCACATATGGTGCCCTCCTTGCATAAGCCAGTCTACATTGGTTCAGGGACCCCTTCTCCCCTGCTTTGGCGTGAAACTGGACAAAAGAAAGGGGAGTGACCACTCCCCTGTCCATCACCACCCCAGGGGTGTTGCCCAGAGCTCCTCCAGTGTGTCCCAGAATTCAGCCATCTTGCTTTGCAAGGTTTGGAGGGCACTCTGGAGGGCTCTGTGTGGCCAGTGCCAGCAGGTGACATCAGAGACCCCTCCTGATAGGTCCATACATGATAAGGTAGCCAATCCCACTCTCAGGGCTATTTAGGGTCTCTCCTGTGGGTTCTTTTTCGATTCTGCTTGCAAGTTTCCTTCAGGAATCCTCTGCAACAACTTGAGCATCCTCTGACCTCGTATCAACCGCAGTGTGCTCCAAGAAACGTTGTAACTGCAACAAAGTATCCACAAGCAATAATTTTCTTCAGCAACCTCAGCTCCAAGTCAGCAACTGCAACAGTTTCCACGGTGTGCATGCTCTGGGGACTCACTGTCTTCATCCTGCACCAGAAGGACCCAAGAAATCTCCAGTGGAGTGACAGAGTCACTCCCCTGCTCGAAGCAGGCACCTTCCAAGACGACGACCGGTACCCTTGGACTCCTCTCACAGTGATGAGCGTGCTCCTAAGGACACAGAGGGTGGACATCTTCGAAACAGACTGTCCTGAGGTCCTGCTGACGCAATTTGGAGGAGGTAAGACCTTGCCTTCCCTGAGAGCAATGGTATCCCTGTGTACTGCATTTTCTTCACTTCCTGAGGCCTCTGTGCACTATGTGCAAAATTCCTTTGTGCACACCCTGGCCCAGGTCCCCAGCACTCCATCCTGTGACGCTCAACTCGCTGACTTGTTCACCAGCATCGTGGGACCTTCTTTTGTTGTGCTGCATCAACTGCATTTTGCACCACCTTTGTCCCCGGAATCTGCGACTCCCGGGGATGCTGGCTGGCATCCTGAGGGCTCTCTAAAGTGCTGAGAGCCCCTCCTTCCTCCTCATACAGAGTTGAGACCTCCAGGTCCCTCCTGGTTCCATCCAGTGCCATTTTGACACAAAACGCACTTTTGTCGTAGCCAAGGCTTGTTGGCGACTTCCAACACGAAATCACATCTGCAACGATCTTCACGTCGTGGGACATCCTATGCATCATGCAGGAATCCGCTGTCATCTTCCTTGGGTGCATTCCTGCACCCCCTAGAGATGGGAAGACAGAGTCATAACAGTATGCTCAAGAAGAGAAGGCAATCCTTTGGCTGAAAAAAGTTAAAGAGGAAAAGCCACAGCAAGAAAATTAAACACCAACCTTGGTGGATAAGTTTACAGTCCTGCCATAGGTGAATCTTCCAATGAGCAAAGCATGTATTAATACCCATATGGGCTCCGATGTCATTCCTCTTTATTGTTCGATTGAAATGCGAGGAGTGCATGGAGTTGGTTTCTGCTGAAGTGGATTCAGGAGCAAGGAGATCTGGAATGGCATTAAAGGTGGTACTCTTTAGGACATCCGTTTCCTGTTCAGTACTTTCGTCTTTGGAGGAGATAATTTGCATATTAGGAACCGCCAGATCTGTAACACCTTCCAACAAGCAGGATATGACTGTTTCTGAAACAGTATTTGCATTGATTGTGGTCTGAGGCTTGCAAACCATAGAGACTTGGGAGACATGGGTAACTGGTGTTCTCAAGGTAAACATGAAAAAGTCAGGATTTTCTTTAGTTTTGGATGACTTCGGAGTATCAATTACAGGATCAACAAGAGTTTTTAAGTCTTTAGAAACTGGATTAACAACTGAAAATGTAGAAGTCCCACAAGCTAACTCTTTAAGGTGATCTGCAGACAAGACTGAGATTTCTGCATTGCAAGTGCTCTGGTGTATTTGTGGTATCAGAAATGGTTTATTTGCAAAGCGTTTCTACTACAGGTAGTTGATCTTCAACTTTGTTAACACTGAAAGGTTGTTCTTTGGAAAGAAATAGAACTGGAGTCTCTTCAGAAATTGCCTTTACATTGTTATCTAAATTTTCAGCTCTAGTTTTTGAATTGATGATGGTTTCTTGCACTAAAGCACTAAGTACAGTACTTATCATCAAATCTTCGAATACAAGATTCAAGTTCAAGTTCATGTCTTTAATTTTGTTGGGAGACATTACTTTCTTTAATACTTTTGTTTCAGAGTGCTGGTTTTCAGGAGTCTTTCATTTCAGAGACACAGCAGGTGGCATTGGTGTGGCTGGTTTTACATCAAGATCAGATACTGGTACATCAAAGATCTGTTCTTCACTAACCATTGAGCTGGAAACAGGAAACAGTGGCAGGGAACAGCAAGTCAGGGTCAGTGGTCGAGGCTGCAACTGTGTCCTGTTCTTGGAGAAGGCTATCATTTCTTATGACATGCTGTTCAGTTTCAGATTGCTGGCTTTCTTCCTTGTCTGAAATCTCCATGGTTTGCTTTGACACAGAAGAGATTTTTAGACTTTCTGAGAAGTCCATTACATTCTTAGTAACTGCAGGTATTTCTTCACAATCAGAAAAATCCATTAATTCACTTGGAACAGGAACTGTCTCTTCATTATCTGAAAATTCTATGATATCATTTGAAAGGGCAGGAGTATCCCCACAAGCTTAAAGTTCTGGTGTGTGCGTCATTTGAACAGCACTATCTGCAGGTTTGTTTATCGCAGGGCAGGAACCACTGTCATTACTAGATTCAGATTCTTCAACACTGTTGCACAACTTGCCCTTAATTTCCAGTAAAGTCATATCTTGGTTTCTTATGGTGCAGCTATTGGAGTCTGCATCAGAACCCTCTTCTTCCTCTGGCTTTATTTGTTCCTATAGAGGGGCTGAGACACCTCCTTCTGAAGACTCTGATTCATCCTTTGAGTCAAGAGGCGTCAAATCTCTCAGAGATGTCAGAGATTCAGTCAACTGTACAGGTATATTCTCTGAAGAACTACAAAACTGAGAGAGAGTCTGAAGAAGAGGCTGATATATTTATAACGGGAGCTGTCTTTTGACTGTCATTAATAGAAGGGACAATCTGCTCTATAGTAGTCTTTGGAGAGGCACATGAAGTAGCATACTGTTCTTTGAGCCAAAGCTGGTGATCATTTTCTTTTTTCAGGTTTTCAAACTGAAGTTCTAAACTAAACTAGAGATGGAACGACAGAGTCGTAACACACTTTGGAGAAGCAGCAATTGCACCTGCACCTGCATTACTTGAATTTGAGCTGTCCAGGTAGAGTGTCTCTTCCAGGAACCTGTCACCAGAGGAGTTGGCAGGAAGGAAGGAGGAAAAGAAACTCAGGCTGGAGCTTGCTAAATTGAAACAGGCTCATGAGGAAAGGAAACTGACACTTGGAGATAAGAAGTTGTCCCAGGTGCTCAGTTTGAAAGAGCTAACCATAAAAGCCCTGGACCTAGGGTCCAGAAATGGAAATGGTGGCGGCTTACCTGTAGTGTCTTTAAGTGAGTCAAAAGTCTACATCCCAAAAGATGTGCTGCTCAGTTTCAGTGTGGGGGGGACATGGATAATTGGTTGGCAGCCTGCGAAGTGGCTTTAAGAGTGTGCAGGATCCCAGGGGAGTTCTGGAAGGAAGTCTTTGGTGGTACGTGCTCCCAGTGGGGAGGGACACCCACCTTACCTCAGAGGTGGAGGACCAGATCAACTACACTGCCCTGAAGGTCATCTTAGTCAAGAAGTTTGGTCGGACCCCTGAAAAGTACAGGCAGACGTTCAGGGCCAGTCTCAAACTCAACACTCAAACATGGGTAGACTTTCTAGATTATGCTGGTAAGGCATTGAAGGACTGGGTGAGGGTCAGCAATGTTAATGATTTTGATGGGCTGAACAACTTGTTTTTGAAGGAGCACATGCTTGATGGCTGTTTTACAGAGCTGTGCCAACATGTGGTTGATAGCAAGCTGACTGATCACAGGAAGCTTGCTGAGGAGGTGGATATCTGGGTCAGCACTAGAGTGTCCACAAAGATAACTGGGAGGACTCCCAAAAGGGTGGTCAGGGTTCCAACCAGAAGAAGGAGTGGGGAGATTATACATGAAGTTGTTTAAAGGCCCTCAAAACAACTCACAGGTGAAAGGGTCTGGTTCTTATTCTCAATGTAGCCACCAGAAAACAAAACTACCCTGACAAAAGCCAGCAGCCCAAAACACCCAAGTTCTAGTAATACAGCAAGTATGGACACCACAAGAGATACTACAAGTGTCCAATAAGAGCACAGCATCCCACTGGAGGTAAGAACCCATGGGTGGCTACCATAGTGCTAGGGTAGGAGTTTGTCACAGTTAATGGGAGGGACTTTAGTGGGGTTACCCCTAATGTCCATAGTGACAGTGAGATGGTTCCTAAGATCCATGTGCCATCAAATACTACCAAATACTAATGGGCAAGGTGTGGGGGTTCTGAGGGACACAGGTGCCAGTATGACTACAGTTAGGAGCTAGCTGGTGTCCCTAGAGCAGGTGATTCCCAATGTGTTCTGCCAAGTTATAGTGGCTGACAACAGGGAGGGTCACTATCTAGTGGTCCTTGTTCCATTTGAGTGGGGGAGGGGATTTTCAGGACTTCTGAAGGTTAAGGAAGCCCTGTCATGCCTGTCGACTGTTTCTGAGGTAATGATCTAGAGTACTCTGCCTGGAAGGATGTGGAACTCAAGGCTCATGTGGAGATGTTAGGAATACCTGACTGGATCTGTGCAATGACAAGGTCCATGGCTGCCTGGGAGGGAAGTGAAGAAGGGCTGGACCCTGAATAATGGCCCAGTCAGCTGCTGAAAAGGGGACCTGAGTATACCCGTAGTAAGACTGATGGGGCACCAGTGGTGGCTGTCCCAAAGTCCAATGAGGAGGGCACTGCTTCCCTTGGTGACCTGCCTTATCCTGCTGACTGGCATGTGAAAGGAGGACCCGCCAGGAAGAGTTCTGTAGGGCACAGAAGGAGTGTCCTACCATTAAGGGCATAAGGGAACAGACGAAGCCCAAGCAGCAGGTGATGTCTCTGGGAGCTACCACATTTACTGGGAGGACAACCTCTTTTACAGTGAGCCTAATTCTCCTGTACATGGGACAACAAGGGCCCTGGTGGTCCCCCAATGCTAAAGGGCCTTCCTACTAGAGCTGGCTCATGAGATACGCCTGGCAGGACATCTTGGTCAAGACAAGACCTTTGCAAGACTTGTTTCCCACTTTTATTGGCCTAAGATCAGGAGTACCTCAGACACATTATTCTGTACCTGTATGACTTGCCAGGCCAATGGGAAAGGAAGGAAAAAGCTGAAAGCACCCCTGGAACTACTACCAGTCATTAGCATCCCCTTTGACAGGGTGGGCATCAGCATTGTTGGACCTATGAATCCCCAGACTACTTCTGGTCACAGGTCTATCCTGGTTCTGGTGGATCATGTCACACAGTACCCAGTGGCTATCCCTCTGAGGACCACCACTGCACCTGTAGTGGCAAGAGCCCTTATGGGAATTTTTACCAGGGTGGGTTTCCCCAAGGAAGTGGTGTCTCACAGGGGTACGAACTTCATGTCTGCTTACATGCAGTCCATATGGAAATAGTGTGTAGTAACATATGTTCTCCACCCTTTACCACCCCCAAACCAACAGACTTGTTAAAAGGTTCAACAAGACCCTGAAAGTTATGATCAGAAGTTTGTCTCAGGGCCTAAGGATAGAGTGAGATATCCTCTTGCCCTGTTAGTTGTTTGCCTACAGGGAGGTACCGCAGAAGGGAGTAGGCTTCAGCCCCTTTGAGCTTCTAAACAGGCACCCCGTCAGAGGACCTCTTGGTTTGGTGAAGGAGGGTTGGAAGCAAGCTCCCAAGAAAGTCCCCCAGGATGTAGTGAGTTACATGCTGCCTTCCGTAACCAAAAGGCTAAGTTGTGGAAGCAAACTTGTGACAATTTAGAAGTCAGTCAGGCTGTACTGAAGGAGTGGTACAGCCACAATTCTGCCACTGTGGAATTCCAGCATGGGCAGAAAATGTGGGTGATGGAGCCCAATGCCCAGGACATATTGGCCCTCATTATGAGCATGGCGGTCCGTTCCGCTCTGCCGGCGTTGGCGGTAGAAACCGCCAACAGAGGAGCGGGCCAGACCGCCAAATAATGAACCAAATGAAACACACGCATCCCGCCCACCGCCAGGAAAGGAGTCCCGCTGACGACGGCAGAGTCCGCCCACAGGCCGTCGGAAAGGCCCAACCCGCCCATCAAATTATGAACCACCATTCTGCCTCCAGTTCCGGGGCAGGACCCACCGCCAAACAAAGCCAGGCGGAAATGAAAAAAATAGAAGGAAAGACTCACCAGAGTTCCACAAAACGTGCAGCGGCAGCCATGGACAGAGAGCTGCTGATCTTGCCAGCCTTGCTCCTTGCCATATACCTACACGACCGTGACCGCCGACGAAGACGACGACGGTAAGTACCGCAACCTACGACACAAAGGAGGAAAGGGCAAAGTTACATACCCACCCACTCCACCCACTCTGCAACGCCCCCACAACCCTTCCCAGCAGCACAAGTCAGACACCACACACCAAGAGGGACATACCCGACCGAAGGCCACTGCAACTTGACCATAGTACATACAATAGCCCCACACCCATAAAAATTTAAAACAAACACCAGGGTGGAACTGCATGCAGCCCAAATATAGGCCACACAGAAACTTTAATTTGTAGCTCACTGAGCAAAACAGTTCCAACAGGGCCAATGGCCAGTCCATAAAAAACAATTTGTACTTGGCCACAACTGGCCACACCTGACTCCCACAAGTGCTGTGTACTCCACTGAACGGGGCACCATATGGGGATCCAGGCACCTCACAGAATGGGGCTGGGGGAGTGGGGGTGGGGATTTCCGATGGGGATGGGATTTAGACTTGCGTGAGGAGGTTGGAGGGGGGGTGGGATTCTCCTTTGATGGGGGTGGGGGCTGTTTGGTTCGGGTGGAGCTGGATGCCTTAGGCTCTGAGCGGTTCTTCTTCTTCACCGGAGAAGGGGCACATGAATGGGAAGGCTGGACCGGAGTGGGCTGTAATGTGGAAGGAGCAGAAAGGGCAAGGAGGTGGGCATGTTTCGGGACAAGACGGGTTGGCCCAGTGGGTTGGAACAGGTCTGCACGGGAGAGGAAAAGTTTCTTGGGAGCTTTTGGGGTGGGCGTGGATGAGGGTGTGAGAGTGGAGGCAGAGGGAGTTGATGTATGGGGTGTGCGTGTAGTGGGTGCAGGTGACTGCTCAGTATGCTGTGGTGTGGTGGATGTCCGATGGGTGGGTGTCTTTGTGCGTTTGTGTGTTTTGGGAGGTGGAGGGGTGGACACAGTGAGAGAAGACAGACAGCTAGTGTGGATGTATGTTGGGTGGGTGTCTGCAAGTCTGGTGAGTGTGCTGCATGTGTCAATGACAGTAGAGGTGGTGAGTGCAGGTGTGGTGTCTGGGGTGCATGTATGGCTGTCTGCTATTGTGGTGAGTGCAGGAAGAGGAGCAGTAACAGTGAGTGAAGGTGCAGTGCATGAGGGTGTGGATGTAGAGGGGACAGACAGGGAGGCAGTAGAGGTGAGCACACTGGGGGAAGTGGGCCTTGTTGTGTGTGCAGGTGTCTGTTGGCTCTGTGAATGCTTGTGGTGGGAGGTGTGGTGCTTGTGTTCGGAAGTGTGCTTCTTGTGTGTTGATGTGCCTGTAAGCGGGTCTGATTGTGTGCTTTGGACGGGTGAAGGGAGTGGGGTGCCGGAAGGGGTAGAGGAGGTTGGAGGGGGGACGGAATGGCCAGGGAAACTGGCTGCCGTCCAAGAGGAGGCCAGAGCCTGAAAAGATCTGTGTAGGGCAGATACGGCACTGTGAATGCCATCCAGATAGGCATTGTTCTGCTACACCTCAGATGCCAGACCCTGGATGGCATTGAAGATGGTTGTCTGCCCTACAGAGATGGTTCTCAGGAAGTCAATAGCCTCCTCTGTGAGGGCAGCAGGGCTGACTGGGGCAGGGGAGGAGGTACCTGGGGCAAAGGAGACGCCCACCTTTCTTGGTGGGTGGGCACGGGCAACTCGGTGGGCAGCAGAAGGGAGGGCACTGATGGTATGGGTGGTGGCGGAAGATCTCACGGTAGTGGTGTGTCCACTAGGGTCCGCCACCGCTGAAGGACCCACATCGGAGGTGGTCTCAGAGTCACTACCTCCTGTGGTAGTAGCCTCCCCCGTGGAAGTCCCCTCACCCTCCCCCCCCACTGGTCCCCTGGGCGTCCGTTGTCTCTGGCTCGGAGGATCCGTGGGCAGCTGCCTCCCCACTTGCCGGTGCCTCAGCTCTCTCGCCTGATGTTGATGCTGCACCAAACAAACACAAGAGAGCAAGGATAGGGAGACAAAACAGGAGAGACACTTGTAAATAGCTGAATGCTGATACACAATGGCCAGACATACACCTACCCAGCAGACACACCCAACAGGCAGCACTGTGCACTATGCCCATGTCCATGCCCGTGACTACTGAATAGTATACTGACCTACACCCATCCCCTGAAATAGTATTGGAGCTGAGGTAGGTGAAACCTGACAGGGACAGACAGTAGATGGACACCAGTCAAATTCCCTGCTCTAAGCACCATGAGCCCTATCGCACACACACTCATCCTTCCAGGCTGAAGTATGGTCTGTGAGTACTCACCCCCTTGTGACTGCTGTGCAGCCTTCAAGCGCCCACCCAGGTCTGGGTACGCCACCGCCAGGATCCTTCGCATGAGGGGGGTCAGTGCCCGACAGGCACCCCTTCCACGTTGGGAGGACTTCCCGAGCTGGGCCTTAGTGATCTTTCGACAGTGGGTGCTCTGCCGGTTGTAGACCCCCAGGGTCTGCACCTCCTTGGCGATGGCATGCCAGTGTGCCCTCTTCTGGTGGGTGCTGACCTAGTAGGGTGACACAGAAATGGAACACAGCGGTCAGGCACCTGCACGATGGCAACAGCTGGCAGATTGACAAACATAGGCCAGACAGTACTCCCAGACATGCAGGACAGTGGCACGCAGCATTCCATGCACCATGGCCCATCCTGGCTCACAGGAGCACACATCTGTGCAATCCACTCCATCCATTACTCACCCAGTGCCCCCAAACCCAGACTCACCTGTACCTATGGCCGGCCGTAGAGTCTATCGTACAGGGGCAGGACCCCTTTCACTAGTTTCTCCAGTTCTTCCTGGGTGAAGGCCGGGCCCCTTTCCCCTGCACCACGTGGAACATCCATAGCCAGAGGCAGGCCACAGCAGTACACAGAGTGCAGTACCTGTCTGCACAAGATCAGGGAGTCAAGTGATCAAACGATGATGAATGCGCGTACGTTCCGCGGCGGTATGCACCGTCACCGCCGGCGGCGATCATGATACACCAGGATTCCCCATTGGCATCCATGTTAGGCAATGAGGGTGCGAACAGCAGTCAACACCGCTGTACGCTGTGACATCAACCGCTAGCGGTATTAGGTCACTTCCACAACAAAGGGGCAGAACTACAGAGGGCAGACATTTTGCCATCACCTACGCATCTTGAAATTCGTAATACTCACAATGCTGGGCCTACTAGCCATATGAAGCACCTAGGCCTCTATCCATTGCATATATTATCACACATGATTTACTCTGTTCCCTCCTAGTGATGTACATGTACATCTGTCAAGTTGCAGTTATTGTACAGACACTACTATGAACAATGCACTGAATGTATTTAGCAAATATGCCAATGTATATGTGTGCACATCACTCCTTTTTCTTACCCCTCATAGGTACCGACCCTTGTGGCGAGGAAGGGCACCATTGGTGTACTAACCACTTGTGGATATGGGGACCATGGTGGAGCGTCATATCATTATCACTTACAGACTCACATGTGCAACTATTCAGGACCTATGTACATTACTGGATCCTGCACTGACTCCCGGAAATCGTGATCAGCATGCCATTCCAACTGAGGTGCAGGTGCTCTCTGCACTCCATTTCCTGGCCACAGGCTCATTTCAACTGACAGTGGGCATGGGTGCTGGTTTCTCACAGCCATTGTTCAGCCAGGTACTGACAAGATTTCTGAATGCATTTGTACAACATCTGCAGTCCTATGTGTGATTCCCCCAAAGTGCTGACCTCCCTGCCATCAAGTCTGACTTCTATGCCTTTGCAAACATTCCCCATGTCATAGGTGCCATCGATGGCACCCACATAGCTATCATCCCCCAAGAGTGAGTGAACAGGTGTACAGAAACAGGAAGAACTTTCACTCCATGAACATCCAATTGGTATGTACTGCAGACCAGTTCATTTCGCATGTGAATGCCATGTTTCCGGGTTCAGTCCATGATTCATTTGTTTTGAGGAACAGTAGTCTGCCACAGAAGATGGAACAACTACAAGAGGACAGAGGGTGGATCATAGGTAAGTTTGCCTGTCACTAACTGACACATTGTAGAAAACCAGCCTGTCTGACTAAGGGACATTAATTGACCATTTCTCTAGGTGATTCTGGCTATCCAAATTTGCGTTGGCTCCTGACACCAGTGAGGAATCCCAGGACGGATGCAGAGAGGAAATACAATGAGGCCCATAGACATACTAGGAGGGTGATAAAACCTACTATAGGTCTCCTGAAGGCTAGATTCCAGTGTCTACATATCTCTGGGGGGTACCTGACCTGTGGGCCTGATAAGGTGTGTAGAATAGTGGTGGCCTGCTGCATGCTGCACAGCGTGGCTGTGAGACATTCTATCCCCCTTCTGGAGGTGGAGGGTGCTATAGGTCCTGATCAGTTATCTCAGAGAGGTGAGGAGAGTGATGGTGAGGATGAGGAAGGGGAAGATGTCATTTCCAGGAACCAACTGATACAACTCTACTTCCAATAACTGTCTGGGACTTACACCTGTAATTGTGGTTAGTGACTGATACTGTAAGCGTGCCATGTCATATAGGGGGGATTGGCCATGATAGGCAAAACATGGACCTCTTCAGCATGGTACTGACAGACAATATATGCATTCCTTTCTTGCCTAATTTGAAACACACATTACCACCACCAAGCATAAATTGACATTAAAGTTGTTTTTTGCCAGTTGCATCCATACTCCACTTTGTTCAACATTGAAGACAGGGGACAGTGTTACAGGTGAGAAATGTTGTTTATTGGTCGAATACAGTGAAATGTGCTATGTACAGTGATGGAAGTCGTAAGGGTTGGGTGTCCTCAAAACTGACTTGGTGGCAGCCCTGTTGGATGTCATAGGTGGGTCCTATTTGTAGTATGGTACTTCATTTTGCCCTCAGCTAAGTGCAGTTGTTGAATGGGTGCGATGGTTGCTTTGCAGTAGTAGCAGTGTCAATTGTTGGAGTGGGGCGTGTTCTTAGCTGGGTTTCCAGTGCCATATCTTGGCCTGAGACTACGTTTGGGCACCTGCTGTGGAGCTTCTTGGGGTGGCATGGTTGACCCTTGTGTTTCCTGGGAGGGTATTTCCTGTACTGTTTCTGCTGCTTGGGTCATCTGTTGCTGGTTGTCCAGGGCTGTTGTGGGGGCCTCTTGTCCGGTGTGGGTGTCTGACTGTTTGTTGACCAACTGCAGTAGTGCTCCAGCAATGGTGGCCATTGTGGCATTGTGTTCTTTCCACTACTCCATGGCCTGTTGGTGTTGTTTCAGCTGCATCCTCTGACTTTGCTCCAGGGTGGACACAATCTGTGCCAACCTGTCTTGGGTATGTTGGTAGGCCCCCAATACCTCTGTAATGACTCCTGGGCTGCTGCATTCATCCGGTGCCCTACCCCCTGACCCACTGGGGCACTTGAACTTGCCCTGCCCCCCTGTGCCTGTGTCCCCTGCGCAGGTCTTGACGTGCCACTTGTACTGGGGCCCTCGCCTTCCTGCATGTTGTGAGTGGGAGACTGTGGCCTCTGTAGCTGTGCTACACCTGTCTGTGCCCTGGGTCCACTGGTGTGGGTACGCCTCCCCTGGCCTGCTGGTCTTGACTGGGTGTTAGGGGTGACAGTGGTTTCCTGGGTGGGGTTGCTGCATGGTGAACATCTAGGGCTGTGTGAGGGGCCTGCCTGCTCATCAGTGTCCAGGGGCCCTTGGCTAAGGTCTTGTGATATGCCTCTGTCTCCCTGGAGTGCTGTGGCACTCCTTGTCCCCTCCATTATGGTTGCATGGGTGGTGGTGCCTGTTGGGGGACAGAGACATGTCTCTTACATATGCATGAGGGTTTGAGGTGTACAGAACTGTGCAATTTTTGTGCTGGTGTGACTTTCAGTGGCCTTCCAGGATGCCTTTGTGAGGTGGACATTGCACTTAGTGGCAGTGGTGGGGTTACATTGTGGTGGGGGTTGTTATTACAGTGTGGGTACGTGCAGGGGTGGGTGGCTGTGCACAGTGGGAGTGATTTGGGCCTGGTAGTGAGTTGTGGGTAATGCAGGGTGGTGGTTGTGGTGGGTAATGGCTGGGTGGGGTGTGGGTCTAGGTGGGTGTGGGTGGAGTGGGGTGGTGCATGCATTGCAGATGTGTTGTATAATGGGTAATTGTAGATGGCTTACCTGAGTCCATTCCTCCAGTGAGTCCCTCTGGGTGCAGGATGGCGAGTACCTTATCCTCCCAGTCAGTGTAGTCGGGTGGTGTTGGTGGCGGTCCTCCCCCAGTCTTCTGCACTGCGATGTGGTGCCTGGATGCCATGGCCCTGACCTTCCCCCGCAGGTCGTTCCATCTCTTGCGGATGTCGTCCCTGGTGCGTGGATGGTCTGCCACAGCTACAATTTCCGTGCAATGGGTGTTTGCTACACCTCGGACCCGAATATTTGTGGCTCCACCTTCAGGATCTCGTCCACCATGTTCCTTAGCTCCCTTTCAGTGAAGCATGGATTTTTTGGGGGGGGGCTTGGTGAAGGTGGTGGATGGCGTCAGGACTGGTGACGGGGTATGGGTGCTCCTGTGTGGGTCGATATGCGTGTCCTGTCTGCTGGTGTTCTCTGTCTGGCTCTGGTGCTCTCCGTCCTCTGGTCCTGATTTTGTTGCAAGGGATTGTGGGGGTGTGTATGGGGGTGTTTTCTGGTGTTCTGGATGTATGTCAGGTGTGTCGGTGATAGTGCTAGCCAATGTGTGCACTTGTTGCTGTTGGGCCCAATTGCCGCCCGTGGCGGTTGCAGCCGCCAATGGTTGTCCGGCCTCCACTGTCCGCCGAGGTGATTTGTGCATCATTATTTGGAGGGCAGGATGTGGGTGTGCTTGGCGGTGGCGGGGTGGCGTTGGCCGGGATCCCCGCCAACAGGGTCCTGGCGGGGAGTGGTGGTCTGGGAATTTTTAGCAGGGTTGGGTTTTTCTATCATTATATGGCGGGTTTCCATTCACCGCCACCGGCGGGATTCTGTTCACAGCCGACACGGCGGTCGTCGGTCTTTCCCGCCATGTTCATAATGACCGCCATTGTTTGGAATCAAGAACAATAAGATTTATTGTTTATTTTGTCCTTGCGACATGTAGGCCCAACCCCTAGCAGCGCAGGAAAGAGCATTGTCTGCAGTTAAGGTAATATTTGTGTCCATGGGTTAATGTTGTTCAAACTTGTATTTGTGGTTCATTAACACAAAGCCTTTATTATTAGGGTAAGCGCACAATAGAAATGTTATAAGCCTAGGCTGCAGTACTGACAGGGGTCCAGGATACAAATGTGTACACGTTTCCAAAGTTTAATAATATGAGGCTACATATAATGCTCCCAGAATGCTCTCTGATGACATGCAAATATTTGCAGATGCTAAAAACAAGATTAATGATTCTTTGCTTTCAAAATAAAATGTTTCCAAAAAAATGCAACTAGGAAAAACATTTTCTTAATTACTGTGACATTTTAGGCACCATTTCTTTGAAGCAACATTTAGTAAAATGTGTTTATACATCCTCATATATTTAAAAAAAAATCATAATGGAAAATCGGTGTAACTAGTTTTTACTGTAATATGGGAAATATTAAAACAAAGAAGCATTGGCAAAGCCAGTAGACCTAACTTTGGTGGCCAGTGTTTTGTTTTTATCAACACGTGCCTTGTTTTGACGTGATTTTTGTAAAACTTTATTGTTGTGGGAGCTGCTGGGTCTACGCCATTTTAACAAACATTAGCAAAAAAGAAATTGGGTCTCCAAAAGCACACATTGACACAGTACTTGCTGGTACTGAACAAAACTTTGTGTGCTGATATGCTCATTCTGAAAGAGAAGAATTCTGTCCAGTGAAGCCAGCAGACAGTGAGATAAAATGTTGATAATTACGTAAGATCTTGGTTAATACCAGACCAAATGAGATGCCTAATTCTTAATGTCAAATGTGCACCTGTGGTATATGTCCTTGTGGTAGTGTAGATTTATGGCTTTCATGAATTCATAAGAATTAACGTAAGTATGGCAGGAAATTGTACTCCCAGAAAATATTTGTGAACTCCTTTTCAGCACAAGGAAATATTCATGCACAGATTTGATAATGTGAAAATCTGTTGAGCACGTTTACAAGTTCACTTTCCCTCCAACCACTGGTTTTCCAACCCTGGAAAAAGTTTAACTTTTGCCCTTGTCCTTGAGTAAATTTCCAACCTTTTCCAAAATGGGAAAATATTAGAGAAGAGCTGGTGAAAACCCCTAAAACATGCAAGTTATTAGGTTTACAATATATTCAAAAGGACACTCCAACCCTGGAACTATTGATTACTCCTACTTTCAATCCCAGTATGCAGATCTGTGGAAAGGTGGCAAAATAAGGGAATTGCTAGTATTCAAGCCCTACTATAGTATGAGACCTGGCATAATCAAAGAGGCTATCATCAGAGTTCTTACATAATGAGATTGCTGCCATAATTTGTCACTATACTACATGTCACCGAAGGGACAAGTGGATTTTGTTACAGGACAAGGAGATTTATGAAGCAATCTGTCCCATGGACAAGTAGATATTTTATGAAATTCCACACCCCTATATGGAATCTGGGACCCCTCAGGATCCCTGGACCGGGTGCTATGAGGCAATTGAGAAGCGCCTATGTGGTGGACCTTAAGACCACCAGCCAACCCCATCGGATGCTACATATAAATCTCCTCAAACCCCACTTTCAGAGGTCTGAGGCCACCATGTTGCTGGTAACTGATGAGAAGGAAAGTGAACCTCTGCCGGACCTCTTAACTTCCAAAGAGAACAATGGGTCTGTGGAAGGGGTGATCCTTTTGCACACCTTGATTCCTGAACAGCAGCGGGACTGTTACCAAGTATTAGAACAGTGCTCTACTCTTTTCTCCCTTACACTTGGGATTAGCCACCTGTGTACCCATGATGTGTATACAGGGGACAACCTTCCTGTAAAGCACAAGTCTTACAGGTTGTCAGACAAGGTGAGGGCCAGCATCAAGATCGAGGTTACTAAGATGGGTTTAATGCAATCCTCCATTAGCCCCTGGTCCAGTTCTGTGGTTTTGGTACCAAAAGCTACCCCACCTAAACTGAACCACACCTGAACTGAGGTTCTTTGTGGACTACAGAGGGCTGAATTCTGTAATCAGACTGATACTCATCCTATACCCCAGGCAGATGACCTGATTGCAGGGGGGGGCTGTCAAGTACTTAAGTACCCTTGATCCTACCTCAGGGTGCTGTAAGATGGCCCTAACTGAAGGAGTCAAAGAGTGGTCAGCCTACTCCACTCCACAGCACCACTACAAGTTCAAAGTGATTAACTTAGGTTAAAAACACTCTTGTCACCTTCCAGAGGCTGGTGAACCAGGTACCCATTGGGTTGGAGGCCTTCTCTGCTGCTTACCTGGATGACATATTTTTCTTTAGTAGCAGCTGGGAGGGCCATCTCTACCACCTCAGGGAAGTGCTTCAGGCCCTGCAGCAGGCAGGCCTGTCTATCAAGGCCAGTAAGGTCCAGATAGGGTGGGGATAAGTGGTGTACTTGGGAAACCTAGTGGGCTGGGGTAAGGTGCAGCCCCTCCAAGCCAAGATTGAGACTTTCTTGGCTTGGAAGCCCCCCAAAACCCAGACTGAGGTCAAAGCATTCTTAGACCTCACTGGGCTCAAACGGAGGTTTGTCAAGAGATATGGCACCATTGTGGCCGCCTTGACTGAGCTCACTTCTAAGAAGTAGCCCAGAACACGTGAATTGAACAGAGGCAAGCCTAAAAGTGTTTGACTTCCTGAAGCAAACTATGTGCTCCTGTGCTCAAGCCCTTAACTTCTCCAATGAGTTCATTGTATAAACAGATGCCTCAGAACATGCCATTGGGGAAGTATTGTCACAGCTCAATGAAGAAAGGCTGGATCAACCTGTAGGCTTCATCTCTAGAAGTTACTTCTCCGGGAACAGAGGTGGAGTGCTATTGAAAGAGAAGCTTTTGCTGGGGTTGGGGCACTGAAGAAGGTGCGGCCATACCTGTTTGACACTCGCTTCCTGGTTCAGAACCCTCAGGTGGCTAATGCACATGAGGATCAAAAACCAAAGACTGTTTAGGTGGTCCATTTCCCTACAGGGTATGGACTTCAGGATGGAACACGGACCTGGTTAGATCACGCCAATGCTGATGGCCTATCTAGGTTTTTCCACCTTAGTGGTGAGAACTCCCTAGAGGTAAGGTAGCTCTCCCCACTTTCAGCTGGGGGGCATACATTACACCTGGCTTCCTTAGGGTGGTCTCCCCCCAGACATTTTGCCTATACCTCCTGTTTTCTTGCTGTAGATTTTTGTTGCTCTTAGGACTCTGAGTACTTTACCACTGCTAACCAGTACTAACGTGCATGTGCTTCTCCCTTAATACACGGGAACATTGTTGAATCCACAATCGGCATGTTTAATTTACATGTAAGTCCCTTGTAAAGTGATATACCATTTGCCCAGGGCCTACAAATTGAATCCTACTAGTGGGCCTGAGGCACTGATTGTGCCAGCCAATCAAGTAGCTCTGTTAACATGTCTAAGGTCTGCCACTGCAAAGCGCACGTGTGCAGTGTCACTGCCACCCCACCTTAGTGTTTACCCCTAAAGTAAGCCTTAGGTAGCCCATAGGGCAGGGTGGCATGTAAGTAAAAGACAGGACATGTACATTTAAGTTTTTCATGTGCTGGTAATGAAACATTCCCAAAGTCATTTTTCATGACTGTGAGGCCTGCCCCTCTCATAGGACAGCATAGGGAATTTCTTATAATACTTTTAAGCTGTAATTCCTGATCTGAGGAGTAGCTGCAACATGTTTAGTACCATTGGAATGGTAATAATAAATCCTCTTTATTGGCAAAGTTAGATTTATCATTACTATTTTAGAAATTTCACTTTTAGAAAGTGGGCATTTCTCTACACTCACTGCCCTGTCTGACCCCAGCCTATCTACACTACACATCTGGCTTGGGCTATGTGACAGCTACACTTGTGCAGTCTCTTCAGACACCCACAATACAGGATACTCAGACCCATCAGTATGCAAGGGCCTTTCTGGGGACGAAGATGGGAAGGTCTCCCACTTACATCTCAAAGGGTAGTTGCCAGGGCCCTCACAAAGGGGCTCATTACCCCCCACTGAGAGTCTGGAGCTAGGTCTGAGCTGAAAGGGTGTCCTGCGCACTTCACAGAAACCTTTTGAAGTCATACCCACATCAAAGGCACTTTTTAGAATAATTACTGGGCCTCTGACCCACTAATGTCAGTACATTCTAGACCTGGAATAATCTATGCTGGAGTAAAAGCTGCTGTGCTGAAGGACTGCCATGTTGCTGGGCTTGACTGTTTTAAGGGACTGCTACTCTGCCTGACTGAGCTGCGCTGCTGCCTGCTGACCTCTACCCAGTTACAGAACAAAAACCTATCCTCTGGAGCAACTCAAAGAGTTTTCTGGCTTGCCCCCTGTTTTCCCTGAGGTCTCAGGGACATGAAAGACCTTGTGAGCAGCGCTTATCCAAAACCCTTTGACACTCTGCTGAATCAGAACTGTGCTAATGGACTATTCCGTCAAGTGGAGTGCTTTAATGAAGCTCTGTGCTGCTCTACCAAGGTGGTGTTTGCTGTGCAAGGATTACCATTCTACCAGTGAGAACGGTGCCTCCACCCAGGTTTGCGCCATTCGTCTGAAGTGTTGGGGCCACTAAGGAGACATCTGATGTGGATCTCACCTTAGAACTTCTCTGGGTAAGCGCAGAGTTCCCCCTGCGGCCCTGTCGAAGCAGCATTAGGTCTGGAGAGGCTGCTCCAATCTGTGCAAAGGCTTCCCCCTATCTGCCTGTCCCACCACTGAGAACTGTCCAATGGCACCTGGTGAGTCCCCTGAGAGAAACACTTCCCTCACCTTGTAGTCTTGCAGCGCAGTTGCTACAGGATTCACGAGGCAGCAGCTCCCCATTGTCCACTCCAACACCTGGCCTTACCCAGGACCCTAGCGACCCACGCGGTGGTGACATCCCATCTCACTTTGAAACTGCAGAAAGGGCCAACACGGTGCAGGTAGGTACACTCTGCATCCGTGAAGATACATTCCCTGTATTGAGTGCGGTTGATTCATACAGTACTGCTTCTGAAATAAGTATCATAAAACAATACCGCATAACATACTGATTGGATCTTTTGCTGTCTTAGCCTTGATTACATAGATAAATAAACTTTATTTTATATGAACCATTGTAGAGTCTTTTTGTGGTATTGTCATTGTGTCAACTGTGTGTGTGTTGCACAAATACTCTACACATTACTTTCTAAGGCATGCCTACTCTGTCCCAGGCTATCAGAGGGTGAACACAGGTTAATTTAAGTTGTGTAAATGACTTTCCCTGACTATGATTGTGGTCCCTACTTGGAAAGGGTGCATACTTCTGCCAATTAGAGACCCCATTTCTAACACACACACCATCATCTCCTCTCAAGTACATTAGAGAAGCAGTGATAGCAACTCTGATGTGATGGTTAGATGAACAATTACACTTAGCAAGTATCTGATGATGATTGACAAATCTGTATGGTATTAGTTACAGTTGTGCAGCTCAGGTTATTTGATTAACAGTTCGTAAAATCATTTGAGGTAGTGCAAAGTTGTTGGGCATCTCCTGAAAGGCGCATTTCCCATTTTTTGATCACGGAGCAACTTATGCTGCACAATGGTGAAGACCTGCAGACTAGGAAGGTTTTCTTTATTATGTACAAGCATTGTCATGCTTAGCCATGCATTACCAAATTAGCAGGAGGAACGGAATTAAGACTGAGGGCCTGATTTAGATCTTGGAGGACGGGATCACAAGCGTGACAGATATCCCAAATTCGTATTATGATTCCGTTCTAGCCTATGGGAATTGTGATACAGCACACAGACTAATTGTCATGTTTGTGACAGTGTAAGCCGTCTGCCAAGATCTGAATCAGGCCCTGAGACAAAACCACCCATTTGGGGAAAACATTTTGAAAGAATGATGTCATAGCTGCAAAACATCATTGTATCCTTGTAAAACATTAGTTTTCATGCAATACATGTACATATATAGGTATATAAATTTGACATGGATTTTTGTCATGGGTACTTGCTTTACAAAACATCTAAACTAGGATGCAAGAGGTTACATTTATTCAGTATGGGAAAATAACACTTGAAGAGCCCTCATGGCTGTTTTGTCAATGTCGGTTGTGCTGTACTTTGGTAATAAACTCAAATATCCACTGTAGTAATAGATGTGTGAATGTGTGTTTATTGGTACAATTGATATCTATGAGACAGAGAGAGAGAAAATGAAAGAGAGAGAGAGCGAGAGAATACATAATGGGTAACTTTGTAATCTGCTCCTATATTTCCATTGATGGGTTCTGATGAGAGCTGCAAACCACGAGGATGAAGGGTGGTCGGTAAGGTCACCTGAAACCCGAGATGGCAATATAGGGCTGTTAGACATTGCATCCTTGGCGTGGTCTCCCCCTAACATTTTACCTTTGTTTCCCAGGTTGTTGCTGTGTGCTAGACTCTGTCTTTGCTGTTTCTGATACGCTGGGCACTTTACCACTGCTATCCAGTGCTAAAGTGCAAGAGCTCCTATGTAAGATATATGTGTAAATGGCTTTCCATGATTGGCATATATGATTTACTACGAAGTCCCCAGTACAATGCACTAGAGGTGCCCAGGGCCTGTGAATAAAATGCTACTAGTGGGCCTGCAGCACTGGTTGTGCCACCCACATGAGTAGCCCTGTAAACATGGCTAAGACCTGCCAATGCAGTGCCTGCATGTGCATTTTTAAACTGCCAATTCGACCTGGCAAGTGTACCCAATTGTCAGGCCTAAACATTCCCTTTTCATACACGTAAGACACCCCTTAGGTAGGCCCTAGGCAGCCCCATGGGCAGGGTGCAGTGTATGTCTAAGGTAAGACATATACTAATGTGTTTTATGTGTCCTAATAGTGAAATACTGCCAAATTTGGTTTTCACTGTGCAAGGCATATCTCTCTCAGAGGTTAACATCAGGGCTGCCTTTGAATATTATTAAAGTACAGATTCCCTTTGGAAGCAGATAGAAATATGGAGGTTAGGGTCTCTGAACTCACAATTTAAAAATATGTCTTTTGGTAAAGGTTGTTTTTAGACTCTGTATTTGAAAATGCCACTTTTTTAAAGTAGGCATTCTCTTGCTAAAACCATTTTGGCACTCTGTCTCTTTGTGGATTCCCTGTCTGGGTCAGTTTGACAGTTGAGCTGTTTCATCTCTCCTCTAGACAGTGACACAAAGGGAGCCTGGGTGTATTGTGTGGGGCTATCCTGCAGTTGCTGCTTCTGCCTGTGAAAGGGGACAAAGACTGGACTTTGTTGTGCAATCCTGCTTGAGACGAATCTCCAAGGGCTTTAAGTGAGCGTGCCTCCTGTTGTTGAAGTCTCAGGGCCGTCAAAGACTTCCCCTGCCAGCACCTGGACTCTGCTGAGATTCCTTCCCTGCCAAGTGGTGCCCTATCCAGTCCCTGGGCCCTTGAAAGGTGAAGTTGGAAGACAAGAACTGAAAATCCATGCACAGTACACCGGGCGGCTGATAAACGACGTGCCGCCAGCTTCGTGGCTGAAATCGATGCTCTACCTGCATCGCGGCTGGGAGATCAAAGCAAAGCGGCTGGAGAAACGATGCACAGCACCTGTCTGCGGAGGCTGATAACGACACAAACCCCACGCAATGCTGTTTTCTAATACTGTGTGTTGGACCTGGCTTTTTGACAGGGTCATCCCCAAACTTTTTGCCTCCTTCCTCCTATTTTTTCTGACCTGCTGTCGTTGGCTTTTGAACTCTGGGCACTTTACCACTGCTAACCAGTGCTAAAGTGCATATGCTCTCTGTGTAAATTGTACTGTTGATTGGTTTATCCATGATTGGCTATTTGATTTATTTGTAAGACCCTAATAGAGTGCACTATATGTGCCTAGGGCCTGTAGATTAAATGCTACTAGTGGGCCTGCAGCACTGGTTGTACCACCCACTTCAGTAGCCCCTTAACCTTGTCTCGGGCCTGCCATTACAGGGCCTGTGTGTGCAGTTTTACTGCCACTTCAACTTGGCATTTAAAAGTACTTGCCAAGCCTAAAACTCCCCTTTTTCTACATATAAGTCACCTCTAATGTGTGCCCTAGGTAACCCCTAGCGCAGGGTGCTGTGTGGGTAAAAGGCAGGACATGTACCTGTGTAGTTTATATGTCCTGGTAGTGTAAAACTCCTAAATTCGTTTTTACACTACTGTGAGGCCTGCTCCCTTCATAGGCTAACATTGGGGCTGCCCTCATACATTGTTGAAGTGGCAGCTGCTGATCTGAAAGGAGCAGGAAGGTCATATTTAGTATGGCCAGAATGGTAATACAAAATCCTGCTGACTGGTGAAGTCGGATTTAATATTACTATTCTAGAAATGCCACTTTTAGAAAGTGAGCATTTCTTTGCACTTAAATCTTTCTGTGCCTTACAATCCATGTCTAGCTAGGTTTAGTTGACAGCTCCTTGTGCATTCACTCAGACACACCCCAAACACAGGGTACTCAGCCTCACTTGCATACATCTGCATTTTGAACGGGTCTTCCTGTGCTGGGAGGGTGGAGGGCCTGCCCTCACACAAAGGACTGCCACACCACCTACTGGGTCCCTGGCAGACAGGATTGAACTGAAAGGGGACCTGGTGCACTTCTTAGCCACTCTTTGAAGTCACCCCCACTTCAAAGGCACAATTTAGTATAAAACAGGGCCTCTGCCCTACCACCTCAGACACTTGCTGGAGAAGAAACCTGAACCAGAACCTACATCCTGCCAAGAAGAACTGCCTGGCTGCTCAAAGGACTCACCTCCTGGCTGCTCAAAGGACTCACCTGTCTGCTTTCTACAAAGGACTACTGCCTTGCTGTTGGCCTGCTGCTTTGCTGAACTCTTGTCTGGCTGTAAAAGTGCTCTCCAAGGGCTTGGATAGAGCTTGCCTCCTGTTCCCTGAAGTCTCAGGACCAAAACGACTTCTCTTTTTCATTTGGACTCTTCGTGCGCCGAAAATTTCGACGCACAGCTTGTTCCGCGGTGAAAAATTCACCGCACGCCGATCCAGAAAGACGCCGCTCGACACGACGCCTGCGGTGCGACCGGAATTTCGACGCACGGCTTCGCATGGACAACGCCGCCCGACTTCCAGGGGGAAAATCAACGCGACGCCTGCCCTGAGAAAGAAAATTCCACGCACAGCCTACCGGAACAACGCGCAGCCGGATAACAAGCCGAGGAATCCACGCACAGACCCTGGGACATCTGGTAATTCCGCAAATCATAGAAGGAGGCGGTCCGCGTGCCGGAAAACGACACACGTCTTCCCCGAGTGAAAAATAACGGCGCAAGTCCGTGTGTGAAGGGGTGTAACCGACGCACACACCATTTTTCCACACATCTCCTCTTCTGCGGCCCTCGGCGGAGATTTTCCACTCCAGACCAGGTACTTTGTGCTTGAAAGATACTTTTTTTTTTACTTTTTAAAGACTTAAGACACTTCATATCACTTTTTAGTGATATCTTTACAAATTCATATTGCATCTTTGATCGTTTTGACCTGCAAAGACCCAGATAAATATGATATATTTTTCTAAACACTGTGTGGTGTATTTTTTGTGGTGCTATATTGTGTTACTGTATGATTTATTGCACAAACGCTTTACACATTGCCTTCTAAGTTAAGCCTGACTGCTCGTGCCAAGCTACCAGAGGGTGGGCACAGGATAATTTGGATTGTGTGTGACTTACCCTGACTAGAGTGAGGGTTCTTGCTTGGACAGAAGGTAACCTGACTGCCAACCAAAAACCCCATTCCTAACACTGTGCGACCGGATTTTCCACGCATCCTCCGTGGGTATTAAAGTCAGCCCAAAACTGCGCGGATCGGAGGTGCCACGGCCAGAAATCGAAGCGAAGGAAAAAACCAACACATCGTGACCCAACTGGAGAAGGAAATGATGCACAGCATCACTTGCGAGTATCGAATTAAAGCAACACTACCCTTTTCTGATGCACAGTTGCCCGTGCAGCTTTATTTTTTACACTAACCTGGACTCTTATTCTTTTGAAAATTCATATCTTGACTTGTATGCTGGATTTTGTGTTGTTTTGGTCTTGTTTTGTTTAGATAAATATTAACTATCTTTCTAAACCTGTGTTGTGTCATTTTGTAGTGGTGCACTGTATTACTGTGTGTGTTGGTACAAATACTTTACACATTGCTTCTGAAGTTAAGCCTGCCTACTCGTGCCAAGCTATGAAAGGGATGAGTGGGGGTTAACTGAGTGTGATTCTCCTTTACCATGACTAGAGTGAGGATTTTTGCTTGGACAGGGGGTAACCTGACTGCCAACGAAAGACCATGTTTCTAACATGGGCCATATTACAAATGTGACTGCTTAGTTATTACATATATTACTTGATTTATTAATTGATTTTAGTACTCTTTCCCTTTAGTACTCATTGTTTGAATGAAACTATAGATATGTCTTTCAATGTTTTGAGAAATGTGTATCTTTGTTGCGGGTAATGTGCTAATATTTAAAATGTGTTATATACAATAATATGTAATATTGTAAATCAAATGTTAATTGCAAAGCTCGATGTAAGGAAATTAAAGACATGCATGCTAAAATGTGTTTTACATTTGTGCCACTTTGACAAGACATATATAAAGAAAGAAAATAAAGTGCAATGTTGGACAATTTAACTTTCTGATGACAAGGTTATTAAAAAATTGTTAAAGTTTATGTTTGTTTTCACACACGGGAGACAATAGATTTGTGTATGCTTGCACCAAGCCTGCAAGAGTGACTTTGAGAAATGAGCTGATGAATGGTCTAAGAGTAGCACTGTTGTTGTGAAAGTGTTTCTTTTTCTACCAGCACAGGAAGAAAGTGGAACTGTTGTGTTTTTATTTATTTATTAATTTTGAGTTTTGAACCTTGGCAAACATTCATGAAGAAGGTTTAACAATGCAATCTATCTATCTATCTATCTATCTATCTATCTATCTATCTATCTATCTATCTGTCAAGTGGGTGCCCAGAAAAAGGGAGGGATGCTCAAAATCCGTTTTCCCTTTTGATTTTTCCATGGAAACCTTAGACAAAGCTACAGGCAAAAATCATGAATTAATTTACACCAAATCTGGCAGAAAGCTAGATCTTGGTCCAGAAAGAGTGCTTTTGTGATTAGGTTTAAATCTGTTCAGTAGTTTTGATCAATTAATGCTCAAAACATATTTCATGCAACAGAGGCTCTGCGGACCCAAGAGTTCTCTTTCTAAGAGCTGATTGGCTGCCAGCACATCAACAAGGATGTGTGGCAGCCATTGTAGGACTTGGGACTCAGTCCAGAGGCCTAATAACATGTGAAAGAAGACATAGGGGGTAGGGTAGGGATACCCTGATGCTCTAGTCCCACTGGTGGGATTCCAGAGGGACCCCGCCTGGCACCATATTTGTTTTTGTAACTTTTGTAGCAAATCTGCAGTGGATCCACAAATCTGCTGCACAACTAAAATAAAGAGAAGCATGGGCTCCCTTGTGTGTCAAACAAAAACCCAGGTGAACCATGGCCCAGGTGATTGACACATTTTTAAATTAGTAGAGGGAGGCATGTGACCCCCCACCCGCCAAGCATCTAGCTGGCCCAAAGGAGTCTGTTGGACTTGGCCCTTTCTAAAGGGTCATCTCCAAACATTTTCCTTCACCCTCCTATTTTCCAAACCCATTTTTGTTGGGTTTTAGGACTTTGTGCACTTCACCACTGCTAACCAGTGCTAAAGTGCTTGCACTCTCTCTTTTAAACATGGTAGAATCAGCTCTTACTTAAAAGTCTCTGGTAAAGTGCTACAAAATTTTCCCACGGCCTGCAAAATAAATGCTACGAGCGGGCCTGCAGCGCATATTGTGCCAATCTCTTACATAGGTCCTTAAAACACATCCCAAGCCTGCAATTACAGCCCGCATGTGCAGTTTTAAATTGCTATTTCAAACCGGTGAGATAAACCTTTTGCCAGGTTTAAACCTTCTTTTTCAATAAACATAAGTCACCCTAGAGTAGGCCCTGAACAGCCCATAGGCAGGGTACAGTGCATTTAAAAAGATGCACCTGTACTTTTAAGTTTTACTTGTCCTGGTAGTAAAAACTCTAATAATTCGCATTTCACTACTACAAGACCTACCCATATGATAACATTTAGTTACCTTATTACATTTAATAAAAGATAACTTTCGGTCAGGAGCAGGTGGACAGGTCGAGCTTGGTTTCTATAAAATTGTAATGAAAAGCCTTTTCTAATGGTAAAGTCAGATTTGTAGTCAGAATTCTGGAAATACTACTTTTAGAATGGCAGTTTTGCAACGCCATTTTTCTTAAATATTCCCCTTATTTTTTTTTTTATGTAGAGTATGCGCATCACAAACATATTATTGATGCACCAGTAAGTTTAGACACGGCGTGTGCAATACTAAAAATTGTTGAACAGTTCTGTATTCAGATTTGACGTATAGAACTTTCTAATGTGTAAAAAAATACTCAGGGTGTGCTCATCACTGAAACTATGATAATACGCAAGAGCAGACAATCAAAGTGTGAGTATCACTGCAGTATACAATGTGAAATATCAGGTGAGTGCATCACCGAAATTCATTCAGGATACTGGTGCACTTGAACTAAAATGCTGCCAATATGACTGTGACCTCATTACGAGTTTGGTGGTCTTTTGGGAAAACCGCTGTGTCGGTGGCCCTCAAAAGACTGCCATGTTGACAGTAATCTGACCACCATATTAAGAGTCACGCTGTGAAGAACACCAAAATTTAGCCAAAAATCAGAAGCTGGCAGAACACTGGAGGGCGGGAAAAAGGCAGCCCCAGCACCTACAGCCAGACACAAATCCACCCATCAGATTACGAGCCACAAATCACACAGCGGATCTTCCATGGCGGAAAACCATTGGCAGTGCGGACCGCCAAGGTCAGAAGTCACATCAGTCAGAACACCACATTGGATAGTTTGAATACCCCACACCTGACACACATCCACACCCTTGACACACCTTTGTACTGCACTATATAGCACATCCCTACACAGGCCACAATCCTTTGCAACAAAAACGCCATAGAGAGAACAAGAGACTAGGACAAAATTATAGGTAAAGCACCTGTACACAATAGGAACACACACACACAACATTCGGCATACACCCCACATCAGCACAATTAACACAATACATACACAACTAGCACGCACAATTCGCGACTATCGTCTCACCTTCACAACACTGCAACCACACCTCACCAATCACCCAACACTGCACCCTTACACTCACAACACTCCCACACACCGTCTACACAACCACTACCACGTCCCCACAAAAACACCCACGTTTCACTGATGACGAGTTTAGGGTCATGGTGGATGAAATTGTCATGGTAGAGCCACAACTGTTTGAAGATTAGGTCCAACAAACATCGATTACCAGGAAAATTGAGTTGTGGCAAAGGATAGTCGACAGAGTCAATTCATTAGGCAGTCATCCATGCACAAGGGAGGACATCAGGAAAAGGTGGAACAACCACAGGGGGAAGATGCATTCCATTTCATCATGCTACCAAATTGCTGTGCAGAAGACTGACAGTGGCCCCCCACCTCCTCCCCCACAGTTCACATCATGGGAGGAGAAAGTCTTGGACATACTACATCCGGAGGGCCTGACTGGAATACTTTGAGGACTGGAGTCTGGAAAGTGCCCACAACAGTCATGTCACACATCTGTCTTGTCCTGCATGCCTCCTCATCACCCAAATACTCACTAATTAAATAAATGTCCCACTACCCCTCCCATCTAATCACCTAATGCCCCTCTCCTACATGCCACTCCTCCACCCAGCCCAACTGCCCTCACAGCCCTTGGAAATGGCACATTAAATACTGGCTAATCATTTCACTACGAGTCCCAGAATGCACTAACTCATTTTAGTGAAAACCTGGAATGTGCACAATACATCACATGTAATGCATGCACAAGTACAAGCTACACCATCTAGATTGTCCTAGTGAGGACCAGCACGTGGCAATGACAGCAATGCAATATCAGAATCACAATAGGAAACAAAGCAAAACACAGCTACAGCTGAGTGACCATGTCAGATGACCACTGATCAAAAATCCCAAGCCAGAAATAGACTGACCTGGCTTGAAAATTAAGATGGCTGAGTCGATGCACATGCACAACTTCTAGATACAGGACTATTACCTTTGCATACTCACATACTGTGTTCCCACTAGGACACCATTGGGCATTGTGCAGCTACATTGTATGACATCTAGCATGCCAGGCTATTCAGAGGTGAACAGTCATGTTAAATATCAGACAAAACAGAACCCATCTACAGTGAAATATGTATCAAATTTGTATGACAGCTCCCATGGAAATCAAGTCACATAGTTGTAAGTACAACAAAGGTATGCTGTCGAGCACCTGTCTATGTCATTGCAGGGAATCATTTAAAGCTACTGTCTGCATCTCACAAACACGTAACCAAACACACATACCTACCTGAACTCTGTGTCTCACTCCCTCCACAGGTAACCCTGCCATTGCCACCATGGAGAGGAGACCTGAGACGGGCAGTCCCCCTCAGAATGAAGGCCCCAGTGAGGACAACACACCTGGATGTCTAGACAATGACGAACAAACTGGCCGATCTGGGACACCTGGTCAGTCAACAACTCCTTGCCTCACCCTGCCCACATGAACACCCCCCACCCCTGGTGCATCCACATCACAAGCAACCATTTGCCCCCAAACCTGTGTCCCATGGACAGTTCAATCAATTGTGTGCCCCACAGTCCAGGGACCTAACTCAAACCTTGACATCCCTGATAATGAGGGCCCTGCTATCTCTGGGAGTGAGCACACTGTGTCAGGGGCACATGCACCCGGGAGTAGGGTGCATAGGAGGGATGCTGTGGGCCAGAGGATGGGGCCTCAAAGGGACTCCACGCACCAGAAAACCATCTTCCAAGTCTTGGGAGCATACCAAATTTCCCAAGACATGATGCGCCAAATAGTCACCATGCTGGGGGAAAATCAAAGGCTGTAGAGGGAAATACCACCAGTAAGTCATGCAGCAGTGGCAGGCACATAGGCCCTCATTATGACATTGGCGGTAAATTCCATTTAACGCCATGCTGACTGCCACCAACATACCGCCGCTGTGGCGGATATCCGTTCACCATATTATGACACACACACACCAATCCGTCACTATTCAGCCACAGACACAAGTCCGCCACACCAAAGGTCAGTGTTAAATTGGCGGTATCAAAACCCACACTGTTACGCCAACAGAACTACGCCCACCACATTATGACCCACGAGTCACCACGGCGGACACTCAATGGCGGTAAACCATTGGCGGTACATACCTCTGCACTCAAAATACACACACACATACAAAACAACACTACATTGGCCAATTTAAATAACATACACCTGACACCCATACACACACCACACCCACACTACTATAAAACACCCCCCCACAACCCCTTACGAATACAAACCATTTGCACGAGACAGACACCACTACTATAGACAAAAAAGAGCCACACACCACCTACACCTATACACCACCCACGCACCCCACATCACACACCCCAATACATCACCCTACACACCCTCACCTACACAACCCACACAACACCCATGGCTCCACATTCTCAGAGGAGGAGCTAAGGGTAATCGTGGAGAAAATCATCAGGGTAGAGCCACAGCTATTTTGAGTACAGGTGCAGCAGATATCCATTGCTAGGAAGATGGAGCTATGGCAGAGGATCGTGGACAGGGTCAATGCCGTGTGACAGCACCCGAGAACAAGGGACGACATCAGGAAGAGATGGAACGACCTACGGAAGAAGGTGCGTTCCATTGCAGCAAGACACCAACTCGCTGTACAGAGGACTGGTGGTGGACCCTCACTTCCTCCCCCACAACTAACAACATGGGAGGAGCAAGTCTTAGCAATCAAGCATCCTGAGGGCCTGGCCGGAGTAGTAGGAGGACTGGACTCTGGCAAGTCAACTCTATACTACTATCACCCCCTACCTACATGCCATCACATACCCTCACCCTCACTCCCATCACTCCACCACCTCCCACACCCCCCACCCTCACATCTCACTCATTCCAATGCCAAGCCCTGCATGCCATACCAATGCATGGTCACCACTTACAGACCTGCATGGACACCTATCACTAAAGCATGCACACTAGAGAGAACTAATCATCCCACCATACACCAATGTACACAAGTGAAAGCTGCCAAGGCAAATACAAACAAAGAAGGCAACCCACTGATGCACAGTATGTCACCCACAGAAACAATAACACAGCATTTACAACCCCACAGGTATCCCAGCCCATGTCAGCGGAGAAGAGGTGCCAGCACTATTCAGTCCCCTAACTGAAGAGGCCCACAGTGATGACAGCAACTCTGGTCACCTGGATCTGGATGACCAACCGGGTCCATCAGGGACCTCTGGATAGTCGGTTACCCAGGCACAGTCACCCACCACCACAGAGCCTCCCCCATCTGGAAACACCACCACAGCACCTACCCAGCATACCCATACCTCTGTCCCCAGGAAACGCCAATCAGCAGTGTGTCCACCACTACAGGGACCCCAGGGCACACCTCATACCCAAGACAATCAGGGACCTGGGGTCAGTGGCAGTGGTCACACGGTTCAGGGGACAGAGGCAAGGACAACAGGGAAACTGGGAGGACTGCTGTGCGCCAGAGGGAGGACAGGCCCAGGGAACCAACTCTCCAGGATACACTTGCAGAGATCCTGGGATCCTACCAACATTCCTAGGATATGCTGGGCCAGATCCTGGACAACGTGCAGGAGAACAGGTAGCTGCAGGAGGGACAGTACCAGGGGATCAGGGAGGGCTTGCAGACCATCAACACCACCCTGGTCTCCATAGCAGGGGTGCTAGCAGACATGGCCAACATTATGAGGGAGGCAGTCTCACAACAGCGGGCCCCTGCCTCTAGTCAGACATCTGAACTGCCTTCCACCTCCGCTGCCGCTAGTGGACAGGAGGCCCCGCCAAAGGACCAACAGGCCACAAGCACCCCTCCTCCTGCAGAAGGTGAACCACCCCTCAAATGTTCCTTGAGATCCAGGCAGAATCCAGAGAATATTGCCAAGACCCCCACCAGGAAATGAAACTCTCCTGATTGTCACCCCTTGCGTCCCACTCTGTCACCCTGTCCACCTTGAACTGCCATTGCTCCCCTTCCTATGTCCCCTTGGACAATGCACCTGTGCACAAAATAGACTGGAACAATACCCTGGACTTTCCACCATCATCACCCCATCCCAATGCACTTGCCCCTCTTCTTCTTAGCACTTCAATAAACACCCATTGAAAAAATATAAGTATGGAGTATGTCAAAATTTTTAAAGTATGTATTCGTTTAACCAGGTTCAAACATTGCAATTCAACTGTACAGCGATGTTCACATAGGAAAGACCAGTAGTTGGCTGCAGTGATCGCAACAGGAGCGATAGTGGGGCACCAACATCTGCATAATGAATTGCCAAAGGGTACAGTGAGTCGGCAGTGACGTGGGAAATAACAGCATGCCAATGCCAAAGATAATCTAAATAATGACAATGAAATGTGAAGTAACACTGTCTTACCTGTGTGTCATTGGAAGCATTGTCGTATCACTGCTGTTCTGTTGTCCTCATCCTCATCCTCTGCCTCCCCATCCTCACTGTCCACAGGGTCCACTGCTGCCACACAGCCATCTCCAGCCTCCTCTTCCTGCAGAAAAGGCATATGGCGTCTCAAGGCAAGGTTGTGCAACATGCCACGATTATCTGGCAGACCTTCTTGGGTGAGTAGCACAGGGATCCCCCAGTTAGATGGAGGCACCTGAACCTGGCCTTAAGGAGGCCAAAGGTCTGTTTGATTATCCTTCTTGTTCGCCCTTGTGCCTCACTGTAATGTTCTTCTGCCCGGGTCCTGGCATTCCTCACAGGGGTCAGTAGCCCTGATGGGTTGGGGTAACCTGAGTCACCTGCAAATATCGAGGGACAACATTTAGGCACACACTATCTTATATGGCCCACACCATACCCATACACCAACATCTACAGGGTGGGAACCAGGGGTCACCTATTAGCCACACCCGGTGCCTCTGTAGTTGGGCCATCACATTTGGGATGCTGCTATTCCTCAGGATAAATGCATCATGCACCGACCCAGGATACTTAGCATTGATATGGGAGATGTACTGGTGCGTCACCCTGTCCTTATGTGCATTAGCATCATCTGGTGGAAGAGTAGAGGCACCGGTGACGGAGGGAGCCTCATCCTACAGTATATACCAGTTACATTGCAATTTCGTATTTCTACTGTGTTGATATTATTACACTCACTTTAGCACATTTCTGTTGTCCTTACATTATTCCTCAGCGGTAAGGGTATATATGTTTTATTACTGCAGCTGATTGTGTGTATGGTGTTGGGGGTGGGGGTGGGAGTGTGGGGGTATTTTGAATGTGGGTTTCACTCTCTTTTTCCTCCCCCTCTTCCCTGTGTGCTAGGCGTCTGTACTCACCATGCTCATCTTTGCCGTCATTGGTGTTCGTGGTGGGGCAGGATGTAAAAGATCATTAGAAATATTTGCAGTTCGGGCTCCATGGCGGCGTGGTTCTTCCCTGTGTCTCCAAAGGTGAGACATTTGACTTCTGAGCTCTGTTTCTGCCAGGCTTTTAATGGCGTTGGTACCGCCCCAGAACAGGTGGTGGTTTCCAGGGTCTTTATATGATGGGCAGAGCGTTGACTTCTGCCTGGCTGTAGGCGGCTACCGCCGTGGTGGCTGTTGTTTCCGCCCTGGCGGTCAGTGTAGTAAAGTGGCTGTCTATCTGAGTTCTCACCGCCATGGTCATAATTTGGCGGTAGTTACTGCCACCCTGTTTGTGGGATTATCGCCTGTTAGAAATGGGGTCTTTGGTTGGCAGTCAGATTACCCCCTGTCCAAGCAAGGACCCTCACTCTAGTCAGGGAAAGTCACACACAATCCAAATTATCCTGTGCCCGACCTCTGGTAGCTTGGCACTGAGCAGTCAGGCTTAACTTAGAAGGCAATGTGTAAAGGATTTGTGCAATAAATCACGCAATAACACAGTATAGTACCACAAAAACACACCAGAGTGTTTTGAAAAATATATAATATTGATATGATAAGATGCAGGTCAAAATGATTAAAATGCAATAAGTATATGTTGCGATTTCACTATAAAAGTGATATAAAGTGTCTTTAGTCTTTAAAAAGCAATAAATGTCTCTTTCAAGCACAAGGTATCTGGTTTGCATGAGAAATCTCTGCAAAGAACCGCAGAGGAGGAGATGCGTGGAAACAAAGAGGTGTGTTTCGATTTCTCGGGCCGCACACAGCGTTGCGTTGTTTAGTTTTCATGCAGGGACGGCTGTGCGTTGATTTCCGGCACTCGCTCGTGGATCCTCTTTGGGTTTTGGGGGGTTTTCGGACACCCCGGGGATGATGCGTGGATTTCTGGCCCTGACAGGACTAAGTCACAGGGGCTGCGTCAATCTGGTGGGTGTTGCATGGAAATTTCTACCGCATGGCAGGCACTGCGTCTATTCCTCTCTGGAAGTTGGTCTGCGTCGTTCCGGCTCGGCTTTGCGTCACTCCAGTGGGCCGTGTGTAGAACTTCCGGTCGCTACGCTGGCGCTGCATCAATCTTATTGTTGCAAAGTTGGGCTGCGTCGTTCCGGTATGGCGTGCAGTGAATTTTTCAGCGCGGCGCTGGCTGTGTGTCGCTTCTGGCAGGCTATGGGTCGATTTTTGCCGTACAAGGAGTCCTTTTCGTAGAGATGAAATCTTTTTGGTCCTGAGACCTCAGGAAACAGGAGGCAAGCTCTATCCAAGCCCTTGGAAAGCACTTCTCACCATAGCCAGAGAGCAGCAAGACAGCAGGGCAACAGCAAGGCAGCAGTCACTCACAGAAAGCAGTCAGGTGAGTCCTTTGGGCAGCCAGGCAGTTCTTCTTGGCAGGATGCAAGTTCTGGTTCTGGTTCCCTTCTCCAGGAAGTGTCTGAGTTGGTAGGGACAGAGGCCCTGTGTAAATACCCAAATGTGCCTTTGAAGTGGGGGAGACTTCAAAGAGTGGCTTAGAAGTACACAAGGTCCCCTTTCAGTTTAATCCTGTCTGCCGGGGTCCCAATAGGGGATGTGGCAGTCCTTTGTGTGAAGCAGGCTACTGTTCTTTGACATGCAAGTGTCAGGCCCTCCACCCTCCCAGCCCAGGAAGACCCATTCAAAATGCAGATGTATGCAAGTGAGGCTGAGTATCCTGTGTTTGGAGTGTGTCTGAGTGAATGCACAAGGGAGCTGTCAACTAAACCCAGCCAGACGTGGATTGTAAGGCACAGAAGGATTTAAGTGCAGAGAAATGCTCATTTTCTAAAAGTGGCATTTCAAAGATAGTAACATTAAATCCAACTTCACCAGTCAGCAGGATTTTAAATCACCATTTTGGCCATACTAAATATGACATTCTTACTATTTTCAGATCAGCAGCTACCACTCAAACAATATATGAAGATAGCCCCAATTTTAACCTATGAAGGGAGCAGGCCTTACAGCAGTATAAAAATGAATTTAGGAGTTTTACACTACCAGGACATGTAAACTACACAGGTAAGTGTCCTGTCTTTTGCCGACACAGCACTCTGCCCTATGGGATACCTAGGGCATAATTTAGGGGTGTCTTATATGTAGAAAAAGAGGAGGTTTAGGCTTGCCAAGATGAATTGGCAGTGAAACTGCACACACAGGCCTTGCAATGGCAGGGCTGAAACAAGGTTAAGGAGACACTTAAGTGGGTGGCACAATCAGTGCTGCAGGCCCACTAGTAGCATTTAATCTACAGGCCCTGGGTACATATAGTACACTTTACTAGGGATTTATAAGTAGATTAAATAATCCAATTAGGTATGATCCAATTTTACCATGTTTAAAGGGAGAGAGCATATGCACTTTAGCACTGGCTAGCAGTCTTAAAACCAGCAAAAACAGTATCTAAAAAGTGGAGGGAGGCAGGCAAAAAGTTAGGGCTGACCACCCTAAGGCTGTCAGGTCTAACACCGTCACTTTATCACCGACCACCAGGGTTGTAATGAGGGCCATAATGCCACCATGGCTACCACTGCAGGGGTGCTGAGGGACCTCAATACCACCCTCATTGGTTCGGCAACACTCCATCAGGCCCCTTCCACTAGCAACGTAACATCTGCTCCATCTACATCTGTGGCATATAGTGGAATGGAAGCCCTGCCATGGGAACCACATGCCTCAGACACCCCTCCCTCTGTAGCTCAAGAAACCCCGCCAACATGGACAACAGACATCCGGCTGGAGCAGACACCAAGGCCAAACCCTCTGCCAGGAAGTGAACCACTCCTGATTTGTCACCTTTGTGTGCCACTGAGACACTCTGTAGACTGTTTTGAGACATGACTCCATTCTCCCATGGTACAAGGACATTGGACCTATATAACCAATAGGTATAGCAGCTACTCTGACGATTTCATCTACCATGACCTCACTCATCACCTTAATTATCATTTGAGCACTTTTATTTTGGCCCTTAGCATTCTGATATGGACAATAAATCACAACTGAACATAGCTACTGTATATGTGTCTTTTATAATACATCAACAATTGCCATGCTCGCCAACTGTGTTCTGGTCATGCCCCCCTGCATCGAACAGCCAGTGTAATGGTCATCAGACAGAGGCTCCCTCAGCAGGAGACACATGACAATAGAAATATCACAGGACAGATGTCAGAGAGGTGGAAATCCAGGGCAAGACCATAGTATAGTCAGTATTCCAAGCTGCAAATAGAGCATGACACAGAAAACTACCAGGATGGAAGGAATGGTGGCATACAATGCACAAATACAGGTAATAGAATTCATGCCCACGGTAAACCACCTACAAAGCAGGGACACCTAGATTGGACCCATATGTCACCAGGTACAGGCTCTTCACATACCCATACCATAGCTACATGATCACATATCCCATGGAACACTCATAGATCATCGCTGAGCAACCCAGTACTTTAACCATACACTGACATAGGCCCTGTAGGATTGTATGATTGTAACTCACCTTTGTCACTGTGCAGTTACCTCCACCTTGGACAAAAACGTCAGAATACAAACACAGCTAGGTTCCATGGTCATCACAAAGTACCCTACCCATTGTGTAGCCAGAGTCCATGATTCAATCACCACACATGGGTCACAAACTTCAACCGCAACTTAATACACCATTTCAAATCCCCAACCCCACTGGTAATAGGAAAGGACTAAGTAGTCACAACCCCACTTGTATGAAGGTAATACAAACAAGGTAGCATCAGCATCACACAGTAACTATATTCCTTTTACCAGCTATCTGTAAAGTACACCTCTCATGTCTGTCAGCAATTACCACTGGCTACTGACAATGAATACCTCAAGGCATAGGTTAGAGAGCCAAACACGAAATAGCTATTTCAGTGAGTGGAAGAAAAAGAGGATAGGAGAATGCAATAAACACACCTCAATACTGAGTAGTCCATTACAGAGGTGTATGTTAGGATCAGATGTAACAAAACAAGATAGAGCAGACCATTTTGTACTATACACATTACAATCTTTCAGTCAGCATCCACAACTCACACATAGGCATTGGAGCACATTACACCCGCACTGATGAATCAAGTCAGGAGGTGTAATGGCAGCCATCTACTTCAAGTAGTGCACATTCAACTCTTCAAAAGGTCCATTTCACATACCTGTATGTCAGTGGAAGTACTGATTGATGAGATCGGCCCTTGAGTCACTTGCTACTTCTTCATCTGGCTCTTCATCACTTGCCATATCAGCATTTCCAGCCACTGGTCCAGCTGCCTCCCCCTCATCCGACGTATCAGGTCTAGATGGTGGAGCATGCAGTAGGCAATTATTATTTTGCATACCTTGAGGGGCGAGTAGAGGAGGGCTTCTCCAGATCGGTCCAGGCACCCTAATCTTGCCTTCAGGAGCCCTAATGTTTGCTTGATTACACTCCTTGTCTTCCTATGGGCCTCATTGTAATGGAGGTCCCCTGGCATGGCTGGGTACTTCACTGGTGTCAACAGCAAAGGAGGGTTTGGGTAGCCTGAGTCACCTGTGAATACAATGGTAGAGCAACTCATTAATAAGTCCTTTGACTGGCAATTTTGTGATGACAGGTTACATAACACACAAACACACACTACAATGCAAACTTACCAAGCAGCCAGGCCCTCTCTTTGTAGTCATGCCATCAGATGTGGGACATTGCTTTTCCACATGATGTAGGAATCCTGCACAGATCCAGGAAACTTTGCTGTCACTTGGGAGATGTACTGGTCTGCCAGGCACACCACCTGTATGTTGATTGAGTGGTAGTTCTTCCTGTTCCTATACACCTGTTCATTGGCACTGGGAGGGACCAGGGCTACATGGGTTCCATCAATGGCTTCTACTACATGAGGAATAGGTCCCATCTTTTAAAAGTCTGCCTTCACAGAGGCCAAATCCTGATGTAGCTGTCCCGGTGTTTCAAGAATGCACACAGTACATCCGTCACCACCAGAGTAAACATGGGCTGAGACATCCCTACTGTTAAGGCGACAGTATTCTGAAAGGACCCTGTAACCAGGAAGTGTAGCACCGACAAGACTTGAATGATGGGAGTTATGCCATAGGGATTGCGAATGGCTGGCATCAGATCTGGCTCCATCTGTGTACAAAGATCCATGATGGTATGATGATTCAGACGATATGTCTGTATGATATGCCTTTCCTCCATGGTTTCCAGGTCTACTATTGAAGGGTACACTGGTGGTTTTCTCACTCTTCTCAAGGCAGGATAACTATGCTGACAGAAGAGAATATACTATGAGTTATGCAGTATGCACACATCATTAACACATTGTATATTACCTGACAGCTAACATCTGTAGAGGATGCGTTGCAACTCTGACATATACAGTACAGGCCATAGATATGCACCTAATTCACCCTCATTGCTGCACATTGGCTAACATGTAAATGTGATTGTACATATGAAACATATGTTATTGTACATGTGTGTGTAAGACTTAGCTGCCCTGCACTAATCACACATACGTTTTGGATGCAACCAATATCTATCCGTGGCCTATCTACGTCAGTGTAGCATCACATAATTCTCACCATATATACTCCCTCAACATGGCGTTTCAAATATGCCACAATATGTAGCACAACCATGATGGCACTACATATGGATACACAGCATTTGGGGAGAGTAAGTGACTGACACAGATAATTAAGCACATCCATCCTGTAACTGACACGGATAATTAAGCACATCCAAAATGTCAGGTGCCTGACCTACTGTAGTAGACAGCTGGAAGTGACCTAAGTCTGCTGGTGGAAGTCATCATGGTGACAGGTGGTTGCAACTGCCGTGCAACTTGCCATTGGTTACCATTGGGGCCATTGGGCTTGATCGCCGGTGGTGACGGTACAGTACGCGGCGCCCGTGACTGACATTTTCTGCTGTATTGCTGACTTGACTCCTGACACTGTTGCCAGAAAGACCTTCACGACGTGAGCTGCTGTGTCCTGCCTCTGGGAGCCATCATGCCACGTGTTGAAGGTGATAGGGCCCCTGCCTTCCCTCCCGAAGAGCTAGAGAAGCTAGTGGAGGAGGTCCTACCCCTGACTGAACAGCTATGTGGGGCACCAAACGAGCAGATGAGTCCACTGCCCTAGCCATGTGTGATAGGTGTTTTGTGTGACATTGCATCGGGCATGTGAACTTGTGAAGGAGTAGATGCATGCAAATGGCATAATGTGAAGGCCTGTGAGCTGAGAGGATGGGTATGTGTGCATAGTTAATGTGACTGATGTGTACTGACCACACCTATTGGTATGGTGCAGGTGTACACGACTTTCACCTTTTGTCTGTGTCATACATGCATTTAAACACCCATCAGAAGATTAGGATTTGGACTGCCTTTGCCAAGCAAGTACAGACCTTGGGAGTCCACAGCCAGCGGAGCACCCATTGCAGAAAGCGGTGGGAGGACCTAAAACGCTGGGCCCAGAAGACCGCTGAAGCCCAGCTGGGGATGTCCTCCCACTGAGGTAGGGGTGACCGTCGGACCCTGGCCCCCTAATGGCCCTTATTTTGGCAGTGGCCTACCCTGAGCTTGAAGGGCATTTGAGGTCAGCACAGCAGCCATAAGGGAGTACTTGCAGACTGTATCCTTGTACTTGGCTCTAGTAGTATGCTGTTTGTTGTCACAATTTAGCAGCTGTGACATTGTAGAAGTTGCTTCATGGATGTAGACTAGTGGGAGTACGTAGTACTCACATTGCCTGACTAATAGATGGAGATCTGGCATTAGGGTTGGCCATGTGTATGTTGAGATCACCTGTGTCAATGTATATCTATGACTGCATGTGGAGATGCCCAAATGACTTTGCAACACGTGTGACTCCACTCAGCCACATATATGGATTTTAGCTGCTGTATCATCATACCCATCGAGTATTTCCAGGTCCATACATCAGAAAAAGTGAATATGTAGCTCTAAGGTGTGAGACAACTCCCATCTGTGTAGATCACCTGTACTTGCTACTGAGTGCCTGACAGATGTAGTACATGGGCAAGTAACCTTTTGTCCTGGTACAGGTATTGACTCCATGTGAGGCTGGCATCTCAATCAGTCTTCAGATATTGCCAGTATAGGACAGTACATATGGGTTTGTAGAGATATCCCCATTGTCCCTTCATATTCATACTCATACTATTGGGTATGTGAAGGTTCTAACAGAAGGACATCCACCTATGGGTGTCAGATTTGCTATTTTTGCCCATCACCATGCTTTTTCATGCAATTGACATGTGGGCAAATCACTTTTATCCCAATGCTTTGAAGTGGCAAGGCTGTCATATCCTTTGACAATATGCAATGTCCATGTTATACGTGCCAATGCCCTACCAAGAAGGGTGCAAATTATGGCATTAGCTGCCTACATCATGTCTCAATGGTTACTTGGAGGCAATTCTTATAGTGTTTCAATCATTGCTGCTCTTAGCCTAGCTGAAGTGGGCAGTTTGCACAGGGATTGGTATTGGCTCACCTCAGATTTGAGGATGTAATGGTTTTACTTTACTACTATTTCTCATACAGGTGTTGTTGTTGTGGGATATGTAGTCAGTGCAATGGCAGTCCTGTAGGTATGTATATCATGTGTACATGTGTTTTTAGTGGGATATGTGTATTGTCTCGACTTAGCTACAGGTAATCACATGTCAGGAATGGTGTGAGTGATGTTGATTTACTCGTGTTGTCATGTTGTGGAACTGTATCTGCATGTCAGGTCGATATTATTTGCCCTATAATGACTTTGTTGGCTGGCATTAGTTTGTTGTTCTTACACTGCTCTCTGTGATTGTTAGTGGATGTCTTGTGTGCTATGTAGACCACAGTAGCTGTACATGCATGTCTGATGTGATGTAGTGTATCTGTGTCTAGTGACTGCAGATATTCCTCTGGTACATGTAGTGACATGGTTGTTCTCCAAACATGGATTCTGAACATCAGATGGCACCTGTATGGGACTTCCACTTGTTGTGGCTTCATCAAAGATTGTGTCCATTATGGCATATATGTACAGAGGATTCAGCTAGGTATGTGACTGGAATGGCAGGTGCTGTGTGGTCTGTGATTACAGTTGTCTTTATTGCATAGGACATTACTTAAGGACATGGACTGGTCGGGTGTTGAATCAGCATGTGTATGATATGATGTGATCAGTCAACTGCTTTTCATAAAGGTGCTACGAGTATGGGAACTTATGACCAGGGTTAGGACAGAATTTCTGCTCAAGCCAGGGCATGATGAGCATGCTGACATAGATTTACAGGTGATTTGATGGACTGCTCCAGTTGTGCTATCTTATATGGATTATGATGTTGGTGAGAGGTATGACATAAAGGGGTGGATAGAAGTAACATGTTGTGACATGATGAAGGAAATGTGGTTTTCTATCTGGGATCCCCTAGTCAGGAGATGTATACCTTCAGTTGTGCATGTTGTAATGTGTGTATGTGACAAATGTGATGACCCTCTCTCTCCTTCTCTATTTCTCCCTCCCTCTCTATGCATCAGCAGGTGAAGGAGGTTTGGCACAGGCGAGTGGGTATGCTGCTTGCCACGGGACCCAGAGTGCTTCTACCATCGACAGCAAGGGATCCAGTAGCCCGGAGGGCGAGAGGAGTGTCACGGGGGAGACAGGATCATTATCATCATCCTCAGAATCCTCCTCCAGTGGACACTCCTTGGCGGTGGTGGACCCATCTGCGACCACCACAGCACCATCTTTGTCTACCGCCCCCCTTACTACCACTGAGTTGTCTGTGCCCACTAGCCCAGGAGGGTGGGCGTCTCCTTCGCTGCAGGCATCTCTGCCCCTGCCCCAGTCAACCCTGCTGCCCTCAGTGAGGAGGCTATTGACCTCCTGAGGTCAATCTCTGTGGGTCAGTCGACCATTGTGAATACCATTCAGGGACTGGCAACTCAAGTCCAACAGAGTAATTCATTCCTGGGGGGCATTCACAGTGCACTGACTGGCCTAGGCCTGCAGATATCCTTTCAGGCTCTGGCCTCCCCAATGATGGCAGCCAGGCACCTTTAGGCCCCTATTTATACTGTTTGATGCAAACCAGCGCCGGCGCTGGTTTGTGTCAAAACTTTACCCTCAGCTAACGCCATTCCGACACACCATGCGGGCGCCATATTTAAGGATTGACGTTAGCCAGCGCTGTAGGCTGGTCAGAGTAAACAAAAATGACTCAAACTAGGCAGCGCCGGCGTAGTGGAAAATGGGGGTTGTGCGTCAAAAAATGGTGCAAGTCAGGTTTGAGTAAAAAATCATGGCTCAAACCAGACTTGCGCCATTTTTTGACACACAACCCCCATTGAAAGGACTCCTGTCTTCGCAAAGACAGGAGTCATGCCCCCTTTCCCAAAGGCCATGCCCAGGGGTCTGGGCATGGCCATTGGGCACAGTGCCATGTAGGGGGGCCCAAATTAGGCCCCCCTATGCCACTTAAAAAAATAAAATCATACTTACCTGAACTTACCTGTACTTACCTGGGATGGGTCCCCCCCATCCAGGGGTGTCCTCCAGGGGTGGGCAAGGGTGGCAGGGAAGGGCACCTGTGGGCTTGCTTCCATGGTCGGAGACCATGGAAGGGAGCCAACAGGTCCCTTAACGCCTGCCCTCACCCAGGCATTAAAAAACGGCGCACATCAGGCTGGGCGCCGTTTTTTCAGGCCTGCCCCCCCCTGTGAGTCAAAATGATGCAGGAGTATAAATAAGGCGCACAGGCCTTAAAGTCATTTTTTGGGCAGGAACGTCTACCTTGCTTGTCATTAAGGCAAGGCAGTTTCCTGCATCCAAAAAATTACACACACAGAGGAATTTTGACGTCCGTGGGGTCGGACGTCATAGTATAAATATGGTGCACGTTTTGCGCCGAATGTGCGTCAAAATGTTTGATGCACATTCGGCGCAAACAGAGTATAAATATGCCCCTTAGTCTTCTGTCCCACCTCCACCTTCATCTTCTCATTCTCAAACCCCTCTTCTCCGACCCTGGCATAGCACACAGACAGGCATGCAACCCACTTAACATCCAAGGGTACAGCTGACAAACACAACACCACAAGACCCACCACTGGCATGCACACAAACAACACCCACCTGCAGGCACACCAACAGTCACTAGCACTGACTCCCCTACCATCCCCAGCATCACAGACACAACACCGGACACACTTGTAGACACCACACCAACATTCACCAATCCAGCCACAACTCCTATCCTACCCACTGTCAGCACAACAGCAGACCCACAGACATCCACCCCAGTCACCACATTTGCCGACACCACAGCCACAGACATGTCTACATGTAACACATCCACCTTGCCTGCAGTCACCACCCCAACGGACAGTCACCCATCCACCATGGCATCTCCCAGCACCTCCACCCCCCTCCTCTCAAGAAACATAAACGTCCACACTCACCCACCCAACAGACACCTAGCACCCACAAGCATACCATGCACACACATGCACCCAAGACTTCCACCGAGACACCTCTTACAACCACTCCCTCTCCCTCCACTTCCAAACCCTTTTGGCATGACTGTCCCCGTGTGTCAAAGAAGGCTTTCCTCTGAAAGTTTCCCTTTTTACTACTCCTCTCCCACACCGTGATACCCCAAAATACTCTGTGTCCCTACCCAGCCCTTCCACCTCCAAAACCTCCCCTGTCCCACCTGCAAGTGCCCATGCCCCTCCCCAACCAAGAAGACCACCCCTCCCAAGAGTTACCAGCCCTCCCCTAAGCCTGAACCTAAGCCCCCCATTCCAAGCCCAAAGATCACCCTCCCAACCTGAAGCCTGAACCCTACCCTCTTCCCTCCCTAATCCCTGAGGTGCCTGTCTGCCACATTGGTACCCCTACCTGTGGAGGTTATATGGCGGTCAGGAGTCAAGTAGGGGCACTTGTAAGTGCCATACGTCTATGTTACATATATGTGTTTAGACTGGCCTATGGCCTTCATGATTGCACATAGTTATGTATATATATTTATTACTTTTTTAACATATATCTGGGCCAACCAGTTGTTGGTTCGAGGTTACATCTTTGGCCTGCCTTTCTTTCCTTCAGGCTGTTTTGGTCTTGGTTGTTTTTGTTTGTGTGTGAGTAAGTTTTGTGTGTGTGTGGTGGTTGTGCTACGAGTAGTGTCTGGGCAGCATGTGTGGGTGTGTAGATTGCATTTGTCCAGCAGTAATGGGTGTGTATTGTGTGATGCGCATGTATGAGTTGGGAACATAAATTTGTGTTGCTATTGTGTGTAGGGTGTGAGTTGACATGTCTTATTTGCAGTGATGTGTGCACTTGTGTGTTTGTACTGTGTGTATGAGTGTGTCTGGTGATTGGTATGTCAGATCCATTGTGATGTGTGTTTGCGGGGTGTGACATATGCCTCGTTGTGTGGATGTGTGATTGAGTGTGTTCGTTCTCTGGGGTTGTTAATTTGTGTTTCATGTGTGATTTGTCTAGTGGAGGTGTGTATTGTGGATGCTTAACAGTGCTTTTGAGGTGTCATGGTGTGGTGTAGTTGTGTCATTTGGTAGTGTTCTGTGTGACTGCACAGGTGCATTGTATATAGGGATTGGTTGGTCTTTGACGTGTGTGTGTGTGATGCTCGTGTGTGTACTATGTATGTGTGTGTATGTGGCTGTGTGTGAGTGTTCATGTCAGTGTGAGGTTACGTATGTGTGTCACCCTTGCCACCTGTCCCGGATGCGAATGTTGTGTGTGCATAGGTACATTGGCATTTTGCAACAGTGGCAGGTAAGTGCATGTACTCACGGTTGCTGTCGTCGTTGGTTCCGGAGTCGTTGAGTGAGCAGGAGCAGTGGGAAGATGTGTAGTTCAGGTTCCATGGCGGTTGCAGATGGGTATGTGTTCCTGAAGATGAGTTTCTCCCTTCCTGGAGTTGGTTTCCGCCATGGTTTCATGGTGGTGCGACCGTGGAGGAAACCTTGGCTGTGTGCAGCCTTGTAATATGTCTGACTGGAACATGGTCTCCACCGGCCTGCAGGTGGCTACTGTCGTCCGTGCCAGCCTGACCGCACTGATGGTGGATTGGCTGTATTCTGCTGTGAATACCCCCACGGTCATAATTTGGTGTTCTTCTCCGCCAGCCTGTTGGTGGTACGACCGCTGCCACCAACATGGCAGTCATGACACCGCCAAACTTGTAATGACCCCCTAAGTGTCAAAATCATTAACAGGGTGCACATCACTGCAATAGTATGATGTTGAAATTTCAGAATAAGTGTGATTCTCAGAGATTCACCCAGGATACTGGTGCTTTTGAATTGAAACACTGGCCAGATTGTTAAGTGACAGAATTATTAACCTGGTGTGTACATCACCAATATCACTAAGGGTAATGAAGCGCTTGAAATGAATAGTTTCATTTCTACTTGAAGACTTCAAAGGATATTGATGCGTCAGGTAACTTCACTAAAAACAGTTGCCGAAGTACACAGTCTAGTCTCAGCGCGCTGATGTAATACCTCAATAATGAAGTATCCCAGCAACCTTACCGAATGCCCAAGGAGACGCTCGAGTGAACGATTAAGGAGATGCTTGAGTACACTGATATCTTGTGCTCTACTTGTGGGCGTTTGTACTGTAGAATTTCACTGGTACCTCAATAAAGTGTACATTTTAATAAAAGTATCCAAGTGTTGCAATCAATGATGGTTATTCGTAGGTTATGAAAGAAGTAGGTTTATTAGCTTAGTTGTAGGTTACAGATAAAGCCTCAACAGGAGCAGCATCCTGCTGCTCAGCCCTTCTCACTCCAACTGCTCACTCATCCAAGCATAAACACTGTCAACATTCGAACCATACAATGACCTCACTCACTGGCTGAGCAGCAGGGAACATTAAAGTGGTGGGAGAATGCATAAGATATCAAGAGGCCACAACACATCTCCCTTCTTATGAAAACAATGAAATATTCAACAGAACAGAAAAAAGCAAAACACCCCCATCAACAGCCCTTCAAAATTATAAGTACCCCATTGAAATAAACAGAACAGATTAACACACACTCTCTGCTTAACTCCAATACTCCAATGGGATGTAGGATGCTAAAACACAGTTTACCAATACATTCCACAAATTCACAGTACGAGTGTACAAATAACTAAAAAAATACCTGCTCACCCAACAGAGAATAATAACTACTTGTTCCCCTCCATATCACACACACTATATCAGGACCAGCCCGTTGCCTTCCACAACTCAACACTCAACAGGACTAAAGTTTCTTCTACCTCTACTGCATTGAGGTGTAACCATATACCCCATCACCATACACCTAAACAGAACCAGGGTGTCACATACCCTCCACTGCATTGGGGTGTACTTACGTACCCCCATCACCATTCACTTAAACAGAACCAGGATTTCACCTACCCTCTACTGCACTGGGGTGAAACTACACACTCCAATCACCCTCTGCTCAAACAGGACCAGGGTTTCATCTTCCCTCTACTGTATTGGGATGTAACCCCCTGAACACTGGGTCTAAAACACTGCCCCCACGTCCATAACCCTGTAGGAAGGATTGACACATATCACTGGGATGTACCCCCTTTAACATTGGGCTTAAGACACTGCCCCCAAATCCTTAACCCCATAGGTAGGATTGACACATATCACTGGGATTTACTCCCCTTAACATTGGGCTTAACACACTCCCTGCACATCTTTAATCTGATAGGAAGGATTGATTCACAACACTGGGATATACTACCCTTAACACTGGGCTTAACACACTGCCCCCACATCCTTAACCCCATTGAAGTACTGGGTTTTTCAGAACCCAGTGGTGCCAGGGAACACACCCTAAGACTTCGAGTCCTTCCTGTTTCAGACTACAGAAACACAGAGTCTTCTTGGTGAAGTCAAAGATCTTGTTTATTGGCTGCAGCCAGTAACAGGTATCCTAGAAGTACAACACAGTGTATATTCTCAGGAGACTGCTGCTCTTGCAAAGCTAACCTTCTCTTTTATACAAAATATTATGCTTTGGGCAAACATTCCTTATTTTACAGTTGACCATTCACATATTTTCACTACAAAGAAATAGCAGGGTTATGATGACAAGCCCATATTTCAGTTTGTCCAGCCCTCAATCAATTACCCGGCAAGGCTCAATACTTTCATCAGATATCAACGGACCCCCAATATAAACAGGCACCTCCTCCTTGTAAAGCAAGTCATAAAGAAAGAAACAGGGACAGGTGCGTGTAAGATTAGGCATGGTTTGTGTGTGATGAAAGGTTTTATGATGTGTTGTGCCTTGATACTAATCTCATTCGGCCACTGGGAAAGAAACTGGCCGAACAGGTTTGGCTTCAGGCAGTGGAGTCAGCTTGCCCAGGTCACAGAGGAGTCAGCAAAGATGTACGTGTCCTTCAGACTCGTTTTCAGCATTAGACATTGGCCTATGTGAGGGCAATCACAAAATGGCTGTCGTTTAAATGGAACACGAGGGTTCAGGACGGAAACTCTGATATTCGGGTGATTTCGTTACCCGAATATGAATACAATGCTTGTGCATACTATTCTAATCATTCTCGGTCTGCTGATACCAAAATCGTTGTGGTACGACGATGTTTATAACCCGGGTCCAGAATTTTCAGTACCACAGACCCTCCTTTTGCCCTTACATAGGCAATAACCTATACTCACGCTAATCTGAGTCCAGGTCTATATTCATAAAGTCGTTGAGATGTTGCTGTAGCATCATCCTATTACCTAGCTCGTCCCTTGATACAGGTTTCCTTACACACGATGTAGCACAGAGGCCACATATTGCAGGAGCACACTGTACACACAGACAGGACAGGAAAAGAATGGCTAAGATCATCCCAATGACTACCAGAGTCTTCCATCCCCAGGCGGATATCAGCTCCCAGAACCACCCCCTCAATGACCAATCTCCTTTATCCACATGAATAGACTCAGAGATTTTATGCAGTTTGGAAATGGCCTGGTAGACTGTCGGAGCGTTATCTGGGATGAAAACACAGCAACTTGATTAGATCACTTTACATACCCCACCTCGGTCTGCAAGTATGACGTCTAATGCGACCCTGTTCTGAAGAGTCATAAGGCGATCCGACTGGAGCTCAGCAGTCAAATTACCAAGGGCACTAGCGGTTTCAACTACCGTGGATTCAACCACCTTTGTCAATTGCCTTATGTTCCTGCTGTTAACCATAGGACCCCAAAACGGCAGAAAACCCTTTACGAAATCTCCAAATTCTTGTCCTGTAGTGTCTTCTTTACTTATGACACCTCTAACTATCCTTGTCTTATGGTAATCTGCCGCGGCCGTGTAGGTGGGAGGTAACAGGAACGAAACAAAACATGTGCCTGAGAAGTCAGGGGGCAACCATGTATAGGCTCTATTATGGCAGATGAAATAGGTACCCTTAGCTGCTAAGAACGAAGGAGAAGTCTGAGACGCAAAAACATATGTTTCAGTGCAGATACTTTTCCCTAACTGAGCTCTGGGATTCTTGCCATTACCTTGCAGACATAGGTGACCCTGATGGGGTACAATCCAAATCGGGGAGGATCTCTTTGCTCGCTGGTTCCCACTCAGAGTAACTCCATATCCTGTTATGTTCCATCCAATATATGCTAGTGTCTCATCTCTCGGGATAGTCTCATAGGAAATATCTTCCCTAATCATATCTACTATACCCTTAGCTAGAGCACTATTCTTAGGATTATCCTTCACAGAACGTAGGGGGTTGGCTTCATACGCGTATATGAACACCGTTCTATATGCCCATACAGAACCATTATGGCTGAAAGGCAGGACCAGATAAGGGATACCTTTATCAGTAGTATGAGGCATAAGACCACACACCCAACAGTTAGTTGTGTTCACTACTAATTGGTGTTGGTGTAGAAGCTGAATGAATGAATTGTTGACAAATTCTAATCTTCTGGCAGACTCGTGTTCAGGCAGGGGGTGAAAATAATGTGAGGAAAAAGTAGAAGGAGGTATGGGCTGTGTAATGGGTGCAAATGTCACTTGAAAAGAGAATAAAACATATCCTATTAAAAATGTCATCACACTAAGCAACATGAAAATACATAATATCAAAAATTGTTTCTTTGTCATTATTATACACATTCTGGCTTTAAAGTCCATCTGTCTGGCAGGTCTCTCATTCTTGAAAAACTCCATCCTCTCTAATTGCTGCTCGTGGTGGTAGGGTGTTCTATGCTAGGGAATGCTTCTGTCAGTCCAGGGCAACTCCCTTAGACCGACCAGAACTGTCGACCTAACGTCTTCAGCTGCACTCCAAAGACTTGGGCAACCACGACCCTACAGCTGAACCCGGATGGCGGTTCGAAAAGAAAAAAAACAAAAATAAGAAAGTTTCTCAGATGAGAGAGCCGCTTTCCAAAAAATAGCAAAGGAACGGGAAAAAAAAATATTTGGCCTTAGTTCTTGGTCTCAAATTATAACGGCTTTTTCCAGGTACTGTCTGGTTCTGGAACAAGAGTTCAGGCTCTGTAGTGTTCAATCGAATTGACGGTGGCACAGCTTCTTGCAAATTATTGTCACTTTCTCGTTCAGAAATTGTTCCTTTTACACGTGCATCGCTAAATGGCTAAAAAACGAGGTACAGTCTCAGTCTCAGAGTCAGCGAGCCCCTCCTGGACCCACCAGTCGTACGGTAGAGGAAAAGGGACCCTCTTGCAGTGTACGCCGTGGATCCAGTTGTTTTTCCCTTCCACTCGAACAGCTGATCTGGTTGAGAGAAGGACGAGATAGGGGCCGGTACAACGGGACTGGTCATTCTTTGTCCGCTGGAAGTTCTTGACCAGCACCCATGATCCAGGATCGATAAGATGTCCTGGAGCTTCAGAGACCTGAGGCAGAGTATCGTGAACCTGTTGGTGTAGAACACGCAATTTAGCCGTCAATTCATACAAATAATCAAGCAGTAGAGGGTGTTCGATCTCTCTGAATTTTGTTGGTCTTGGCACTCCCCATATGTTGACCGGGCGGCTGAACACAATTTCATAGGGACTAAGTCCCACTCGCGAATGCACAGTCATTCTTGTTGATAGGAGTGCTAAAGGCAGAGCGTCAGGCCATTTAAGACCAGAGCTCGCTTGTATCTTTGCCAACTTCAGTTTTAGCGTGCCATTATAGCACTCTACTAGTCCAGCTGATTGGGGGTGATTTGCAGCGTGGAATTTTTGCTGGATACCTAGCCCCTCACATACTTTTTTCATCACTCGACCCACAAATTCACTCCCATTATCACTCCAGACCATTCTCGGCATTCCAAACCTAGGGAAGAATTCTTTGGCAAGGGCTTTAGCTGTGGATAAGGCAGTGTTGTCTTTTAAGGGATATGCTTCTACCCAGCTTGAAAAAGCACAAACAACAACGAGTACGTATTTCAGATTGTTGCACCTTTCCATGTGGATGAAATCTAGCTGCAAAACCTCGAACGGATACGTTGGAGGCGCAAAATGACCAGCTGGAGTTGGGGTTCCCCTACCAGGATTGTATTTCAGACACACCATGCAATTCTTGACCACATTCTCTGCACATTTAGGAATTCCAGCATTTTGCCATACTGGAGCCAACAACTTACAAATCCCTTTCACACTGATATGGGCCATTCCATGAGCCATTGTCACCACTGGAAGCACATACGCATTGGGTAACAACCATCGCTGATGTTCTGACAAGTCAACCCAACAAACATTTTCATCCAATTTACCCGTACTTTCTTTCCACACACTCAACTCTTTCTCTGAAGCTTCAGCTTGAAGAGACTTCACACCCTCTATCGTATCTTCACACATTCCAACGTCACCAACCCATCTTGCGGGGCCTGCAACATACATTCGATTCATCACATCTTTTGCTGTTTCTTTTGCGATCTCGTCAGCAAATGCATTGCCACGACCGACATCATCAGTAACCTTCTTGTGTGCACTGCATTTCACAATCGCAATTTGTAATGGCAAGGTCAGTGACTCAAGAAGCTCATTCACCAACTGACCATGCTGAATTTTAGCTCCATGCGAAGTCAGGAACCCACGTTCTTTCCACAATCGTCCAAAACTATGGGCCACACCAAACGCATACTGGCTGTCGGTATATATGGTCACTTTCATTCCTTTCGATAACACACACGCTCTCGTAAGTGCAATCAGCTCTGCTGCTTGAGCTGAATTATGTGGTATACGTGCAGCTTCAACAATCGTATGCAAAGTTGTGACAGCATATGCTGCAGTCGTATCACCATTCGGAAGCTTGAAGCATGAACCATCCACCCATAAGGTACCTTCACACTTTACAAGAGGAGTATCTTTAAAATCTACTCTCGCTTTCGTTTCTTCTTTTCTCCTAAGAAAACAATCATGTTGTTCAACATCATCTGTCTCTACTGAAATCGGCAATAACGTGGCTGGATTCAACGTATTGCACCTCTTTATGTGCACATGACTCGCTAACAGTGTCAACTCGTAACCTGACAATCGAGCACTAGTTAAATGCTGTGTCTTGGTCCTGTTTAACAACGTGTCCACTGCATGTGGAACCATCACAATCAACATATTATTCATCACTAACCCAGCAGACTGTCGAATAGAAACAGCTGCGGCCGCTGTGGCTCTCAAGCAACTCGGCAATGCTTTAGCTACCGGATCCAAAGTCGACGAAAAATATGCGCATGGGCGCTGCTTGTCTCCAAAAGACTGTGTCAGCACTGACAATGCACAACCCTCTTTCTCATGGACATACAGTGTAAAGGGCTTACTGTAGTCGGGGGTACCCAACACAGGAGCCGAACACAATGCATTACGCAATTCGGAAAAACTTTTCTGACAATCTTCAGACCACGGAACGGGGTTCGGTGTATCTTTATAGGTCAATGCTACCAAAGGTTTGGCCAGCAAAGAAAAATTCGGTATCCATTGTCTGCAGTATGATGTAATGCCCAAGAAAGCACGTACTTCTCTCTGTGTCCTTGGCACACTCAATTTTGCAATTGCCTGAATTCTTTCTGAGGTCAGTTTCCTTCCCTCCTTCGATAAGAGATGACCTAAGTAGGTCACTTCTTGTCGACAATATTGCAGTTTTGAAAGGGACACCTTGTGATGTAAATCAGACAAATGACGCAACAACGACAAGGTGGCTTCTTTACAAATCTCTTCAGTATCTGTAGCGACTAGCAAATCATCGACGTACTGAATAAGGGTAGCGCCGTCAGGTAAAACGATTGCATCAAGCTGTGTTTTTAAAGCCTGACTATATATTGATGGACTTTCACAGTAGCCTTGAGGAGCGCGTTTGAAACGGAAACTTCGGCCTCCTAAACTGAAGCCAAAAATATCCCTGCTCTCCTCTGCAATCGGGATGCTGAAGAAAGCATTCTTTAAGTCAATCACCGAGAACCAGGTGGCGGAAGCTGGAATCATAGTCAATAGGGCAGTGATATCAGGAACAACTGGAAACTGTGGCACAACTATTTTATTTACCTCTCTAAGATCAATCACGAGCCTGTAAACAGGTGGCTTAGAGGCGTCAGTACGTTTCAAAACAGGCAAAACAGGACTATTACAAACGTTGCCTCTTGTCTCTTTAATTACATCTTTTTCAATTAAATCATAAATGATGGCTAGCAACGCCTTTTCACCTTCACTAGAGATCTTGTATTGTTGAATGCGTGGTAATTTAACATTGGCTTTCAATGTCACAACATAAGGTGGTATTTCCAAAAGACCCACATCATTAGGACCAGTAGCCCAAATGGTATCAGGAAGAAACGACAATTCGGTCGGAAGTTTATCCTTCGACAAATACATTGGAGAGACCAATTTCCTACCCAGTGTAAGTTGTACTCCCGAAGGAGAACAATATAATGTTGCATACAATCTTTTCAACAAATCCAATCCTAACAAGTTTTCACCACAACCTGTCGTCAGAATAAGGGGTGCTTCCAATTCACAAGGTCCAACAGAAAGGGACATAGGACTAGAAATCGGGTTCCTAACCGGGGCGCCAGAAAAACCTACTGAAACATTCATCTCGCCAGACAAATGTGCGCCAGGGAGTTTTGAGTGCATAATAGAACTCTTTGTAGCACCAGTATCCAACAGAAAAGGCTCCGACATACCTGATGTAATCACCTTAACATAAGGTCCATTCTGATCCACTGGAACTAAAAAAACTCCCTCTCTTCGTCTATGGCTGTCCTAGCAATTATTACCTTCCAAGTTCTCATCTTCTGCATAGTAGTCGTCAGCATAGTACTGAGCCGTCCTACCAGATGCATTATGTTGCTGGTCAAAACTATTCATTGAGTTTTGAGACAGAAAGGAACGCGTGTTCTGGGGAAAACTTCCACGTCCTCTACCTCTAGGAGCTTGTTGAACACCTTGACCTCTTGCGCCAGAAGCACCATTCGTACGCTGTAACAAAATAGGACAACTATACTTGAAATTACCATCTTCTTTTCAATATGAACACTGATTGGGACCTACAGGAACACGTGGATGAGAAAACTCGAACCTTTGCGAGTTTCTCTGGAACTGTTGAGGTTGCTGATAGTTACTCTGACCACCACGTGGCGGATATGCCTGTTGTAAAAGAAGCTTCGTTTTTAATTCTTTAGTTTTCTTGTCTGCTCTATCCTTCTCATCTTTATCCCTATTTTCGTAGTACTGTGCAGTAGCCAATATTTGTGCTGAAGAGGAAACGGCCCAAGAACTCTCTGAATCCTTCAATTTCTTACACAGCTCGGCAAGCAAATTGTGCACAAATTTGTTGACGAACAACCGTTAACCACCTTCTGTACTCATATCTTGACCACTGTGGTCGATAAACGTTTCCTCAAACCTGGTGAAGAAATCAGACACTGTTTCATCTTTCTTCTGCTTACACGCAGACAATTTATCCCAATTCACACGCATCGCAGGCATTAAAGTTTTCATGTAAGTAATGATCCTAGCAGGCAGTTCTGCTACCAAATGCTCAGGCTTGGCACCACCAACTTGTCTATCATTTGCAGCACTAATATTAGCCCATGAGTCACCTAACTCTTGCGCATGATCTGTATGGCGAATCAATCCCCACAAAGGCTGTGGAACAACATTCCCAAATAACATGTCTATGTCGGCTAAATTCATAATGCATGAGTCTGCAGTCTGTGATAATTCCTTATGATACCCTGCAGGGTTTTTACGGGGATCAGGCAAAGTCTGCTTAAGGGCTAAAACTTCAGCTCGCTTCCACGGAACATGTACCCAAACACGCTGAAAATGAGCTGGGACAGCATCAATTTGATTAGCAACATCAGCCGCAACGGCGTCCTTCCATACCGTAGGGACTTCTCTCATTGGGTACTGTCGCACCTTTTTTTTAACAGAGGAGTCATGTTGGAACAATGACTGAGAAGGATCCTTATTCCTAAAGGACAACAACGTCGCAACTGCTTTCTCAACATCGGGACCCACAATCGTGCCTTTTTCAAACTCAAACCGTACACGGCACAAATCTGGCGGATTTGTTTCCAAATCATTATCCTCCAATTCCTCACAAAGGAAAGCACACATTTTCTCAAAAACGTATCTTTGTTTCGGTGCTCCCCATTGACGGAAGACATCCATAACAGACTCTACATCGTATCTTAAAGGGTAAACAACCCATTTACGCGCCATACGGTCAAACATTTCTCTCTCTTGAGAATTAGGCAGTTGACTACGCGACTGTTTACGCTCCGAATCTGGGGTCACACCCGACGACCCAAAGAGAGGAAATATAAGGCTGGCAACAGTATCTGTCATTCTCTGTCGGACAGAAGGAGAAGTTGATGAAAGAACAGGAGGAAAAACAGAGGGAGGCAAGGCAGACGCAGAAGCAGAGACAGTATCAGGAAGAACACCAGAAGAGGCAGTCGATGTAGTACATAAAGTCGCAGGAGGTACAGATGGAGCAGGTAGCGAAGTCGGCGGCCCTTGAAGGGGCTGCGCCATAGTAGTAGGAGCCAACTGAAAAGGAGCTGGCGGCTGTGGAAGAACCTGAGGCACAATAACCGGAGGTTGCACAGCTAAAGGTTGCGGGGGTGCTGTAGCATTCTGCGCATAAGGGGGTTGGCGAACTTAACAAGTGTGACATTAAAAGATCTTTCTCAAGTTCTTTTGCTGCATCTTGCTGAAGAAGCGGAAAAACTGGATAACATTTATCGGTCACCAATTTACGTTGCCTGTGCAACTGCTCATTCATCTGTTCTTCTTCATCATCTTTAAACTGCATGGCAGCTTGCATTATCGAGATACCCTCTTCCCTCTTATTTCTCTTTGCTAATTTAATTTCCTTCTGTTTGGCTTCCTTACGCCATAGGCGGAAAGAGTCAAACATCGCCGGCCGTGCTTTCTTCTTGAAAAGTTTAACCTCCAGATTATTCAGAATCTCTGTGTCAAAACTACCATATTGGGGCCATTTTAAAACACCATCTTTCCTGGTGTATCGGATCCATACTTCATTATATGTGAGGGGGCCTATGCCATGTTTCACATATAGTTCATAGGTTGGAGCTCCAATCGGAGGAACCGGACACGAGTCCTCCAATCAGGAATCCCTATTATAACCAAGACAAAACAAATTTCCATGTCTGCTAAGACCAGGCATCTTCGCTCTCTAGTCTAGCTTCAAACTTCAAAGGATTATCGAATACGATAGTCTCGTGAATACACGAATCCCTCGGCTTTGGTACTTGCAAGTTCCAAATCAAAGATCCCAAGGGGATACCAAACTAAGAACCAAACTAAGGACTGGGAGACGCTCCACTTATACTTAACTGAGGTATCGATGACGTCACCAGAAGACTCGTTTATCGTTTCGCTCTACCAAATCATCAAGGGTCCAAAACAGGGCGATAGTCAGGGCAGCAGTCCTTCGTAGCCGTCGGGAAGCGGGGAACCTCGCAGCAAAGACTTTCGGACCACGTCGACATACAGGGGTCGATGAAGTGGCGGCCTCCCTCCAGAATTTTCACACGAAGCTCCTCACGAACCTCTGGCTTGGACTGGTACCGCTGAAATCGCCCCACATTGGGCGCCAACTGAAGTACTGGGTTTTTCAGAACCCAGTGGTGCCAGGGAACACACCCTAAGACTTCGAGTCCTTCCTGTTTCAGACTACAGAAACACAGAGTCTTCTTGGTGAAGTCAAAGATCTTGTTTATTGGCTGCAGCCAGTAACAGGTATCCTAGAAGTACAACACGGTGTATATTCTCAGGAGACTGCTGCTCTTGCAAAGCTAACCTTCTCTTTTATACAAAATATTATGCTTTGGGCAAACATTCCTTATTTTACAGTTGACCATTCACATATTTTCACTACAAAGAAATAGCAGGGTTATGATGACAAGCCCATATTTCAGTTTGTCCAGCCCTCAATCAATTACCCGGCAAGGCTCAATACTTTCATCAGATATCAACGGACCCCCAATATAAACAGGCACCTCCTCCTTGTAAAGCAAGTCATAAAGAAAGAAACAGGGACAGGTGTGTGTAAGATTAGGCATGGTTTGTGTGTGATGAAAGGTTTTATGATGTGTTGTGCCTTGATACTAATCTCATTCGGCCAGTGGGAAAGAAACTGGCCCAACAGGTTTGGCTTCAGGCAGTGGAGTCAGCTTGCCCAGGTCACAGAGGAGTCAGCAAAGATGTATGTGTCCTTCAGACTCGTTTTCAGCATTAGACATTGGCCTATGTGAGGGCAATCACAAAATGGCTGTCGTTTAAATGGAACACGAGGGTTCAGGACAGAAACTCTGATATTCGGGTGATTTCGTTACCCGAATATGAATACAGTGCTTGTGCATACTATTCTAATCATTCTCGGTCTGCTGATACCAAAATCGCTGTGATACGACGATGTTTATAACACGGGTCCAGAATTTTCAGTACCACACCATAGGAAGGATTGACACATCACTGGGATGTACCCCTTTAACATTTGGCTTAACACACTCCTCCCTTATCCTTAACCCCTTGGGAAGGATGGTTAAACCCATGATCCCAAATACGAACCAAGATACTAATATGTCACTCTGCACATGTGACTCTAGCATCCAACTTCAAATTATATATTTTTTAAATCAAGCATGACTTTAAAACTTCAGCCCAATATACACAGCCAAAATATGGTAGGCAAAATTTCATGTTAAAATAGCATTGGGGTGCACCTCCCAAGCGTAACATACCTGCCACGACTCAACAACTTTAAAACATGTCAGTAACGACATAACATTTCTCAATTCAATACAGCATTAAAAAAAAACAGCAGCGGCAAGCATAGTCATCATAAACAACATTACTCAATTCACCCCAATGCATCTTCAAAATACACATCACTTGGATGTACCCCTTTAACATTGGGCTTAACACACTCCTCCCTTATCCTTAACCCCTTGGGAAGGATGGTTAAACTCACAATCCCAAATACGAACCAAGATACTAATATGTCACTCTGCACATGTGACTCTAGCATCCAACTTCAAATTATATATTTTTAAATCAAGCATGACTTTAAAACTTCAGCCCAATATACACAGCAAAAATATAGTAGGCAAAATTTCATGTTAAAATAGCTTTAGGGCGCACCTCCCAAGCGTAACATACCTGCCACGACTCAACAACTTTAAAACACGTCAGTAACGACATAACATTTCTCAATTCAATACAGCATTAAAAAAAAAATCAGCAGTGGCAAGCATAGTCAACATTACTCAATTCACCGCAATGCATCTTCAAAATACATTATAGTAGCATTGAAAAATACACACAAGCAATGTATGGTATTGAGTAAAATGCACATGACAGTATATCTAAAGTTAAATCATTCTCCAGAATAGTCAAATACTCCATCCCAAAGAGCGACTTCTCACCCGAATACATTGCCACTGTACTTTTTCTCCATGTAAATGCATGCACAGTTCTATATCCTTGTATGAAAAATTGGCACACATGCTCCCCACTGCACATGAGCTGCTCCCTGTGCCAGGTCGGCGCTCTAGTCTTCCTCTCAGAAAACTTCCTGGAAAAAGATCAGGTGCCCAAGACCTCTCTTGCAGAATGGGTGGCGGGGAAACTCAGCAACCCAGTCAACAGGAAGACTGTGACTGTTACTCACAATGTGTGCCCTTAAGCACAGCGTTTCAAGTGACTGCTGCACAGATTCACTATTTACTCTTCAGATAGTGTTTAAATGCTGACACCAGTTGTTCCTTCAACTGACTTTTCACTAGGTTGCCAAATATTCAGTGCCATACATTTTTAACTCTGTACACATGCAGTTCAGCAGAGCATTTCCTCAATATACCCAGTCCATACAAGCAGGTACAACAGGTCTGGCTCCGTGCATTGCTGAGCAGACCACCTTCTCAATCTGCAGGCCACTGCACTTCCTGTTTGATGCGCACCTAGTAGATTAAACAGCTTGCCTTGAAGTTAAACAGGTCACACGTCCTCTAACGTTTGGTAAGTATAGGCTGTCTGGTAGAGAAGACACTGGTGGGGCTTCCAAGGTGTTCTTCTTCACTTCAATCTTCAGTTTCTTTTGCTTTGAATTTTTCTCTTAGATTTTCAATCTCTCTCCTCTTTATTTTCCTCTGTAATCTGGTTCCTCCTTAGACTTTCTGTAGGTTCAGTTTCTTTCTTCTTTCACATGCTGGTTCTTCCTTAAATCGTCGCCAGTGTTGCAATCAATGATGGTACACGTTGGTTATAAAAGAAGTAGGTTTATTAGCTTAGTTGTAGGTTACAGAGTAAGCCCCACCAGGAGCAGCATCCTACTGCTCAGTCCTCACTCCAACTGTTCACTAATCCAAGCACAACACTGTCAACATTCCAACCATACAATGACCACACTCACTGGCTGAGCAGCAGGGAACATTAAGGTGGTGGGGAGAATGCATAAGATAGCAGGAGGCCACAACACTATGTTACTGTCGTTGACAATCAGCTTGCTCTCCTGGGCAGATTCCGAATGATGTTCACTCCGCAAAAAGCTGAAAGATTTCAAAATCACATCCTGTTGAATTCCTCATAGATTAAAAGTGCTCTAAATGCAAGATACCAAATTTCTACACAGCAAACACAGTAAATCACTTGTTGTCATTTATGTAGTGCTTTCTGCAAAAGGCAAAAGAGTCAGGCATTGGTTTAAGTAATTTATTATTGTGGGAGAGCAAACTGAGGTCTGCTCTATTTTCAGTCTTCAACTGCTCTCATCTACATTTTAGAGCCCCTGTATACTTATAAACTAAGGGCAAATCCCAAGCAGGTGCCAGAAGTCTACGAACTGGGTCAGATAAAAAAACATTGAGAAGCTGGAGAGCAAAAAAGTAGCACTGGTCCACTTAATTCCATGACCCTCTAAAAGCTGTCATGGTGACTCAATGTACTCTGCTTGTAGTAACATTCTGGCCTAAAAGAAATCTTTCTTAAAAAAAAACTAGATGAACCTGCTCACTCTCTAAGGAATCTAAATTCTTAGAAACATATTAGGATCAGAAAACGTTTCAATGATGATAGCACACACATATGAGTAGATTTCCTCCTGAATGCCTAAACTGCTATTGCTAAATCCTTAGACAAGTCTATCTTCTGCAGGCTAAGGTATTCAACATCCAGGCCATGAACTGTGTCAAAATGGAGAAAGGAAGGTCTGGAAACCTTAGAGATTTAGGTGCAAAAAGAAACACCCGCTCTGGACAAATCTTCACTGAAGTAGCAGAGGATACCATGAAGAGTGAGACCATGCTGGAGCTATCAGGAGGACTGCTGATTTTTCCTCTAAAATCCTTATGACCACTTTCATTATCATAGGGAATGGGGGAAAGGCAAACAACAGATCCTTGTACATAGAAAGGGCACAGCATCCTTCCCAGCACTGCTCTCTTCCTTCACCCTGGAAAAGAAAATTGAAAGAAGAGTATTCTACTGACTCGCAAACAGGTCCACGGCTGGTGTGCCCGATCGCTGACAGAGAAACAAAGATATCAGAGAATGTTTTACTCTTAAAAACAAACCCAGATAACTAGCGATCAATCAGTGAATGAGGATGAGTTAACATTTGCTGTCATCCCATTCTTTGAAAATCTCATTTATTTAGCTACTTCTTTTCTGCTTTGTATCCAATAGAACCCTAAAAAATTAAGCATTGTTTTAAATAATATTACCAAATAAGCTTGTGCAGAAGCAGACATGTACTCATCTTAATATAGGACTTGTAGCATGCTGGCTTTATTTTTATCTCTTTACCAATGTTGCCAGCCTGCTTGCAGGATTCCCTGCCCCCAACAGGAATGTGACTGCCAAGCACTAAAAGGCTGAACAGCACACTGGCAATACTCTGCTGATGCTGGCTTTCCATCCCTTCTCTCCTGGGGAACACCACAGTTAGACTTTGCATCCTTAGGGTGGTCTTACCCCAGACCGTTACCCTTTTACCTCCTGTTTTGTTGCTGTATCTTTGTGTCGGCCTTAGGATTCTGAGCACTTTACCACTGCTAACTAGTGCCAAAGTGCATGTGCTTTCTCCTAAACCTGGTAACATTGGTGTATCAACAATATCAAGCATATTTAGTTTACCTTTGGGTCCCTTGTAATGTGGGATACCATATACCCAGGGCCTGTAAATTAAATGCTACTAGTGGACCTGCAGCACTGGTAGTGAGACACCCACTCAAGTAGCCATGTAAACGTGTCTTAGACATGCCACTGCAGAGCCTGTGTGTGCAGTTCCACTGCCAATTGGGCTTGGCATTTAAAACCTGTTACCAAGCCCTAAACTCTCTTTGTCTTGCATAGAAGTCACCCGTAAGGTAGGCCGTAGGTAGCCCATAGGACAGGGTGCCATGGCAGGACATGTACTTTTTAGTTTTTCATGTCCTGGTAATGAAAAACTCCCAATGTCCTTTTTCATTACAGTGAGGCCTGCTCCTTTCAAAGACCAGCATTGGGAATGCCTAAATATACTTTTAAGCTGAAATTCCTGATCAGAAAGGAGTAGCTGCATCATATCTGATATAAATGGAATTGTAATGATAAATTCTCTTTACTGGTAAAGGCTTATTTATTAATATTATATTGGAAATGCCTCTTTTAAAATTGGGCATTTCTCTGCTCTCACTGCCCTGTGTCCCTTCAGCCTACCTCCAATACACGTCTAGCCTTGGCTGGGTGACAACTACACTTGTGTATTCCCTTCAGACTCCCACAACACAGGATACTCAACTGCATCTGCATTCATCTGCATACTGATGAGTCTTCAGGGGTAGGAGGTTGGGAAGGGCTCACACTTATACTTCAAAAGGTAGTGGCATAAGCCCACACAAAGGAGCTGATTGTCTTCCACTGATAGTATTGAGCCAAAGCTAAGCTGAAAAGGGGACCTGTGCACTTCAGAGGAACCTTTTGAAGTCATCCCCCACATCAAAAGGCACTTCTTGGTATACGTAGTGGGCCTCTGACCCTCTAAAAGCAGTACACTTCTAGACTTAAACGATACTCTGCTAGAGTAAAGACTGTTCTGCCAAGATTGACTGTTCCCAGGAGTTACTGCTCTGCCTTGTAGTGCTGCCCTCCTACCTGCTGAACTCTGTCCTGCCAAGGACTAAACCAGAGTGACTCCAAGGGCTTGTTGGCTTATCTTCTGTTTTGTGGGAAATCTCAGGGACATCAAAGATTTCCTCCTTGTGTGGCTTTTGCTGGACTCTGACGACCTGTGAGTCCTGCAGCTGTATTCTACACTTCAGCGTTTCACTTCCTAGAGGCGAGGAGCCACGCTCTTACTGGTTATCACACAGAGAATTCTAGTGAGGTGAGACTCTGCCGAAGTGCATGAAGTGCCGAAGTGCATGAGGAGCAGCGCTTCCCTCTCCACCAGCTTGAATCATACCCAGCGCTCAGCATGACAGAAGCTTTCGAGGAGCAGCAACCTTTCTCAGCACAGTGGAGTGCTGACTTCATCCGACATGCTCTGGCCCCACCTTTCTGGTTACCCAAAATCTAGACGCCAACAGGTTTCCTGACACAGCTGTAGAGCAATGCAACTGGCCTCCCAGCACTGTGCAGCATCAAAGACCTACCCAGCTACTGGAGAGAAGGGGCATTTTGAATCCCATGCCTAATTCTTAACATTGCATCGCTGTATGGATGTACCTTAAAGGCTCTAAAAGGGGCCCTCGTGAACCCAGCACTGCTTTTACATTTACTTATATAACAATCGTATCTCCTGAGCTACTAATTAGATTTGTGTCGTATTGGTCTTATTTTAAGCAGATAAACCTCATCTATTTTTCTAAATCTATGTGGATTCTTTTTGTGGTGCTTCTTGTGTGTTACTGTGTGTGTGTGTATATGTGTTGCACAAATACATTACATATTGCCTCTTAAGTTAAGCCTGCATACTCTATGCCAAGCTACCAGAGGGTGAGCACAGGTTCATTTAATTTATGTATCTAACTTACCCTGACTGGAGTGGGAGCTCCTGTTTGTACATGGTGCAGACTCTGACAACCAGAGCTCCATTTCTAACATTGGTGGTCTGCAGTGAGGATAGGACTTGTGTTTGTGCAATACCATAAAGTAATTTAGTGCTCACTGTAACTTTATACTTAGACCAATTCAAAAATATTTCTCCTGATTGGCCTTTTGTATTTTTCTGTTAAATTATGTCTCACTGTGGAGGAAGAAGCGGGACCTGAACCTACATCAAATGAATTTGAGCTGACCAGGTTAGAGTCTTACACTGTGCAACTGCTGAAAGATTTCTGCAAGGACTTTCAAGTGTCTAAAATGGGTTTCACCAGGAAGGTGAAATTACAGGTGGCTTTGAGGGCCTGGGTAGAGGCAGGGAAGGGCATCCCAGATGAGAAACAGGACATTTTGGAGGAGGAGGATGACCTGAATCTAGATTCCCATGACGAGGTGGAATCACCTATATAAAGGGCCAACAGCTAGCCAGGAGGAGTGGTTCCCAGACCAGCGAGCAGTGTATCTTCCAGGAACCTGTCACCAGAGGAGCTGGCAGACAGGAGGGAGGAAAGGAAACTCAATCTGAAGCTTGCAAAATTTAGGACAGGCTTGTGAGGAAAGGAAACTGGCTCTTGAGGAGAAGAAGTTGGGTCATGAGCTCAGTTTGAAAGAGCTGGACATAAGAGCCCTAGAAGTAGGGTCCACCATTGGCAATGATGACAGCAACCTGCAGTGCCTTCACAAGAGTCCAAAGTCCACATCACAAAAGATAGGGGGCCCAGTTTCAGTGTGGGAGGTGACATGGATAAGTGGTTGGCAGCCTACAAAATGGCTTTTAGAGTATGCAGGGCCCCAGAGGAGTTCTGAGGAGGAACTATTTTGCAGTACATGCCCCCAGTGTGAAGGGACATCTTCCTTACCTTAGAGGTGGAGGACCGGACCAACTACCCTGCCATGAATGCCATCTTATTCAAGAAGTTTGGTGTGACCCCTGAAAAGTACAGGCAGAAGTTCAGGGCCAGGTACAAACTCAACACAGAAATATGGGTAGATTTTCTAGATTATTCTGGTAAGATATTGAAGTGCTATGTGAGGGTCAGCAATGTTAATGATTTTGATGGGCTGTACAACTTGTTTTTGAAGGAGCACATGCTTGATTGTTGTTTTACAGAGATGTGCCAACACCTGGTGGATAGTAAGCTGACTGATCCCAGGAAGCTTGATGAGGAGGCAGATATCTGGGTCACCACCACAGTGTTTACCAAGGTATGTGTAGGGACTCCCAAAAGGGTAGTCAGTGTTCCCACCAAACTGAAGAGGGAAGAAGATAAAACAAGGAGTTGTCTAAAGGTCCCCAAAAAATCTCACTTGTGAAAGGGTCTGGCTCTCATTTCCAATCTGGCCATGAGAAAACAATCTATCCAGACAAAAGTTAGCAGCCCAAAATGCCCAAGTGTTATGAGTGCGGCAAGTATAGGCACTACAAGGGAGACCCCAAGTGTACAATAAGAGCAGAGCCTCCCACTGGAGCTAAGAACCCAGGGGTGTCTACCATAGTGCTAGGGTACTAGTTTGTCCCATTTAATGGGGGGGGGGATTTAGTGGGATTACCCTAATGTCCCTGAGTGACAGTAAGATGGTTCCTGAGATCCATGTGCCATCAAATACTGCCAAGTATAGGCAATGGCTCACCATCAGTGAGCAAGGTGTGGAGATGCTGAGGAACACAGGTGCCAGTATGACCATGGTAAGGAGGCAGCTGGTTCTCCCTGAGGCAGGTGGTTCCCCATGCATCCCACCAAGTTGTGGTGGCAGGCAACAGAGAGGGTCACTATCCAGTGGCCCTTGTTCCATTTGAGTGAGAGGGTAATTAGGACTTCTGAAGGTTGCTGTAAGCCCTGCCATGCCAGTGGACTGTTTGTTAGGTAATGACCTAGAGTCCTCTGCCTGGAAGGAGTTGGAACTCAAGGCTTGCGTGGAGATGCTGGGGTTACCTGATTGTTTAGGTCCATGGCTGCCCGGTATTAGAGTCAAAAAGAGCTGGAGCCTGGAAAAATGGCCCAGCCAGCTGCTAAAAAGGGAAATGCAGAGGGTGTGGTAAACCTGCCGTTGGGTGTACACATAGTGAGACTGCTGGGCACCAGTGGTGGCCGCCGCAGAGTCCACTAAGAAGGGGACTACTTCTCTTGGTGACCTGCCTACACATGCTAACTGGCACGTGAAAGGAGGACCCACCAGGGAGGTGGCCTATAGGGTGCAGAGGGAGTGCCAACCATTGAGAGCACGAGCAGACATGCTGAAGCCCAAGCAGCAGGTGATGTCTCTGGGAGCTATCACATTTACAGGGTGGATAATCTCCTTTCCAGTGAGCCTAAGTCTCTTGTAAATGGGACAACAAGGGCCCTCGTGGTCCCCCCATTCTAAAGGGCTTCCCTACTGGAACTGGCTCATGAGATACCCCTGGTATGACACAAGACCTTTGCACGGTTTGTCCCCCACGTTTATTGGCCTAGGATCAGGAGAGCCTCAGACACATTCTGTAGGACCCGTATGACCTGCCAGGCCAGTGGGAAAGCAGGGAGAAAGCTGAAAGCTCCCCTGGAAATACTACCAGTCGTTAGCACCTTCTTTGAGATGGTAGGCATCAACATTGTTGGGTCTATGAATCCCCAGACTACTTCTGATGACAGGTTTATCCTGGCTCTGGTGGATCATGGCACAGAGTACAAAGGTCATCCCTCTGAGGACCACCACTGCACATGTAGTGGCAAGAGCCCTTATGGGAATTTTTACCCAGGTAGGTTTCCCCTGGGAAGTGGTGTCTGAAAGGGGCACCAAATTCATGTCTGCATATATGCAGTCCATGTGGAAAAAGTGTGGAGTAGTATATAAGTTCTCCACCCCCAAACCAACAGGCTTGTTGAGTGGTTCAACAAGACACTGAAGGTTATGATCATTAGTCGGCCTGAGTAAAGAGTGGAATATCCTTTTGCCCTGTTTATCTATGGGGTGTCAGTGCAGAAGGGAGTGGGCTTCACCCCCTTTGAGCTTCTGTATGGGCACCCTGTCAGAAGACCTCTTGGTTTGGTGAAGGAGGTTTGGGAGCAAGCTCCCAAGAAAGTTCCATAGGATGTAGTGGGCTACATGCAGGCCTTCTGTAGCCAAATGGCAAGCAAGCTTCTGACAACTTAGAAGCCAGCCAGGCTGTAATGAAGGAGTGGTCTGACTCAAATTCTACCACTGTGGAATTCCAGCCTGGGCAGAAAGTGTGGGTGGTGGAACCTGGCACCCTCCATGATCCCCAGACCAGGCCCTACGAGGTGATTGAGAAGAAAGGTAAGGTCACCTATGTGGTGAACCCTGAGATCTCCAGCCAACCCCATTAAATGCTTTATATAAATCACCTCAAACCCTATTTCCAGAAGTCTGAGGTCACCATGTTGCTGGTGTCTGATGGAGTTGATGAGGAGGAGAGTGAATCACTGCCTGACCTCTTGGCATCCAAAGAGAAGAATGGGTCTGTGGTAGAGGTGATCCTTTCCCCAGCCCTGATTCCCAAACAGCAGTGTTACTGTCACCAAGTATTGGAACAGTTCTCCTTACTCCTGGGAGTACCAACCTGTGTACCCATGATGTGAACACAGGAGACAACCTCCCTGTCAATCACAAATCTTGCAGGTTATCAGATGAAGTGAGGGCCATCATCAAGAGCGAGGTCGGTGAGATGCTATATTTTGGGGGGGAAAAGAATCCTTCAGAAGCCCCTGTTCAGCCCTGTGGTTTTGGTACCAAAAGCTGCCCCACCTGGCACCACACCTGAACTGAGGTTCTGTCTGGATTACAGAGGGATGAATTCTGTAACCAAAACTGATGCGCATTTCATCTCCCAGGCAGATGACCTGATTGACAGGTTGGGGGCTGCCAAGTACTTAAGTACTTTTGATCTTACATTAGGGTACTGGTAGATCACCCTAACAGGAGGAGCCAAGCAGAGGCCACTACTCCACTCCAGAGGGCCACTACCAGTTCAATGTGATGTCACTTGGGTTAAAAACGCTCCTGCCACCTTCCAGAGGCTGGTGAACCAGGTACTCTCTGGGTTGGAGGCCTTCTCTGCTGTTTACCTGGATGACATAGCTGTCTTCAGTAGCAGCTGGGAGGACCACCTCTACCATCTCAGGGGAGGGCATCAGGCCCTGCAGCAGGAAGGTCTGACTATCAATTCCAATAAGGGCCAGATAGGGCAGGGGTGAGTGGTGTACTTGGGACACCTGGTGGGATGGGGTAAAGTGCAGCCCCTTCAGGCCAAGATTGAGACTTTCATGGCTTGGAAACCCCCCCAAAAGCTAGACTGAGGCATTCTTAGGTCTCACTGAGTACTATACAAGGTTTGTCAAAAGATATAGTACCATTGTGCCTCCCTTGACTGAGCTCACTTCTAAGAAGCAGCCCAGAAATGTGAATTGAACACAGGTATGCCAACCTGTAGCCTTCATCTCTAGGTTACTTACCGGTGAACAGAAGTGCAGTGCTATAAAAAGAGAAGCTTTTGCCGTGGTTTGGCACTCACTTCCTGATTCAGACTGATCATAGGCATCTCAGGTGGCTAATGTACTTGAGGGGCGAAAACCAAAAACTGTTGAGGTGGTCCATTTCCCTACAGGGTACGGACTTCAGGCTGGAACAGAGGACAGGGTTAGACCATGCCAATGCTTATGGTCTATCTAAGTTTTTCCACCTTAGTGCTGAGAACTCCCTAGAGGTAGGGTGAATCTCTTCACTTTCACCTGGGGGGCACATGTTAGACCTGGCATCCTTAGGGTGGTCTCCCCCGAGACGTTTGGCCTTTACCTCCTGTTTTGTTGCTATAGATTGTTATTGGCCTTCGGGCTTTGAGCACTTTACCACTGCTAACCAGTGCTAAAATGCCTGTGCTTCTCCCCTAAAACATGGTAACATTGTTGTATCAACAACTGGCATATTTAATTTACATGAAAGTCTCTTGCAAAGTGGTATACCTTATGCCCAGAGTCTGCAAATTAAATGCTACTAGTGGGCCTGCAACACTGACTGTGCCACCCACCCAAGTAGCCCTGCAAACATGTCTAAAGCCTGCCACTGCAGAGCCTGTGTGTGCAGTCTCACAGGCACCCTTACTTGGCATTAAAAACCTCTTGCAAAGCCTGAAAATCCCCCTTTCTTACATATGTCACCCCAGTAGCAGGTCCTAGGTAGCCAATAGGTCATGTAAGTAAAAGAGAGGACATGTACTTTTACTTGTACTCCTAGGTTTTTCATGTCCTCGTAATGCAAAACATACAAAGTTGGTTTTCATTACTGTGAGGCCCACCCCTCTCATAGGACAGCATTGTGAAATGCTTATAATGCTTTTAAACTGCAATTCCTGATCTGAGAGGAGTAGCTGTATCATGTTTAGTACCATTGGAATGTTAATAATAAATTATCTTTACTAGGGAAGTTGGATTTATCATTACCATTTTAGAAATGCCACTTTTAGAAAGTGGTCATTTCTCTGCACCTGCTGCCCTGTTTGCTCACTGTCTATCTCCAATACATGTCTGGCTAGGTGACAGCTAGACTTGTGCATTTCCTTCAGACACCCACAACACAGGATTTTAGCTGCATCTGCAAACTTATGGGTCTTTCTTGGGAAAAGGTTTGGAAGGGCTCCCACTTACATCCAGGGCCCCCTCAGAGGGGCTGATTGCCCCCCACTAATCATCTGGAGCTGGGGCTGAGCTTAAAGGGGGGTCTGTGCACTTCACAGAAACCTTTTGAAGTCATCCCCCACATCAAAGGCATTTTTTAGTATAAGTACTGGGCCTTTGACCCACTAAAGTTAGTATACTCTAGACCTGGAAAAATCTACGCTGGAGTAAAGGCTTCTGTGCTGAAGGTCTGCTATCTTGCTGGGCTTGATTGCTCTAAGGGACTGCTACTATGTCTGACCGAGCTGCATTGCTGCTTTCTGCCCTCTGCCTAGTAGCAGGAACCAAAATCTATCCTCCAGAACTACACCAAGGGCTTGCTGGCTTGCCCCCTGTTTTCCCTGAGGTCTCAGATACATCAAAGACCTTGTGAGCGGTGCTTAGCCAAAACTCTGTGTCGCTCTGCTGAATCAGAACTGTGCTAAAGGACTACTCCATCAAGTGTCATACTTCATCGTAGCCCTGTGCACACCCTGCCATGGTAGTGTTTGCTATGCAAGGATTCCCGCCCCACCAGTGAAGGGTTGCTGGCGGTAAAGGAGAAGTCGGACGTGTTACTTCACCTCAGGACTTCCCTGGGTGAGAGCCGAGCTTCCCCCATGGCCCTGCCAAAGCAGGGTTAGCTCTGGAGAGGCCGCTCCGACCTGTGCAAAGGCTTTCCTGTAGCCTCTGCCCCGTTTCACCATTGACAACTGTCCCATAGGCCCTGCCAAGCCCCCCAAGGGGAGCACTACCCTCACCTTATTGTCTCAGAGTGGAGTAGCTGCGGGATTCGCAAGGCAGCGTCTCTCCCTTGTCCACTCCAACACCTGGCCTGATCCAGGTCTGTAGAGACCAACACAGTGGTGACATTCTGGCCTGGCCAACGCGACGCAGACAAATACACTCTGCACCCATGAAGAGACATTATCGTATTCCACGTATTGAAAGCGCAACTGATTCGTACAGCACTGCTTCTGAAATGAGTACCTTAAAACAATACCTCAAAACTTACTGATTGGATATTTTGTCATCTTAGTTTTGATTACATATTTTACTTACACTTTATTTTTTATAAACCTGTGTGAGTCTTTTTGTGGTGTTGTCATTGTGTTGACTGGTGTGTGTTGCGCAAATAATTTACACATTGCTTTCTAAGTTAGGCCTGTCTGCTCTGGGCTATGATCCCAGACGATGAGCAGAGGTTACTTTATGGTTGTGTAATTTACTCAATTACTGAAGGCTAGGTGCAAAGTTACTAGGTGTGGGGGTACCCTTGCACTAGAAAAGGTGCCCCACGCTATCCAGGGCCAATTCCCCAGACTTCGTGAGTGCGGGGATACTATTAAACGTGTGCACTACATCTAGGTCAATACCTATATGTAGCTTCACAATGTTAACTCCGAATATGGCCATGTGAGGTGTCTAAGATCATGGAGTTGTCCCCCCATTCCAAATATGGTATTAGGCGACCAATACCATACACCCTGGGGGATCCACCATGGATCCCCAGTACTGCCAAACCAGCTCTCTGAGGCTTGCACTGCAGCTACAGCTGCTGCCACCTCACAGAAAGGTTTCTGCCCTCCTTGGGTCTGAGCAGCTCAGTCCCAGGAAGGTAGAACAATGCATTTCTTTTAGGAGGAGGGTGTTCCACTGTTTCCCTTTTAGAATAGGTGTTACAGGCTTGGGAGGGGTAGCCTCCCAGAGCCTCTGGAAATGCTTTGAAGGGCACAGATGGTGCCCTCCTCGCAGAAGACAGTCTACACTGGTTCAGGCACCCCCAGTTCCTGCTCTGGCATGACACTGGACAAAGGAAAGGGGAGTGACCACTCCCCAGTCAATCACCAACCCAGGGGTGGTGCCCAGAGCTCCTCCAGTGTGTCCCTGGCGTTAGCCATCTTGTTTTCCAGGGTGTGGGGACACTCTGGAGATCTCTGAGTGGCCAGTGCCAGCAGGTGTCATCAGAGACCCCTTCTGATAGGTGCATACCTGGATAGGTGGCCAATCCCCCTCTCAGGGCTATTTAGGGTCTCTCCTGTGGGTGTCTCTTCAGATTCAGCTTGTAAGACTCCTCCAGGAATCCTCTGCATCCTGTGCTTCAGCTTCTGACTGTCAGATCAATCGCAGACTGTTCCAGGAACTGCTGTGACGGCAACAAAGTATCCAGGACTACTCCTGTGACCTGCAACTTCAGCTCCTGGCAGCATTTGCAAAGTTTCCAAGGTGTGCATGCTCTGAGGAGTCCCTGTCTTCCCCATGGACCAGAAGAACCAAAGAAATCTCCCGTGGAGTGATGGAATCACTTCCCGGCTCCTGCAGGCACCTTCTGCGAAGACGACCGGTTCTCTGGGACTCTTCTCCTGATGACAAGCATGCTCCATGGAACACAGGTGGTGGACCAACACAACCCAGACTGTCCTATGGTCCAGCTGTCCAGGTTTGGTAAAGGTAAGAGCTTGCCTTACTGGTTTGTGACAGTACCCATGTGCACCACATCATCTCCAGCTCTTTGGGCTTCTGTGCACTTCTTCCAAGAATCCTTCGTGAACAGTGTAGCCCAGGCCCCCAGCACTCCATCCTGCAATGCACAACTCGCTGAGTTGTTCTCAGCGGCGTGGGACCTTCTTTTGTTGTGCTGCACCAACACCAATTTGCACCTTCTTTGTCCCCATGTCCTGGGACTCCTGTGGGTGCTGCCTGGTCATCTGTGGGCTCTCGTCCAGTGTTGGGAGCCCCCTCTGCCTCCTCAGTCCGAGTTGAAGCCCCCAGGTACCTCCTGGGTCCAGGCAGATCCATTTTGACGCAAACCACGACCTTGCTTGAACCAAGGCCTGTTGGACGAATCCAGTGACACAAACGGCCTGCATCCAACATCTCGACGTGGGACATCTCCTGCACCATGCAGGAACCCGCAGCCACCTTCTTCGGTGCTCTTATGCATACTTCTTCTAACCGGAGAATTCTCTTTTGCACCATCTTCTAGGTTGGCAGGGGCTCCTGTCCTTCCTGGAATCTTCAGCAACTTCTGGACTTGGTCTTCTCTCTTCACACTTCAGTTCCAGGAATCCACCATTTGTTGCTTGCAGTCTTGCTTGGTTCTTGCAATAACTCTTATCACAACTTGTAGTGTGTCCTGAAGAAAATTGCAGTACTTTACTCCTACTTTCCTGGGCTATGGGGTGGGGTATTTTACTTACCTTTGGTGTTTTCAGCATCCCTCTACACACTGCACCTGACTAGGGGGGAATTTGTGATTCGCGTTCCACTTTCTTAGTATATGGTTTGTGTTGCCTCCAGGCCTATTGCATTATATTGTATTTTCTACTGTTTGCACTATTCTAGGACTATTTACTTACCTGATTTTGTTCTCTAGTGTATATATTGTGATTGTGTATAATACTTACCTCCAGAAGGAGTATTGCCTATAAGATATTTTTGGCCTTGTGTCACTAAAATAAAGTACCTTTATTTTTGGTAATACAGAGTATTGTCTTTTATTGTGTATAAGTACTGTGTAACCATAGTGGTATTGCAGGAGCTTTTCATGTCTTCTAGTTCAGCCTAAACTGCTCTGCTACAGCTACCTCTAGACAGCCTAAGCTGCTTGAACACTGCCTACATTTCACTAATAAGGGATATCTGGACCTGGTATAAGGTCTTAGGTACCCACTACAAACCAGGCCAGCCTCCTACATCTATCTATCTATCTATCTATCTATCTATCTATCTATCTATCTATCTATCTATCTATCTATCTATCTATGTGCCAAGAAAAAGGTGGGGAGGCCCCAAATCCATTTTTCTTATTGATTTTTCCATAGAAACTTTAGACAAACCTACAGACCAAACTCATGAATGAATTTACATCAGATTTGGCAGAAAGCTATATCCTGGTCCCAGAAGAGTGCTTATGTGATTTGGTTTAAATCCGTTCAATAGTTTTTGAAAAATTAAGGCTCAAAACCTTTGTATATTGCATGCAACGGAAGCTCTGGGGACCCGAGAGATCTGCTGCTGCAATCTGAATGGCTGCCAGCACATCAACAAGGATGTGGCGGTAGCCATCCTAGTACTCGGGCCTCAGTCCAGAGGCTTATAAAATTGCAAAATAAAAGATATAAGGGGAAGGAAAGGGATACCCCGATGCTCTAGTCTCACTGTTGGGGTCCCAAAGGGACCCTGCCTGGGACCAAGTATGTTTGTTTAACTTTTGCCGCAAATCTGTGGTGGATCCACAAATCTGCTGCAAAAATAAAAATAAAAAAGAAGCACTGACTCCCTTGTGTATCAAAAAAAAAAAAAGCCCGGGGTTTGAGACATTTTGAGATCAGCAGATGGAAGCACGTGACCCCCCTCCCTCACTTCAGCCCCACACTCACCAAGCTTCTAACAGGCCCCAGGGAACCTGTTAGACTTGGCCCTTTCTGCAGCATCATCCCCAAACATTTTGCTTTACGCTTCTGTGTTCTGAACCCGTTTTTGTTAGTTTTTAGGACTTTGTGCACTTTACCACAGCTAATCAGTGCTAAAGTTAGTGTGCTCTCTGTTTTAAACATAGTAGAATTAGCTTATTTAATTTACTGATAGTGCCCTGATAAAGTGATACTACATGTGCCCAAGGCCTGCAAATAAAATGCTAGCAGTGGACCTGCAGTACATATTGTGCCACTCTCTTAAGTAGGCCCTTAAAACATGTCTCAAGCTTGCCATTGCAGGCCTGTGTGTGCAGTTTTAAACCCAGTGACATAAACCTTTTGCCAGGCTTAGACCTTCCTTTTAGTACACCTGTCACCTCTAGAGCAGGCTCTGAACAGCACAGAGGGCAGGATACAGTTTATTTAAAACACTGCACCTGTACTTTTGAGTTTTACATGTCTCAGTAGTGAAAAACTCTAAAAACTCTGAAATTCTCATTTCGCTACTGCAACACCTACCTCTCCCATCAGATAACATTGAGATACCTTCATACATTTAATAAGGGATAACTTTAATTTGGGAACAGTTGGACAGGTCGAGCCTGGTGCTATAAAATTGTAATTAAAAGCCCTCTTTATTGGTATAGTCAGATTGTTAGTCACCGTTCTGGAAATGGCACTTTTAGAATGGTGGCATCTTCTTGACCTAAGCATTTGGTGCCTGCAGCCTGTTTCTGGGTCACATGACGAGACATAGCTGGCAGTTGGCATTTATGTATTATGTCCAGACAATGTGGCAAAAGGAAACTAGGTGTTGGCAGGATGGGGCACTCTGAGTTGGTGAGGAGGAGGAGCTGTCACCTACCACACTTGCACATCACAAAAGCTCCGCCTGGACACTCTCACGTAGTGTTTGACGTTGTTTTGTGACCACAGACAGGTGCAATGCAATGCCAGGACAGGGAGGAAGGGGCTACTTGACATCTCAGGGGGGTGGGAACCTCTTGAAGCTTCCTCTATTTCACAATGAGTACCAGATTTACAAATTGGACTCTTAGACCCAACTCTTTGGTACACCTTTGGACCTGTTGACCCTTCTGGGAAGAAGGACTGCTGTGCTCCTGAAAGACTGCCACTCTGATGGACTGCTGCATGGAAGGACTTCTGCCTTGTTGTGAAGGCTTGATGTCTTGCAGCCCTCTTGCCAGGGTGAGAAGGACATAACCTGCATCTCTAAACTTAGGATCCCAGAGTGACTCCAAGGGCTAATTGGCTGATTTCCTGATCAGAAGTCTTGGGCGCAGAGCAGCCTTACAACAACCTTGAGCCCAGCAACTGGACTCTGCTATCTGTGAGTTTCGCCCTCCCAAATAGTACCACCCCAGTCCTGGACCCTTGGAAGTGGGCCTGAAGGTGTTCTGCCAGCCCACCTGTGGATTCAGCAGAACTGATACATGGCAAACTTCCAGCAGAACTGGCACATTGCCTCCGCTGCTCAACGAATCACCCTCAAGGCTGATGCATCATCTCTGTTGTGTGGACTTCCTCAATGCAAAGACTTCACATCATCTATCACAGCTCATCGTAACTGCAGCACTGTGATGCATTACTATGCATGGACATCGCCTAGGCCAAAGCAGCCCATCAGAACCATTGAGGTGCAATGCATCACCACACAACATTGCATCGCACTTCACAACTCCCCAGAATCACCGCTGTTCAACACATCTCCTCACCTGGACCTTGCATCACTTCTGCTGTGCAATACAGCCTCAACACAGGACTGTGCATCTCTTCAAAACCCGGATTAAGGTACTGTGTTCAGGGGACCTTAGAAGGGTGCCTGTAACTGGCCTGTGCTCAATCAAAGTCAGCCTGGACATGAACTTGTGACTTTGTCCCAGTATAGATTGACCAGATAACCAGAGTTGGCACTTGGTGTTTTTTGGTGATATTTTCACAGAAATATTTAAACTTGCAAATTTCCAGTTCTACTGATTGGATTTTTGTCATTTTTGTCTTAACTTATTTTTTAAAATATACTGTATTTTTCTAAATTGGTGTAGGCCTGGTGTTGTGTGTTCAATTTATGACTGTTTGAAGTGGTGCATAAATACTTTATGCATTACCTCTAAGTTAATCCTGATTGCTCTGTGCCAAGCTAGTAGAGGGCTGAGCACCAATCATTTGGAGGTTTACTTGTGATCTCACTCTGATAAGGATTGTGGTTGCTTCTTGAGTAGGGTTTCACACTTCTCAACCAGTAACCCAATTTCTTGCAGATCCTCATCCCCTGGGGCTGATATCTTAATAAAGGTGGGAGAGTGCTCCTTCCCCCTCCCAAGCATAAAAAAGCACCAGGGACCCCATCCTCTGAGGCTGAATTCTTAAAACCGGGGGTGGGGAATACTTCTCCCCACCCCAGCCTTAAAAGGTCCCTGGAATTCCATTCTCCAGGGCTGTAACACTGCTTAAAAGGGAGGACCCCCTCTATGAGCCTTTAACGGATCTGGGACCTCATCTTCTGAGGCCAGCTCAGTTACTGTGTCCCTGATGCAGGCAAAGATACATATGCTTGCTCCCAGCTGCCAGGAGCAAAAATGCCTTTCCTGCCTGCAGCAGCAAGGGAGGGCATGACTGCTCCCAGCCAGAGGAAGATTTAAAACTGCTCCTGCTGGATGGGAGCAGACCCCTTCCCAAACAGATATTACTCTTAACTGGAGGAAGCAAGTATAAATAGCTGCTATCTCTGAGCGGGAGCAATGCCTGGTACAGCACCATGCAGGGAGCTAGCTGGGGTCACGGGGTCTGGGGCTCCCCCTGCGGCCCCCAGTGTGCTTCTCAGTGGGTTCCCTGGGTGAGCATCAGGGCATTCACCTATAATCATGAAATGCTGCGAGGGATGGACTCCCTGGGGCCAAAAAATGCTACAGGGGGCACAGAACCCTCCTCCTCTCTATAGTGACATTAAGCTGCAAGGAACGGGGTCATCGGTGAATAATAAGGGTTAGCTTTTACTTACGGTAACAAAATATAACTTCACATTAAAAAAATAAACCTAGAAATTCAGAACAAACAAAGGTGGAAGTAACATTACAGTGAGGTGAGAAATATTGGGCCAACTTAACATTTTAAACTAAAAAAAGCACTGAAATCCACCAGTTATAGGTATTAATAGTAACTACAACTCCTGCCTAAGGTCACCATAACTTGCGCTCTCACCGTGCACTGCTAATATCCCCACATATTAGATCAGTCATTACATGTTCTATGACATGATTGATAATAACACTTCAGCATTTGAAATGGCATCTTTGATGACAAGAAAGTGCATGGAGGGTGATCTAGTTATAGTTACCTGAGGGCATGAGTTATAGTTACTGAAGATAACTATAACTGGTGAATTTCAGTGTTTTTGTAATTGTTCAAAACGTTACGTTTGCACTGAAATTCTCACCTAAGTATAATGTTACTTTAACCTTTGATTTGTAAAGTGGATTTTAATGTGATATTATGCGTAGCATTGCAACGACACCTAATTGTGTGTTTAAATCAGTTAAACTCAAATTATGGTTGCAAAACAAAGCCCAAACACAACAATTGTTTACCAATTATTGTTAGGTGAACTAACATTACTTACCAGTAATTCCAATACCTTGAGTCTAGTCTTCCTTTTTTATTTCTTACTAGTTAGGAATGTCTTTGTCCAACATATATGCTTTCCCAAAAGCTTCATGAAAAAACAAAAGATAACTGTCTCAATGGACTAAGCATAAAATACACTTCTTACCCCAGCACATCTTGTATTTACCAGGTTTTTAAAATAAACAAATAAAATTTATTTTACACACCCTTTTCATCAAGCAAATGAATCTATCAGTCGGAGACAGGACACTTTAAGACTGCAATGATGAATATGGGACTCTGAGTAATAGAATTAATGGTAAGTAATTTCAATATTAATCTCCAATAAAGAATCTCCATGAGCTTCAGCTCACCAGATTCCATGACTTTAGTTTGAGCTGCCCTCCACATCTAGAGGAAAATGAAGGCTCTGAATCTGATAGGGCCAAGCAATTGTAGATTTAACCCAATGACTTCGGGGTTTGCACAGAAAACTTGTTATTCTTGGTGTTAAGAACAAAAGATACAAAAAGATAACCAGATTAGCGCAGAGACAACACCTTCTGGGAACTAACCAGTACTACTCTCCTCACACACAGATTATGAAATTCCATCCCCTCCTAAGAAGGAGGACAGACTCTGGTATTATGACCTTTTGTTCCAAATGAACATTGGAAGCAACTTTAACGTTAAATGATGACCACCGGTCCTAGAATGCTTGTCAAGATTAATCCTTACAAAGGATGCTTACAGGAAAGTGGGCCTAGCTCTTCCAGCCCTCAAACCAAAGTAGTCTATACCAAAATAAAATCTTAAATATAAGAGCCTTAAGATCTATCTCTTCCAAAGACTCAAAAAGGGGATCTTGCCAATACTTCCAAACCGAGGGCAAATCCCAAGGTGGTGGCAGAAGCCTAGGACCTGGGTCCAATAAAAAAAGAAAATTAAGAAGCTGGAGTGGAAACAATTAACACTGCTCCACTTCATTCCATGACTCTCTGAAAGCTGTAATGGTGACTCTGACTCAATGTACTCTGCTTTTAGTAACATTCTGGCGTAAAAGAAACCCTTCCTAAAGAAAAAGTAGAAGAACCTGCTTATCTTCTAAGGGATCTACATTTTTAGAAACAAATCAGGATCAGAAAAAGTTTAAATAGTGAAGGTACACATATAAGACAATTCCTCCTGAACGATTAAACTGCTATTGCTAAATCCCTAGTCAAGCCTCTCTTCTGTGAAGTGTTTTCTTCAAAAGACGAAAGAGTCTGGCATTTTTAAAAGTCATTTATTACAGTAGGAGAGCAAGCTAACGTCTGCTCTATCTTCAGTCTCCAACTGCTCTCATCTACATTCTAGGACCCCTGTTCACATTCAAACAATTCCTATGGCAGATACCACACATCCTCCTCCTTTAACAACTACAAAGATCACACTTGCTATAAATATTTTTTTAAACATAAGAAATACTAACATGTCACTATGACTCCGTGCTCAAAGTTTCAATATATCCAATATTAATAAAGAGAGAAAATATATTCATATGGAATGAATAAATACAAACATCATAACAAAAATTATCAGCATAGGTGTCTATAACAGGAAAACAGGATAAATATCTAATCTAACATTATCCTACCACAAAATTCTTTAACTTTTTAGGAAGAGAGTCCATCCTTCCCTGTTGAGTGGTTTTTGAAAATTATTTGTATGTTGTTTTTCATTGTCATTTACATTGTTGTCACTCAAAACTTCATCACTACTTCTTTCTATCTCAAAATCACTACTCTCCAAAAATTCTGGGTATTTTGCATCCAAGTCTTTGCATAACCAACTGTTGTTATTTTTCGTATTAGCCACTTCACTAATTATGCTATTAGAAACTGGTTTGTTACACCAACACAACTTTTTTAAACTTTATTAAATGCCAGATTTTTCCATCCAACAATTTTGCCGTGCACTCAAACATTTGCATACTTGTAGAGGTTGAGATAGTCTACTGCATCCCTTTTTTATCTTTTGGTCCACTCTAGCACGAACCTAATTGTTCTTTTGTAATTTGACTTCTTTCAAACTTTTCTTTTTATTGTAATATATTCTATTTTTATTTTGTGCAATGATGGCATTCCCTGAGACCACCTGAGGAGACCATTTCCTTTCCATTTCCATAGACATCCAAGCATTATTGTCCTTAGTGAATGGTTCACGACCTCTAAGAAATTTAAATGGACAGTAACCCGTCACTGTCAGTGTTCTACTGTGCCCCCAAATCCATTTAATTAATTACTTTTCCCAGTTCTTTCCTGCATTAATCACAGCTTGTGCATTACACATTATCACTTTATTGAATCTCTCCATACACCAATTTCCTTCAGGATGATTACACAGCTATGTGTTCTGATTGAACACCATTTCTAGCTAGGACATCTTTTAGCTTTTCTGCCACAAATTGAGGGCCGTTATCACTTAATATAGTCCTCTGAATACCTTCTCTTAAATATATTCTCTCCAAAAATGAAATGATGACATCAGCATCCACTTTATGATGAATTACTACTTTTGGTCATTTAGAATACAAATCCATTAGAACTGTAATAAATGTAGGTCCTCCTGCTTTATTCTAGATCGGACCTAAAATATCGATTGACAAATTACACCATGGTCCCTCATGTACATCTCTCAAGCCTAATGGAGGTCGCAGCATCTTTTGAGTGTTGTCTGCACTCATACACGTTGTGCAATTCTTTAAAAAAAATTCTACTACTATATCTACTCCTTGCCACCAATATGAATTCTTAACTCTTTCTTTTATTTAACTGTACCTAAATGCTCTTTGTGTAGTAATTCTAAAATTCTTTCTCTCAATGAACAAGGGGGTATAATCTTATGCCCCCTTAACAAACCTCCTTGTTCCGAAGCAGACAACTCATCCTTAAGTTCCCAAAACTTCCTCACTTCTTCACAAAGTTTGCTTTTCATCGGCCATCTTTCCAACACAAATGTTTTTAATTCCACCATTTCCTTGTTTTCTTCAAAGCCCTTCCATTCTTTTTCACAAACTGCTCTAGTTTATACATCAATTTCAGCTACACTATACCCGTCCCATTCATCTATTAATGGAAATTGACCCCCAAAGGAGATCTGCTCTAAAAATCTGCCACTTTATTCTCATGACCTGGAATATATTCTACCTTGTAGGTGTAATTTAGTAACTTGAGTATCATCCTTGCTAAAAGGGGAGTAGCCCTAGTAAACCGTTCAATAATTAACACCTTCACTGAAGGCTTATGATCTGTGCGTATAGTGAACTCAGAACCCCATATATACTGTCTGAACTTCCAAGCTGCCCAAAAACAAGCTACCATCTCTTTCTCAATCACAGAGTATTTTTCCTTCCTCCATAAGGAGCGAGAAGCAAAAGACATTTGTCTTTCACCAACTTTCCATTTTTTCTCGACCCTTGAGTCAAAACTGCCTCCTAACCGTTCCCACTTGTGTCAGTTGTAAGGATGGTATGTGCTTCTAAGTCGAAACCTTGCAATAGCAATGCTGATCAAATGTAATTCTTTACCCTTTGAAATTGTTTCCCCAATGACTCATTCCACTCAAAGGTCTTTCTATCCTTAATCAATTGTTTCAAGCTAAATGTTTTCTCTGCAAATTGTTTTACGGACTTTCCTAAAAAGTATCTGACCTCATCCGCCCGCCTCATCCTCAACATACCCCGCAACAGCCACATCTCCGCCCACCTGAGACACCTGCACTGGCTTCCCATCAACAAAAGGATCACCTTCCGACTCCTCAACCACGCACACAAAGCCCTCCACAACAAGGGACCCGAACACCTCAAACACCGCCTCAGCTTCTACACTCCCACCCGTCCTCTTCGCTCCGCCAACCTCGCTCTCGCCGCCGTCCCTCGCATCCGCCGCACCATGGCGGGTGGGAGGTCCTTCTCCTACCTGGCGGCCAAGACATGGAACTCCCTCCCCACCATCCTCAGGACCACCCAGGACCACTCCGCTTTCCGGAGACTACTCAAGACCTGGCTCTTCGAGCAGCAGTAACCCCTTTCCCCTAGCGCCTTGAGACCTGCACGGGTGAGTAGCGCGCTTTATAAATATTTATGATTTGATCCTTGCATGTCGGTGAGGTGGTATTTCTAATAGTCTCCATAATTCATCTTTTGGTAAAATACCCTTCATCACTAACAACATGTTCTAGGTAAGTTATTGACTTATGAGTCATACTAAATTTACCTTTATTCATTTCAGCTGTCAATCCATTTTTCTTGAGAATTCCCAGAATCTGCCTCGATTTGCTATCATGTTCTTCCTTATCCCTGTCCATTATAAGAATATCATCTTGAAAATATGTAGGACCTCTTTGATCATTAAACAATCTGTACATTAACTTTTGGAAAACAGCTGCAGATGAAGCTAACCCAAAGGGCATGTGTTTGAATCTGTTACATTCAAAAGGCATAATGAATGCTATAACATGTCTGCAAGTATGATGAAGAGCAATTTGATGTAAGCTGAATAGAAACCAGTTGTGGAAAACCAGTTACCTTCTTTAGTCCGAGCTCATAACTCATTAATCTTTGGGAGAGGAAACTTCTCAACTATTATGTTTTTATTGAGATTGCACAAATCAATGCACAATATGGAGGACCCATTGCCTTTTCTTGCAACTACTAAAGGTGACATCCATTCATCGCATTCAATTTGTTCAATTATGCCTTTTTTCCCAAACGTACTGAATTCATTTTCTACTTCATCTTTAATTCTTAGGGGAATGTTCCTCATTTTGTGGTTCAATGGTGTGGTACTGTCTTTAAGAACAATTTTCTGTACAAATACTTTAAGTTCTTTAAGTTTCCCAAAATCCCCTGAAAATAGTTTCAGAAATTCATCATTCAACTTCTTTTTTCAGTAAGTTCAGGTGTCTCCAATAACAACACCTGATTTTTACTATTAGGATCTAAAATTATATATAATGCTTTTTGAGCATTCCAATCCGGCACAGAAGGTCCAACTTCTGACCCATACAGCTTTCCCCATATGGTCCTTTTCTTGAATTTAAATTCTAGTACTTTATAACCTAACATAGGGATTTTTCACCTGTAAAAGTAACAGCTTGAATATCTGATTCTACCAAATCATCTCCCTACTCACTTCCAAACTTATCCAACCAAGCTTCCTTGTTAATTATACTGAATGTGACCCTGAATCTGCTACTATAGAAATTTGCATTCCCCTTATCAACATGTCACATTTGGGTTTATTAGCAGGTACATTTTCCAAATTTACTACAGGACATTCAATACATAATATCCCTTCATTTTACTTCCATTTCTATTTTCCGATTGATCTGATACATTTGTTTCATTCACAAGTTTAACAGTTTGGTTAGGTTTCTTATTTTTCCTTCTTCTGAATTGCACAAAAAGACCTACAATTGCACAATGAGAGCTTTTGGCTTTCACAGCAGGACAAGATTTATCTTTCGGCAAATGCTCCCTGCTTCCGACCCTTAAACATGTAATGATTTTACTTTTATAGTCTGGTTTCATATAGCCCTGTGTTTTAATAAATGACTTGTTCTTTTTCTTTACACTTGAAATGTTTCCTACCATGTCTTTGTCATTTTCTTTATTACTATTGGAACAAGTAGTTGCTTTAGCACATCGCTTAGATAATTCTGCTTTTTTCGCAATTACTATTATATTTTTTAAAAGGCAAGTCACTCCTCTCTGAAAACCTCTCTTGTAGATTGCTATCAAATATGTGCATTATAATCTGAGCACAAATAAATACTTCATGTAGTGTATCAAACTTGCAAGATACAGCCAATTTCATGAGGGCTGACACATAGGCCCTCATTCCAACATTGGGGCCGTGCAGAAGACCGCCAACACACCGCCGCGGCTGCGGAAATCCGCCACAGCTATTATGACCCACAGCACGGAATCCGCCAAAATTCAGACACCCAGAACAAGTCCGCCACAACAAAGGTCAGTGATAAACTGGCAAAAACAAAACCTCCACCGTCACGGCAACAGAAATACGCCCACAATATCACAACACACGAATCCACGCGGCGGTCTTTCAACCGCGGTATTCCATTGGCGGTACACACCGCCACGCTCAAAATACACACACACATACAAAACACAGCCACATTGGACAAATCGAAATACACACACCTGATACACATACACACACCACTCCCTCACACCCAATATGATATAAAACACACACCCACATCACCCACAAACCCCTACGACAACAATTGAGAAAGAAGCACAGAGGGAGACACTACCATCAACAATACTAGCATCCACAGGCACACAACACCATCACCCACATAACTTCCACGCACCTCACACAACACCGCACTACATATCAGCACACTTATCACCACACACACGACACCACACATCGCCCACACCACCCCATGGCACGGCAAAGACACCCCAGGTTCTCAGAGGAGGAGCTCAGGGTCATGGTGGAGGAAATCGTCTGGGTAGAGCCACAGCTATTCGGATCACAGGTGCAGCACACCTCCATTGCAAGGAAGATGGAGCTATGGCGAAGAATAGTGGACAGGGTCAACGCAGTGGGACAGCACCCAAGAAATCGGGATGACATCAGGAAGAGGTGAAATGACCTACGGGGAAGGTGCGTTCCGTGGTCTCAAGACACCACCTTGCGGTTCAGCGGACTGGCGGCAGACCCCCACCTCCTCCCCCACAACTAACAACATGGGAGGAGCAGGTCTTGGTGATTCTGCATCCTGAGGGTCTCGCAGGAGTAGATGGCGGACTGAACTCTGGTAAGTCAAATCTTAACTATTACATCCCCCACCCTACCTGCATGCCATCACATACTCCCACCCTCACCCCCATCACTCCAACTCCTCACAGATGTCCCACTATCACAAACCACACATCCCAACACCAAGCCCTGCATGCAACAACAAAGCATGGACACCCATCACCAAAGCATGCCCACTGCACAAACCCATACACCCACCTAAGCCATCATCACACAAGGTCCCACACAGGAATGCAAGCACTGGGGTACACGGTCACCCACCCATTGCACACAATGCCACACTCAGATGTAATAAACCTCCTTTTATACCCCTGCAGGACCCCTACCCAACGTCACCGGACAGGAGGGTCCACACATGTCCACACCACCAACAGGAGAGGCCCACAGTGATGACAGCAGCTCTGTCCAACTGGATCTAGATGACCAGCCCGGCCCATTGGGGACCTCGGGACAGTCGGTTCCCCTGGCACAGTCACAGGCCACCACAGAGCTTCCCCCCTCTGGAAACACCAGTATAGCACCCACCCAGCAGGCCCATACCTTTGTCCCCAGGACATGTCTATCAGCAGTGTGTCCACCACTACAGGGAACCCAGGCTAACCCACCACCCCAACAACAACAGGGACCTGGGGGCAGTGGCAGTGGGCACACGGTCCAGGGGACAGAGGCCCAGGAACACAGGGGAACAGGGAGGGCTGCTGTGCGACAGGGGGAGGATAGGCCAAGGGAACCCACTCTCCACGAGGCCCTCTCCTCCATCATGGGAGCCTACCACCACTCCCAGGAGACGATGGCAACGGTACTGGCCAAGTTTCAGGAGACCCAGCGCCTGCAGGAGGAACAGTATTTAGGGCTCAAGGGGGAACTCAGATCCATCAATTCCACCCTGGGCAACATTGTTGGGGTGCTGAAGGAAGTACTCAACACCAGGAGGGACACTGTGGCACAACAAGGGGCCCCTGACACTAGCCTTGACGATGAACTGCCCACCACCTCCGCTAGTCGACAGGAGGCACCGCCACAGGAGCACCACACCAGCACCCCACCCCCTGCAGAGGGAGAACCACCCCGCAAACGGTCCCTGAGATCCAGGACAAAGACAGAGAACGATGCCAAGACCCCCGCCAAGAAATGAGACCACCCTGAATGTCATCCTTCTTTCCCACTTTGTCACCCTGTCCATCCTTAAACTGCCCCAGCTCAACTTCCTATGCCCATTTGGGCAATGCACCTGTGAGACTAATAGACTGGACTCTGCCATGGACATTCCTCCACCATCACCCCTCACCATCTTGCAACCACCCCCAATATTTTGCACTTAAATAAACACCCTTGAAGCACAAAACAATCTGGAGTCAGTCTGTGTTTTCGGAATAGTGTATTAGCAATTACTGTGGCAAAATGCTCTTTCAATTGTAATGTCAACATACCTATGTCACACAGCTCTAGTCCATGAGGAATCAAAGCAGATGTCACACAGTGGGACCCACATCTGTGAAATCGTAAGGGAAAGTGACAACTCAGTGACCATACACTGGGTGAAAACGACAGACAGTAGAGAGGTAGTAGTGTTAAAGTACATGTAGTAGGCAGGTTTGTATTCTTACCTGTGTCTCACTGGAAATATTGCTGGATCACCAAGTCCCTGTTGTCCATGTCCTCTTCTTCTGCTTCCTCGTCTTCACTGTCCACATGCTCCACAGCTGCAACAACACCGCCATCTGGACCATCCTCCTGCAGAAAAGGCACCTTCACAAAGCCAAGTTGTGAAGCATACAGCAGGCTACGATGATCTGGCACACCTTCTTTGGTGAGTAGAATAGGGATCCACCTGTCATATGGAGGCACCTGAACCTGGCCTTCAGGAGGCCGAAGGTCAGCTCGATTATCCGCTGTGTCAGCCCATGGCCCTCATTGTAGCGTTCCTCTGCCCTTGTCCTGGGATTCCTCACTGGGGTCAGTAGCCATGACAGGTTGGGGTAACCAGAGTCACCTGCAAATGGCGATGGACAACTGTTAGACACCCACTAACCTGTAGGGATAACCCCAGACCCAGACAACCATTCCCACTGTCTTGCTTCCAGGTGCTCACCTAATAGCCACACACGGTGCATCTGGAGTTGACCCATCACATAAGGGATGCTGCTATTCCGCAGGATGTAGGCGTCATGCACTGAGTCAGGGAACTAGGCATTCACATGGGAGATGTACTGGTCTGCCAAACACACCATCTGCACATTCATGGAATGATAACTCTTCCGGTTTCTGTACACCTGTTCCCTCTTGCGGGGGGGACCAAAGCCACATGTGTCCCATCAATGGCACCTATGATGTTGGGGATATGTCCCAGGGCATAGAAATCACCTTTCACTGTAGTCAAATCCTCCACCTGAGGGAAAACGATGTAGCTCCGCATGTGTTTCAGCAGGGCAGACAACACTCTGGACAACACGTTTGAAAACATCGGCTGGGACATCCCTGATGCTATGGTCACAGTTGTTTGAAATGACCCACTTGCAAGGAAATGGAGCACTGACAGCACCTGCACTTGAGGGGGGATTCCTGTGGGATGGCGGATAGCTGACATCAGGTCTGGCTCCAGCTGGGTAAACAGTTCCTGGATTGTGGCACTGACAAGCCTGTATGTGATGATCACATGTCTTTCCTCCATTGTCGACAGGTCCACCAACGGTCTGTACACCGGAGGATGCCACCATCTCCTCACATGTCCCAGCGGACGGTGCCTATGAAGGACAACAGCGAGCACAGAGTCAACCAACTCAGAGGTATGTACCCACAGCTTACACAGAACACAAATCCTAATCCAAAAAGTGGCCTGTATGTGTGTTGAGTCTAGGCCTAGGTATGTGTGACGCACTTAAAAATGAAGCCATGTGGGCCCCTGCAATGGCGGCTGCCTGACCTCTAAAGTGGGACGATGGGATGTGAGGTAACTGCGCTGGCGTTGTACACCGTTGCGGTAGGCGGTCGAAGACCGCGGCGCAATGATGCATTGGTTAACATTGGACCCTATGACGATGTACTGCGGCGGTGACCGGAACGCACCACCACGGATGTGACTGCCATTTTCTATCTGTTCAATCACTCGATACCTGATCTTCGACAGGAAAGGACCTACACTGCAAGTGCTACTGTGACCTCGGTCTGGAAGAGACAATGGCTTAAGTGTCTGGGGAAAGGGCCCATGCCTTCACATCGGAAGAGTTGGAGAAACTCATGGACGGGGTCCTCCCCCAGTACACGCTACTCTACGGTCCTCCAGACAAACAGGTAAGTACACTGGGAGCATGCAGTATGGGCTATGCCTGAGTGGAGTGGGGTGGATGTAAGAAGGGGGGGAGATTGCTGCGTGCATGAAACGACAGTGAGTGCATGTGCCACAAGGCAAGGGTAGGGATGGGGGCCAATGACTGTGACGGTGCACTTTTCTTTTCCCCATGTACAATTCATGTAGGTCAGCGCCCACCAGAAAAAAGATATTTGGCGTGCCATCGCCAAGGACGTCCGGACCCTGGGGGTCTACCACAGACGGAGCACCCACTGCCGGAAAAGATGGGAGGACATTGGCCGCTGGAGCAAGAAGATGGCGGAGGCTCAGCTGGGGATGGTCTCCCAGGGTGGGAGGGGTGCCCGTTGCACCATGACCCCCCTGATGTTCAGGATCCTGGCGGTGGCATACCCGGAGTTGGATGGGCGCTTGAGGGCATCACAGCAGCCACAAGGAGGTGAGTACACTCTCATCCTGCTGATTTTGCGCGCAGTGGTGGTGTCTGGGTGGGGGAGGTGGGCTGTCGGTTTCCCTAGGCCAGCGCAAGTTTAGTAGGCAAGGTCCCTCCGTAAGGCAGCCCATGTGGCACCCCACTCCACCTCTGTAGAGTGCCAAGTACACCTAGTCATGCCCCTGTGTCATCCATGTGTGTAGATGGCGTCCATAGCCTAGTAGGCCATTTCCCAGGGATTGAACAGTGGAGCCCAAGAGAGCGGTGTAGTGCAGGGGGCTTCTGTGTCTGTCGTGTCCGCCAACGGTAGCGGTAATGCATGCACTGAACATGTCTTTCTTCTGTCGTTGTCCCCTTTTTGTGGTCTACCTGTTCTTGTGTGCATTAGCATCATCAGGCGGAGGAGCAGTGGCACCGGGGCACGAGGGAGCTGCATCCCACATGGACCTGGAGGGCGACACTATGGAGTCTGAACTCACCAGTGGGATGGAGGGCGAGGGGAGCTCCACGGCGGGGACAGGAGCTGAGACCAGCGACACGGACTCGTCCTCTGATGGGAGCTCCCTTGTGGTGGTGGCAACATCTGTCCCCCGCATCTACAGGTACAGCCGCCACCACCCCTACCAGCACCGCCCTCCTAGAAGCCCCTCAGCCTTTGCCCCGTGCCCGCTCACCCGGGAGGGTGGGCATCACCTTCGCCCCAGGCACCTCAGCCCCTGCCCCAGTCACCCCTGCTGCCCTCAGTGAGGAGGCCATTGACCTCCTCAGGTCCCTCACTGTTGGGCAGTCTACCATTTTGAATGCCATCCAGGGTGTCGAAAGGCAGTTGCAACAAACCGATGCATTCCTGGAGGGCATTCATTCTGGTCAGGTGGCCCTTCAGCAAGCTTTTCAGACTCTGGCCTCAGCACTGATGGCAGCCATTGTCCCTGTCTCTAGCATCCCCCCAACAACTTCCTCCACCCAGACCCAATCCCCTGTACCCCAGCCTATCCCAAGCACACCTTCAGACCAGCATGCACACACGTCAACACACAAGGGAAGCTCAGGCAAACATAAGCACCACACATCCCACAGGCACTCACGCAAGCATCAGACACATGCAGACACACCAACATCCACTGCCTCCACTGTATCCCCCTCCTCCTCATCTCCCTCCTCCCTCCCAGTCTCATCTACACTCACACCTGCATGCACTACATCTACAGCCAGTACTGCCATCACCAGCACACCCACCACCACACCCCGCTCACGTGCAGTCACCACCCCCACTACCATTCACACGGCCCCTGTGTCCTCTCCCAGTGTGTCTGTGACGCCACCTCCCAAGATACACAAATGCAGGCACACACCCACCCAACAGCCATCCACCTCACGACAGCCTCCAGCGCATGCACCTTCACCCAAAGTCACCAAACGAACACCTCCTACAACCACAACCTCTTCCTCCACTCCCAAACCCCCTCCAGCTACCCATCCCAGTGTCTCCCAAAAACTTTTCCTGTCCAACCTTAACCTCTTTCCCACACCTCCCCCACCCCGTCCGTGTCCTAGGGCCCGACTCTCCAGGTCCCAACTTAGCACCTGAGCCACAACATCTCCGGGACCAGTGGTGCCTGTAGTCAACGGAATCTGGAGTGCACCGGCCACCAGGGCAGCCAGTGTGGCACGGAGCCACAGCACGGACAGTCAAGCATCAAAAGTTGGCCAGTGCCCGGCGGGAGAGGAGGAAGACTCCAGCCACCAAAGCAGCTCCAAGAGGTACAGGTGGGAGTGTGGAGTCAGCTGCAACACCTTCCAAGGTGGGGAAGGGCCACAAGAAACCCGGAAAGTCTGTGAAGAGCAGCACGGCGGAGGAGACCGCCATGTTCCCCGCTGCCCGGGAGGCCACCGCCATCATCCCCGCTGCCCAGGAGGCCACCGCCAGCACCTGCCCTGCTGCCCAGGAGGCCACCGCCAGCACAAGCCTCGCTGGGCTAGAGAGGACCGCCAGCACAAGCCCCGCTGGGGCAGAGAGGACCGCCAGCACAAGCCCCGCTGGGACAGAGAGGACCGCCAGCACAAGCCCTGCTGGGACAGAGAGGACCGCCAGCACAAGCCCCGCTGGGACAGAGAGGACTGCCAGCACAAGCCCCGCTGGGCTAGAGAGGACCGCCAGCACAAGCCCTGCCGGGACAGAGAGGACCGCCAGCACAAGCCCCACTGGGACAGAGAGGACTGCCAGCACAAGCCCCGCTGGGACAGAGAGGACCGCCAGCAGCTGAGTCACTGCAAAGGAGGCCGCCGCCTCAAGCACCGCTGAACAGGGCACCGCCGCTACAAGCACCGCTGAACAGGGCACCGCCGCTACAAGCACCGCTGAACAGGGCACCGCCGCTACAAGCACCGCTGAACAGGGCACCACCGCCTCATGCACCGCTGAACAGGGCACCGCTGCTACAAGCACCGCTGAACAGGGCACCGCCACTGCCGCCTCATGCACTGCTGAACAGGGCACCGCCGCTACAAGCACCTCTGAACAGGGCACCGCCGCTACAAGCACTGCTGAACAGGGCACCGCCGCTACAAGCACCGCTGGCCCATGAGCGCCAACGGCACTGACGCTACTGAGTCCGTCACAAGCAGGATGAAGCACTCTGGAACCAGTGGAGAAAGGCATCCACTACCTCTGTCCTTAGCAGGATGAAGCACTCTGGGCACCATGCCCCCTCCAGAACCAGTGGAGAAAGGCATCCACTACTACGGTCCTTAGCAGGGTGAAGCACTCTGGGCACCATGCCCCCTCCAGAACCAGTGGAGACTGTCATCCACTTGAGTGACTGTGGCTTTGCACTCCCCAGGATGGCACGGTGGGCAACCCACCCACTGTATATACTTGAGAGACTGTGGCTTTGCACTCCCCAGGATGGCACAGTGGGCAACCCACCCACTGTATAGACTTGAAAGACTGTGGCTTTGCACTCCCCAGAATTGAACAGTGGGCAACCTACCCACTATAGAGACTTGAGAGACTGTGGCTTTGCACTCCCCAGGATGGAACAGTGGGTAAACCACCCACTGTATAGACTTGAGAGACTGTGGCTTTGCACTCCCCAGGATGGCACAGTGGGCAACCCACCCACTGTAAAGACTTGAGAGACTGTGGCTTTGCACTCCCCAGGATTGAACAGTGGGCAACCCACCCACTGTAGAGACTTGAGAGACTGTGGCTTTGCACTCCCCTGGATGGCACAGGGGTCAAACCACCCACTGTATAGACTTGAGAGACTGTGGCTTTACACTCCCCAGGATAGAACAGTGGGCAGCCCACCCACTGTAGAAACTTGAGAGACTGTGGCTTTGCACTCCCCAGGATGGAACAGTGGGCATGTGACCCCCTGGTGGATTTGGCATCGTGCACTCAACTGGCTGAGGTGCCCCCCCTTTCTCTCCCCCTGAGGTGCCTGTTTTCTTGCTCTCTGACGCCCCTGCAGTGTTCTCTCCGTCATGGTTGGGGATTTTGTGTGTGCCTCGCCCATACTGTGTGGGCCTAGTGTTCCATGGACTTCATTGGAGCACTACCTGGACTACTAAGTTTGGTGTATATTTTGCTTATGGTGTGTATATATATATTTTTGCTTACTTGATTTTAATATATTACAATGGTTACACTCATTTTCTTTTGTCTTTGATTTCTTCCGGGGGGTTGGGGGGTGTAACTATAATGTATAAATATGTATTAGTGTGTGTGTTGTAGTGGGTGAGAGTGGGGGTGGGGGTGTTGCGTGTGTGTGTCCCTGTTTTTCCCTCCCCTGTGTCGTAGGTGCAGTACTCACCGTTGTCTTTGCCGCCGGCATTCGTATTCCTGGTAGAGGAGCAAGAAGATGAGGGCTGGCAGGATGTGCAGCTCGGGTTCCATGGCGTCCGATTCCTCGTGGGGTATGTAGAGGTGAGCGTTTTCCCTTCGAAGTCCTGTTTCCGCCGTGTTTTTGTCCGTGGGGAATCTACCCCGGAAAAAGTGGCGGATTGGTAGGTTGTGATACTATGGGCGGTACATTGTCTTCCGCCTGTCTGTTGGCGGTGACCACCAAGCTGTTTGTCTGTACCGCCGTGGCGGTCAGTATGTTAAAGTGGCTGTCTTTGTTGGCAGTTTCCGCCACGGTCGTAATTCAAATTTTTTTACCGCTGGCCTGTTGGCAGTCTTACCGCCGCTTTAACACCGTCCGCCAGGCTTGTAATGACCACCATAATCTTCTATTCGTTAATTTTTCCTTGTTTTATTTGAAAGAAATTGAACTGTCTATTGCAGCACAAACCACTGGTTGGTAATAAGTATCTAAATCTTCTGATGCATGTGTGAAAACATCTCTGCCCTCTTGCAACCTTAAATTTTCCATCTGAAAAAAACGCTCTAAGGCCTTCCAGAACCAAACTATGTAGGAATTTTTTTTTCTTGATGCAGAGAACTCTTCTGAGCCTTCTTTCTCTAGTGCTGAAATATAATTCATAAAGTAGTGTTTTCACTCTGGCCATTTGATCTGAGGTTCGCCAGGTAGTGGTAAAAATGACAAAGGTGGAGTTAATGAAAAAGTTTGAGCACACATACTTACAAGTGGTATTATATATCACAACTTATAATCCCTAAATTCAACAAAGAATAAATATACATTTTAAATGCATAATGACTGAGTAGTTCAAGTAACTGTCTACTACACTAAGGCCCTCATTGCAACCCTGGTGGTAAATCCTACTTACCACCGTGCCGACGGCCGCCGACATATTGTGACGGCGACGGTATTCCGCTACGGGTATTATGACCCACACAGAGAATACCGCCACAATACAGACACCCACACAAGTCCGCCAGGCCAAAGGTCAGTGATAAACTGCCGATAGCAAAACCCACACCGTCAAGCCAACAGGAATACTCCCACAGTATCACGACCCACGAATCAACGCAGCGGTCTTTCAACCGCGGGAAACCATTGGCGGTACACACCACCACGCTCAAAATACACACACACTCACAAAACAACACCACATTGGACAATTCAAAATACACACACCTGGCACACATATACACACTACACCCTCGCACTTATACCACTATAAAACACACACCCACATTACCCACAATCCTTTCAAAGAACAAATTAGAACAAGCAGAGAGAGAAAAGCAAAGAGCACACCTTAATCCAGAGGCACAGAACACCATCACTCATACACCATCCAGGCACATCACATAATACATCACAACTCAGCACCCCACACATCACCTCACACACATCAGTCACCCCACATCATGGCACCTCAAAGACACCCCAGGTTTTCTGAGGAGGAGCTAAGGGTCATGGTGGAGGAAATCAGCTGGGTAGAGCCACAGCTATTCGGATCACAGGAGCAGCAGACGTCCATTGCAAGGAAGATGGAGCTATGGCGGAGAATAGTGGACAGGGTCAACGTCATGGGACAGCATCCAAGAACCAGGGATGACATCAGGAAGAGGTGGAACGACCTACGGGGGAAGGTGCGTTCCATCGTATCAAGACACCAGATAGCAGTACAGAGGACTGGCGGTGGACCCCCATCTCCTCCCCCACAACTAACAACATGGGAGGAGCAAGTCTTGGCGATCATGCATCCTGAGGCCCTTGCAGGAGCAGCAGGAGGACTGGACTCTGGTATGTCAAATCTTTACCACTATATCCCACCGACCCAACCTACATGCCCTCGGTAACTCCCTCCCCTACCCTCACCCCCATCACTCCACCACCTCACATATACCCCACTAGCACAACCCACCCATCCCAGTACCAAGCCCTGCATGCAACAACAATGCATGGACACCCATCACAGACCTGCATGGACACCCATCATCACAGCATTCACAGTAGAGAGGCTCACCCACCCCACACAATCAGCAATTACACAAGGCCAAGGCGACAGGGAAAGCACAATTCCATTAGGAAAACACACCCATTGCACAAGATGGCACATACAGATATAATAACAATGAATTTGCATCCCAACAGGACCCCTACCCAAAGTCACCGGACAGGAGGTGCCAGCTACATCCGGTCCCCCCACAGAAGAGGCCCACAGTGACGACAGCAGCTCTGCACACCTGGATCCGGATGACCAGCCTGGCCCATGTGGGACCTCTGGACAGTCGGTTCCCCTGCCACAGTCCCAAACCACCACAGAGCCTCCCCCCCTCAGGAAACACCAGCACAGCACCCACCCAGCGGACCCATGCCACTGTCCCCAGGACACGTCAATCAGCAGTGTGTCCACCACTACAGAGACCCCAGGCAACCCCACTTACCCAGGACGATCAGGGACCTGGGGTCAGTGGCAGTGGGCACACGGTTCAGGGGACAGAGGCACAGGACAACAGGGAAGCTGGGAGGACTACTGTGTGACAGGGGGAGGAGAGGCCCAGGGAACCCACTCTCCACGAGGCACTCTCCAACATCATGGGAGCATACCACCATTCCCAGGAGACCATGGGCACGGTACTGTCCAAGTTTCAGGAGACCCAGCGGCTGCAGGAGGGACAGTAAATGGGGATCAGGGAGGACCTCACAAAAATCTACAACCTCCTGGTCACCATAGCAGGGGTGCTGGCTGATATGGGCAAGACCATGAGGGAGGCAGTGGCTCAACAAAGGGCCCCTGACACTAGCCAAACTGAGGAACAGCATTCCACCTCTGCCGGTGCTAGTGGACAGGAGGCACCGCCACAGGAACAACAGGCCACCAGCACCCCACCCCCTGTAGAAGGAGAACCACTCGCAAATGGTCCCTGAGATCCAGGCAGAAGACAGAAAACATTACCAAGACCCCCGCTAGGAAATAGGACTCTCCTGATTGTCACCCTTCTGTCCCACTATGTCACCCTGTCCACCTTGAACTGCCATTGCTCCCCTTCCTATGCCCCATTGGACAATGCACCTGTGATAACAAGAGACTGGACTCTACCATGGACCTTCCTCCACCAACACCCCAGCCCCTTGCACATACCCCTATGCCCATTAGCACCTAAATAAACACCCTTTAATCAAATACCACTCTGGAGTCAGTCTGATGATTCACAAATGTATTACAACATTAGCCAAAAAGTGCAAGGTATATGTTCATTAACTCATACCAATGTATGACAGTTGTTGGGCAGCAGTACACATAGCAGAAGGCAGAATGGGGTACACAGATCTGAAAAAAGGAAATCCAAACAAAACAGTCAGTGTCCATAGACAGAGGTTCAGAGGCTGCCATGTACAATGTCCTAAAGTAAACTGATATGTGAAGAGGAGTTACAGTGTCTTACCTGTGTGTCACTGGAAGTACTGCAGGATGATGTTTGTTCGGCTGTTAACATCTTCTTCCTCTGCCTCCTCTTCCTCACTGTCCACAGGCTCCACCGCTGCCACAAGACCATCACCAGGCTCATCCTCCAGCAGAAAAGGCACCTGGCGTCTCAGTGCCAGGTTGTGCAACATACAGCATGCAACGATGATCTGGCACACCTTCTTGGGTGAGTAGTACAGGGAGCCACCGGTCAGATGGAGGAACCGGAATCTGGCCTTCAGGAGGCCGAATGCCCTCTCAATAATACGCCTAGTTTGCCCATGTGCCTCATTGTAGCGTTCCTCTGCCCTTATCCTGGCATTCCTTGCTGGGGTCAGTAGCCATGAGAGGTTGGGGTAACCAGAGTCACCTGCACATTTTGAGGGATACCTGTGAGACACACACTAACCCTTAGGGACTACCCCATACCCAGACACCTACTCATACTGTGTGGGACCTTGGACTCATCTATTACCCACACCCGGTGCCTCTGGAATTGGCCCATCACATAAGGGATGCTGCTATTCCTCAAGATATAGGCATCATGCACAGAGCCAGGATACTTGGCATTCACATGGGAGATGTACTGGTCCGCCAAACACACCATCTGCACATTTATTGAATGGTAGCTTTTTCTATTTCTGTACACTTGTTCATGTCTGCGGAGGGGACAAATGCCACATGTGTAATGGCACCAATGATGTTGGGGATATCTCCCAGGGCATAGAAGTCAGCTTTCACTGTGGCCAAATCCTCCCCCTGGGGGAACACGATGTAGCTGCGCATGTGTTTCAGCAGGGCAGACAACACCCTTCTCAACACGTTTGAGAACATTGGCTGAGACATCCCTGATGCCATGGCCATTGTACTTTGGAAGGACCCACTTGCCAGGAAATGGAGCACTGACAGGACCTGCACAAGAGGGGACTGGCGGGCTGGTGGGCTGGTGGATAGCTGACATCAGGTCTGGCTCCAATTGGGCACATAGTTCTTGGATTGTGGCATGATCAAGTCTGTATGTGTTATGATGTGTCTGTCTTCCATTGTCGACAGGTCCACCAGGGGTCTGTACACCGGAGGATGCCGCCATCTCATATGCTGCCTCAGCGGTTGTAGCCTATAGAGGAGAACGGTGAGCAGAAGGTCATTTACCACATAGATAGCACAACTGTGTCTGAACTATTGTTACAGAATCCGTGTGTGAAATCGTGAGTCCGTATATGTGCAAATATGTGCTGTGATGCAGTTAGGTGCCATGCCATGTGCTCCCCTGAAATGGCGTCCGCCTGACTTGTGAGGAGGGACAAGGGGAAATGATGTAACTGCGCTGGCGTTGTGTAGCGTCGTGGTAGGCGGTCGAAGACCGCCGCGCAAATCCGCATTGGTTATCATTGGGTCCTATGGGTACTAGGAGCTAATGGCGACGTACGCCGACTGTGACGGTACACACCGCCGTGGACGTGACCGCCATTTTCTATCTATTCACTCACTTGATACCTGACCATCAACAGGAGAGGACATGCACTGCAAGTGTTGCTGTGACCTGAGCCTGGAAGCAACAATGGCTACAGTGTCTGGGGAAAGGGCCCTTGCCTTCACTGCGGAGGAGTTGGACAAACTGGTGGATGGGGTCCTCCCCCAGTACACGCTACTCTACAGTCCTCCAGACAAACAGGTGAGTACACTGTGAGCATGATGCGTGGGCAATCCCTGTTTCGAGTGGTGTGCATGGAAGCCACATGTTGGAGGGTGGCCTGAGTGCTGCATGTGAGGTGGTCAGTGGATGTGCGTCAGGGCATGGCTGGGAACTGGGGGGCAATGAGTATGACGGTCCGGACGGGTGAGTAATAACATTTGTTTGCTCTGTTTACCCTCTAGGTCAGTGCCCACCAGAAGAAGGGTATTTGGCGTCACCTCGCCAAGGAGGTGCGGACCCTGGGGGTCTATCACAGGCGGAGCACCCACTGGCGCAAGAGATGGGAGGACCTGTGCCGCTGGAGCAAGAAGACAGCGGAAGCCCAGCTGGGGCTGGCCTCCCAATGTGGAAGGGGTGCCTGTCGCACCATGACCCCCCTTATGTTCCGCATCCTGGCGGTGGACTATCCGGAGTTGGATGGGCGCTTGAGGGCATCACAGCAGCCATAAGGGGGTGAGTACAGTTTCAGAAAGCTCACTCTGCCCGGTTTAGGAACTAGCTGGGTGGGAGGTGTGGGCTCTGTGTGCCCCTAGGCCAGGGCGATCATGCCAGGGTAGGTTCCTTGTTTGCAGGCTCTGAAGCATCCCAACCCCAATGGTACAATTGTGCAGCTACTAGTGTGCAGGGTCCTGTGGGTGTCAGTTCTGCATGTGCTGCGTTAGCCATTGTACCCCATGGCCTGGTGACTTCCATAGTGTCTGGGTGGGCAATGCCTAGTGCATAGGGCAGCTCAGTGTGTGTTGTGTCCGCCAACAGTAATGGTGTTGCTGGCATTGACCATGTGTGTCCTCTGTCTCCCCCTCTTCTTGTTTTGTCACCCTGTCCTTGTGTGCATTAGCATCCTCTGGCAGAGGAGCAGAGGCACCGGCGACGGAGGGAGCTGCATCCCACATGGCCCATGAGGGTGAATCCACGGAGGGTGAAGCCACTAGTGGGACACAGGGCGAGGGGAGCTCCACGACGGGGACAGGAGGGGAGACCAGGGACAGCGACTCATCCCCTGATGGAAGCTCTCTGCCGGTGGTGGACACCTCTCTGCCCACCCCAACAACAGGTACAGCCGCCACCCCATCTACCAGCACCGCCCTTCCAGCAGCCCCTTAGCGTGTTTCCCATGCCTGCTCACCCAGGAGGGTGGGCATCTCCTTCTCCCCAGGCACCTCAGGCCCTGCCCCAGTCAGCCCTGCTGCCATCAGTGAGGAGGCTATTGACCTCCTGAGATCCCTCACTGTTGGGCAGTCAACCATTTTGAATGCCATCCAGGGTGTCGAGAGGCATTTGCAGCAAACAAATCCATACCTGGAGGGCATTAATTCTGGCGTGGCGGCCCAACAGAGAGTATTTCAGGCTCTGGCCTCAGCACTGATGGCAGCCATTGTCCCTGTGTCAACCCTCCCCCCTCGAACTTCCACGACCCCGACCCAATCCCCTCTACCTCTGCCTATCCCAAGCACACCTTCAGACCAGCAAGCACACACATCAACACACAAAAGTGGCTCAGGAAAACATAAGCACCACATATCATCACACAGGCACTCACACAAGCACCATACCCATGCTCACGTAGCAACATCCACTGCCTCCAATGTGTCCCCCTCCTCCACGTCCTCCACCTCCCTTCCAGTCTCATCTCCACTCACACCTGCATGCATTACACCATTAGCCACTGCATCCACCACCAGCACGCCCATCACAACACACCGCTCATGAGCAATCACAACCCCCACAACACCATTCACACATCCCCTGTGCCCTCTCCCAGTGTGTCTGTGAGCCTTCCTCCCAAAGTACCCAAACACAGGCACACACCCACTCAACAGCCATCCACCTCAAAACAGCCTTCAGCCCATGACCTTCACCCAAACTCAGCAGACGTACACCTCCTACAACCACTACCTCTTCCTCCACTCCCACACCCCCTCCATCTTCCCGTCCCAGTGTGTCTAAAAAACTTTTCCTAGCTAATATTAACCTCTTCACTACACCTCCCTCCCATCCTTCCCCTAGGGCCAGGATGTCTAGATCCCAACCCAGCACCTCAGCCACCAATTCTGTGTCTGCTGTGATCCCTGCAAGTCCGGGTGGATCGAAGGGGGCACCTGTCAGAGCTACCAGTGTGCCACCTACAGATCTGCAGGACCACCCGATTCTGCCACCTGCCAAGGTGAAGAAGGGGCCGGCATCCAGCAGGGGAAAGTCACACCACCCACCCAGCAAGGCCTCATCCAAACCCAAAGTCGACAGTGCCAAGGTCCCAGCAGCAACTGCCAAGGTTGGGAAGGGACACAAGACAAAGGGCAAGTCACCTCAGGGTACGGTGCCTCCCGGTGAGGGGCTGGTGACCACCATTTCCTCAGTGATGGCAGCGACCTGTACCACGGTCACCACCGCCGCAGCGACCACCACCTGCACTGCCACCCACACCGCCACCTGCACCGCCCCCTGCACCGCCCCCTGCACTGCCGCTGCCACAACGTCAGGCTGCAGCATCCTCCCCAAGGATCAGCCTTCCGAGGCTGCAGGAGATGGTCTGGTGTCTCCCTCCACCACTACAGACACCTGCACCATGGGCAGCACCAGCAGCATCTCCGCTGCAGCCACCGCCACCCGAACCACCATCTTCACCGCCACGTCCCCAGCCGGTGCCACTATATCGGACGTCAGCAGCATCCCAAGTGGGCAGCCGTCCGAGGCTGCAGGTGACGTCCTGGACCCTGGACACGCCACTTGAGGCACCACCACTGGCACTGGCACTACCAGCAGTTTGAAGCCTGAGTCACCGCAGGATGGAGTGTGGCTCTGCCTCCATGGAGTATCATGCTACCTGTTCCATGTACATCTCGTGGCTCAAACACCCAGGTGAGGAGATGTTAACTGCCACACCCCAGGTGCAGCATCACTGGGCACAGGGTCCCCTCCAGAACCAGTGGAGAGATGCATCCACTCCCCCTATCCTTGGCAGGATGAAGCTCTCTGGGTACAATGCCCCCTCCAGAACCAGTGGAGAGATACATCCACTTCCCCTATCCTTGGCAGGATGAAGCACTCTGGGCACAATGCCCCCTCCAGAACCAGTGGAAGACGCCTCCCACTTGAGAGACTGTGGCTTTGCACTCCCCAGGACCAAGCAGTGGGCAAACCACCCACTTGAGAGACTGTGACTTTGCACTCCCCAGGACCAAGCAGTGGGCAGACCACCCACTTGAGAGACTGTGGCTTTGCACTCCCCAGGACCAAGCAGTGGGCAAACCACCCACTTGAGAGACTGTGGCTTTGCACTCCCCAGGACCAAGCAGTGGGCAAACCACCCACTTGAGAGACTGTGACTTTGCACTCCCCAGGACCAGGCAGTGGGCATGGAGCCCCCTCGAGGGGCAGTGGCGTCATACCATCTTCCGGATGAGGTGCCCCCCCCCTCCCCTTCCCCTGAGGTGCCTGTGTTTTTTCAACCTGATGCCCCTGCAGTGTTCTCTCCGTTTTGAGGCAGGTGTCATGTGTGGGCTTCGCCCATGCTTTTTGGGACCACTGGTCCACGGAAATTTACATGAGACAGTGTACGGCCTTGTGTATATAATGTGAAATTTTGTATATACAGATTATTTAATATTCTATTGCCATATCTGAATGTTCCAATATAACACTGGTTAGACTCCTTTCCTTTTGTCCTTGGGTTCTTCCAGGGTTTGACGGGGTGTTTCTGTAATGTTGTTGGATATGTTTGTGTGTATGTTGTTGTGGGTGAGGATGGGGGTGTTGCGTGCCATGTGTGTGTGTCACTCTCTTTTCCCTTCTCCCCTCCCCTGTGTGCTAGGTGCAGTACTCGCCGTCGCCGCCGCAGGCTTCTTTCTACTTCCTGGTGTATGAGAAGATGGGGAGGATCTGCAATTCGGGCTCCATGGCGTCCTGGTTCTTCGTGGAGTGTCGAAAGATAAGTGGTTCCCCTTCGATGTACTGTTTCCGCCATGGTTTTGCTGTCGTTGGTACCACCCTGGAAAAGCTGGCGGATTGGCCTCTCATAATAGGGTGAGCAGTACATTGTCCTCCGCCTGTCTGTTGGCGGTGACCGCCGCGGTGTTTGTTGCTACCGCCCTGGCGGTCGGAGTGTTAAAGTGGCTGTCTATGTTGGCGGTTTCCCCCGTGGTCGTGATCCAATTTTTTTTTACCGCTGGCCTGTTGCCAGTGTTACCGCCTCTTTAACACCGACCGCCAGGGTTGTAATAAGGGCCTAAATGCGTAATGTAACTTTCAAGGGATGGAGTTATTAGTTTTTTTAGAATGTGCGCATCACCAAAATTTTATTGATGCACCAATAGGTTTCAACACAGTGTGCGTATCACAAAAATTCCTTGAACAGTAATGTATTCAGATTTGACGAGTAGAACTTTTTGGCCCATATTTATACTTTTTTAGCCCCGCATTTGCGTCATTTTTTGTATTTTGTAGGTTTGCAACATTTTTGTGCCAAAAAGTGGCACAAATGCGGCTCTAAAAAAGTATAAATATGGGCCTTAATGTGTAAAAAAATATACTGAAGATGTGCACATCACAGAAACTATGGTAAAGCACAAGAGTAGCAACTCAAAGTGTGTACATGACCGCAATATAAAATGTGAAATAGCACTCAGGATATGGGGCGTTTGAATTGAAATGCTGACAATAAGACTAAGGAGGTCATTACGAGTTTGGTGGTTCGATGATTGCCATGTTAGGGGTCGTACCGCCAACAGGCTGGTGGAGAGTACCACCAAATTATGACCATGGCGTTAATGACAACATAATACAGCCAAAGCACTGCCGGCACCGCCAGTGCGGTCAGGCCACCACGGATGGTGGGAGGCACCTTCAGGCCGTCGAACACCATGTTTCTGCCAGACAGATCACAAAGTTGCGCACCGCCATGGTTTCTGCCGCCATTGCACCACCACGGAAACCCTGGTGGAAACCAACAGTATAAATGGAGACACTCATCTTCAGGAAGCCATACAAATCTGGAGCTGCCATGGAGCCTGAACTACATGTCTTCCTACTGCTCCTGTCCACCCAACGACTCCGGAACCAGCGACGACGGCAGCAGCCGTGAGTACACACACTTACCCGTCTCTGTTGCATAATGCCAAAGTTGCGACACACACACAATATGCAAATCCAGCACGGGTGGTGATGGCAACACATACATGTACTCCTACACTGACACGCACATTCCCACACAGCCACAGACGCACACACTCAGCACACACACCCCGGCCAACACACACTGCCAAAACACACACTGAACCACAGGCACACAGCACTAGCACTGTCAAACACAACAACACACAACACCAGTAAAGTACACAACTACACAACTATTGCAACACCTCATTTGCACCATCAACACTCCACAACACTCCACAACACCCCCACCTGACAATAAATACAAACAACATAACAATACCATTGTACGAATACACACAATCACAAAGCCATACAACGAGGCAAACGTCACACCACGCAAACACACCATACACCAGTTCAGACATACCACTCACCACACACACACACACACACACACACACACAGTACAACTACACAAGGGCACACCACACTCCAGATAATAAATACCAACACAATCTATACACATAGGGGGTCATTCTAACTCTGGCGGGCGGCGGAGGCCGCTCGCCAGAGTTCCCCCCTCCGAAATACCGCACCGCGGTCAGTAGACCGCGGAGGGTATTCTAAGTTTTTCCCTGGGCTGGCGGGCGGTCGCCAAAAGACCGCCCGCCAGCCCAGGGAAAAACTCCCTTCCCACGAGGATGCCGGCTTGTAATCGAGCCGGCGGAGTGGGAAGGTGCGACGGGTGCTGTTGCACCCGTCGCGTATTTCACTGTCTGCCAAGCAGACAGTGAAATACTTGTAGGGGCCCTCTTACGGGGGCCCCTGCAGTGCCCATGCCAGTGGCATGGGCACTGCAGGGGCCCCCAGGGGCCCCGCGACCCCCCCTACCGCCATCCGGTTCCCGCGGTCGCGGTAGGGGGGGTCGGAATCCCCTCGGCGGCGCAGCTAGCTGCGCCGCCTTGGAGGATTCCAAAGGGCGGCGGTACACTGGCGGGAGACCGCCAGTGTTGCCGGTCCGACCGTGGCTTTACCGCCGCGGTCAGAATGCCCTGCGGGGCACCGCCGGCCTGTCGGCGGTGCTCCCGCCGACCCTGGCCCCGGCGGTCTTAGACCGCCGGGGTCAGAATGACCCCCATAATATCAACATAAATTAATGTCCCAAACCCATGTATGCCCCAACACCATACCCAGCCATCACTGCGGGACAAATGCAAAGCACACACTCACATAAGCAGCCGAGTCACAAATGGTAGCACAACCACACACACACACAAAACACACTCACACACAAAACAAAGCAGGGAATGCCATAACAGCCATGAGGAATGAAAGCCAGGACAAATATGTCACATCGGACCCAACAACTGATTGGCCCAGATGTAAGGGATTAAATAAATAATAGGATGAATGAATAAATATGTACAATACATAAAAAGCCTTAGGCCAGTCCATATAACAAAGTGCAACATGCACAGATGGCATGTCTGACTGCCCCAACTTGACTCTTGACTGTTGATTTACCTCCACTGGTAGGGGCATAAAGGAAGCAGACAGGCACCAGGGATAAAGGAGGAGCAAAGGGGGGGTTTGGGCTTAGGTTTGGGAGGGGGTCTTTGGGTTTGGGCATGTGAGGGGGTGCCTTAGGGTAGGGCTGGAACACTTTGGAGGGGTCACCTTCTTGGTGGCAGAGGGGCATGGGTAGTAGCAGGGGAGGATTTGGAAGTGGTAGGGCTGGACGTGGGGAAGGAAACTGATCTTTTGGGGATCACACAGTGTGGGAGAGGAATAGGGAAAATGGAGAGCTCCGAGAGGAAAAGCGTCTTAGATACGCAGAGATGGTCATGGCAAAAGGGTTTGGGAGTGGAGGGAGAGGGAGTACTTGTAGGAGGTGCCTTGGTGGATGTTTTTCGGTGCATGTGTATGCAAGGAATGTTTGTGTGTGCTGGGTGTCTGTTGGGTGGGTGAGTGTGGGTGTTTATGTGTCATGGGAGGATGGTGGAGGAGCTGGGAGTTGCCGTGCTGGATGGGTGACTATCTTTTGAGGTGGTGACTGCAGGTATGGTGGATGTGCTGCATGTGGGTGTGTCTGTGGTGTCTGCGGTGTGGTGACTGGGGTGGATGTCTGCAGGTCTGCTATTGTGCTGACTGTGGGTCATGGCTGTATCAATGAATGACTGTGGAGTCATGGCTGTATCAGTGAATGTGGGTGTGGTGTCTGCAAGTGTCTCCAGTGTAGTGTCTGTGAAGATGGGGGCGGTGGGGGAGTCTGTGCAGGTAGTGGGTGTTGGTGTATCTGCAGGTGGGTGCTGTTTGTGTGCATGCTGGTGGTGGGTCTTGTGGTGCTTGTGTTTGTCTGCAAACCCCTTGGCTGTTGAGGTGGATGCATGCTTGTCTGTCTGTGTGCTCTGGCTGGGATGGGGAAGAGGGGTGTGGGATTGAGAAAAAGAGGAAGAAGGAGGAGGGACGGAAGACAAAGGGTGACTGGTTGCCGTCAGTGCTTAGGCCAGAGTCTGAAAGGATCTCTGTAGTCCAGCCAGTGCACCGTGAATGCCCTCCAGAAATGCATTGCTATGTTGGACTTGAGTTGCAAGTCCCTAGATGGCATTCACATTGGTCGACAGACCCACAGAGATTGACCTCAGGACGTCAATAGCCTCCTCACTGAGGACAGCAGGGCTGACTGGGGCAGGGACAGAGGTGCCTGCAGTGAAGGAGATGCCCACCCTCCTGGGTGAGCAGGCACGGACAACTGGGTGAGGAGCTACATGGAGGGCGGTGGTGGTAAGGGAAGTGACAGACAAAGATGGTACTGGAGTGGTCCTAGATTTGTCCGCCACAGCCAGGGAGTGTTCACTGGAGGAAGACTTCAAAGGTGATGATGCAGAAGATCCGGTTTCCCTCATGGAACTCCCCTCGACCTCTGGGTCACTGGGTCCCTTGCTGTCGCTGGTCGCAGCACTCCAGGTGCCCTGGCTATAGTAGGAATATCAAGCATATTCATGATCATGTGTCTCCATACTCCTATCACCAATTGGAAGAGCAGGTGACTGATCACAACACATCATGCATGTCCTGAAACAACACCTGACGAGTCCATCTCAATTAGCAATGTCCCTTGATAGTGTAGACTACCCTATTCACAGACCAAATAGCACCTGCCATACATATCACATGGTTGGCTGACCCCCTGTACATATATGGCAACATTGAAGTCAGAACAAGTGGGACTCCCATACAGGTGACAACTGATGTGTAGAATACATGTCTGGAGTACAGGAATGACATGACATTCACACATTCACAGAGGAATATCTGCAGACACAAAACACAGATACACCACTTCAGTGCAGAAATGCATGTGCCATGGCAATGGCCTAGATACCACACATGATGCATCCATTGGCAATCACTGAGTGCAGTGTCACAAGACCAACTCTTCAGGCAGCCACGATTTCAGTTATAGGCCACCTACCATTCCACCTGACATGCAGTTTCAGTACCAGGACTTTACAACATGAGTAAACCTACATCACTCACACCATACCTGATATGTGATCATGTGATTACCTGTACCTAATTCCAGACTACACAAATTGCAGATGGAAATTACATGTTCACATGATGTACACATGGACCTACACGACTGCCAGTGCATATACAACAATTGCCATCACAACAGAAACCTGCTCCTGAAATAGTGGAACAACAAAACCACTACTTTATGATCACATAAGTGATGCTATACCTTTTCCTTACCAGACTGAACAAATCAGCTAGGCCAAGTGTAGCAAAGATTGTCCCACTTCATATGTTGTGCCCCCAAGTGAGGCATGATGTAGGCAGCATTTTATGAAGGTTGCTAAGGAATTGGTAGGGCACTCCCACACATAGCATTGACATAACATATTGTAAAAGGCTAGCTCTGCCAAGGAACTTCCCTCCTCCAGAACCAACCCATTGGGACAGAGACGAAATGCCCACATGACAATCATATGGAGAAGCACGATGAGTCTAAATACACAAATCAGACACCCAAAGTAGAATGTTCTTTTGTTGCAACCTTCCCTTACCCCATAGAATGGAGATGAACGGCCAATGGGGGTACAATAACAAACACAGATATGTACTGTCCAACACAGTCCACATCTGTGGTGTACATTAGATGCAGCCTCACATTGAGTCCATCCCTGTACCAGTACTAGTTATGTTTGGACCCTATACCAATTAAGTGGGTCACCCAGTTGATACAACAGGTGAGCAGCACAGATGGGATTGGTCAGACACCTTAGAGCAGAGGTCTTCAAACTGGGAGGCGGGCCCCCCTAGGGGTGCCTCAAGTTATCCCAGGGGGGGCGCCAGATTCAAGCCAAAAGAAGCATTATACAGATAACAGGCCTTTGTTTTAAGCAGAAGCATGTTATTGCATTTTTAAAAAGGTAACAGTACTTACCTGCAATGTTTAAATAGGTTTAGATATATTTAAACATTGCCATCTTTATAAAATAATTGTGAAAAATTTTGAGGGAGGCCCAATATTTTTTATTTTTCAACTTGGGGGGCAGAGCATTAGAAAGTTTGGAGACCACTGCTTTAGAGCCACTAACACTCATATGCAGATGGATGGACCAGGTAGGAGTCAATGGCTATGGTGGAACACCAGCTCACATCCATAGAAATGGCAGGATTGGGCAACACACGTGGCATTAACATTTGAGTATCTCCACATGCAGTCAGAATGTTGTCTTGATACAGGAATCCAAAACTTACACATAGATAACCATGATGCCAGATTCACACACACAGGCAAGGTGGTACCAACTGATTCACACTAGTTTACAAACATCTATAACCTACTACATTGTCACAGAAGCTACAGTAAGACAGAAAACACCATACAACCAGAGCCAAGTAACAGGAAACAGCCAGTCCCTACCCCCTAGTGGCTGCTGTGCTGCCTCAAATGCCCATCCACCTCAGGGTAGGTCATTGCCAAAATGAGGGCCTTTAGGGAGGTCAGAGTCTGATGGGCACCCCTCCCTTGTTGGGAGGACATCCTCAGCTGGGCCTCCATGGTCTTGCGGGCCCAGCGTCTCAGGTCCTCCCACCGCTTCTGACAATGGGTGCCCTGCCAGCTTTGGACCCCCAGGGTCCGCACTTGCTTGGCAATGGCACGCCAGATCCCCTTCTTCTGATAGGCATTCACCTGCATGGATGACACAGAAAAAAGGAGAAAGTCATGTACACATGCCCCATTCCAACAGGAGTTGACACTGTAATAGCAAGTGTGCACACATAACCATCCTCTCAGCACACCCGCCTGTAGGGTATGCCACATGAATGCATTTACTCTAACTACAGTTCACATGGCCTACACACCATCAAACACAACACCAAGCTCACGTGGCTGGTCCAGTTGACTCACCTCTTCCTCTGGTGCCCCATATAGCTGTTCATAGAGGGGTAGGACCAGCTTCTCCTGCTCTTCCTGTGTGAAGGCAGAGGTACTATCACCTGCAGGACGTGGCATGATGGCTCCCAGAGGCAGCACACAGCATCTCACATCGTGGAGGTCTTGCTCGCAACAGTGTCAGGAGTCAAGTGAGTAAGACAGCCACATACAGGACAGTGACCGGTCATCGCCATTGGTCCCAGTGATGGCCCCATGATGTCTTCCGCCGGCGGACTTAGGTTGATTCCAATTGTCAAGAACAGTAGGTCAGGGCCTGCCATTTTGTACACATGCATGTGCTTAAATAAGTGCGTCAGACACCTATTCATCCAGATATCTGTATCACACAATGTTGTGATTTAATGGTTGTGGTACATGATGGGTCAATCATGAGAATATGATGTGCTGAGCCTGTATATATGTGTATAGTTCTGTGTAGCTACTCTGAGGTACATAGGCGTCAAATAACTATAGGTTGAATTAATTAAATATGTTTGATCAGTGCAAGACTGAACAGTCACCCACCCAATTTCTTATACATATGTGTCATATGTCCTATCTGACTTACATTTCAGCCAACGTGCTGCAATGACGGTGTATGATGTGCATTTCTATGGTCTATAATGTTTATGTCAGCACTGCTATGCATCCCCTACACATGTTAGGTGTCAGCTACAATACTATATTCTGCTGACGTGTGCATAGTGCATGACTTATTTTACATTCTCTCCTCTCAACATAGGTATCTTGCCATGAGGGAAATGAGACAACCACCAGTGTAACGTCCACTGGTAGACCTGGTAGCCTTGGAGGACAGGCATGTCATCCAGACCTATGGTTTGACTCGCCACAACATCATGGATCTGTGTAGGCAGTTGGAGTCAGATCTGATGCCAGACAGTCACAGTCCATATTGCATTCCTCCCATTGTTCAAATATTGTCAGTACTACATTTCCTGGCCATAGGGTCATTCCAGAATACAGTTGGCTTAAAAGCGGGGATGTCTCAGCCCGTGTTCAGTCTGGTGTTGAGGGATGTACTGTGTGCTTTCTTGAAACACCTGGACGGCTACATCAGGTTTCCCCAAAGAGTGGACCTATGTGAAGGCTGACTTTTATCAGATGGGGCAGATTCCTCATGTGGTAGGGGCCATTGATGGCACCCATGTTTCCCTGGTCCATCCAAATGTCAATGAATAGGTGTATAGGAACAGGAAGAACTACCACTCCATCAACATGCAGGTGGTGTGTCTGGCAGACCCGTACATCTCCCAAGTGACAGCAAAGTTTCCTGGATCAGCGCATGACTCCTACATTACGCGGAAAAGCAATATCCCACATATGATGGCAGGATTACACACAGAGTGTTTGTATATATTGTGACCTGCCATCACAATCTGCCCACTCGCTGAACCTTCAATTTTAATTTTAATAGTTCTACCATTATGTTCAGATGTGACTCTGGCTATCCAAACCTTCCTTGGTTGTTGACACCTGTGAGGTACCCAGCCACGCCAGAGGAACTCAGTTTCAATGAGGCCCACGAGAGGACAAGGCGTGTAATCGAATTAACTTTTGGACTCCTGAAGGCAAGATTCAGGTGCCTGGACCTATCTAGATGTGCCCTCCTCTACTCGCCCCACAAGGTTTGCCAAATCATCTTTGCCTACTACATGTTCCGCAATCTAGCCCTGAGGAATCGGATACCATTGCTAGCTGATGACGGTGAGGTTGCTGTACCTGTAGCTGCACATAGTGATATGGAAAGTGAGGAAGAGCCAGAGGAAGAAGGAGGACTCTAGGACTGAGCTCATCAATCTGTACTTCTAGTGACATACAGGTATGTGAGGTATGCCTTTTCAAGTCTTGTCTGTGCACAATCAGAAGTGGATAGCTAACATTATACCTCCCGACCTTTAACATATGTGATTGAGTAATGATGTCCAATGCCTATGTGTGAGTTGTGAAAGAAGACAGATAGAATGTAAGGTGTACAGTATTAGTGGTTGACCTCAAATATGTGTTGTAGCAAATTATTCCAACATTCACTTCTCTCATGGACTGACCAGTTTTGAGCTGGATTACCTGCATTCTCCTATTCCCACCTCCTCCCACCCACTGCATATATATTTCATGTGTGGGTCTGCTACCTAAGGCTTGAGGTTTGCATTGTCAGTAGTCAATGGTGATTGAGTACAGTTCTGAGAGGTGTACATGACAGATAGCCTGTTAAATGGATCTAGTGAAGGGCCTGAACCTGGTGCTGTATAGGTCCAATCTGGGTGCCCAGGAATTGGAGTTATACTACAATAGGCATGCAGTTGAATACCTATACATGTGCTTACTGTGTCATCACGCCTTCCATCATGATGGTACTCTCTGTCTGCTCTAATTGCGGATGGCTCAACATGCTATACCCTGGTGTTACTGTGGATTTCAAACTCACTCTGTCCAGTGACATTACTGCATGTCCTCCTGGTGGTATTCCCTCTGCAGACTTTTATTCACCCCAACATGCTGATGATCTGGTCCGTCCTGTCCTGGAAAGTTTGGTATGCTCCCAGGACTTGATAGATAGTTTTCTGGTCAGTGGAGTCCCTTGGGTGCCCCATCCTCTGGACCACAACATCCCTCCCACAACCCCAGCCCCCAGGTGCCTGTGTCCATGGCACGGTGTGCCCACTCATAGTGTTAGCAGGATCATCATAGTCTGGGGTGTGAAGGTCCGATTCAGGTCCGTGTACTGTGGGGCACACAATATTGAACATTCCTTGGGACACAGTTTTGGGGGCAGTTGCTTGACTGTGATGTCAGAGCAACAGGGGTGAAGGGGATTGATGTGGGCAGGGTGTGGCTGGGATTCGTCGACTGACCAGGTGTCCCGGATGGACCAGCTATGTCGTCACTGTCCAGACATCTAGGCGTGTTGTCCTCACTGGGCCTTTCATTCCAAGGGGGGCTGGCAGTGTCTGGTATCCTCTCTATGGTGGCAATGGCAGGATTACCTGTGGATGGAGTGAGACACAGAGTACAGTTAAGAAAGTGTGTTTGGTTCCCTCTTTGTGGGATGCAGACAGTGGCTTACCATGATTCCCTTGAATGGCAGATGCTGCACAGCATAGCTTGGAAATACATACAAGTCTGTGACAGGAGTTCCATACTCTATGTTGGATGCTGTCATCATTGATTAGTACTGTTGTACTGCTGGTGGATTCTATTACTATCTGATACTTGACATGACTATTCGACTCTGGTACCTAGTGAGTGGTGAGGCATGATAGTTGTCAACAAAATGGCTGCATATTGCACCATGATGTCCCATTGGTAACACAGTAATATTCCTGTCTCTGGGTGGTGTGCATGTGCCTGGAGTCTGGCATCTTACTATCCAAACCCATGGTCAGTCCATTACAGGCTAGGGGAACTGGATCAGTATCCATTTGGATTTGTCACTGAGCTGTATCTGTGTTTAGCCTTGCTTGCCATTGTGGTGTGCCATTGCATTGTTGTAATAGCCATGTACTGGTCCTCAGTTATACATTATAGTTGGTGTAGGTAGTCCAATAGTCATACATGCATGAAATGTAACGTGATGTGCACCTTGCAGGGTTTACATTGTGGGAGTTGGTACATTGTGGGAGTTGTAGTGATAGGATTAGTCTGTGGTATCCATGCCCTTGCCAAAGGCTGTGTGGGCAGAAGGGCTGTGTGGGGTGGTGGCATGCAGGAAAGGGGCATTGGGTGATTGGTAGGTGGGTGTAGTGGACATTCAGTGAATTAGGGATATTTGGGTGGTGAGGAAGCATGCAGGACATGACAATTGTGTGACATTGATGTTGTGGGTACTTACCACACTCCAGTTCTCCAAGTATTTCAGTCAGGCCCTCAAGATGCAGTATATCCATGACCTTCTCCTCCCAAGTTGTGAATTGTGGGGGAGGAGGTGAGGGCCCACCTCCAGCCTTCTTCACAGCTGGTGTCTTGATGCCATGGAACGCACCTTCCCCCTGAGGTCGTTCCACCTCTTCCTAATGTCGTCCCTTGTCCGTGGATGGCTGCCCACTGAGTTGACCCTGTCGACTATTCTTTGCAATAACTCAATTTTCCTGGCAATTGATGTTTGCTGGACCTGTGCTTTAAACAGTTGTTGCTCTACCCTGACAATTTCATCCACCATGACCCTCAACTCATCATGGTTGTGATTGTGTTGATGGTGTGGGGGGTGGTGTTGTATATGAAAGGGTGCAATGTTGGGTGATTGATGGGGTGTGGGTGGTGCGTTGTGAGGGATGAACGATAGTCGTGGAATTTGTGTGCTCGTTATGTGTGTATTGTGTTTGTTTAGCTGGTGTGTGATGCGTGTGATGTGTGTGTGCCTATAGTGTTAGGGTGTTCTCTCTGGGTATGTGCCTACTCTCTGTTTCTCAGTATTGCAGTTTTGTTGCAAAGGATTGTTGGTTGTGTGGGTGTGTGTTATATAGTGGTATGTGTGTAGATGTGTCAGGTGTGTGGATGTGTATCACATGTGGGGTACTCAAACTGTCCAATGTGGTGTTGTGTTCTGTCAGTGGTGGTCCCTCCAATGTTTTTCCACCATGGAAGGACCACTGTGGTGATTTGTGGATCATAATCAGGTGGGCGGATTTGTGTCAGGATGGTGGTGCTGGTGGTGATGGAATCGCCTCTTTCCCGGCCTCTAGTGTCCTGGCGGTTTCTAAATCTTGGCTGTTTTTTGGCAGTCTTCACGGTGTGGATCGTAATACGGCAGTCGGATGACTGCCAATGTGGCAGTCTTTTAGTGGCCGCACTGCAGCAGTCTTGCCAAAAGACCAGCAAAGTTGTAATGAGTCCCTGAGTGTCAAAATCAACAGGGTGTACTGTGCAAGAAAGTAAGATTAACTTCGCACTTGTATAGTGCACTACTCACCTGTTAGGGTCTCAAGGTACTGTACGCATACTACTGTGGAACCCCTCCTGACTTGTCCCTGTGAGGCACCCACTCCTGGGTAACCCCCAGGGTGAAGCCAGGAATCCAAGCACTGTTAGGGTTATTGTGGAGATTAAGCAAGCTCTTGCCCAAAAGTAACAGAGTAGTACCCATTAATTAGATTAGGTATGGGGGGCAAGAATGATCTGGTCCAAGGGAATTGAGCCCAAGACTAACTGAGGCAGGAATTGAACCTTGGTCCCAGGCCAGATCTCTGCATCAGGGTCTGCTGCTCAAACCATTGTGCCACACTTCTCCATCAAATTGTGCGCTTCACTGCAATAGTATGATATTGAAATGTCACCAGGTGTGTGCTTCACCGAACTTCACCCAGGATACTGGTGCTTTTGAACTGAAACACTGGCCAGGTTGTTAAGTGCCAGGATTAATAACAGGGTGTGCACATCACTGAAATCACTAAGGATAATGGAGCGTGTCTAGTCTTCCTCTGTGTGCACATACAAGCGTGCTGACGTAAAACGTCAATAATGAAGTAGCCCAGCAACATTAGCAAAGGTCAAGGAGATGCTCGAGTGGTCCTTTAAGGAGACGCTCTAACACACTGATATCTCGTGCCAGCACTCGTACTGTACAATTTCACAGGTACCGCAATAAACTGTAAACATTAATAAAAGTATTTACGTTACCACCGTTGCCAATCAGCTTGCTCTCCAGGGGGGATTCTGAATGACACTTACCTTGCAAAAAGGTAAAATATTTCAAAATCACACCTGTAGAATTCCTCACAGATTAGAAGTGCTCTAGATGCAGGATACCAAACTTCTACACATCATACACAGTGGATCACTTGTCACCATTTCTGAAGTGTTTTCTTCAAAAGATAAACGAGTCAGGCATTGGTTTAAGTAATTTATTACAGTAGGAGAGCAAGCTAATATGTGCTCTGTCTACAGTCTCCAGCTGTTCTCATCTACATCATAGAATCCCTGTATAGTTCCAAACCAGGGGCAAATCCCAAGCGGGTGCCAGAAGTGTAGGAAATGGGTCAAGTAAAACAAATAACCATTAAGAAGCTGGAGTGCAAATAATTAACACTGCTCCACTTCATTCCATGACTCTCTGAAAACAGTAATGGTGACTCACTGTATTCTGCTTGTAGAAACATTCTGGTCTAAAAGAAACCCTTCCTAAAGAAAAACTAGATGAACTTGCTCACTCTCTAAGGGATCTACATTCTTAGAAACATATCAGGATCAGAAAATGTTTCAATGATGATAGTACACACTTGAAAGTAGAATTCCTCCTAGCCTTCTAAACTGCTGTTGCTAAATCCCTAGACAAGCCTCTCTTCTGCAGGCTATCATATTTAACTTTCAGGCCATTAACTGCGTCAAAGTGGAGAGGGGAAGGTTTGGAAACTTTAGAGAAGCAGGTACGAAACTAAACACCCACTCTGGACAGCTTTTCACTGAACTAGCAGAGGTTACCATGAAGAGTGAGACCATGCTGGAGCTATCAGGAGGACTGCTGATTTTTCCTCTAAATCCTTCTGAGCACCTTCATTATCATAGGGAATGGGGGAAAGGCAAACAACAGATCTTTGGAGAACAGAAAGGCATCCTTCCCAGCACTGCTCTTTTCCTTCACCCTGGAAAAGAAAATTGAAGGAAGAGTATTCCCCTGACTCGCAACCAGGTCCACGGCTGGTGTGCCCGATCGCTGACAGAGAAACAAAAGTATTGGAGGACTTTTTCCTCTTAAAAACAAACCTAGATAACCTAGCGGTCAATCAGTGAATGAGGACGAGTTAACATTTGCTGTCATCCCATTCTCTGAAAATCTCATTTATTCAGCCACTTTTTTGTGCTTTGTATCCAATAGAACTCTCAGGAATCAAGCATTATTTAACATACAATTACCAAATAAGCTTATCCCCGGAACAGTTGTGTACTTATCTTAATGTAGGAATTGTAGCATACCCGCTTTCTTTTCATCTCTTTACTAATGTTACCAGCTTTCGTGCAGGATTCAATGCTTCCGACAGGAATGTGACTGCCATGTACTAAGAGGCTGAAGAGCACACTGGCAATACTTTGCTAGACACTTGCTTTTCCACTCCTCCTCTCCTAGGGAACACCGCTGTTAGATCTGGCATCTTTAGGGTGGTCTTACACTAAACTTTTAGCCTTTTACCCCCTGTTTTATTGCTGTATTGCTTTGTCAGCTTGAGGACTCAGAGCACTTTTCCACTACAATCAGTGCTAAAGTGTATGTGCTCTCCCCTAAACCTGGTAATATTGGTGTGTCCACAATTATCATATTTAATGTATCTAAAAGTCCCTTTTAAAGTAGTATACCATATATCCAGGGCCTGTAAATGAAATTATTACTAGTGGCCTGCACACTGGTTGTACCACCCACCTAAGTAGCCCTGTAAACGAGTCTCAGGCCTACCACTGAGGAACCCATGTGTACAGTTTCACTGCCAAATCAGCATGGCATTTAAAATCTCTTGCCAAGTCTTAAACACCCCTTGTCTTGCATATAGGTCACCCCTGCGGTAGGCCATAGGTAGCCCATAGGACAGGGTGCCATGTAAGTAGAAGCCAGGATATGTACTTTTTAGTTTTACATGTCCTAGTAATGATAAACACCCAAACTCATTTTTCATATCTGTGAGGCCCGCTCCTTTTACAGGCCAGCATGGGGAATGCCTTAAAATCATTTTAGGCTGTAATTCCTGATCAGAAAGGGGTAGCTGCATCATATTCTATATCATTGGAATGGTAATGATAAATCCTCTTTACTGGTAAAGGCATATTTATTATTCCTATTTAAAAATGCCACTTTTGAAAAGGGGGCATTTCTCTGCTCTCACTGCCCTGTGTGCCTACAGCCTGCCTCCAATTCATGTCTGGCCTAGGCTGGGTGACAGCTAAACTAGTACATTTCCTTCAGTCACTCACAACACAGCATACTCGACTGTATCTGCATTCATCTACATATTGATGGGTCTTCCTGGGGAGGAGGTTGGGAAGGGCTCACACTTACACTTCAAAGGGTAATAGCCTGAGCCCACAGAAAGGGCCTGAATACCTTCCACTGATAGTCTGGAGCCAGGGATGGACTGAAAAGGGACCTGTGCACTTCAGCGACACCTTTTGAAGTCATCCCCCACATCAAGAGCAGTTTTTGGAATGAGTACTGGGTCTCTGACCCCCCAAAATAAGTATACTTCTGGATTTAAATAGAGCTCTGCCAGGATTGACTGTTCACAGGAGCTGCTGCTCTGACTTGTTGTGCTGCCCTGCTGTCTGCTGATATCTGCTCTGGCAAGGACTAAACCCAGAGTGACTCAAAGGGCCTATTGGCTTTCCTTCATTTTTTGTGGAAAATCTCAAGGATGTCAAAGAGTTCCTCTCTCTGTGGCTTACACTGGACTCTGACAGGCCGTGAGCCCTATAGTCGTGTTCTACACTTCAGTGTTTCACTCCCCAGCACAAAGGAGCACTTTAGTCAGGGCAATGAAGATTCACACCTGGATAACCCCTGCTCGCCCCATTGATAGCTTGGCACAAGCAGTCAGGCTTATCTCAAGGCAATGTGTAAATTATTTATATCAACATACACACAGTAATACAGTGAAAACACTACAAAATGAACACAACACTAGTTTAGAAAAATAGGCAATATTTATCTAAATCAAGATGAAAACGACAAAAATCCAGCATACAGAAGTCAAGATATGAATTTTCAAAAGAATAGATTCTTACTCCACAGAAAACAATGGAAATGTTGTTTTGACACAAAGTACCTGGTTTGCATCAAAAATAAAGCCCCACGAGCGAGGGTGCATTGGAAAAGTCAGCGATGTCTCGATTCCTTACTCGCAAGTGAGGCCGTGTGTCATTTCTTCTCTGGTCAGGTAGGCAATGCATCATTTATCTCCCCCACAAGACAGCAATGCGTTGATTTCCGGACAGGGCACCTTGGGTCTGTGCAGGTTCATGATGACTTTGATGCCCAGTGACGATGCATGTGAAATCCAGCCACACGGTGATGGTAAACCGCGCTGCGTGGGGCTTGCGTTGTTTTCAATAGCCGCAAGTGGGTGTTGCTTTGTTTCTCCAGCCGCGATGCAGGTGATGCGTTGATTTCCCAGCCACGATGCAGGTGGTGCGTCATTTTCAGCTGCGAGGTGGTGGGTGGCGCATCGTTTTTACAGCCACCTTGCAGGTGGTGCGTCAAACTTTCCGTCCTTGTTCTACCAGCTTCAACTTTAAAGGGCCCAAAGACTGGATACGGCACCACTTGGCAGGGCAGGAGTCTCAGCAGAGAGTCCAAGTGCTGGCAGTGGGAGTCTTTGATGGCTCTGAGGCTTCAAAACAGGAGGCAAGCTCAGTCCAAGCCCTTGGAGATTCATCCCAGGCAGGAATATACCACAGGGTCCAGTCTTTGTCCCCTTTCACAGGCAGGAGCAGCAACTGCAGGATGGCCCAACAAAGCACAGTCACAGGCAGGGGAAGCACTTCTCCTCAGCTTCTCCTTTGCAGAGGTTCCTCTGGGTTCCAGAAGCAAATCTAAAAATCTGGGGTTTTGGGTCCACTACTTAAACACCTTTCTGCTTTTGAAGTAGGCAAACTTCAAAGGAAAGTCTCTGACACATACCAGGGGGTTTGAGTGAGGGCCGGCACAACTCATTCAGGTGTAAGTGACCGCTCCTCCCTCCACTCTAGCCCAGATGGCTCATTAGGATATGCAGGCGACACCCCATCTCCTTTTGTGTCACTTTCTAGAGGAGATTCACAACAGCCCAACTGTCAGTGTTACCCAGACAGGGAATACACAAGCAGGCAGAGTGGTTTAAGCAAGAAAATGCCAACTTTCTAAAAGCGGCATTTTCAAACAGACAATTCAAAGACCAACTTTACAAAAAGGTGTATTTTTAAATTGTGAGTTCAGGGACCCCAAACTCCAAATCTCTATCTGCTCTCAAAGGGAAACAGCACTTAAAAGATACATAAAGGCAGCCCACATGTTAACCTATGAGAGAGATAGGCCTTGCAACAGTAGAAACCAAATTTGGCAGTATTTCACTGTTAGGACATGTGAAACACAACAGTACATGTCCCACCTTTAACATACACTGCATCCTGCCCACGGGGCTACATATGGCCTACCTTACGGGTGCTTTACATGTACAAAAAAGGAAGGTTTGGGCCTGGCAAGTTGGTTCACTTGCCAGGTCGAATTGGTAGTTTAAAACTGCACACACAGACACTGGAGTGGCAGGTCTCAGCCATTTTTGCAGAGCTACTCATGTGGGTGGTAAAATCAGTGCTGCAGTCCCACTAGTAGCATTTGATTTACAGGCCCTGTAAAATCTGCACCTTTAGTGCACTTTAATAGGGACTTATTGGTAAATCAAATATACCAATCATGGAAAAGCCAATTACACATACAATTTACACAGGACACTTGCACTTTAGCACTGGTCAGCAGTAGTAAAGTGCCCAGAATATCAGAAACAGCAAAACAGAGTCTAGCACACAGTCAAAACATAGGAAGCAGAGGCAAAAAAGACAGGGGAGACTACAAAAAGGATGCCAGGTCTAACAGTGTGCTACACAAATACTTTACACATTGCCTCTTAAGTTAAGCCTGCTTGCTCTGTGCAAAAATACTAGAGAGTGAGCACAGGTTAATTTAATTTATGTAGCTAACTTACCCTGACTAGAGTGGTGGTTTCTGTTTGTACAGGGTGCAGACTCTGACAACCAGAAATCCAATTGGTGATCAGTGGTCAAGATAGGGCTTGTGTTTGTGCCATACCATATAGTAATTCAGTGTTTACTACAACTCTATACTTAAAACAATTCCAAAACTATTTCACCTGATTGGCAAATGTTGTATCTGCCCAGTACCAATTAGCATTTTTTATTTTTTTATTCTCCCCAATTGGCTTTTTGAACTTTTCTGTCAAAGTATGTCTCACTCTGGAGAAGCAGCACATTGCACCTGCAGTAACTGAATTTGAGCTGACCAGGTTAGAGTTTTACCCTGTGCAACAGCTGAAGGATTTCTGTAAGGACTTTAAAGTGTCTACAAGGGGTTTCACCCTGAAGGTGGAACTGCAGAAGGCTTTGTGGGCCTGGGTGGAGGCCCAGGTTGCAGGAGAGGACATCCCAGATGAAGAGCAGGAAATTCTTAGAGGAGGAGGATGACCTGATTCTAGATTTCCATGAGGTTTGCAACCACTTGTGGAAAGGGCCAACAGCTTGCCAGGAGCAGGAGTGGTTCATAGTCCAGGGAGAAGTATCTCTTCCAGTAAACTATCACCAGAGGAGCTGGCGGACAGGAGAGAGGAAAGAAAACTCAGACTGGAGGTTGCTAAATTGGAACAGGCTTGTGAGGAAGGAAACTAGCTCTTGAGGAGAAGAAGTTCCCCCATGAGCTCAATTTGCAAGAGCTGGACATACGAGCCCTGGAAGTAGGGTCCAGCAATGGAAACTGTGGCTGCATACCTGCAGTGTCTTGAAGTGAGTCCAAAGTCTACATCTCAAAATATGTGGTGCCCAGGTTTAAGTGTAGGAGATTACATGGATATCTGGCTGTCAAAGTGGCTTTAACAGTGAACAGGGTCCCAGAGGAGATCTGGGGAGGTACTCTTCGGCAGTACTTGCCCCAGTGTGGAGGAACGCCGTCTTTGCCTTAGAGGTGGAGGGCCAGATCAACTACCCTGCCATGAAGGCCATCTTAGTCAAGAAGTTTAGTGTGACCTCTGAAAAGCAGAGGCAGAAGTTCAGGGCCAGTTGCAAACTCAACACACAAACATGAGTAGATTTTGTAGATTATGCCAGTAAGGCACTAAAGGGATGGATTAGGGGCATGGATTAGGGGCAGCAACGTTAATGATTTTGATGGGCAGCACAACTTGTTTTTGAAGGCGCACATGCTTAGTAGTTGTTTACACAGCTGCGCCAACACCTGGTGGATAGCAAGTTGACTGTTCCCAGGAAGCTTGCTGAGGAGGCGAATATATGGGTCAGCACCAGAGTGTCCACAAAGTTATATGGGGGGACTCCCAAAACCGTGGTCAGGTTTACCACTAGAAGAAAGAGGGGGGAGATAAAAGGAGTTCTCTTAAGGCCCCCCAAGAACTCACAGGGTAAAGGTCTGCTTCTCATTCCCAATCTGGCCACCAGAAACAAAACTACCCTGACAAAAGACAGCAACCCAAAATGCCCAAGTGCTATGAGTGCGGCAAGTATGGACACTACAAGGGGGACCCCAAGTGTCCAAAGGGAGCACAACCTCCCACTGGATCTAAAAACCCAGGTGTGGCTAGCATAGTGCTATGGGAGGAGTTTGTCCCAGTTAATGTTTAGTGGGGGTAACCTAGTGTCCCTTGGTGACAGTGAGATGGTTCCTAAGATACATGTGTTATCAAATGATACTAAGTATATACAATGGGGTGGGGGAGTTAGGACTTCTGAAGGTTGCTGTAAGCCTGCCATGCTTGTGGACTGTTTGGTAGGTAATTACCTAAAGTCCACTGCCTGGAAGGAGATGGAGCTCAATGCTTATGTGGAGAAGTTGGTGTTACCTGATTGGATCTGTGCACAACAAGGTCCATAGCTACCCAGTAGTAGAGCCAAGAAGGGCTGGAGCCTGACATAATGGCCCAGCCAGCTGCTAAAAAAGGGAAATGCAGAGGTTGTGGTAAACCAGCCCCTGAGTGCACCCCTTGTGAGATGGATATGGTACTTGTTGTGGCCACTCTAGAGTCCCCTTCTTCCCTTGGTGACCTGCCTACACTTGCTGACTGGCATGTGCAAGGAGGCCCACCAGGGAGGAGCTTTGTAGGGCACAGAGGCAGTGTCCAACCCTTGAGGGCATGCAGCAGCAGGCTGAAGTCCAAGCAGAGGGTGATATCTCTGGGAGCTATCACATTTACTGGGAAGACAACCTCCTTTACTGTGAGCCTAATGCCCCTGTACATGGGACAATAAGGGCTCCGGTGGTCCCCAAATGCTACAGGCCCTTTCTACTGGAGCTGGCTCATGAGATACCCCTGGCAAGACACTAAAGCTTGTCCCCCACTTTTATTGACCTAAGATCAGGACTGCCTCTGGCACATTCTGCAGGACCTGTGTGACCTGCCAGGCTAATGGGAAAGCAGGGAAAAAGCTCCCCTGGAACCACAGCCAGTCATTAGCACCCCTCTTGAGAGGGTAGATATCAACATTGTTGGGTCCATGAATCCCCAGACTACTTCTGGTCACAGGTCTATCCTGGCTCTGGTGGATCATGCGATACAGTGCCCAGAGGCCATCCCTCTGAGGACCACCACTGCACTTGTAGTGACAAGAGCCCTTACGGTGTTTTTTTACACCCTTAAGTGGTGTCTTATAGGGGCACAAAGTTCATGTCTGCTTATATGCAGTTTATGTGGAAAGAATGTGGAGTAACCTATAAGTTCTCTACCCCTTGTCAATCCCAAACCAATGGGCTTGTTGAAAGGTTCAACAAGAAGCTGAAAGGCGCGACCAGAAGACTGCCTGATGAAAATGTGGGATATTATCTTGCCCTGTTTGTTGTTTGCCTACAGTGTGCTAACAGCGAAGGGAGTGGGCTTCAGCCCCTCTGAGGTTCTATATGTGCACCCTGTCAGAGGACCTCTTGGTTTGGTTAAGGAAGGTTGGAAGCAAGCTCCCAAGAAAGTCCCCCAGGATGTAGTAAGCTACATGCTGGCCTTCCGACTCAAATGGCTAAATTGTGGAAACAAGCTTCTGACAAATTAGAAGCCAGCCGGGCTGTATGGTGGAGTTCCAATCTGGGCAGAAAGTGTGATTGGTGGAACCTGTGGACCTTGGGGCCCTCCAGGAACGTTGGACAGGGCCCTACGAGGTGGTTGGGAAGAAGGGTAAGGCCACCTACTTTGTGGACCTTACAAACCCCAGGAAACCCCACAGTCATTAGCACCCCTCTTGAGAGGGTAGATATCAACATTGTTGGGTCCATGAATCCCCAGACTACTTCTGGTCACAGGTCTATCCTGGCTCTGGTGGATCATGCGATACAGTGCCCAGAGGCCATCCCTCTGAGGACCACCACTGCACTTGTGGTGACAAGAGCCCTTTAGGTGTTTTTTTACACCCTTAAGTGGTGTCTTATAGGGGCACAAAGTTCATGTCTGCTTATATGCAGTTTATGTGGAAAGAATGTGGAATAACCTATAAGTTCTCTACCCCTTGCCAATCCCAAACCAATGGGCTTGTTGAAAGGTTCAACAAGAAGCTGAAAGGCATGACCAGAAGACTGCCTGATGAAAATGTGGGATATTATCTTGCCCTGTTTGTTGTTTGCCTACAGTGTGCTAACAGAGAAGGGAGTGGGCTTCAGCCCCTCTGAGCTTCTATATGGGCACCCTGTCAGAGGACCTCTTGGTTTGGTTAAGGAAGGTTGGAAGCAAGCTCCCAAGAAAGTCCCCCAGGATGTAGTAAGCTACATGCTGGCCTTCCGAGCCAAATGGCTAAATTGTGGAAACAAGCTTCTGACAAATTAGAAGCCAGCCAGGTTGTACGGTGGAGTTCCAATCTGGGCAGAAAGTGTGATTGTTGGACCTCTAGACCTTGGGGCCCTCCAGGAACGTTGGACAAGGCCCTGTGAGGTGGTTGAGAAGAAGGGTAAGGGCACCTACTTCGTGGACCTTACAAACCCCAGGCAACCCCACAGTATTCTTCATATCCATCACCTTAACTCCACTTCGAGAAGTCTGAGGTCAACACGTTGTTGGTAACTGATAGGGCTAATGAGGTGGAGAGTGAACCTCTGCCTGACCTCTTGACTTCCAAGGAAAAGAGTGGATCTGTGGAACGATCCTTTCACCCACTCTGACTCCTGAACAGAAAAAGGACTGTCGCGAAGTGCTGGAACAGTACTCCTTTCTCTTCTCCCTTACTCCTGGGATCACCCACCTGCCTGCCCATGATATGGACAGAGAGGACAACCTCCCTGTCAAGAATAAATCTTACAGGTTGTCGGATAAGGTATGGACCAGCATCAAGAGCGAGGTCACTAAGATATTGGAGTTGGGGGTGATAGAACCCTGCAGTAGTCACTGGTCCAGGCCTGTTATTCTGGTACTGAAAGCCCCCTGGGGCACCACAACTGAACTAAGGTCCTATATAGATTATAGAGTGCTAAAGTCTGTAACCAGACAGATGCTCTTCCCATCCCCAAGCAGATTAGCTGATTGACAGGTTAGAACTTGTCAAGTACTTAAGTACCTTTGATCTTACATCGGGATACTGGTAGATCACCCTAACTGAAGGAGCTAAGGGGATGTCAGCTTTTTCCACTCCAGAGGACCACTACCAGTTCAGAATGATGCCCTTTGGGTTAAATAAACACCTCTGCCACATTCAAGAGGCTGATGAAATGGGTACTTCCTTGGTTGCAGGTCTTCTCTGCTGCTTACATTGATGACATAGCTGTCTTCAGTAGCAACTGGTAGGACAACCTCTGACACCTCTGGCAACAGGTAGGCCTGACTATCAAGGCCAGTAAGGGACAGATAGGGACAGTGGTGTACTTGGGACACCTAATCGGGGGTGGGGTGCACCCCTTCCAGGCAAAGTATTCTTGGTCATCACTGGGTACTTTATCAAAGGATATGGCACCATTGTTGCCCTCTTGACTGAGATGACATCTAAGAAGCAGCCCAGAAATGTGATTTGGATGGAGGCAAGCCAAAAACTGTTTCACTCCCTGAAGCAAGCCATGTGCACAGCTTTTGTGCTCCAGGCCCCTGACATCTCCAAGGAGTTTATTATACAAACAGATGCCTTGAAGCATGGCATAGGGGCAGCTTTGTAACAGCTCAGTGAAGAAGGCCTGGATCAACCTGTAGCCTTCATCTCTAGCAGGCTACTTCCCGGGGTACTATAAAAAGAGAAACTTTTGCTGTGGTTTGGACCCTGAAGTTGAAGCCATACCTGTTTGCCCCTCACTTCCTGATTCAGACTGACTACAGGCCCCTCAGCTGGCTAAGGAAAATGAGGGGTGAAAATGCAAAACTGTTGAGGTGGTGTATTTCCCAAAAGGGAATGGACTTTAGGGTGGAACACAGACCTGGGGTAGACCACAGTAATGCTGATGGTCGATCTAGTTTTTTTTCCACCTTAGTGATGAGAACTCCTGGAGCTGGAGGTAGGGTAGCTCTCCCCACTTTCAGCTGGGCAGGAACTCCTATTAGACCTGGCATCCTTAGGGTGGTCTTACCCCAGACTTTTTGCCTCTTACCTCTTGTTTTGTTGCTGTATCTTTTTGTTGGCCTTAGGACTCTGAGCACTTTACCACTGATAACCATGCTAAAGTGCATATGCTCTTCCCTATACCTGGTAAAATTTGTGTATCCTCAATTTGCATAATTAATTTACCTGTAGGTCCCTTGTAAAGAGATATGCCATATGCCCAGGGCCTGTAAATTAAATGCTACTAGTGGGCCTGCAGCACTGGATGTGCCACCCATTTAAGTAGCCATTTAAACATGTTTCAGACCTGCCACTGCAGAGTCTGTGCGTGCAGTTTCACTGCCACTTCCACTTGGCATTTAAAACCTCTTGCCAAGCCATAAACTCCACTTGTCTTGCATACAGGTCACCCCTAAGGTAGGGCCTAGGTAACCCATAGGGTAGGGTGCCATGTAAGTAGAAGGCAGGACATGTACCTTTTAGTGTTACATGCCCTGGTAATGAAAAACTCCCAAAGTCATTTTCCTTTATTGTGAGGCCTGCTTCTTTCATAGGCCAGCATTGGTAATGCCTTAATGTACTTTAAAACTGTAATTCTTGATCAGAAAGGAGTAGCTGCTTCATATTTGATATCACTGGAATGGTAATGATAAATCCTTTTTAATGGTGAAGCAGATTTATTATTAATATTTCAGAAATGCCACCTTCAAAAAGTTGGCATTTCTCTGCTTTCACTGCCCTGTGTGCCTACAGCCTTCCTCCAATAAACCTCTGGCCTTGGCTGGGTGACAGCTACACTTATGCATTCCCTTCAGACACCCACAACACAGGATATTCAACTGTATCAGCATTCATCTGCATACCGGTGGATCTTCCTGGGGAGGAGGTCGGGAAGGGCTCTGAGCCCACACAAAAAGGGCTTATTACCTCCCTTTCTAGTCTGGAGTCAGGACTAGGCTAAAAGGAGGATGGACCTGTGTACTCCACAGAAACCTTTTGAAGTTCTTCCCCACATCGAAGGCACTTTTTGCTATAAGTAGTGGGTCTCTGACCCCCTAAAATCAGTACACCTCTGGGCTTAAACGGAACTCTACTGGTGTAAAGGTTATTGTGCTGTCAGGATTGCCACTCTGCCAAGATTGACTGTTCCCCAAAGCTACTGTTCTGCCTTGTTGTGCTGTCCTGCTGATCTCTGCACTGCCAAGGACTAAACCCAGAGTGACACCAAGGGCTTGTTGCTTGCCCCCGGTTTTGTGGGAAATCTCAGGGACATCAAAGATTTCCTCCCCATGTGGCTTTCACTGGACTTTGACAAGCTGTCAGTCCTGCAGCTGTATTCTACACTTCAGCGTTTCACTCCCCTGCGCCGAGGAGCTGCACTGTTACTGGTCATCACATGGAGAATTTGAGCAAGGCACTTCCCTGCCCTAGTGCCTGAGGAGCAGCACTTCCCTCTAAACCAGCTTCAACCATCCTCAGCGCTCGCCTGCTTACTTTGTCCGGTATGCCCCGGACTCACCTTCCTAGTTACCTGACATCTAGATGCCCGCAGGCTTCCCTGACTAGCTGCAGAGCAGCACGACTGGTCTCCCAGCACTGCAAGCCCCCTGTGTGAGGCTGGCCGACACCTGGACAGTGAACTGCCTCGATAGCTGCACCACAGGGCAATACGGGCCACATATGTGTTGCCCGCCAACAGCCCGCAACGGCAAAGCTCCTACCCAGGTACTGGAGAGCAGGGTACTGTGAGTCCCATGCCTAATTCATAACGTTGCAGTGCTCTGAAGACGGACGTTGTATAATGTTAAGCAAATCCTTATTTTTATTTATATTTTAAAGAACATGTTGGTTCCATACAGTCAACCTCTTAACGTCCTGGCTGTCGTCTCCCCAACCGCCACCCTCCGAACCTTCTCCAGCCCCGCATTCCTCTCTGAGGTGGATCAAATGTAGATCTACATTTGATCCACACACCACACATCTTCCCCGTTATCAAAACAAAAAAATAAATTATCTTATTACTATTATTATTTTCAGATATAACAAAATACACATAAATACATTTTCCCAACAAGAAATACCATAATAACCACTTATTTACTTCCCATCAAAAGCTGATTGAAATGTCTAGGTAACTTTCGTTCTCTTTGACTTTTCCGAATAGGTAGTGAATTATTCTCATGACACCTAGAATCATCCTCATCAATACCACCTGAGCGCAATTCATCCGATTGCAATATGTAATTGTCTCCCCACAAGTATCCATTAGTTTCATCCAGATACTCACACTCTCTCCTTTCTGGAATACCACTTGCTTTGAACAAACTCAGATGCCGCAAATTACGTATTCTCCCATCTTCAAGTTGAACAGCTCTATCCAAAATGTTCACAACCTTCACAGGCCGCAACCACCCTGCATCCCCTTTATGTAATAATCCATTATTCTTTACACAAACATACTGTTCAGCCACCAATTTCAGCATAGTTTTCCATTGTTAACTCTCCTCAGAACTTTACCTTGATTTTCTTGCACTCTTTTTCTCACAATACTAAAATCATTACCATCAATATCCCTTTGTTTCCTATTCTTTAACCACTAAGGAATCAATTGAGAAGATGGTTTACAACCCCTCAATAGTTCAAAAGGTGTTTTCCCAGTGACTGAATGTCCTGTAAGATAATAACATACTTTGAATGGCCTCTTTCCAGGATTATTTACATGCTAAAGCCAATTGTATAGCTTCCTAAATCACTTTGTTAAATCTTTCTACCTGACCATTTCCTTCAGGATAATACAATGATACCCTCGTATGAGTTACACCACAGCTCTTCAAAATTGCATTTTCTCAGAAGTGAGTTGCACCCCATTGTCTGAAACAATAGTTTCTTGAATGCCTTCCCTTGCAAACACATCTTTTAAGAACTCAATAACTGTGTCAGTAGTTATATTGCCCACCATACGCACTTCTGGCCATTTAGAAAAATAATTAATCAGAACAATAGCATATGCTTCCTTAGTAGGTAAGGTAACAAACGGGCCCATGAAATCTTTTACGCCATGGACCATCAGGCAGTTCTACCATTTGCAATGGCACCACTAATGGTTTTACCGATTTATCACTCAACATACATTTATCCCATTCTCTTACCTAACGATCCACCATGCCATCCAAACCCGGCCACCAAAAGATTTCCTTAATGTTCCTCCTAGTACTTGCCATTCCACCATGTCCCTCATGCCCCACTTTGACAATTACATCACGCATACCATAGGGTGACACAATTTTATCACCTCTCAATATAATGTCATTCGACACAGACAGCTCTTCTTTAACCTTACAATATATACTGCATTCACCTTGCAAACTACGTTCTGATGGCCACCCCTTCAATATAAAATCCCTCACTTTCAACAGAATTTCATCCTTCTGCATTTCCTTTATCCACACACATTCAGATATCTCACCATCCATTTCCCCTTTTTGCAGGAGCATCACATCCTCACAAGTGAATGCAACTTCACACTCGCCATCGTCAACCTTCTCAACAGTTCCAGGTGACAATGGTAACCGAGATAACCCATCAGCCACACAAATGCTCTTCCCTGGCAAATGTTTGATCTCAAAATGATACATTTGTAGTTTTGAGGCCAATCTCGCCACCTTGGAGTAAGATTCCTTCCACCTCCTGAACTCAATATGTTAACCAGAGGCTTGTGATCAGTACATATTTTAAATTTGCATCCCCATATGTACACTCTAAATCATTGCACAGCCCAAGTAGAAGCCAACAACTCTTTTTCTTTTTTTTTTTTATTCTTTTTTATTAACCAACAAAACAGCCATTGCAGTTTGTAACATGCAACCATTAATAGCCCCTCTTTCGAGAGTAAATCGGAGTGGGGGAAACAAACAGTGTAGTATCACATTAACAACATAAACAGACATCCCCTTATTAACATACAATAATAGAGCAACCACCCACTGTTCGCACCCTACTATAGCCAAGCTACCCCCAGATCAATCCCTTCCCCTGTAGGCCCCTACCCATCCCAGATTTTGCACCATTTTTCCGGGCACCCCCTACTTTCATATACTACTTTTTCTTGCGCTGCGGCACCAGTCAAGGTCTGACCTCCACTCCTGAATATTGGGCGGGGACTCCGCGCCCCACATCCGCGCTATATTGTGTTTGGCAATTATAGCCGCTATTGCCAACCACGTGGCCTGCTGTCTCATCCAATGTTCCTCCCCTTCTATATTTAAGAGCAGTAGGCCTGGATCTAGCGGGACCGTCTTACCCAGAACCCGGGTAGCCTCTCCAGTCACCCCCTGCCAATAGGTCCGCACCCTGGCGCAAGTCCATAGAATATGTAAGAAGGTGCCCTCCATCCCGCAATACCGCCAGCACCTCGCACTCTGTGTCCGTCCCATCTTATGCATTACCACCTTAGAATAGTATGCCCTGTTTAGGATCCTCAGTTGTATTAGTCTGCCACCACCCTGGGACTCAGCCTCACCACCCCCCAGTCCTCATAAGAAATTGTGCCCAAGTCTGACTCCCATTTTGCCCGTAGGGACATCATCGGGTCTGGCGAGTTGTTCAGAAGTTTCTTATACAACAGGGAGATCGCCTTCGACTCAAGTGGCTCTACCATGAGTCGATCTTCAGGAGGAGCCGCCTCCGGCAGCTGCTCGTGTCTCGGAACATATTGGCTCAGGGCATGCCGCAGCTGCAGGTACCTAGCCCATTCTGCTCCCGCCATTTCGTATTCGTGCTGTAGGTCCTCAAACGGTACAATCGCCTGGCCCCTCCATACATCCCCCAGATGTTCAATCCCGACCAATGCCCACTTATGAAATCCACCAAGGGTCCTCAAATCCTTCAACAAGTCACTGCACCATAGGGGGGGTCCGTGTCGTCAGGGTGGAGCCCTAGCCCAAGTAATGTGTGGCTGCCCGCCAGGCCCCCACTACCATCGCGGTGTGGGCCGGCAGCGATCGCCTACTCCCTTGAGTTTAGTGGGCAGACTCATATCCCCCCTCCCCATCGCCCATCTGTCCACCCGGAAGGCCGGATCCTCCAGGTCCGCGAATACCCAGTGGTTAATGTTAACCAGTTGTGTCACCCAATAGTAGCGAATGGGGTCTGGAATGGCCAACCCACCCTCATACACTTCAAGCTTCAGTTTCGCCAGTGCCACCCAGGAGCAGCTGCCATCCCATAGTAGACGCCTAATCTCACAGTCTATATTCCAGAATACCTCTGACGATATCGCATAGGGGGTGCTTTGAAAGACATACAGGAGGCGCAGCAATGTCATCATTTTGAGGAGTGCGGCTCGGCCCATCAGGGACAGTGGCAATGCCCTCCAGTGGGCCATGTCATCGCGGAGCCTGTCCAGCTGAGGTTGTAGATTTTCCTTCAACAAAACTCTCAGAGTTCCATATTCCCAGGTATCTAAAACCTGCTGCAGAGATCGATACATCCCAGCCCAGGGGCAAAGCAGGTGGAGCCCCAACCAACGGGAACGTCAGTGACTTCTCCCAGTTAATCCGGTACCCGGAATAGTCCCCAAATGTATCAAAAATTTGCATTATCCTGTCAATTGACCGCCTAGGCTGTGTGACATACAGCAGGACGTCATCTGCTTATAAAGAAATGCGTTCCTCCCATGTTGCTCTCGAGTCTATGCCCCAGATCAGTGGGTCCTGCTGGATCCATGCCGCTAGCGGCTCGAGTGCCAGTGCAAAAAGGATGGGGGATAGCGGACACCCCTGCCAGGTGCCCCTGTTAAGGGAGAAGGGCCACGATAGTGCTGCATTGGCTCTCACCCGTGCCACCGGGTCCCGATATAGTAATCGAATCCATGACAAAAAACGCGATCCAACACCAGATTTTTGGAGCACTGCAAAAACATAGGGCCATTCCAGACTATCAAAGGCCATCCAGGCATCTAGGGACAGCAGCGCCGCCTGCTCCTCGCTCTGATCCTCCGTCATATGTACAGCCTCCACAAGTTCAAACATCTGGACCTGGAGGGCATGAAGCCCGATTGGTCTGGATGCACCAGTCTAGTAATAATTACACTTAATCTGGATGCCAAGACCTTTGCAAGGACCTTAACCTCCGTATTTAGGAGGGAGATGGGCCTGGAAGAGGCACAGCTCTCCGGGGGATTACCCTTCTTTGGAATCACCACTACTGTTGCCATCCGTTGATCCATCGCCAGCCATCCCACCTCCCTCGCTTCTTCAAACATGGCCAACATATGTTTCGTCACTATACCGCCCAGGCACTTAAACAGTTCCACCGGCAATCCATTTGGTCTTGGTTTGGCCTTGCCCGACTGCAGTCCCCTCATTGCATCTGCGACCTCATCCTCCGTGAGGTCGGCCTCCAGATCCTGTCTTTCAGACTCCGAGAGTACCGGCAGCTGAATGTCCCACAGAAGATCCGAGCAGTCCTCCTCCGTCATCCGAGACGCCGAGGTGTAAACCTCCTCATAGTAGGCAGCAAATGCCTCCACTATCGACTCACTAGATTCGCATTCGGTTCCTTCCTTGGTCCCTATAGTCCGGACCCAGGAGCGCTTCTGGTCGCGTTTGTCTTGCCAGGCCAGCAGCCTGCCCGCCTTATTCCCGACATCATAAAAATGACACTGCGTCACCAGGGCGTGAGCTCTGGCCTGTCGCTCGGCCAGAGCGCGCAAATCATACCCCTTGAGTCGCAACTGGTGCGAGAGCTCCTCTCCCGCCCCTTCCCCTGATGGAGAACAAGCCTCTAGGGCCGCTATTTCACGCTCCAATTCCGTGATCGGCAGGTGCTGTTCTTTCCTCCTACCGCCAATCATGGCCTGTACCTGACCCCTAAGGACCGTTTTAAAGGCTTCCCAAATTGTGGCAGCAGAGTCTACTGAATCCAAATTCTCCTCAAAATACTGGGTCGTCCCTTCTCGTACCCCCATCTGCAAAGGTTTTATCCCGTAGATACCAGGGATCCAGCCGGGGCAGCTGCGAACACGTCGGTGCAGACCCCAACACTGTGACCCCCACAGGTGAGTGGCCAAATATCCCTCTCGGATAATGCATAGCCCCTTGGAATTTGCCCCCATGAGCCCTGGCCGTCAGCAAGTAATCTAGTTTTGCAGATCCACCATGGGGGTCTGAGGAGAAGTTGAACTGTCTCTGTCCTGGATTCTCCTCCCTCCACACATCAATCAGACCAGGGGAGTCCAGAAAGGATCGGAGCATCTGGTTTCCATGTACTTGTAACTCTATCCAGTCCTGGATCCATCACTAGGTTCATGTCTCCCCCCAGAAACCAGTAGACCCTTTGGGAAGTTGAGTAATAGCACCCCTAGGTCTGCCAAGGTGGGTCCCTAAAGTCGTGGCAGGGCGTAGACGGAGCATATGTTAAGAGTGTGTTCCTACCAATTCCCCGAGACTGCAACATATCATCCGAGTGCATCCCACCAGGTGCGTGTTCAGATGAATGGTATCGATTTTTTAAGGAGAACAGCCACACCACGTGATCCCGGTGTATAGCCTGCATGTGCAATCAGTTGGTACCCAAACCTGTCTAATGCCCTGTAGAAGTTACCTTTTAGATGTGTTTCCTGTTGTAATACAATGTCAGGGCTATGTCTATGTAAGAACTGGAGGACTATGGTTGGTTTAACACGACTACCCAGCCCATTAACATTTCATGTCATGATCCTGAGGGTGTAAGCCTGCCATGTAGTGTTCACTGCCTCTATAGAGCCGCGTATGTCCTCCCACCCCATGACAACACATCTTGGTGTCGCTATGCGTCGCAATGGCTTATGAACTTGATACAACTGCAAATTAGAAAATACCATCCCCTTGTGAGAACATCCCACACCCTGCAACCCCGCATAGCAGGCTTTGAACTGCCCACCCCCCAAACTGCGGAGCGCCTGTCACCCAAAACGTGAAATACTCTGGTGTGGGTGGACCGGCGCCGCCAAGCATGACCTCCCACCTTTGGTATGTCTGTAGTTAGGTCGGAGCAATCCCCCAGTGTACCACATTATACATTATCCGTTGCGTCTCTTATCAAATCCGATGAGGTAGCAGCCAAATTGCTTACTCCTCCAGTACTATGGTGCAGGCCCGTCTGTGAGATCATCTGTTTCCCACTTGTGGGCCCCCACCTCTCTTTCCGGGTAGCCGGATGGCCTGCCTTTTTTGACCATTCAAGCCACTCCCATGCCTCTGCCAGTGTGGCGAAATGCCAGGTCTTTCCATCCGCGATGACCCTTAACTGCACCGGGAAGAGCATCATGTACTTAAGTTCCCCATCCCGCAATCCCGCAAAGCCCTTTTGACTTCCAAAAAGCTCTGATGCTGTTGCTGGACCTGCAGTGTGAAGTCAGGAAAGAAACAAATCGTGGCGTTCTCGTATTGTAAGTCCCCCTTGGAGCGGGCAGTTTGAAGGATTGCGTCTCGATCTCTGAAATTCAAGATGCGTGCAATAATAGTTCTTGGGGGAGCCCTCGGACGTGGAGGCGGAACCGGGGCCCTATGCACCCGCTCCACTTTGAAGAATGATGACAGTCTCTTAGGGCACAAGTGGTCAGTGATCAGGGTTTCCACAAAGAGTTCGTCACTCTGGCCCTCGGCACCCTCCGGTACTCCCACTATCCTTACGTTATTCTTTCGCGCCCGCCCTTCCTGGTCTTCCAGGCGCGCTGTCGTGCACTCATGCTCCGTCGTGAGGAACTGCACTTGCTCCTCCAATGCCTTGGAGGGGGATTGTAGACGTGCTGTGTCTGTTTCAGCGGTTGAGACTTTGTCGGAGAGTTTTTGAAGGTAAGCCAGGAGAAGGCCCACATCTACCGCGTCCAGTTGTGGCTCCAGGGATTCTTTCAGATTGTGAATTGCGGCCATAATCTCGCTCAGCAAGGGTTCCATCACCTTCCGCGACTCCAGAATTACCTGTCCGTCTTGCCACTGCGTATTTGTCCATCTTGTTGGTATGCTGTGTGTGTCGGCCTTTAGTCCTCGCCATACTAAATACGGCCCCCTCAGCCGGTCGCAGGGGCCCCGCCGGGGTTGCCAATCCTGAGTTCTCCACGCAATCCAGACACCGGGCAAAGGGTCAAACCCCCCCCACCAAGCAATGATTCAGCATAGACACACACTCCTTCTCACACTGCAGGCTTGATCCAGAGAGGTATTGAGCACGTGGCGGGGATGTCCCCTCTCACCAGCTCCAGACCTCACTCCTATGAGGTCACTCTCGTGCAGGCCGTCCGGTCTGTACTTTTGATCGTTGGTCCAGCCAGCATCATTCAGAGGCCCCCATGTGTCTCTCACCATCAAGGTGCAGCACTCAGGTTGGGGGGGATGGGGCCAGCACTTCACCACCCCAATCCCCCCCTAAGCCACTGCGACCCACCTATGGGGTCCCTAGCCGGGAGCTCTGTCATCCTCCACTGTAGTCAGTCAGCACCAGGCCCACTCCTGCCGGCCTCCGTATTGCTGAACCTCAATCTGGCCTCACGTGCACCACACGGCCGGGCTTCAGAATCCGCTGCGATTCCATCTCCAGCACCAGTGGTAGCGATATCCTGGGGCCCCGTCCGGGCACCCCTTCCTCCGCTCTCACCCCTAGTCCGCCGCTGGCCCTCCAGCCATGCTCGTTCCTTGGCCGCCAGGCCCATGCAGATAATACCCGCGGCACTCACATTGCCGCCCGGCTCCTGGACTCACCACACCGCCGCCCTGGACCACCTGGGGACGCACTTCTAGGGACCCACACCGGGTGCCCGTCACCTGTCTGCACGTCCAGGTCACAATAGGCCCGCCCTGGCATTTCGGTTTCATCCGGCCTCCAGGCCCTCGCCGGCGCACGATCACATTCAGCAGTCGCTGCGCCACTCGGTCTCACAGATAGTCTCCGTTCCTCTCACACCACCCACGGGCTTACATTCCGCCCAGATGATGCGGATCTAAAACAGGATATTTGGGGGATTTAGTGCGTCATGGCACGGAGCCCCTTTACATGTCGGCCATCTTAGCCGGTGCCTGGCCACGCCCCCTGACAACAACTCTTTTTCAAACACTGAATAGTTTCTTTCTGCATGTGATAAAGTACGAGATGGATATGCAACTACCCATGAGTTTCCTTTATTTTGTTGAGACAATACTGCTCCAATTCCATATCCACAAGCATCAACTGATATGGTACAGTCAGCAGTCTCCTCAAATGATCTTGGACAAGATGCATTCACAATGTCTTCTTTTATAGTTGCAAACTCCTTAGCATGCATTTGCTTCCAGCAAAATGTCGTATTTTTCCTGAGCAAAGCACGAAGATTCTCCACCTTGGATGCAAAATGTTCCACAAAGCGAGAATAAAATTCAGCTAAACCTAAAAATGAGAGAAGTTGTTCCTTACTCGTAGGTTCCGGAGCTTCACGAATAGCCTTCACATGACTCATCTTAGGTCGAATACCATCCTTAGAAATAATATGGCCTAAATATTCCACACGACTCTCACCAAAGTTGCATTTTTGTTCTTTAACAGTTCATCCGAAATCCTTTAGTGCCTGCAAAACTGCCTTCAAGTTACTGTCATGCTCAATTTTATCTTTCCCATATACTAATATATCGTCCTGGAACACTTTCGCACCCTTTACATCTGAAAATATTTTGGATGACTCCCTTTGGAAAACTGTGGATGCACTAGCTTAACCAAATGGCATTCTTTTATACTGGAACATTCCTTCAGGTGTAATAAACGCTGTGCAATGTTTAGATTCAGGATTCACATGTATCTGATGGTAAGCACTAGCCAAATCAATTGTTGAAAAAACTGTAGCATCTCCAATTGAGGACATCAATTCTTGCAAATTAGGCAATGGAAATGCATCTACCCAAATCGCATCATTTAGTGCCCGCAGGTCCACACACAGCCTAAGATGTCCGCTAGACTTCACTGAAATTACAATTGGAGAAACCCAATCAGAGCACTCTTTGGGTTCAATAATATGCTTGTTACACAAATCCCATAGCATTTCCTTTAATTTCCCTTTATAATTAAAGGAAATATTCCTCAACTTTTATCTCACTGGAACAGCATTCAGTTTTAATACAATAGTACAATAGTATGTTGGAAATTTCTCATGCTTCCCAATTGACTACTGAAGACTGTTGGGAACATCTTCTTTAAGACAGAGTACAAACCATTCTGCAACCATTCCGCACCCACTGTGTAAACTGACGGATTAGCACTAGGGTCCACTTTTAACCCTAGTTCACATATATGTGGCCAACCTAAAATCGTTGTACCACTTTCAGCTGTAAGACTCTCTCCTGAACACCTCTTCCCTGCAAATTCAATTACTGCTTGTGCTTTTCCCACAATCGCAATTTTATGTCCTGAATTGCTACACTGGCTTATCCTAGTATTTTGTAATTCTCTTCCAGGCCATAACTGATTAAATAATGGTTTTTCCATTATAGTGTACCATGCACACAAGTCTACCATGACTTCCACCTGAACACCATCAATACTTAATCAACACTTGACTTTTTCCCTAACATTACTAATCTGAATACTTAACACCATAATCTGCATACCTTCCTCAATCCCATCATCCAAGCTCTCCAAAACACAACTCACTGTCCTCCCAAAACTCTTACACACACGAGCAAACTTTCCCTTTTTTTGCAAATGCTGCAAATTTTTCCAACAGCAGGACATCCACTAAAATTAGCAAAATGCGAGCTGGCATTACATCTGAAACACACTTTTACATTGTTATTCATCCCAGTTTTGTTAGTCCCACCAACAAACCGCATAACAATCTTCTTTTTCTATCCTTATCATCCTTATCACCACTTACATTACATACAGTGCCATTATCCTTGACTTCATTTCTCATAATTTGTATGCAACTCTCTGTTATCGCAATACTTCTTGCCACTTCAATAGCTGTTTTCAAAGATATTTCTCCTGGAGACTACAGTATAGTTTCTCTTGTATTTTTTTTAGATTTAGTCTTCATTAATAATTGATCTCTTAAAACTTGGTCATATGTCAAATGATCAAAAGTACAAGCAACTGCAAGGCATCTGAATACTGCCATATACTGGTCAATCGATTAATCCACTTTTTGTTCCCTGGAATAAAACTTATATCTTTCCATGACCACATTGATCTTCCTATCATATCTCTCCTGTAACTGTTTTAATGCACACTTGTACACATCTTCTCCATTCGCATTCTCTACCGGTGGCAGATTTTTAAATTCCCTCAAACCAACAGCTCCCAACTGATGTTTAAGCAATGACTAATGTCTTTCGGGAGAACATTCACCGTCTTACAATACATCTACGTATGCTTCAAATAAGTCCAAACACAATTCCCACTGAACAGAAGGGTCTCCAGGTTCATTAAAAAAAATGGTGGGGTTGGATACTAGACAGTTTATATAATATTTCAGTATGTATAAATATGTAAGAACACCACAACAAATTCCAACAATCAGAACAAATTTTGTAAATATCAATTCTCTCTTAATGTTCATATGTTTCACTATTTTTTTTTAATAGTGTCCTCATAAATATGCTTAAAAAAATATGCGTTCAACAAGCACCAGGGTGTGCCTATCACCAATGCTTCAGTAAAGGCACAATGGCATGCCTGTCACCGCATGACAAATTTCCACAATCTATTGTTCCAAAAATATACTTAAAATGTTATGTATTGGACAGGCAGAAAGGTGTGCCTATCACCGGTGCTTCCAGTAACTATCTGAATGACAAACACAATGGTGTGCCTATCACCGTAATTAAGCTGCATCCGAGAGGCACAATGGTGTTCCTATCACCGTGTAACCAACAAAGAAAATGGTGGACTCCCCAATCCTCAAAGATGGCTGCCGTACACCTCATACGTGCTTTGAATAGAAATTTGGGCACACTGTTACCCAGAATTCCATGCTCCTTCAACTGTAGCAGGAAATACCTTAATTGAAGCACTGTCGTCTCCGCAAGGAATCAGCATGAACATGAACCTCTCCGCACACGAAGAACAAGGAACAGTTTCAGCCAAGAATAAAAGCCTGAGCCGCATACAGCACAGAAATTCGGAATGTGCGAGGTACATTCATTGTATTGTATTGTATTGTAATCGTATTTATATAGCGCTTACTACCCCTGACGAGGCGTTGAAGCGCATTTCGATGAGTAGCACGCTACTCTGGAACCCAACAAGAATTAGTGATGGATTAGTATTGTTAAATAATGAGTACAGTTTTAGTATTATTATGAGTTAATTTGAGCCGCGGATATGAGAGTTTGTTAGTTAGATTGACTGGAGTAATGGAGGGGTGGAGGAGGAAAGAAATCCAGAAGTGTTAATTGGGAGTATATCCTTCATTTACTCAACCCACATGGCTTGGGATGAATAAAAGGGGGCGGAGGGGGAAGAGTATGTGGAAGGGTTAGGGAGAGCATAGTAGCAGGGTGAGATGAATGCAGGAGAATTTAGTAGGGTTGTGTGGGAGGTCACAGAGGTAGAGTGAGGTTTGGTGAGTTAGATGTGGAGGTGGAGGGAAGAGCTTAGGCAGAGATATTTAGGAGATGAAAGTGGTAGAAGGGATTTGGGATGAGTCAGAGTGAGAATGGAGGATAGTTTGATAGAGACATGACATAAGAGTGATGAGTAGATAAGTGTGATAAAATGAGAGCAGGAATTCATAGATATCTAGTATAACAACCCAAAACCAGGAGCCATGCAATGATCCATGAACATGCCAAGCACAGAAACAACATATACACATACATACGTATATATATATATATATATATATATATATATATATATATATATATATATATATATATATATATACACACACACACACACACATGAATACACACACATATGCACATACAATACATAATTAGAATCATGGGTAAAAAATACTTAGTCAGACAGGTTTAAAAGAGTGTGTGTGTATTTTATTGTTATGACATAGTAGCAATACATATTTTCCAAAGAAACTATAAATAAATAGAAATATACATATAATCTGAAAAAAACATATTTATCCACATAGGCATATGCAGTTCATAGTTGTTTGAAAAAGGTGGTTATGAAGGAAAGAGCCAACTCTTGAGTAGTTTTCTGAAGACAAGAAAGTTATCTGTGGCTCTTATAGTTGGGGGTAATGAATTCCATAGTTTGGCTGCTTGGACGGAGAAGGATGTACCACCTATAGTCTTCTTCTTGTATGGTGGTGTTCTAAGGTGGGGTGCCAGTCTTGAGCGGAGGGTTCTTTGGTGGATGTATTTGTTAATTTTCTTTCTGATAAAAAGCGGTCCTGTTCCATGTATAGCTTTGTGGGTGATACAAAGCAGCTTGAAAGTGCATCTTCTGGCAACGGGTAACCAGTGTAGTGCTATCAAGGCAGGGGAGTTGTGGGCTTGTGTCTTTATATGTAGTAGTAGCCTGGCTGCGGAATTCTGGATACGTTATAGTTTTTTCATAACAGATAGAGATGATCCATGGTAGAGGCTATTGGCATGATCCAGTTTGGATAGTACAAGTGAGATAGTAGCTTGCACCTTGTGTGGAAATCCGAGGTGGGGGAAGATGCGTCGTAAAGTCTTTAAGGTGATGAAGCTTGTGCGTGCTAATTTGTCTACTTGGGCATTCATAGTTAACTTGGAATCCATGGTGATTCCTAGGTTTTTAACTTCCTTGGATAATTGAGGAGGTGGTCCGAGATCGTCAGGCCAGACGCACAGAGGGTCATAATTTTTCCAGTCACCACATATGAGTATTTCTGTTTTGGAAGTATTTAGTTTGAGATGGCTCCAGGTCATCCACTGATCAACGGCTCTGAGGCAACTGAAGATCTGTGAGTTTTCAATGTTTTTGGGGTCTTCTAATTTAAGTAGTATTTGTGTGTCATCTGCATAGTTGTAGCATGTGAGATGGAAATCATTGATCAGTTCTGGTAAAGATATCATGTAGATATTGAAAAGCAAAGATGAGATGATTGACCCTTGGGGGACCCCTGCTTTTGTGAGGTAGGGTTCGGACGAGAAGGAGGGCAAGTGGATGATATTAGCTCTTTTTTGAAGATAGGAAGTAATCCAGTCGAGAGCAATCCCTTGTATGCCGGCTTCATGGAGTCTTTGAGTTAGGGTGTCATGGTCAACCGTATCAAAGGCAGCTGAGAGGTCCAGGAGAAGTAGTGCAGCAACTCCATTTCGGTCGACTGTATTTTTAAGATCGTCCCAGATTGCCATGAGTGCTGATTCAGTGCTTCTTCCTGGGCGGAATCCAGTTTGGAAGTCTGAAAGTATGGAATTGTCCTCAATGAATTGTGACATCTGGGCGAATGCTGCTATTTCTATCAATTTGCCCAGGAAAGGTTCATTTGTGATTGGTCTGTAGTTGTTGGGGTCTTGCGGGTCTAGGTCGTATGTATGCCTTTTTCAGGTCTGCAGGAAAAGTTCCTGAAGTTAAAGAGTTGTTGATGATTCTTCTTACAGGTGTGACAGCAGAAGTAGATAGCAGGATGTTCTTGAAGATTTGTGGTGGGCCAAGGTCAGAAGGGCAACCAGAAGGTCTGCTTGCTTTGACCAAATCCATAAATTCATCCTGGGATATTTGTTTGAAGGACTGTAGAGGTTGGGATGGTTTATTCTTAAAGGGTATTTTAGTAAAGGGGTTGGTGCTGATGGTTTTCTTCTGTTTTAAATAGGAGTCCAATGTGTCTGCCTTGGTTGTGTAGTGAGTTGCCAATTTGTTTGTGAATTCTTGAGTGGTGGGATGACTTCCTTCCATGCATGTAGGTTTTCGAAATTCATTGAGAATTTTATAAAATTCCTTAGTTGTAGATTGAGCATTTTGAATTCTGTCTGAGTAGTATTTTTTTTAGCTTTTTTGATTGATGATTTATATATCCTGTTAAGTTTGTGTAGCTGCAGTTTGTCTTGACTGTTGTTTGTTCTGAGCCAGGTCCGCTGCAACTTTCTGATTTGTTGCTTTATCTTTTTAAGTTCTGTGTTTCTCCAAGGTGTTGGTTTTCTTTTGTCGTGTTTAGTTTTTCTGAGTGGTATTAGGACATCAAAAGCTTCCTGTAGCCACTCATAAAGTTTTGGTACAGAATTAATTGTATCTAGATCTGTGTTTGCTGTTAGTTGTGTTTCTAAGTGATCCAAAGTGAGTTTGCTCCATGGTCGATAGGTGTATGTATGTAAGTAGTTGTGGGGTGTGTTGATTTGTGGAGTTGCATGTCGGAAAGTTATCATATGGTGGTCGGACCTGGTGGTTGGTGTGATGCTATGAATAGTAACGAGTTCAGGCTTAGCAAAAATGACATCTAGGATGTGACCAGCGATGTGTGTGGGATTGTGTACAATCTGATGTAGGTTCAATGCGAGTAGGCCAGAGGTGATAGCTTTTGGATGGGGCATATTGGGTTTGTCAAACCAAATGTTTAGATCCCCAAGAATGCATAGATTGGAGTATGGTGTAATAAGGTTTGAGACTGTGTCAAGAAAAGCATCTGGGAAAGTGGAGTTGTTAGGTGGAGGTCTGTAAAGGAGGAGAAAGTTACAGGAGGAAGTTGGAGTTGGGTGGCATCTGGTAAGGAGGGCTTCACAACCTTGTATGGAGATGTTGTCTGTTTTACTGAGGTTCATTGCCTGTTTGAATATAATAGCTAGTCCACCTCCTCTCTTGCCTATACGGTTTTGTGTGATGGTTTGATAGCCCGGAGGAAGGGCTTCGTGCAACACTGATGCCATGTCATCTCCCAATCAGGATTCCGTGATGAATAGTAAGTCAGGTTGTGTGTCTGTGAGCAGGTCGTAAATGTGGTGCTTGTTTTTTGAGAGTGATCGAGCATTTATGAGCTGGCAGTTTAGATAAGGTGTGTTAGTGGTAGTGTTGTTTTGTTTAGTAGAAGGGTAAGTAGTGTAATGTGAGCTTGAAGCAGGAGTGTTGCTAGTTGTGATAACTGTTTGAGGCTCACAATAGTCTTGCTTTTCAATATAGTGTTCCTCTTCCAGACGGTAAAGGAGGCATTTTGTTGGGTCTGTGTGTGTGGGTGGTGGACTTGGTGGCTGAGAGAGCCATGAGGAGTGTAGTGTTTTTTGTAGGGTAGTTTTATTATGTAACAGACAAGGGGATGCGAGGTTGCTATGAGTGGCATGTTTTTTATTTTGTTTGCGTTTGTTTAGTGTGGATGGAGTATGGGTTAGGGGTGGTGGAGGAGCATGTGGATCATGATGTAAGGCTCTAAATTGTGCAATGGAGGAGAGGCGAGTGAATGAAAGTTGCTGGTTTGGGGTGCTTGTGGTAGGTGTTTGTGAAGAGTGGGGGGGTAGGGGTGGAGATAGGATGGAATTTGTATCCTTTGTGTAGTCCTGGGGGTGGGAGTGGGTATGACGATGAGTGTAATGTAAGTTTGTGTTGCTTTGATGTGCTGATGTTTGTGGTCGGTATTGTTTTTGTGGAATAATGAGAGGGGATATTGGTGTAGTTGTTTTTGGTGAGGGATTTGTATGTGAGTTAGTGCTGCTAAGTGGAATTTGAGTGTTAGATGTGGTGTTGATGTGTTTTGGAGATGAATGTATGAGGTGTGTAAGAGGTGATGGGTGTGTGTCAGGGAAGTAAGCATTAGTTGAGATGACCGGAAGAGGTAATATGTGTGGTGGAGTGAAATGTGGGGATTGTATGGTTGTGTGTAATAGGTGAGGAGAGGGGAAGAGTGTTTGTAGATGATGTGTTTGAATGCAGGATTTGGGCATTGTTATGATGACAGGTGGTCTGTGTGGAGCGAACAGTGGATAGTGTTGTTGGTTAGTATCAGCAGAGAGAGTGTATCTGGGAAACTGAAACTGAGAGAAATGTATGTTGTAGTTTTTTATTGTGTGGGTGGTGGCAGGTAGTGTTAGTGTGAGGGGAAAGAGTAGTGTTTGTTGTGAGAATGAAGGTGTTTGACTGTAGTAGTTGTGGGGGGTATGTGTATATGTGTTGTATGAAGGGTATTGTGTTGGGTGATGGGGCAATGCAATCTGTCTGTGGTCAGTTTGTGATGCATGGTTTGGATGTCTTTGTAGAATATGTGGTTGCATGTTGAGGGATGTGTAGGGACTGTAACCATTCATGGTCAAGTATGAATTGGGCAGCATTTCTGGCCCTAGTCCCTACCTGTCCCAAACAGGCCCAAACAGACAGCTGCCCTTGTCCTCGACGCCCGGGCTGAGACGCCCTGAATCCTAGCCTTTTATAGCCCTACTGGCCAATAAGAAGCTGGTCCTAACCCTAGCCAATCCAATTTCAAACCCTGATTTAGCCAGCTAATGGGAGACCCATCCCTAATCACCAGTCATAGCCCTATTCCTGACCTCCAATCACAGCCCCAGCCCTAAAACCAGCAACCAATCAGAATCCCAGCCCTATCCACCAATCACAGCCCTAGAACCAACAGCCAATCAGAATCTCAGCCCTATCCACCAATCATAACTGCATCCCTGGAGCTAGCAACCAATGAAACACCGTCTCCCAACAGCCTATCACAACAGCAAATGCAACAACCACAAGGAACTTATATAAGGAGCAAGTTAACTAAACTCCAGTCCCTGTGGGCAGGGGGAAAGGCAACTGCTGCTCTATTCAGAATTTCCTTGGAGACAGACAGGCTGAATCCACACTTCCAAGCTAGCACAGTCTACTTTCCAGGTAAGGGGGAGATTGTTTAAGAGACAAACACTGCAATAGTGCTGGGCGCACACTCTAAAATCGGGCTTTTTTAAAGGCAAAAATACAGGGGGGCAGACAGTTTTTAAGCACAATTTAAATCACACAAACAGATTAAAACAGTCTCCTAAAAACCACACTCTGCAAGATGTATGTAGCCTTTTAACTAAGAATAGGGGGAAAAAGGGGGGGCTGACAGGGGGGGGGGTGTGCCACAAACTAGCAAGGGAATTCACACAGTCACGGCAAAAACGATTTTTAAAAAAACACCACTTTAAAAGAGGCCAGGCTGCCTGAAACACAGAGAGTCCACAGTAAAACAAACACTTTTTGAACAAATAATACTATTTACCAGGAAAAACTTTGAGCTCCTTACCTAGGTCTTTTTGCAATCCTTGAACACTGGGCTGTATCAGGACACAGGGGAAATGCACGCCCCTATCCCATCCTCGTCTCCATTATGAAGACAGACGCTGTATAAGGTTAAGCAAATCCTTATTTTTATCTATATTTTAAAGAACATGTTGGTTCAATACAGGAGCTGATGTCAACCTCTTCACGTCATCTCCCCAACTGCCACCCTTTGAACCTTCTCCAGCCCTGCATTCCTTTCTGAGGTGGATCGAATGTAGATCTACATTCGATACACACGCAATAAGTGCTGCATTGAAGTACCGTAAAGGCTCTAAAAATTCCCACATGAATCATGCCCGTTTTTTACATTTGATTGTTTAGTATCTCAGGACCTACTAATTGGAATTTTGTCGTATTGGTCTTATTTTAAGCAGATAAACCTCATATATTTTTCTAAACCTGTGCAGAGACTTTTTGTGGTGTTTCCCTTGTTTACTGTGCAAGTGTGCTGCACAAATACTTTTCACATTGCCTCATACGTTAAGCCTACTTGCTATGTGCCAAGCTACCAGAGATTAAGCACTGGTTAATTTAATTTGTGTATCTAACTCACCCTGACTGGAGTGGTAGTCTCTGTTTGTACGGGGTGCAGAGTCTGATAACCAGAAATCCCATTTTTAACAACCGCCTTGTACATTGTACAGACATGCGTGTGCTGGGTTACCTGAAATGTCCAAAATCCAATCCCTGGCATGCACTCTGACCAGAAACAGAGGCAATATGAGAAGAGGTGTCTACTGGCTTTGCCACCCTCCGTAAAATGAAGAAACTCAGAAACCTGTTTCTGAGGATTCAAAAAAGCCTCACAAATAGGGCTTGTTACAGCTGGCACTCTACACAAGGCTGGAAAAATAAAAATACTCCAAAATACACATATCTCTGCCCCTAAAGTTACTGCCTGTGTGCAAAGACAGACACTGAACAGGATTTACTGGGGGTGTATTTTATTCATTATTGCTTTGCAGCAATGTGTTTATTTTCATGACGTTTTCAGTCTGTCAGAGGCAGACACGTTTCATGAATAAGGACTGAAATGTGGGAAGAGATAAAGATGTGATGCCATTTGGCACTCTACACATCTTAATGTATACAATATGTAAACACAGTATAAGTATAAGCACACCAGCAAATGAAACAAAAGATGGCTGTCAACATTTGTGTCCATCTCTGTCCCTTTAAATGACTCTGACTTGTCTACACATAACGAAGAAGGTAGAAAAGGTACAGTATAGACTAGCAACCAGAAATCTAGACTACATTATGGAGTGTGAAATATTATACTTTCTGTGTTTTACACAAATTATTCAATGTGGTTTACTTATTGAAATTCTTCAATAGCTATAGTGACGTATTGAGTACATTTCCCATTACATGTAGAATTATAAATGGGTCACACTGAATTACAGGAGTCTTTTTTACAGAGAGGTTCTGAGTGACATCAAATCACTAAAACAAAATATGTTTGATGTCACTCAGGACCATGAGGGGAAAAATCCCTGTAATTAACTTTTTAGCCATCTATATTTTTTTGTTATGTATGACCCCAAAAATCAGCTGCAACCGCGTTCAACTATTCCACAAGGACACAAAAAGTAATGGCACATCCTCCCTGTCCCAAATTAAAATGAAACATACCTGGCATCCTCCAACTTTTTGTGCCTTCCCTTCCTTTGATGCTGTTCTGCCTGCTTCCCAGCTCTCCACTGGCAGCCTCTCTGAGAACCTGACCAACCAGCCTGGAATTCCTGTATGACGTGGCAACAGTGGTAAATAAGTTGTCTTATCCACTGTTTCCACTACATGGCAGTGGACTACTGGATTTAGAATCTAGTCATTCACGCTAATGACACTCTATGTGAGCCATGCATTACAATAGCATAATATTGAGTAATACTAGACCTTCCCTCCCAGGGAAGTTGATTACTCAAGCATACACCTTATCCTTGCTGTATTCAGTTTCTTGATAAATTAATGGAAGAGAATAATGAATTCCTTAAATCTTTTTGATTCATCAATACATAGTCCCCACTAGGAAGGTGACCAAATTACTTAAAAACATAGCGTATGCACAGTTGACTGTGCTGTCAGAGAAATCCTGACAAGTAAAGTGACACAAATAAGCAGTGCTTAGTTTGAGCTGGTGGTTGTCAGTGGGGGCCACTGACACTTGTGTTTGGGGATTGGCGCTTATTTTTCAGCATCAGATATTCCTCCAGAGCAAAAAAACTCACAAATTGGAAAGATGGAGAAAGAGTAAGACAGAGAAACCATCATAAAGGGAGGAATCGGGAATATGCAAGCGTCAGAATAAAGATGCATGGAGTGTCTAGTAGTGAATTGAAGAGGTCAACATTTAATTATGCCAGCTGTACACTTCTAAGTAGTAGCTTTAGGCACCAGCTCTCTTTCATTTACAAATCAAGCACTGCACATAAGATGATTATGGGAGCTGTGCTTGTAATTCAGATATCTTATTCACATCATCTTCGCATGAATGTAATACTATCAGCTGGTGCATTGTAAAGTGGAATAAAGCTTGTCTGTAATGAAAAAAATCCTCAATCCTGGAAATTGTTTTGTTTAAAGAGCTGGATTTTGCCAAGTGCAAGACACCCACAAGATTGTAGATTGCCTCTTAGAAATGGGGTTTCTGGTTGGCTTGGGTATGCACCTAAGCCAGGCAGAACCCACCCACTCTAGTTAGGGAAAGGGAGATACACACCCAAGATAACCCCTGCTCATCACCTTGATAGCTTGGCACGAGCAGTCAGGTCTATCCCAGAGGCAATGTGTAAAGCGATTGCACAACACACACAACAACTGTGACACACTATTCCCACCGAAAAGAAAACACAATACCAAGTTTTATAAAAATGAACTGTATTTTACCCACCATCATACCCTGCTACCCAAGCAGTTGTCAGATCATTACACAGTACTATTACTTATTGCAGAGGCCAGCACTAGTCACATAAAACATATAGGTTACTGGTTATTCTGCAACATAAGCAGTGGTCAGTAACGCATTGCTAAAAGAATGTACATCTCATAATAAACATATGTCATCATGAATGCATAAGGTCTCAGTAATCACATTACCAACAATGCAAACAATGCACCAGCCCTAGTAATCATACCATCATAAATGCCCATAAAAGGAACATCAGGGAACACATGGGCAAGTCATGAAAAACATATTACCATAAATGCGTGGGTTGTAGAGAACACATAACCAGTAATGCACGTGTCCTAGAACCCACATTGCAGGACATCATTGTGAATGCATCCCCACTGACATTACACAAAAGAGGCAGTAAACCCCAACCCCATAGGTGTCATGCAGGAGCTCACGTGCTCCAATGGTCAGGGATTCGGTAAATGTGGAAACTTTGGGCAGGGTCAATTTTTGGGAGGCCAGGGACCTCCGTCGACGGTCACCACCATGGCCTGCTTTAGTGCCACCAAACACGGAGAACAGGGGGAGCCACACTCGATCCCCCTAGCTCGCTGGGAGGCCTCCCTGGGTCTCCCTGCCAGACCCAGCTAGCTAAGAAGAACCACAAAGAAAAACCCACACCTTCCTTCTCAACGGGGAGACCTCCTGGGTTCTCTTCCTGTGGTGTCGATCCAATTGGCAGCTGCCCCCATCCTCACGGTGCGACTGCTGTCTCCTGGGGCCTTCCGATGGTCGTGGATGGCAGGTCATGTGGTGGGAGCCCTCTAGGGCCTCCTACGTCACCACCTGCCTCCTCGCTCAGGTGGTCTGATCCAGGCAGCTCCCCTGCCTCTGCACGGGGGAGCTGGCTTCCTCCTTCTCTGCGGTTTGTCCGTGGCTCGTCCTCCTAAAATGGATGCCTGCTTGTGCCCCGGGGGCACTACCCAACACTCCTTGCCCCAGGGGCGCTCCAAGGAGTGTGATTGCTCCTGACTTTGTTCTTGATGCCCAGCCCAGACCACAGCAGTAAGTTTCCACCTTGGACAAAAAATGGACAAGCACTCCTCACACGCTTCAACTCAAATAAAAAGGGGCCTAGCACTCTTCCTGTGACCCAGAGAACAAACTGCAAAGCACTCTTCCTGAGCTTCGGATAAATCAATTGGAGTGCTCCTTCATGCGCTTCAGGGAACAGAGAAAAATGCTGCACTCCAGCACAGTAGCCTTCCGATTTAGCGCTGGAAGCAAGTAAGTGCACGGGGGCAGGGGCCACAGCACCCAGCCCCTGGGGACACCAGAGGAAACACAAGGCAGTAGGGCCCAACAAGCAAACCAGCACAAGGGGTTTGCAGTCAGTGGCAGTTCATTCTAATGACCCAACAGATCACAGGTCAGCACAGCAGCAGCAGTCCAAGGTAGTTCCTGTTAAGTCTCTCCAGCAGCATTCTGCATCCCAAAAATGTCTCTCCTTGTTTCAATGTGTCTCTAAATGTAGGGGAAGGCCCCCTGTACTTATACTCCATTTTGCACAACAGTTACAAAGAGGGGGAGAAGAGGTTCCAACCAGTTACAACAGGTTCTAGGAGTGTACCTTCTCTCCTCCAGCACAGGATTCAGGCATCAGTTGGGGGTAAACAAGCCCTTGTGTGAGACCAGGGCTCAGCCTTTACAAACGCAGGTGTACCCACCTCCCCTTCTCTCAGCCCAGGAAGACCATTCAACATGCAGATGCACCTCTGTGACATATCCTCCCTCCCTATGTACAGGCTGTTTGAAAAGTATGTAGACAACCCAACTGTCACTCTGCACCAGACGTGGATTGGATTAAAACTGCAAAACACCAAAGTCATAAGCACAGAGAAATGCTCACTTTTTAGAATTGGCATTTCTACAATGGTAATAAAAAAATCCACCTACAACAGTAAGCAGCATTTCTCACTACCATTACAACCATACCAAACATATCAACTCTACCCCTCATAAATCAGTCAATACTAGCTATACATAAGACAGGGCATTTCCAATGCAATCAAATGAGCAGGGCAGCACTCACAGCAGTGAGAAATCAAATAGGCTGTTTGTCACTACCAGGACAGGAAACGCAACCAGGCACATGTCCTGCCTACTACATACATAGCACCCTGCTAATAGGGCTAGCTAGAGCCCACATTGGGGGTCACTTACATGTAGTAGAAGGAGAGTTCAAGGCCTGACAAGTAAATTTGGATGCACTAGCAGGCCTGAGACAGGTTTGAAAGGCTACTTCTCTGGGTGGCACAAGCAGCGCTATAGGCCCACTAGTAGCACTTAATTTACAGACCCTGGGTTTAGGGATACCACTGTACAAGCGACTTACAGGTAAATTAAATGTGCCAATTAGGTGTAAACCAATCATACCAACATTAGAAGGGAGAGCACCTGCAATTTAGCACTCATCAGCAATGATAAAGTGCTCAGAGTCCTAGAGCCAACAACAAGAGGACAGAAAAAATAGGAGGAAGGAGGCACAAAGTTTGGGGATGACCCTGCAAAAAGGCCCAGGTCCAACAGTCTCATCCTCTTACTGACTGTTGGAAGAACTCCCTAGCCATTCTCAATCATTCACTGTTTCACCCTGTCATCCATCCATCCTGTTCACAGTTTTTATCAGCTTATTGACACCACTTTATCAGAGAGACCAACATGGATCCTGACACCCATCTGTACATCTTTAACTGCAGAATTTAGCTCTTAGCCGGGTATCTCACTGAAAATAAATAATCAATTCAACTAGTTTGGGTCATGAATCTGCCCCCAACGTCTTATTAGCTGTCACAAGGAAAAGCCTGGATGGTACTTCGAACAAATAGTGTCCTGAGAACTTCATGGACAAAGAAGCCTCTACCGGAAGACTTACATAGCATGGTGTGTTCTCCTCCAAACTTCATCCGCCAAGATTTCCAGACACAGCAGCTTCTCACAGAACATTCTTTTGTACCACAGTCAGGCTGCTGAAGTCATGAGCAGAGTGTAAACAGTCACACAAGCTGTCACAAGATGTCTCAAAAAGATAATTCCATCTAATGCACACAGATCATTGACAGTCCTACGCCAATATGAAACGGCTCCTAAGAAAGAAACTTGGTATGAAAATATACAACCTGATAATACATGAATTGCTAACTAAACATTAAACGTTGTGATATTGTAGTCTCACATGGCGTATATTACTATAGCAGCAAACATACATTTTTACATTGTTTGACTGCATGTTGGCGGTCCCTCATGCACTGCAGAATTTTCACCATAGCACATGCTGGTTTCTCACCCAGTAAGGGGCCATTGAGCCCGCTAGATACTAGTTACCTATTAAACAGCAATGAAAGGCTTCCTCACCACCCTAAATGAACTGGTTTACATTTGACAACTTCCTAACTAAACTACAGTGCTTAGTAATCATATACAACAGAGAGAATTATGCTTGAAAGCAAAACGTATAGATGAAATCCTGAAGCTGGCAAAGTGCAGTAGTGAATACTTTGATGCGAAGTGGAGCAAGATCAAACAAAAATTGATGATTACTCAAACAAAGCAGTATGAGATAGGATCATGGAAGCAAATTGGTTCCAATATTGAATCATGTTTAGTCCGGAATTAATGGAGTGAATCAGATGCATAGGGGGTCATTACGAGTGTGGGGGTCTATAGACCCCCACACTCATGGTGGCGGTCTGGACCGCCATCAATGCAGCGGTCCAACCTCCACATTAAAACCCTGGTGGTCGGACCTCCAGCTCTGCCAGGATCTTGGATCCCGGAAGTTGCGGAAATCCTAATCCACCAGGGCAGCGCTGCCCTGGGGATTACGATCTCGTTCTCTACGATCTTGTTCTCTGCCAGACTTTTCATGGCATTGACACAGCCACAAAAAGGCTGGCAGAGAACAGGTGTAGGAAGGTACAGGGTGGCCCCTGCACTGCCTAAGCACTTGGCCTGGGCAGTGCAGGGGCCCCCCTGCCCAGCATAATCGCAATGTTCACTGTCCGCTTTGCAGACAGTGAACATTGCGAGGGTGCTGGAGCACCCTGCGGGCTACAGCATTGCCGCCGGCTTGATTATGAGCTGTTTACAATCCTGTAGCCTGTTTCTGCTAGGCTGGCGGGTGAAACCGTGGGAATCTCCTAAAGGGGCCTGCGGGGAGGTAGCCTGTGTGGCGGCAATGTCCCTGTTGGAAGTTCGGCGGGCAATGAAAACTGTCAACCGAACTCATAATGACCTCCATAATGTGCAAGTGGGAAATGGAGCAATATAAATGGAAAGTGGTCGAAGAAAAATTATGAATAATGATGGTATGAACATGGGCATTGAAATAATGAAAAGAAGCACTGTCATTTCTTTGGCAAAATCAGGCACTGGAAACACAAATGTTGACAGAATCAAAACAGTATTCAGTGTGAAACTGTTCCTTAGATGTAGAAAAATATGATGCTCCGAACTGTGTCAAGTTCTGAGCAGGGTGTACAAAATCAAAGCCATTTCAAATGCCGATACCTTCAGCACTAGTGGTGCAGCAAAATATGTGAAACAAAATGCCATGTAGTGCAGGGCACCAATAGATTCAATTGATTCTGAATGATAATTCAGCAGGCAACAATTCAAAATAACGGCACCTGAGTGGGTTGAAGGGTAGCCTACTTGGAGCAGTCCTGGAGGTAGGCAAAAGAGGCTAATATGTTGATGGACACCTCAATGTCCATCCCATTTCAATTTTCATGGGCTCCCCCTTCTGTAGTTTGTTCTGTAAAAGCCCCAAACTTATCCCTCTTGGGTGGAGAATTCCAAGTTGTAGGAAATAGCAATAAACAAATTGTTAATTAGTTTGCAACAGATGACCCAAGCCAAAATTGATCAGCTACTATAATATACATCAGTTCATCTTATGTGTTTCAAGTCCTGTAAAATTGTTGGCCAAAGACTTGCTTTGCACGATGAATTGTGTCATTTTTGCACACTGGATGGTTTTGTGACTGAAATCCAAGAAAATGATTCAGTATTAAAAAAAGTTCAGTTGCACCTAGCTTCAACAAAAGAGGTCTTAAGTCTGGATTTAAGATAGACTGGCAAGGTGGAGGTATGTTTTTTTTTCTTGAAAGATGTTTGGCTTGATAAAAAAAAGTGCTGAACCTGTTAAAATAAAAGTGAGATCAGGTTCGATTTCGTTAGCACAAAACAACATAGACCTTCGATTAAAGTAGAGGAAGGAATGAGACCAGTGATTGAAAAATTATTATTATTGGACAGGGAATCCTCTTGGAAGTACATGGTTGTACTTCCAACTCTCCTGTGATGAGGATACAGTACCCAAAGGGGAATAGGAAAATTGTTCAGGACCTGAGAAAGATAAGCTGAAGTGCCGTCCCATGTTGTCCGGTGGTACTGAATCCAGCAGTAATTTTGTTCCAAGTGCCTTCAGACTCAGAATAGTACACAGTCATTGACTAATGCCAAGTGTTCTTCTCAATCCCTTTACATGAAGAGGGTCAATTCTTCTTCTAGTTTCAATTACAAAACAAAGGGCCAGATGTATCAAAGTCTTTTGTATTCGCAAACGGTGCAAATCGCAAAAATCTGCCTTTTGCAATGTATGAAAGACATTCGCAGAGCGAAAATAAGTAATCGCTAAAATAGTGATTTTTTGCGAATGAGACATGAATTTGCATGTCGTAAACAGCGTATCGCAAATAGCGATATAATTACTGAATCGCTAATTGCGAAACGCAAATTGTGACACCGATTAGCGAATCGCATATAGCGATCCGCTAAATCAGGACGCTATGTGCGATACGCTGATTGCGACACGCAAATAATGATAATTTGCGATTATTCGCAGAATGGCCTTTTGCACATGCAATTTACCACTAATTGAAACCAGGTGGTAACCAGGTGCAACCTATATAAAGAGGCCCGGACGGCCTTAGCTGCTCTTCCACAATGGCTGCACTCTACGTGATGGCGAAGAGAATGAGGATCTTGGCTGGTTTGAGGAGAGAGAGGAGGAGACAGGAGCGCATTTTTAGAGTGTGCATTACCGTTTTTGACCAGACTGGGGAGAACATTTATGAGAAGTACAGGTTAAGCTCAGCCATGATACTTGACCTGATAGGTGAGCTACAACCCATGCTCCAGTGCACAACACACAGGACCAATAGCATACCCACCCATGTGCAGGTATCATGCTCCCTGCACCTACTAGCCTCAGGGAGCTATCAAGGGGTCAAAGCAGCAGCTGGAGGGGTATCACAGAGTGCCCTCTCTAGATTTTTCAACGCATTCCTCAATGCCATGCTGAGCAGAATACAACTGTACATAAGATTCCCCAACACTCCACAGGCATTACAACAAACTAAAATTAATTTCGACCAGATAGCACAGTTCCCACATGTCCTAGGTGCCATCGATAGGACACATGTAGCAATCTGTCCACCATCGGCCAGCGAGTATGTGTATCGCAACCGTAAAAACAATCATTCTATGAACATACAGGTGATATGCAATGCCTCCTACATCATTACCGATCTTGTGGCCAGATACCCAGGGAGCACACATGACTCGTACATCTTTCGCCACAGCAGGATTCACACAAGACTGCTAGCTGGGAGTTTGGTGAAGGATACCTACTAGGTAATTTGATAGTTTACAATGTTGCATTGATGTAAGTGTGACATCAGATATCACAAGTACTCATTTTACAGTGCCTACTCTGTGTGCACCTATATGCTGACGCCCTACCTAAGCCCTGCAACTACAGCAGAGAGGAGGTACAATGCTGCACACAGGGCAACCCGCAATGTGGTGGAGCGCACTTTTGGGCTGCTGAAGAGCCGCTTAAGGTGCATGCATAAGAGTGGAGGTGCACTACAGTACAGCCCAGAGACGACATGCAAAATTGCGGCCACATGTGCTATCTTGCACAACATAGCAACCACCAGGGGAATACCAGTGGAACTCACGGAGCCAGACTCAGATGAGGATGATGATCCTTTATCACCCCTTCAACCAGCAGACAGGAGCAGTGCAGCAGAGGGCCGGCAAAGACGTGCTCACATCACACGCACCCATTTTTGATGTAAGTAATGACAACTCCACTTTAATAATATGTATTTCTGTAGTTAGCATCTTTATTACCTTGACTTCAGGTAACAAAATGTGTCAATAGGACATAGCTATGCACAATAGGCAGACATGAACGATTAACAGTGTCACACTATTAGCATCATAGTATAACTGTATTGCTACATGTTTAGGTAGTCCCCTGTAGCCCTCAACATCACTTCTTATGTCACGCACTTCACTTGAGTGCTCAGTGCCCTCGCTGGCACCTCTTGTAGCAGGTTCACATGCAGTACTGTGTCTGGCACTGCGACGCCTCGGATCAATCACAGAGACTGTCAGATTGCTGAGGCTAGAGGACTCCTCACTATCTCCAACGCGCAGTTCGCTGGTTGTGGCACTGCGTGCTGTTTGCATTGAATCCAGTACGTTTGTTATTTGCACCAATCCCTGTGCAACGTCCCAACTGCAATGTGCCATCTCCACCTGTGTGGCCACGGCACGCTGTGATATCAAGGCTGTTGAACCTGCGAGCCGACTGATGGATCTACAGAAGCTATCAAACCTTCCCAAGAATTGGTGATGGCACCTGCGCTGGTTGACGCGCTCCTGCCATATCTCAGTGCAGAGTTCCCCAATGGCACGTGCCAACTCCTTGGTGTTTTCAGCTGCTGTTTGATGTCCCTCAATCAGAGTCTCCAACTGCTTGTGTAGTAATCCCATATTGTAATTGTGAGACAAAAACTGTCTGTGCAGTGACCTCATGTGTTTGCATTGCAGGCACTGCACCTTCAGCAGGGAAGATTGATTGAAGATCTCCTTCATCTGTGCACTGTCTCCCTGCATTGTGGCGCCTCCTGAGGGGAGTTGACTGTCGCTGGTGCTGGCGCAGGGACTGCTGTCTTCCTGGGGGACTAGCCTCTGGTGGTGGTGTGGGTTCGTCTTCTGGCATCTCTGTTATACTCTAGGAAAGGTAACACCCTTGCCCTGCATCTATAAGGAGCAATACTGTAGGACTCACTGGTATTTCAGTCAAACTGTGGCTGTGTTTCTGCTTCCCCCACTTTTTCAGATCCTGCAGCAGCAGGTACCGGGTCATCTGCAAGGATAATGTGTAGCATGTCAGTTTTTGCATTTTTCACAGAATTTCGCATTGTTGCTTTAAATGTAGAATTAAATCGTGTCACTATAAGTCGTTTGTTGTGTTTCTCTATGCGGCTGACCACTATCTTGGTATTTATGTTGCGTATTCACCTTAGGGTTGTGTACTACCACTCCCATAAGGCATAGTTGTGCTGTATGTAAGATGTGACATGGACTACTTTTCACTGTGCATCAAGCTAATATCTATTTCCTAAGGGGCATTTGTACATGCACATATGGGAATACACATAATTACTGGCCTTACCTTTGCTGGTAATGGTGCTGCGTGTCCCTGAGGTGTCAATATCAGTGACGCCAATGACAACTTCTGGAAGCAATGTGGACTCCACCAGGTCTTCCATGGGGGTGGACTGTGTCTGGGTGAATGGTCCGCCTCCGGTGTTCCTTGCCTCCTTTAGCCTGCTGGCCACCCTCTCTTTGGCACAGGAACGCAAGTTGTTCCATCGCTTGCGTATCTCCTCCACAGAGCGCTCCGCAACACCCACTGCACATATTTTTGTCTGGATGTCAGACCAGAGTTTCCGCTTCTCACTCTCAGGTACTTGGAGTGAGTGAATAGCCTGTCATGGTTCCTAACAACCTCCTCAGTGAGCACCTCCAATTCTTGCTCACTGAATTTGAGCTTCCTCTTCCTGTCTCCCTTCTCCTTCCCATTTCCAGGATTGGCCATGTTGCTGTTTGGTCCTGGCTTGCTCACAATGCTGGCTCCCTGGTGCTGGGCTGTGTCTCTCTCCCTGCTCCTGTGGGTGTGGCTCATGGAAACAGCATGGGCTGACTCACTTCCTGGTTGTGATGTCATCAGGCTATTCCGGTTTCCTGTTTTCGCTAATTGAGATTTTCAATTACCGAATCGCAATAAGTTTAGCGATTCGGTATTTGCATCTCGCAAATTGCGTTTGCGAATTTCAAGAAATCGCTATTAGCGATTTTCAATTTTGATACATCGCTTTTTGCGTTTCTTAAATAGCGATTTCTTAAAATCTTAGAATAGCTAACTGGAATCTTGATACATCTGGCCCAAAGTTCTTCTGTAGTGTAGACTGCCACAACGGTATAAATAATGTCCTTCGTTTTTAGTCAAATCCTGAAGAAAGAATTAGAACATTTGATGTTGGCTTGTAACTCAGTATTAGTGCAGTACATGGATGATTTATTAGTTGCATCCAAAATGAAAAATGAAAATGAAAGAGAACTGTAAACTTGATACGATTGACGTAGTAAATAATCTCGCTGACAGCAGGCATCAGATCTCCATAAGAAGAATGTAATTCTGTAAAAAAAGTAGTAATATGTCTTGGACAACATACTGAAAAAGGTGTGAGGAAATTCTCAAAAGAATGTGTTTCTGAAATTCTGAAAATTAGCCCACCAACTACCCAGAGGGAGGTAATGATGTTTCTTGAAATTGTTGGCTACTGTCATCAGTGGATTCAGAACTTTTCCTTGATTGCAAAGCCTTTAGTAAGGCTGGCACACAATGGCATACAATATCCAGAACTGTTTGACGAAGTATGTTCTGAAGCATTCAATGAAATGAGAGAGAGTCTGCACTGGGAAGGCAAGACTATAATTTGACTTTCTTTCTATTTTGTCATGAAAAAGGTGGGTGTGCATTATCAATCCTTGCACAAAAGCATTGTGGGCTAATGTGGCCATTGCTTTCAGCCATATTGGAACCAGTAGCTCTAAGTCTTCCAGGATATTTGAAATAAGTTGCATCTGTGTTACCATTGAACAAACTGAAAGAATAGTAATGGGCAATACTATAATTCTATATTGAACTTTGCTGACAAGAACAAGAAAACAGAAATAAGAAGACAGCACATGACAAACAATAGTCTGGCTCATCATCAGCAAGGTATTCTGTTTACACGTGTAATTCTTTGAATATAGCAACTCTTCTTCCTATTTAAGCCAGAAGCTGTGAAGACTGGGTAGGTGGTGAAATTGATGTACTAATAATAAACAAAACACAACTGCATTGCAGTTACCGAGTTATGTGCCAAACCAAGACCAGCTATTAAACAAACTCCTTTGGGAATGGCTGATCTGACATAATTTTTTAATGGTTCATGTTTAACAAACTAGTATTGCACATGTAGTGTGTTTCATCTATGAGACCTTAGAAGCACATTTTCTGACAAAAGTAACATTGGCATTTATGAGAACTTGCTGTGTATCTGAAGATTTGAATGTGACAATTTATACAGCCAGCCAGTATGGTTTTTAGTGGATCACAAATGACTGTCAACTGTGGTCACAAAGGGGCTGTATGACATCTCCTGGAGTACCTCTAAATAATATTACTTACATAGTGGATTTATGAAAAGCAATGTAGCAACCAAAATAAATTGCAGTGGTCAAGCGTATTGCCCATAAGGCTAGTAAAGACTTAGAGCCCGATTTATATTTTGTTAGAAGAAGAAATCTTTCTTGGCCTAGTGGAGGACCTAATGTCTGCCAGGTGGAGACTATGCCACCTGCCAAATTTAGAAATGACTGCAGAGCTGTCAGTTATTTCTAAAGCATTGGTATCTCATTATGGCAGTTCCTAAAAGTGAAATTTAAAGTTTAGTGCGTGGCTCCATCAACATGACAGAGCCATTCATCAAACTTATTGTTTTTTTATTTTCAAAAAGAAAACCCGGAAGCAGTATTTTCTTTTTGAAAATAAAAAATAAAATGCTCCCCTTCCCATGGGAGCTAGCTTCCATGTTGAGGGGTGCATTTAGCAGTTTCTAGTCCCCCTTTCCTGGCGGTGGTGGGCAGTGAATATTTTCTTTTAATTCCCTATATCAAAAATAGGTGGGTGGAATTAGAGGTCAACCTCTGATGGTTCTTAGTCTGTAGGGCTGTCAGAGGAGTTCAATCACAACAGAGACAAAGTAGTCTCCACTGTGATTAAACCAAAGTTCCATCCACATTTAAATTGGGCGGGCAGACTGACCACGTACAGTTGTATTGGTACTCATTCACTGTTGCAACAGAGTATCCCTACCACCAAGATATAATTCAGGCCCTTAGTTACACTTGGCAATATATATACAGACCAAACGGCAAAATACTGTGCATTACAAGATAAGATAGTTGAGCAAGACAATGAAAATGAAGAATCAAGAATAGGCACTAAACAAAATGTGGAAATGTAAATTTCTTCTTTGTCAGTTCAATTCAAACTTTTTTGTGTGAATTGAGAGACCTACAAGAGGACACCCCAGTTGCTGAGAAAAAGAAATCTGAGCGATTAGGTTACAGGAAAAATGATCAAGATTTGTATGACAGTGTTGAAAATAAGTACATTTTCCCAGATGTAAGACTGTACCCAGTGCAGAAATACCTACATGGCCAGAAGCATGCAGATAGAGACAGCACGATATGTATCTTCAGAAAACACTGCTTTTGTTTGCATTAGGACTCTGTGCACTTTATCACTGCTAACCATTATTAAAGTGCTTGTGCTCTCTCCCTAAACTATGGTTCAGAGGGACGGAGAACTGCTCCAGGCTGACTCCTGCATGACACATACAGAGTGTGTAACTTTAGAAGGGGGTGGTGGTTCTCCCTGGAAGTCATGGCTTCCTGTCACCTGCTTAGCCTCTGGGTACAGATCATGGGCAGAAGGGGCAATTTCAGCCTTCCACCCCTGATATGGTGGGAAGGAGATTGGAAATAAAGTACCTAACACCCAGGGCTTGAGTCCCACACTCTGAGAAGCCACAGAGTTCAGAGCACCCACTGGAGCAAGTAGGGAGCTCCTTGTCAGTGCAGGGCTAGAAGTGAGGACTACCCGAGTCCCTAGCTTGGAGCCTCCACCTGGCAGTGGATGACCCTGGACCTGGCTCTTGACACTGACAGCTGTGGCCTCTGTTGGTTGTTGCCTTTATGGGTAGTATTTTCCTTGATTTGGGGACATATGTCTTACCCAGAGATGGAATGGGCAACTTCACATTTTAGTCTTGGTAGAACTGTCTACCTACTGGGATGCATTTGTGAGCAAGTTAAGGCCAGATATTTCACAGATGGGGTCCACAAATGAGGAGAATGGTGCCCCAAGGGCTAGTGTAGTGACACCAAAGGATAATGCTAGAGGGATACAGTTAAGCTTGACAGGTGCCTCTGCGAAAGAGGACGGACCATTGCCCATGTTCTATCGTCTAAGCAGGGAAGTCTATCAAGGTATTGATTAGCCTTCCCTGGCTTTAGGCTTGAGTGGGGTCTTGTTGGAAATGGACCTCTCTGCAGGGCCATCCCCAATCGTTTTGCCTTTTACCCTCCACTTTTTACTGAATTTGTTTTTATTGGCCCTAGAACTCTGCACTTTGTCACTGCTCCAGTGCTAAAGTGCTCCCTAAAACATGGTACAATTAGCATCTACCTGACTGATACATTTAATTTGCTTCTAATCCTTTGGGAAATGATACCACATGTACTCATGGCTTGTAAATTAAATGCTACCAGTGGCTCTGTAGCACAGGTTTTGCCACCCACTAAAGTAGACTTTTAAAACATGTCTCAGGTCTGTTACTGCAGCCTATAGTGCAGTTTGAAACTGCCATTTTGACCTGACTAAATAAACCTTCTGCTAGGCCTAAACCTTCTATTTTATTACATAGAAGTCACCCCTAAAGTAGCTACTAAAGGCTCACAGGACAGGGTCCATTGTATTTAAAAATTAGAAAATGTGGATTTACGTTTGTACATGTCCTAGAAGTACAAAATCCTAAAGACCTGATTCACTGCTGTAAGACTTATCTCTCCCATTGTCTGTTTCCAAAACGTTGTCTGAGTTCAAAGGTAAATATCTACACTGGCCTCAATGGCAACAGGCTCCCTGTCATAGATGACAAACTTCTTTGCATTGAAGTCCAACTTTTCCAACTTTGAGTGTTTTCCAGCCATTGTCAATGGCTTCACAGAGACATTGTCCAGCACACCCAGTGACGACTTCTCTATTGAACTGTACTTTCTCCTGAACTTTTCTGTAGAATTTCTTCTAAGTCCTAAGATAAGCCGAGACCGGGCCCAGTCCACTCAAATATCTGAAGCGCACTCCATCGGCCTTAACTTTTGATTTTTGCATCAGTGTTGTGTGACCACGTACCTGTGGTTGGTACTTTGATCTTTTAGGCACCACATTTAAGTAAAATCTTTAATATTCATAACCCTGGTTCTATGAATTGGACTTAATTTGTTTTGCATCATTTTATATAATAACGTTTTCTCTTTTTCTCTAAATAGGTTCACGATTTTTCTTAATTTTTTGTGTTTTCACTTTCTTACTGTTTGAGTGCTGCAGAAATACTTAACACAGAGCAAAAAGTTAAGCCTGACTGCTTTTGTGCCAAGCTACCAGAGGATTAATTTAGTGGCTTTTGTGGGTTGACCTGATAAGGACTGTGGTTGTTACCTAAGTAAGGTGTTCACTCTAATCAGTCAAAAAACAATTTATGACAGGACAAATATGTGAGGTGAGGTGTCCTGTATGTCAAAGAAACAATCAAGGTAAAAAAGCATTAACTGTGATATATCATATTAGTAAATCAGAAGGCCCATTTATGAGACTTTGTGAGATGCCAGCATGCAATGGTTTAAAGTACAGGTTGGTCATTGCTTGCTTTTTAAATGTATAGAGGGTTACCCCACCCGGATATCAGACATCCTTAAAGTTGCCAGTCTTTTGTTGAGGGAATTTGTACTCAGATTTGGAATTCCAGCTATTGAGACAGATTTTGGTAATCCTTTTACAAATAAGCTTTTGCAAAAGAGCGGCATAGCATTCCATAAATCAAAGGTTCCATTGTAGTCATCATCCTCAATCTTCAGGTGTGGTGTGGAGGATGAACACAATACTCATGAACGAATTGCCAAATGTGTGCTTGAACACGTTGAAAGTGGCCTGACACAATTCCTCTTGTGTTGATGAGCATTTTAAAGCATGTGCAAAGTAGGCAACTGCTCATGGTCCCCATCTTCCAAGGGGCCCCCAGGGAAAGTGAACTTTCTCTCTAACTAACTTCTGTATATTTTTGTATTTTAACCTTTAATGTATAGTTTGATAATGCTCAGCAACATAGGGCTTGAATTAGAATAAAAGGGTACTACAATTCAAATCCAAACAGTGACAACCAAAGTATTTCCTGCCTGGGGCCCCCAAAATCCTAAACACAACCCCGTTGATGAGCATAAGAAGTATTCTTGACAGAAAGACTGGTTTATAGCCCCTTGAGAAGGTCATGGGAAAAGCCATGAGGCCTGCATTCAGTCCTTCAGGTGGATTAATATCAGACCCTGATGACATAGTGCTAGATTACTGAAAAAGTCAGGCTGATATGATGAAATCTGTCTCTCATCAGGCAAATGTGGCAACAGAAGCTATAAAAAACATCACCTATCACAGTCTTAATCCCGGAGACTAGATAGTGGCCTCTAAACAGATCAGCAAGAACTGTTTAAGAGAGGGATGGCATGGATCCTATCAGGGTATAATGACAACTAACACTGCCATAAAGTGTGCTGGAGTGCTGCAGCGGATCCACACTGCACGTATGAAAAGAGTGAAAGCTATAGAAGAAGTGGTAGAAACAACTACTCAATCAGCCACTGATCCACAAAGTCAAGTATATAATGAAGTTAAAAACCAAACTCAAATTTGCAGAATTGGTCTAGAGGAAGGAGAGGTGAAGAGTTGAGTTTTGAATATGGTGAAGAAAGAAATGGACTCATAACATTTAAAAAAAAAAACATGAAACAAATGGTTCCATGGGTCTCAATCACAACATTCTATTAAGTTAAAATATACTCAAAAGTGATAGTCTGCATTAATCACAATGTATTATTCCTCCAGTAGGTGCTTCATGAATCAAAAAAGTGCAGATAGAGCAGTACTCATAGGTGTAATGGTGAGACAATTAAAATATGATGTATATATATATATTTTTATATATATATATATATAATATATATATATGTTCACTGAAAAAGGTTACTTGGATGTTAAAGTTAGGAAATAGAATTTGAAAAACATAGAAATTCACTTAAAAAACTAAAGGTACGTTATAGTTAGGCTCACATTTTAAATGTACAAAACCATAGAAATTCACCTGCTATAGTTAGAGTTATCCCAAGCAACTATAACTTTCACAGAGAGAAATTGGGAGAAAGAGAATCAGAGAGATAAAGTATTTTTAGACTTTGATGAATGATATACTTAAAAAGAGATATTGCCGGACAAATTGAAAAGTAAAATGTTTTTGTCAGTTTATTAAAAAGTGAGATCACCTTTCTGTATGTAACTTAAATATTTATTGTTGTAAAGAAACCAAAGCAGGATATAACCACGGACTCACCTAGCCTGGAACCCTTCACCCTTAGTATGCATGTTTGAGACCTTAACCACTAGGCCAGAGGTGATGCCTTACTGTACGGTGTTGTGATTTACTATGACATTCAACCCACAGACTTGCGGGAACAATGTGTTCATTTGTTTACCTGCACGCGTATTTGTGTGCAGGGAAACAGATGAAAGCTCAGCTTTCTTAAAGCAGGATCTGTTTGACAGCTCCAGCTGGCAGAAAGTGGAGTTTGTTTGTTTTTTCTTGGCGGGTGCTGTCAGCTCACACCAAGCAAAAGCAAACATCCATGTTCCAGGGGGTGGGCACCCCGGGATATAGCAGGAGCCGGCCATGGGAAGTGGAGGTCCTGAGAGCCATGACTGGCCCCCCTCCAAAGTGAACTAGTCTCAGGAGGTGGTGGTCCCTGGGGGTCCAAAACAGATCGACTTCCTATTTTAAATTCAGCTCGGGAGGTGGCAGTCCCGAGTGCTGCAGGGGGCCACAGGTCCCCCACATCCATTTTACTTAAAGCCCCAGGGAGGTGGAGGTCCCCGGGGCTGCAGGGGGGGGGTCCACTGGCCACTCTGCTGTCATTTTGTTTAAAGCCTCATGGAGGGGGCAGTCCCCGGGGCTGCAGGGGGTCACAGAGCCCCCCTTAATTCTGATTAAACCCCTGGAGAGGTGACTGTCTCGAGGCTTCGTGGAGCTGCACCCCCCCCCCCCACATTCATTGTCATCAAAGCCCCAGGAAGGGAATGGTCCCTGCGGGCTTCAGGAAGCCCAAGAGGGGGGGCTGTGCCCCCCTCCTTATTTTTGGCATGCCCCTGGGACCTGGCCACCCGGGGACTTCATTAAAAACAAGTGTATCTACCCTGGCCACTTTTCTTTTTTTACACTTTTTTTCTGGGACTCAGCTGCAGCCAAATCCCACAATAAAGGTTAAAAATAAAGAAAAAGGGCCAGGGTACAGCCACCCTGACCCCCTTAGCTCTGTGGGTGGGGTCCCATAGAGGCCGCCCCCAGGACTCAAAAAGCATTTTTTTTAAATGTTTACTGGGGAATGGCGATGGGGTCACGAATCTGCAGCAGAAGTTTTTAAAATATGAAGCGTTGGCTCCAGCGCTTCAGCATTTTGAAGCCCCCCCATGGGCAAAGTCCTGGGGGCAATATTTAAGTGTAGGGGGGCCGCCCAGCCCCCTCCAGCTGCCCACGGGACTGCCACCTCCCAGAGCATTAATCAAAGTTAATGTGGGGGCCGTCTGGCCCCCTCACAGCCCCAGCGACCACCACCTTCCTGGGGCATTTTTTTACTTGTATGTGAGGGGCTTCATGGCTCCCCTGCAGCCCCAGGGACCACCACCTGCCTCGGGCATTGATGACATTTTGGCATGGGCCACCCCCCCCCCACAGTCCAGGTGACCACTACCTCCCCGGGGCTATTCTCATTGGAGGCGGCCGTGCAGCATCCCTCGAGGAGCCATATATGGCCCTGGGGACCGTCAGCCCCCAGGGCCGGCTCCTGCTATGTCCCGTGGTGCCCACCCCTAGGACATAACTGTTTTCTCTGCTTGGCCGCAGTTTTAACAGCTGCAGCCAAGTCACAGCAAACACTCTGCTTTTTACAGCGGACCTGACAAACAGGTCCCGCTGTCTAAAAGAGGAGTTTTCATCTCTGTTCTCTGCACCCAGATACACGTTGAAAGCTTTGCTCCAGCAACCACGGAGCTGCTACTTAAAGCACCTCCTTGGTTGCTGGAGCAGGTGGACCACGTGGGAAGGCCTTGAGGCTCTCCCCACGGTACTAGATAGCCCATAAAGGGCATATAATAAATACATTTTAAAAATTGGCAAGTTACAAGTTGTGAAGAAAATAGGGATGCTATTGTATGTTTAAGAGTTATATTAGAGCTTTAACAGATAAGAGAAGAAATTTCATGAAGAAATGCACTCCAAAGATTAAAGACCGTGAGGAATAGGAAATAAGGATGGTGCTGGCCCTGCGCAGTTAGATGAACAAACCATTTAAGTGTTGAGAAATAGTCATAGTAAAGAGATACCAGAAAAGTATATTCTGATAGTTATAGTCAATAAGTGAACATCATACCACTGCGTTTTTCATTGAATTGAATTTGTTTTTACATTGTAGGTTGATCTAAATAAAAAATTGACGAGCCATAAAATTCACTGTGTAGATAGATTATTCGTACTGAAAGTTAGACATGTTTTGATAGTATATATCCCAAAACGAGATGTATGAAATAGTACAGTTGTTGAAGAGAAAAACTTTTCCAATAATAAGTTCTCTTACACTATAAATATGTAGGTTTCCCAAATAAGAAATATAGAGGAACATATTTGTCACAATGATGTGTGGCATAATAAGGCAAATTAAGACTAATCATACCGTGAGATAATTATGTCTCTTATCCTCGTGAAAAGGTATGAGGTTCAAATATAGTTATGATAATGTTTAGAAACACTACTCTTTCAAAATAAGTCAGCATAGATATATATTCATATTAGATTATCCTAATTTGTCTTACTTTAGTCTCTGGAATGCGAGTCCTCAGGTTAATCCCATGAGCACTGGATCACGGCGTTCTATATCGGCACCATATCGAATATTAAGAAGCTGCGTAAGTGCGGCCCTGTTTATACATGATGTTCGGCAGGTTGGGCCAAGTCCTATTTCTATTTCAATCGGGAGTGTGTAGAGATGTGGATTGCTACTTGTGTCCTTTCTCACTTATGTGTAACAGGAAAAGGATCGGACGAAGTCCGTCTTTAATGTCGCCTAATCTATCTGCAATGGTGCCATTCTAAAAGTCAAGGAAAAAAGGCAGCTCGATTTATTTTTAATTTTTATCGTCTCAAAGATAAATGGGTACCATTCTAAAAAAAGAGAGCAAGACGTAAGCTCATGATTGCGGTCCTGGTTTGTTTAGATGGAATAATATCTTACTGACAGAAGTCCCTCATTTATGGTAGTTCAGCCGAATACTAAGAAGGTGTTCAGAACAGTGGGGAAGACAGCAGCCATCTTAATGTAGACAAGTGTTGAGTCAAATCGATATATAGTATATACATATTGGATACAATTAATAGAACTGATCCAGATGTTTTAAAATTTTGGCTATTAATTTAAGACAATTGTCTCTTATGGGTTTAAAGCAGGATATGAATGGGTTTAGACAAATTGTTAGTAATGGTTGTGTATGCCTATAAGATTACAATAAGAAGTGGTATTTCCTACCTAACATACTGCTTTTTCTTACCTAATAGCGAAAATCCTGTAAATTGTCTACAATGGGTAAACAGCAAAGAGAAGAGAAAAATGAAAGGGAGGAAATAGTTTTTGTGTGGTAACAAAGTAGACCAACTATATAATATGCATAATATTCATAATATGCAATAATGTTGGTGAATGATACAAAAGCATGAAAATGGATACAAATAAAGCCACACTCAAATGATGTACATGAAGTTAGTTATTGAAGCCAGTAATGCCATTCAGGGTCCTTGTTAAGACTGTGTTGTATGGTATCAAAGCAAATAATAAGTCTACTTTCGTTCAGTCGTAATTGTAGTTCAAGGTTGCATCCCCGAGGATATTGTTTAAGTTGCATTAGACCACTGAATGTAAAGGAACGTGTGTGGGGGTGACACTTAACAAAATGTTCAACTAACGGAAACTTGATGACGTCCTTTTGGATATTACGGTAATGTTCTTATATCCGTATTTTAAGTGCTCGAGTTGTACTTCCTATGTAGACTTTGTTGCAGAGGCAGTTGATAAGATTGACTGTGTTAGTACTTTCGCAGTTTATAAAATCCTGTATCACAAATGGTTGGTCATTCATTTTGATCCATTTTTGTTAAACCAAGTTTGCAAATGGAACATTTTGTGCAGGTATAAAAACCTTTTGGGGGACGCATCAAATTCTGAGTGAGTGTTTTGTCCTTGTAAAATGAGGAACAAAGTTTGTCTCTGAGGTTAGGGGCTCTTTTAAAGCCAATCTGTGGGAAAGAGGAGATATGTTGATTGATCGAGCAATTATTATAAAGTAGATACCAGTGTTTGCGAAGCAATTTTCTGATGAATGAATGACCATTGTGAAAATGAGTAGTGAAGCAGATCGGCATCCTCTCAGCAATAGTCTTGGTCTAATTTTGGATAGTGTTCCGATCTATTTTGGCAAATTGTTCCTTTGTATTTTTTAAGCTAGAGAAATTATACCCCCGACAGATGCTCAACAATTTCAGATGATATAGTCTCATAGTCAGTTTGGTTACTACAGTTCAATTTGGCCTGCCTAAATTCTCCAGCTGGAATATTGCGAATAGTACTTAGTGGATGACAACTAGAAGCGTGTAAAATAGAGTTAGTTGCTGTACTTTTTCTATGAAACCTAGTCTGCAGTTTGTTATTGTCTATGTATAATACGAGATCTAGAAATTCAACTGATGTTCTTGAGCGTTGGTATGTTGTGTCAATGTTCCATCTATTAGGTGTGAGAGATTTAAGGAAACGTTTAAGTAAAGTTTCTTGACCTTGCAAGAGGAGTAGGATATCATCTATATAGCGATCCCAAAACATGATATGTTGTGAGAATTGTTCCGAATCGTCATTTCAGAGCCAGTATCTTTCTACAGCTCCCATAAAGATGCATGCATACGGTGGCGTGAATTTGGCTCCCATCGCTGTACCCTGTAGTTGAAGAAAGTATTGTCCTTTAAAGAGGTAAAAGTTATTCATGAGGCAAAAAGATAAAATTTCTATAATCAATTGATTTCGTTCAAATATGTGCATTGAGCGTGTTGAAAGGCAATTCTTGACTGCTTCAATCCTGTCCTGATGTTTAATGGAGGTATACAGACTTACTTCATCTATGGTGGCAAGTATATAGTCTGGTTGCCAGTCGATGTTTTGTAGTTTTTGCAGGATGTCTTTGGTATCTATGATGAATGAAGGTAGATTATGCATGAATGGTTGTAAATCAGAGTCAATAAGAGTACCTAGATTGGAGCAGATAGAATTGATACCAGATGATTGGTCTCCCTTTCGGAGGGTGACCACCTTTGTGTATTTTAGGTAGGAGATATAAAGTGGGATTAGTGGGATGCTGAATGAACAGAAAGTTTCTATCTTCTGGGGTAAGGATTTGTCTTGTGCACCAATAATCTAATAGATTCTTAAGTTTGACTTGAATTTCCCTTGTTGGATTTGATGGGAGCTTTTTATAACAGGTAGTGTCATTGATTTGTCTGTAGATTTCTTATAGGTAATCCTTTTTGTTGAGAATAACAATATTGCCTCCCTTATCTGCTTCCTTTATGAGAAAAGTGTTGTTCTTTTGTATGTTTTGAATTGCTTTTCTTTGTGCAGGATTAATATTGGAGGGGAGAAAGTGTTGTTTTTTTAACATATTTACGATATTGCTGGTCGAGATCCTCCATCATAGCAGTGAAAAACAAATATATTGAATTACCTGGTGGTAAAATAGTACTAAAAGTTGATTTGATAGGAAGATCAAAAGTTTGGGGGAAAGTAATTTTGATGTTAAGTACCTCGGCTATTTCGGTAGGTGATATTGTGTCTAAATTTTGGACTGTAAGGTCTCTGAAGATGTGCCGTTGTTGAGACAAATTGGCTTTAGCTTGTACAGTAGAGAAGAAGGATTTAAGTTTGAGTTTGCGAGTGAATTTGAATAGATCTATTTTGGTTTGCACTAAGTCCCAATGATGAGTGGGGCAAAAAGGGAGACCCCCACTCAAGATGTCAAGTTGGGGTGGTGATAAAGTCTTGTCAGATAGATTAACAATTAGTTCTTTGTCTGTTCTCTGTGTCTTGCTTCCTTCCTGCGTGCTCTTGTCTGTATACCTAGTGTTTTGGGTTCTTGTGTTGTGATATTTGGTGGTTTTGTGTGACTGACTTGTGCTGTACCAAGACAATGTCGTCTTACTTCTTCGTAAAAATGTGCTATTGATTTACTAGATTAGCGTGTATTTGTTTCTTCCGGTGATTCTATTTCTGAGGAAGGTACCTCTCACCCCCAGATGCACCCTCTCACACCCAGAGAGACAGGCTGTGGTCAACTCCCACCATGCACGTCGAAAGGGCTCAAGCCAAGTCCCAACATGGCCGCCAAAACTTCCTTGTTGAAGAGTTGGCAGACAATCAAATCTCAGCACGAGATTGGGAGGGGTCACAAATCCTTGGTGTCCCTATATATACAAATTTGGATTTCCTTTAATTTCTCAAAAACTACTAACAAAAAGGGCTCTTTCTGGACCAAGAACTGTGTTTTTGCCAAATTTGGTGTCATTCCGTCCAGTGGTTATCGCTTTACAATATTTCCTATTGGAATGAACATTGGAAACACTCTAAATTTCACCCCGCCCTCTGTTTATCTCTGCGTCCGCTTCATGGATCACCCCATAACTTTCCACACAGCAGCTCATGTGATTATTGAACTTTTTGGGACATTTTCATGAAGATTCGTCAAGCGGCGACCAAATATATAGGCAAACAAAAAACATTGGTTTCTATAGAAACTAGGTCCTAACTAGTGGCCAAAATGGCGACCGGGATGGTCGCATAATCAGTAGCTCCGGTCCCGGCCCGCGTTCATTATCCTGCAACAGGCGCCCGCACCACTGACCGTGCGAGACGCCACATGCCCTACCTGTGTCGCCCGCACTGCACCGTTTGGTTCCGGCCGCGGCGCCCCAGGAATCGGGGGGTCGGCTGTGGTCCTGGGCGCGGCCGCCGAGATCCGTGGAGCCTGGACCTCGCTTGACGAGGCCATCGCGACGCAGCACCTCTTGCGCCGTGGCGGCTGCGTCGGGAGCCGCGGACGGGTTCCCGACGCGCTGGGTCCTGGCCCGTCTCCCGGGGCAGAGAGGCGGGCTCCGACGAAGGTGAGGAGGCGCTTGCTCCCCTGCTCCGGGACCACGCGCCTGGAACAGCGGCCCTCTCTAGAGGCCGCGTTTGACCTGATGTGCTCGGCCTGACGAGGCGGCCATCCCGTGGGTAGCCGGCTGGCTACGTCTGCTTCGCAAGATTGGTGCCGCTGAGACGTGCGGTCACCTTGGAGTCTCGGGGTTGCCGTGCAGGTTGGGGCCGCGACCCCCACGGGAGGGGGAGTGACCCCACCAGCTACCCAGGACTCGTGGCTCCACACCCAAAATATCTGGTGGCATTGAGTAGGATCCCTTGTGCACTAAGCTTGGGCTAATAAACAGCCAAGCAAGAAGAAGGAAAAACAATTGGGGAAGCAAATAAATAACAATAATATAAAAAATAAAAAAAAAGTCAGGACCATCAAAGTTCAAGAAAATTGAGCCCTACCAGTCTCAGCTTTCAAGCAGCAGCACAGCAATAAAATGGACCCCCTCAGAAAATAAAACATATAACAGGGCACAACAGTATATCCTCCTGTGGTTCTGTACCGGCGGCACTAATCGAGCCGCAGTGCTCCCAGCAGTGCTCTCACCAGACATAAAAGCTTTGGGGCTCTCCACTACAAAGTGTGTATACCACACAAGCAAAGTATTACTACCTCACGTTCACTACTCCAAATAGCGCTGCTGACCCCAATTTAGGGGCCCTGCTTTTTTGCAACAACTCAGAATTCTGACGGGCACAATGCCCTAGTACCCGAATGTGAAACAATCTCTCTGCCTGTCACGTAGCAAAATTTCCACTTTAAAGGAACAAACCTCTGCAGTCCTAATCAATCGAAGCCACTTAAAAAATAATAGTTATCAGCAATACCGCCACGTAAATAATCAATGGGCAAACCAAAGACCCCACGCGCACCTTCTGGGAATATGGAGTCTGGTACCCCACCCCCAACTGCGGAGGCCTCGGCCACACAACAAGCACTACAAAAGATGGACATAACACTCCAAGCACACACAACGCAATTTGAAAAGATTTTACAAGCCATTTTGGACACCAAAATTACCCTGGAAGCAAAAATAGGTTCGGTAATCGAAGATGTTTACATATTGCGTGCAGACCAACATACGTTAGCTGAAAAGGTCGCAGGCTTGGAAGAAGACACGTCACCAGCGATAACCAAACTCCAGTCGCAAATGGGGGCTGTAACAGCTGAACTGGGGACACTGAGGCGCAAAGCCGAAGAAGCAGAAGGAAGGTCAAGACGTAACAATATCCGCTTCGTGGGTTTTCCTGAGCGGGTTGAGGACCCATGCGCAGAACTGTTCATTGAACAATGGCTAATAGAAACAGTTCTGAAGGACAATGTCCCGAAGTTCTTTTCAATAGAACGCGCCCACAGGGTTCCCGGAAAACCCCCACCCCCTGGCACTCCGCCTCGCCCACTAATAACAAGACTCCTCAACTACCGCGACAGGGACCTCGTACTGCAACTGTTTCGTAAAGCAGGCCCAATGCGCTTTGAAGGGGCAGTCATATCGGCCTACCCGGACTTTACAGCAGAGGTACAGAAAAAGCGTAACTCATTTTTCCGGGTCAAAGAGCGACTAAGAGACCACAACATCAAATATGCTCTGTTGTTCCCGGCCAAACTTCGAATACAGGACGACACTCGCACTTTCTTTTTCACCTCACCAGAGGATGCATGGACTTGGCTACATGCCAAGGGACTCGCTGACCCGCCCAATATAAGAAACCCCAAAGACAAAAACCACCCTCCTAATGGCAAACGCAAACCCCGCAGGTAACCAGACACTAAACCTACCCCTGAACAGTCTCGCGTGGAACGCTCTCTATTACTGCAAACCACATCCCTTTTCGCCAATACATCCCCGGGATCCGTATCAACGCATTCTGGATTAGAATCCGAGCTTGGGATACTTTCTGACTCTACAGACTCCACCTGCGTCCCCAATCTCACTCCACGAACAGCAGACGACATCTGCTAATATATACCAACCCCGGACGCAACGGCACACGACATCCTACAGAAGTAGCCACTAATCGTCCGCTAAAACTCACTGCTGCACGCTGACCCCATCTCTGCTGTACCGCTACCCCCGACCGCAGCAAAAGACTCATGGCTGGCCCCGGAAAATAGCAACTTCAACAAGAGCATAACGGGTCGGGACCAGCATTGACTTGAACTTACTTATTTGAAACACCCCCGCACCATATGGAACGTTCCACCTGGTTGGCAAGTATTGTATCGTTAAAGTCCTTGCCACAACCACAGTTACTGTTAGATATAGTTAATGTTATTGTTTTAATTAGCAGAATCACATCTAAGAGGCATAATTTAGATTATAGTATTCGTAGTAAATGTTGTCTGATTGCTAATAATAAGTACACACTAGGTAGTTGCAGTATAAACTGGCCAAGTACAATGGGCGTGAAATACACTATAGTCGTAAAAAGAGCCGGCCTACCAAACCCACAAAGACTATGCATACCAGTACAAACGGTCCATGGCAACCCAAAGACAACAGTATAACCCGCAATATAAAATACTCACATGGAATATAAGAGGCATGGCATCCCCGCGTAAGCGACTACAGATCCACGCATACCTCAGGAGACATCAAATATATTTCGCCATGTTACAGGAGACACACCTGGCTAAGTCCTCATTGGAGAATATAAAAGTAAAATGGAAAGGGCAACTATATGGTACCATCTTTTCAACATATGCTAGGGGAGTGGCGATCTGGATAGCCCCTGGGGTCCCCTATGTTACGTCCGCGTACAATGTGACCCAAATGGCCGATATGTCCTCTTGGAAGGTGCCCTAGACGGGGAACCCATGGCATTAGCATCAATATATACTCCCAATTCAAATCAATGGGAATTCCTACAGACACTTAACAGTAGTAAACTTAATGACCCAGAGATGGATACCATTTGGGGTGGCGACTTTAACTGCGTATTAGACATTCACAGAGATCGCTCTATCCCTCCGTTAGATAATACCCTAGCTAAACGTGCTTCACTCGAACTTGCAGAGTGGGCCTCCAACAATAGGCTAAGTGAAATTTGGAGAACTGGTCACCCCACACACCGCGAATACTCTTACTATTCCCCAGTGCATAAATTACACACTAGAATAGATATGATATTTGCATCAAACGATATAATCCCAAAAATAATCACATCAGGCTACCTGGCTCGCACCATATCTGATCATAATCCGCTTCAAGCTACCTTGAGAATGGGCCGCACACACACGTGCATTCCCACATGGCGTCTACAACCAGATGCCCTCATAGATCCTCCTTATCATGCTGAACTAGCTAAATGCTTGTCGAATTACTTCGCTTTAAATAAAAACACAACAACAGCGCGCACCACAGAATGGGACGCTCATAAAGTGGTTATACGCGGCCACTGCCTAGCAGCCTCACTGGGGGTCAAAAGAATGCTTAATAGGGAACTACTAGAGATAGAATTAAAAATGCGCAAGGTAGAGACCGAGACCACCACTAGCGTGACCTCGCTTGAAACACTAAACTCGCTGAAATCTGACTACAAAGAAACTGATGCCAGGCTCAGCAGACATGACTATAGACATTTTAAAGCCCGACAGCACGCAGAAGGCGACAGATCGGGCAAACTACTAGCATGGCTGGTCCGACAACCATTACAGTCCTCACCTATAGGCGCGATAAGAACACACTCAGGGGAAATGATTAACACTCAGGCTGGAATCAATGAGTCCTTTCATATGTATTATCGTTCCCTATATCAGCCCACTAACCCTCCAAATGAACAACTTCTTTCTGAACTCCTCTCATTGATTCCCCAAAATACGAATATCAATGACAACGCAGCCACATTGGACGGTCCCATCACTATCGAAGAACTACGCTCAGCTCTTTCTCAAATGGCGCGCGGCAAAACTCCTGGCTCAGACGGACTACCAATGGAATATTATAGTTCACTATCTGCTCATCTCCTGCAGCCCCTGACCGAGGTATTTAATGAGGCACGAAATAGAAAGCATCTGCCAGACTCCATGCGCGAAGCATTGATAGTGGTGCTACCAAAACCAGGACGCGATCCACTTGATGTCAAATCCTATAGACCACTCTCCCTGTTAAACACTGACTGTAAACTCCTGGGGAAAATCCTAGCAAATAGGCTACTCCCTTATTTATCAGACTTAATCCATCATGATCAATCTGGATTTGTACCAGGGAGGAACACTTTTCTAAATATAAGACGCCTAATACGTATATTACATAGTACCACAGAAACTGAGGCAGTGGCTGTGGCATTGGACATAGAGAAGGCGTTTGATACGCTCGGATGGGAATATCTCTTCCGCACTCTGAAGGCGTTCGGCTTTCAAAGCGGTTTCATCAACTGGATTGCCACTCTATACGCAAAACTAATAGCTCGCGTCAAAACGGGCCAAACGATATCAGAGGCGTTCCCCATCGGCAGAGGCACCAGACAAGGTTGCCCTTTATCCCCTTTATTATTTGCTATAGCTATGGAGCCATTGGCAATTAAACTTCGTAGTTGGGCAAGCAGATGGGGCATCCTAGAATCCAACACATACCATATTATTTCCCTATACGCAGACGATGCTCTAATATATTTGCGTGACTATACCTCCTCCCTCACAGAAGTTATACAAATCCTGGATAACTTTGCTTTATCCTCTGGTCTATGCGTTACTTGGGCGAAATCATGTATTTTCCCGCTTACTCGCATACCTACGGAGCAGCAAACGTTATTACCACTACATCAACTGACATGGGCATACCAGACCTTTAAATATCTGGGGATTCAGGTCTACCACTCTATGACAGACCTACCCGAGGGCAATCTCGATAGGCTGCTACGCTCAACTCGGGGATCCATGGCATTTTGGAGTTCCCTCCCACTATCACCAATGGGCCGCACGGCCATAACTAAAATGTTAATATTACCTAGATTTCTGTACTACTTCACAGCGCTCCCATTATCCCTGCCACGTTCATTCTTTCATAAACTACACTCTCTGCTAACAGATTTGTTGTGGGGCAGAGACCGACGGAGAGTAGCCCTAGCCATTACACAATATCCACAGGAGGAAGGCGGGCTCGGCATGCCGAACTTTGAATTGTACTACGCAGCAGCCCAACTCCAATGGGTAGATACGTGGCTTAATGAACCACCCACACCAGAGTGTACAGCGATAATGTCTTGTGTGACACCACAAACGATACTGTCATCACTTATGTCCAAACCTCCTTACCCATCTAACAGAAATCCCCTAGTAGTAGCAGCCAGATTCTGCTGGCGGAGATATGTCCAGGGCAAAACCCTAATTCCTCCTTACTCACCTGTAATACCTTTGGCTCAGGTACCAGGTGTCCAAGCTCTTTCTCATTACCATGATATACGGGTAACCAAGACACTGAACATGGGGGACTTGTACTTGAGATCTAAAGCAAGCACTTTTGCAGAGCTCGTGTCTACCGGTATCATGCAACCTGGGGCCTTCTTAACATTTAATGCCATTAACAAACTTTTACAAAACTTTTGGGGGTGCAACCCAAATGAGCCTGATGAATCCCCCCTACTCACCTCATTACTCACTATAGGAAACATTAAGGGCAGCATTACTAAATTATATAAAATACTCCTAACAGACACCTGCACTGCTTTGACCCAAGTTAAGAGCCGCTGGGATGAGGTCCTCCCCACACCAGTCGATCAGAAATCCTGGAAAGCTGCCCTCACCACGATTAAATCTGTATCCCGTAATGTTAGACTAAGATACACTCAATTCAATTATATTCATCAAGCATATCTATCTCCGTCCCGCATCAACAAAATATACCCAAACTCTAAGCCAGAATGCCCTAGATGTGCTACCCCTGCTGCTAATTTCTTCCATATGGTTTGGGAATGCCACACAATATATACTGGCTGGTGCCGCATCACTGAGACGGTTGCAGACATAATAGAAAACACGCTTATTCCCACACCAGGATCCTGCTTGCTGGGCATACGTCGCCGGGACAAGAATGAAAAACACACTCACAAGTTTATAGATCTTGCATTTGTAATATACAAGCGTTTGATCGCTACACACTGGAAGGCCCCTAATGCCCCCTCCTACCGCGCTTGGCTCTCAGCCTTACACAGCTCCACACTAGCGGAGGCATACACTCTAAGACAGCTGCAACTCAGAGGCCAGATACAAGAGGGCGCCACACAATGGGACCACTTTGTAGTACAAATAGAGGCTAGAGATGATGATTACCCCCCTTGAAATACGCGACACGAACAAAACGACCTGCGAGTAAATACTTAGCAACCACGTCGAGAAACAAATCACACCCGTTGTAGTACCCCAGCTAGCCGCACCATATCAGCCCGGAAACATACAGCTGGATAACAAGCGCAACTTCATCCAGACATGAATATACAAATTGACAGAAGATGCCGCTGCTCTGTTACCCCTGCCCCCGCCCCATTACAAACCATATAACACGCAAACAAGCACTAACATTTCTCATGACTACATAGCTGAATGTTATCCTAATCACTTAGAATACCATTAAATATACATAAGTAAAACCATAGATATGCCCACTGTTATTGTTTTAAAATGTATCAAGTTAAGTTGTATGCCAGTACATTAAAAGTGTAACTGTACTGTATGGGAATTACAGGTACGTACAGAGATACATGAAAAGGGAAAAATGTTTATTCTCTTACTAACTCAAGTGACATGTATTGCTGTTCGTGTGTTGTGTTTAATAAACAGATTTAAAAAAAAAAAAAACTAGGTCCTAACTATACCTAGTGGCAACCACAACTAGGTTATATATATATGTATATATATATATAGGTGCAAGCACAAGTTCAAGCTCAAGTCTAAGTTCTTCAGAGAGAAAAGGAACCCTGACAAGGAGTGTTGGTGAACAGAGTAAATCTGAGGAAGGTATTCCATGGAAATGAATGAGCAAAAAAAAGCATTATGAACAAACAAAGCTAGAGAGACAATTAGACTCTGAAACCAGTAGGGGTGAATCACCTGTTCAGAAATGGGGGTTGAAAAGATAAAAGCCCTAAAATCATAAACTAAAATTGACTTTTGAGAAGAATATCAGAAGCAATTATTATTGTTGTAAAGAAATAATAGGAAAATAAGAAATACATTATAATTTTAAAGAACATTTTATTATCTTTGAATATTTGAAGCTCACAATATTTTTCTCTCAAATAGAAGATGGAGAATGCCAAATGCTGTATCTTTGTATAGTTAAAGATAATATTAATAATATTATTAGCCTTAGTGAGGCTGTTGTGCCTACTGGCTCCAGTGGGACATGTCTCTGTGAACGTCAAATTAACTACTGTTAGGAAGGAATTGAAATATAATATGCGAGAGCACAGATAGACTTTAGTTAGTAAGTCTCAAGATAATGTCTGTATAAAAATTATTCATGAATATGTAAATATGATGAAGATTAAAGGGTGTTTTGTTTGTGCTTTTCTTCCTGCTTCTGCTGGTGAGGGATGAACACGTTCCACTTCAGATTCCGTGTGATTAGTATTTTACTATATTTAATAATGATACATTTCTTTCTATTTATCTAATGGATTTCAATATCTCTTTAGATAACTTACCTGTAAAAGAAGATAACAGGGTTGGTAAATACAATAATGTTTTTAGGGTAATTTCACATAAGCAGGCAAAAAATCTAAAATTACTACACAGGGATGTGCATAGGTTTTGAGTAGTGAAGAGCATAGTTTTGTTAGGGAATATTATTAGAGAGGAGTAAAGATTGTGTGAAATTGGAAAGAAACAGCTTTAATGGAATGGATAAATGAAGAGGAAGAATTTTGATTGTTCAATTTGCATTCTATTTTGAGGCTGGAGCAACAACGAAAGGGTGAATTGTGTATGATGCAATGTAGTCCTTCAATCGGTGGTAAGGCTGAATATGTGAAAGAAAGTGTATGTGCATGTGAAAAAGGTTATGAAGTGAGTGGGAAATATTTGCTGCGTGGAAAACCAATTTTAAGAGGTATCTATTCTATGTAAGATTGCTGAATTCAATTTGCCGAAAAATTGGGTTGAATCTTGTTATCTGGGTTTTGTTTTTTCCCAGGTGTTAGAAATTGGATCTTTAGTTGGCAGGGATATGCACCCTGTTCAAGTAGGGACCACAATTCTAGTCAGAGTAAGTCAGATACACAACCTAAATTAACCTGTGCTCACCCCATGGTAGCTTGGCACAGAGTAGTCAGGTGTAACTTAAGAGGAAATGTGTAAAGTATTTGTGCTACACTTTAAGCAATAAAACTGGGCCAAAGTCAAATGTTCAGGCCGACCTTGATAGAGTGCAGGTGGGCTACAGGGCCCATGCAGGGCCTGCTGAGCAAGAGTACTTTAGTCCTTGATATGCGTCCATTACGACTGGTGCAACGATGTCTGTGCGTTGCTTCTGGGCCCACGCTGGAGAAAGCAGTGAAGTGATGTGTCGGCTTCGATCGGGAGGATGAAGGCAATGCATTGATTCCAGGCTGTGCAGAGAGGACAATGCATCATGCAGTCGGCAATAGGGTGCTCCAAATCTCGCGGCAACTGCACTCTATCGTCAACGGAGAAGTGGTGTCCTCAGTCCCCATAGCATAGGTGATGCGGTAGTGAAGCATTGACTGTGAAGGCACTGGTACCGATCGGTGCAGCAAGGTCGATGCGGGGTTCTTTGCTGGAACAGCCAGAAAAACACACTACCAAGGACCCAGGACTGAGTTGGCACCACTTGGGAGGGCAGGACTCACTGTTAGCAGGGTCCACAGGCTGTAGCAGGATTGCTAGAAGTCTTTTGTGTCCCTGAGACTTAAAAAAACAGGAGTTAAGTCAGAAAGCTCATGGAGTCACTCAGGGTTTAATTGATGGAGGTTCAGTCCTTCTCTCCCAGGCAAGCAAACAGCAGGCTGCAGGGCTGCTCAGCAAAGCAGGAGTGCAGCAAGGCAGCAGGGATCCAGCAGAGTAGCAGTCCTTTAAGCAGCACAGCAATCCTTCTTCCTCACAGAGTCTTCACAGGTCCAGATGTTTAGTGATTGGTGGGGTGAGAGACCAAGTACTTGTACCAAGTTGTGCCTTTGAAGTGGGATTGACTTCAAAGAAGAGCCTTTGAAGTGCACAGAGGTCCTTTCTTCCAAGCCCTTGCTCCAATCTCTCAGTAGGGGGTAATCAGCCCTTTGTGTGGGGACAGGCACTGCCTATTCAGGCGTGTCAGCCCTCCCTTCCTGCCCAAGAAGAGCCATCGGAATGCAGATGAGGGCTCAGAAACACCTAATCTTCCTGTGTTTGTGGCTGTCTAGAGGGAATACATAAAGTGTAGCTGTCACCCACCCCAGAAAAGTATTGGAGACAGGCTGCAGGCTCACAGAGCTGAAAGAGCAGGGAAATGTCTACTTTCTAAAAGTGGCATTTCTAAAATAGCAATGTTAAATACAACTTTACCAGTAGAGAGGATTTATCATTATTGTGCCAATGATATGAAACATGACATAGCTTCTCCTTCTGAATCAGGAATTATCGCTTAAAATTGTAATAAGGCATTCCCAATGTTAAGCTGTGAGAGCTGTAGGCCTCACAATAGTGAAAAACAAATTTGGGAGTTTTCAATACCTGGACATGCAAAATTTAAAAGTACATCCCCTACCTTTTACCTATGCAGCACCCTGCCCTATGGGCTACCTAGTGCCTACCTTAGGGGTGACTTATGTGTAATAAAAGGGGAGTTTAGGGTTTGGCGTAGGGCTTTAAATGGCACATGTAAGTGGCAGTAAAACTGCACACACAGGCTCTGCAATGGCAAGCCTGAGACATGGTTAGGGGGCTACTTAAGTAGGTGGCACAATCAGTATTGCAAACCACAAGTAGCATTTAATTTACAGGCCCTGGGCACAGGTGGAGCACTTGACTAGGGACGTATAAGTAAATTAAATATGCCAGTTGGTACTAGGCCAATGTTACCATGATTTAGGGGAGCGAGCACAAGCACTTTCACACTGCCTAGCAGTGTGAAAGTGCACATACTCCAAAAACCAGCAAAACCAATGTCCAGAAATGGAGGGCGACAGGCAAAAAGTTGGGAGAAAGACCACCCTAAAGCTGTCTGCTCTAACACTAGAGTTTACCATATGTGTGAAATGGATGGTGAAGTTGGCATGAAAAGAGTGAAACAGAGGTTTGGATGTGTAGTTTTAGATATATTACAAGCTATCATTCCCTCTGTAGATGTGGCAATGAATGATATGAAAATTAGGCATCTATCTATTTTAGTGGATAAGCTTATAGTAAATACAGCAGGAACAGGTGAATCCAGAGATGCTGACTACTATGCCATGGTAATGCAGAATCACCAAACTTTGGATGTTCTTCTAGAGAAGGAAGGTAGAGTTTGCAAGGTGATAAAGGCTAAGAGGTGTGTCACATAAATATGGGATAGTAGTAGGGTTCTTAATTGTTATATTACTAATATTACTAATACTGTGCATAAGTTTCAATCTTTTGAAGAGTATGTCTTATGGGAAGTTATAGATTCCTGTTTTAGTGGGTTAGGGAAAGGCTTTATTAAGACTAATCATAACGGTAATTATAATATTTTGTGCAACTGGCTTATTTCTTTTTCTGAAATTTCTGGGTGTATGTTTTAAAAGTGCAGAAACAGAAGGAATAAGAGTGATCTAAAGAGGAAAAGATCTACGGAGCACGAGATATGGATGGCTGAGGAGAATACTAAAAAGTGTAGGAGAACGTGATGAAGACTGAATGGTTTCTTTATTAATAAAGTTATTAATGGGTTTCGGTGATCATAAAAATAATCATTGGGGGGAACTGTTGAAGTGTTGTTTCCAAGTTATATTTGTATGTGATAAATATCAATGAATAATAAAAAAAAATATGTTGGATCTAATTCTAAGTAAACATTATTACAGTTGAATGAGTTTAATATGAAATATAGAAGTGTGTTTGTTAACATGTATTAGTTGTGCCTCATTTTTGTAAAAATTCCATGTTGGATAATATGGATGCTGTTTCTGTCATTCACCGCTCCCATCATGTATCCCTCCACAGCTTCTCGCCTCACAAGCTTTGCAGAGTGAAGAAAGTTGATATAATGGATTAGTCCCACGGTTATGAATACAAAGCTTTCAATTAATTTTTCTGAGTTCCTGATATGTTGCAACATTCAAGGTCTTTCGACTGGGGTCCACTACATATTTTGGTCTTAATTATTTGTGTGAAATGATATCGTTGAGATGCTTCATTTCATTCAAACATCCCTGGATGGCAGAGGCGCAGAAGATGCTGGGTGCTTCCTTAGAATGGGATAGTGTTTATGAGCTAATGTAATAACAAATCTTCTGATTTGCTAAACAGCTGTTATGCATGAGTATGCCAGGAAGAATCTGATGTTTTAGCTAATTTGCTATATTAGAATTGTGTATACGAACCCCTTGATTTAGGGGGTGAGTCAGAGTTTTAGAAGACTTTCCTATTCTGATAGTATGCTGTCTGACCCTTTCCTGATTTTGCTGTTCATTTGGTACTTTGAATGACGTTTGATTTTTAACTACTCTGTAAATTATTTTGCATTTGACCCTTTATGGCATTTCATCTGTGTCTCTTGATTTTGTGACTTCTGTAATAAAACCCTTTTTATTTTTTCACTGATCTAGAATTCAATTATTGAGTGTCAGGTTATTTTATTTACTACTGAGCTAGATTGATGTGGAGGAGGGTGCCTTTTTGCACAGTTATTTACAGTGGGAAAACCAACGGAGGTAAATATTTAGGGTTTCAAAATTTTGGAGTGTCTAAAATATTGGGGAATCGTTTTTGCTTGCACATCACTGCCTACATGAAGGTATGCTTTGCACCTGTGAAAAGTGTTCATGTCTTTCTGAGGAAGTAAAGGTCAGAACATTCTAAGGGGGAATTTCGATGTCATTGTGCATAAAGAAACCAGATTAGTGAATTGCACAGTAAAAATTAACTCCCAGCTTTCATGACTGTGGACCTTCTGATTTCTAAACCTTGGATTTCAATATGAATATTTGTGTGAATACTGTTGCAATGGTTTTCATGTACATTTTTTATTATAATAATAACAGTTATGAAGGACCTGGTATTTTCCAAATAATTCCGAATTTGAAGAGGAAGAATTGATAACGCATAACATATGTTTTCTCTCAATATTTCTGTGTTGAGGATCATGGCTTAATATAATGGCTGGGCGCCTGAGCATTTCTTGAAAACCTGACCCTATCCTCATAGTTGTAGCAGAATGCGCACATCGCCTTCTGAAGGTGCACACTCTTTTGGTGAGTCTGTCTCTGAAGCTAGAGAAATACATACATCAACCGACATAGGCAATTTGTTTTTTTTAATCTAAACATACGCATTCTCATAAGGTTTACAAGCCTTTTATACAATGGATTTCTGAGTGTTGGTTTTGTGATTATCTGTTTTCAACGGCCCATAGATATTTATAGTCAGTCAAGCCTTTGACCCTCATTTCTTGAGGAAAATGACCTAATTTTGTTTTACAGAATACACAATAGGATAATAATGATAATTATGATACACCTATACAGACAATGATAACTGAGAAGACTCCAGGACTTTTGGTATTGTGCTCAGCTATTTTAAACTGTCCATAGATAGCACTTAAACAGTCCTCATGCCTGGAGGTGCAATGCAAGAGAAAGAAATACCATAATGTTGGTGTGGGGAATGCACAAGTGTGATTTTGATCTTTAAAATACCATTTACACAGACAATGGTAATGGAATAATTCCATATCTTTCTGATATTGCCTTAACCCATCAGAAAGGCAAAGGATTTCCATATCCCTCGTCCTACAAGTAGGAGTGTCCCAGAAACAGTGTCAGTCATTCTAAACGCCAATGTTAACCCTACATTTGATTCATATCGTATTCTACCTTTCTTTTAGATCATAAAATGGTTACCCTTTTTTACCAGAAGTGGGAGGACCACTTGTGGCCTGAAGGTTAACAGGTACAGGTCCTGCCATCTCCATGGTCATAAGCAGTGCTTAATTTGTAAATTAAGAGGTGCCGGTGCGCAAAGCCCTTCTCGTAAACACAATGCTGCTGTAATTAAATCTGCCAGCGCTGAATACTGAGGCAGTGTAATCCTGAAGCCATCTCGGGCCTCTTCAATCCATTTACGGCCACCCCTGCCCCTTCAGCTCATCCTGCAACTTTCTACTTTCTCCCTTTATGACGCTTTTTAGTTTTTCTTTCTTCCGTCTTTCACATATGTTTCTTTTGCTCGCAGAAAATGCTTGAGGCAGAAGAATAAGCCCCGGCACTCACAAATAAGAGCAAACAACAAGTACAAATTAAGCACTGGTCATACGTCTGTTACATTAGAGTGTGTTTCAGCATTTAATGACGCAAGTAAAAAGTGATTTGTTCATGTGATCCAAAGAATCCGATTCACAGGGCTTGGGTTTTCTACCAGGACAAGCGTTTAGATGTTGTGGATCCACTTACTAAGATTTTAAAACTTGGAGAACAAGAAAAGGAGTCTAGGAGCCAGTAGACTGTCTTGTCTAAATGGGCTCAATGAACTTTGTGTTTTGCTGATAATGATACAGCGCTATTTTGCAAGAAAGACAGGCTTGCTGCTTATTACTGATTACAAATTGTGTGAATTTACAACCTCAGAGACTGGTCCAGAAGCCCAGGGTTTAATTTTTCTGTGACCATTTTACAAAGAAAGTGGAGATATAGGTCAAGGTTTTTCCTCACTACAAAGTACAGTACTCTTTGAAGAGTAGTGTTTGGGGAAACATGATTTGACAAAGCATGTAGGTTAGGAACTGTTGTCCAACCATTCCCACTTTTGTAACCAGTTACAAAAGTACCCATGTGGTGGTCAGTTTCAGCAATACTGTTGGCAATGACCATCATTTGCGTGGCATTTCATAGATTTGTGTCTTCTTTTGTTGAAGACAGTGGACAAAAGGCTTGGATGAAGAGAAGCATTTTCCTTCCTTGAGCAGGCTGGCCGGGACTACTTTATCCAGCCCCTTACTGAGCTTCAAAGGATGCCTACTCTGTCACTGGCAGATGTACCTCACACCTAGGCCTGCCTCCCTTTTGATTTGCTAGTCAACTTGCCTGCAAACCTAGTGGGGGGCTGCTTTGGAGTGACTACAAGGGAGGGTTTGCCAGTGTTAGAAATGGAGTCTCTAGTTGGCAGTCAGTTTGCACTCTTTCCAAGTAGGGACCCTCACTAAAGTCTGGGTAAGGGAGATACACAGCTCAGATAACCCCTGCCCACCCCCTTTATAGCTTGGCACAAGCAGTCAAGCTCATCTCAGAGGCAATGTGTAAAGTATGTGCACCAACACACACAGTAACACAGTGAAAACTCCACAGAAGGATTCCACATCAGGTTAGAACAATAGCCAAAATGTACCTAAATCAAACAAGACCAAAATTGCAAAAATTAAATATACACAAGCAAAGATATGCATTTATAAAGTAAAAAGTCTTAATCCATAGATATCAATGGATACGTTGTTTTAGCACAAAGTACCTGGCATGCGTGAAAAATAAGACCACACGGGCGAGCGAGCGTGCGTTGGAAAAGCAAGTGATGCGCCTATTCCTTACTCTCAAATGAGGCCATGCAATGATTCTTTCTCTGCCAGGTAAGGGATGCGTTGGTTTCCGCACCAGCAGCCTCGGGTCCGTCCTGCGATCTTGAAGATTTTGACGCCCAGGGATAATGCGTGGAAGATCCGGATGCAGGTCAGCAATTAATCTGCGCTGAGCTGGCGATGCGTCAATTTCACTAGCGCTGCAGTGATTTTTCAGCTGCAGTGTAGGCTCTGTGTCGATATTTTTGCCACTCAACTCCGGTGCGTGAATTTTCACTCTGGTTCTGCAAGCTTCTCCTTCCAGGGGCCCAGGGACTTGATGTGCCACTACTTTGCAAATCAGGGGGTCTCAGCAAGAGAGCCCTGATGCTGGCAGATGAAGGCTTTGATGTTCCTGAGACTTCTTAACAGGACGCAAGCTCAGTCCAAGCCCTTGGAGATACGTCACATGCAGAATACAAAGCAAAGTCCAGTCTTTGTCCTCTTTGAGACAGAAGCAGCAACTGCAGGCCACCCCAGCAAAGCACACACAGGAAAGGGGCAGTACTCCTCCTCCAGCTCTTCAGCTCTTCTCCTTGACAGAGGTTCATCTTGATCCAGAAGTGTTTTAAAAGTCTGGGGTTTTGGGTCCACTACTTATACTCATTTTTGTCTTTGAAGTAGGCAAACTTCAATGGAAAGTATCTGGTTTTCACAAGTTCCTGTCTTGCCCAGGCCTGGCCCCAGACACATCCAGAGGGTGGAGACTGTATTGTGTGAGGACAGGCACAGCCCTTTCAGGTGCAGGTGTCAGCTCCCCCCCCATCTAGTCCAGGAAGACTCATCCGGGTATGCAGGACACACCTCACATCCCTTTGTGTCACTCTCTAGAGGGAGTTCACAAACAGCCCAACTGTCAATCTTACCCAGACGTGGATTCCACTGGCAGGCAGAGGCACAAAATAGCTAAGTTAGAAAATGCCCACTTTCGAAAAAAGTGTCATTTTCAAACAGGAAATCTAAAAAGCAACTCTACCAAAAGATGCATTTTTAAATTGTGAGTTCAGAGACCCTAAACTACACATCTCTATCTGCTCCCAATCGGAAACTTCACTTAAAAGATATTTAAAGGCAGTTCCCATGTGAACTTAAGGAGAAATAGGCCTTGCAATAGGGAAACCTGAATTTGGCAGTATTTCACTACCAGGACATGGAAAACACACCAGTACATGCCCTACTTCTTAAATTCACTGCACGCTGCCCATGGGGCTACCTAGGGCCTACCTTGGGGGTGCCTTACATGTAGTAAAAGAGAATGTTTTGGCCTGGCAAGTGGGTACACTTGCCAGGGCGAATTGGCAGTGCACAACTACACACACATACACTACAATGGCAGGTCTGCGACATGTTTACAGGGCTACTCATGTGGGTGACGCAATCAGTGCTGCAAGCCCTCTAGTAGCATTTGAATTACAGGCCCTGGGCACCTCTAGTGCACTTTACTAGGGATTTACTAGTAAATCAAATATGCCAATCAGGGATAACCAATAATAATCACAATGTATACAGGGAGCACTTGCACTTTAGCACTGGTCAGCAGTGGTAAAGTGTCCCGAGTACCAAAACCAACAAAAACGGAGTCCAGCACGCAGTCAAAAATACAGGAAGCAGAGGCAAAAAGACAGGGGAAACTATGCCAAGGATGCCAGGTCTAGCACCCAGTATCATAACCACACCTCTGGGTGGGTATTAAGAGCTCTGACCAAGGGAATAAAAGTTCTACCATGTAGGTAGGAATGGAACCTTGGGGTAGTTAACATAAACAAACAGGAAGTTCTGCAAAAGTAAGTTGGTTTACCCCTGGAAATGTACTTTTATTCCATTGGCTATGGAGTGGCCAGGAGTTTCCTCCCACCCGCAAACTGTCAATGGGAATAAATGTGGAATTCTCAGATCCTCCCTAGAAATCTTCTGTACCCGTGAAGTTTGGAAGAAGGACTGCCCTTCTGTCTAAAACATGAAGGGAGACTGGACATGCTTTCCTTGAAACCAGGACCACAGAAGTGGCTCCAAGGATCAGCTCGGTGACCTCTTGTGTTAGCTACAGGGAATTGCAAGGACACAACAAGCTTCTAGAGGCCTTTCTCTGCAATTTCCCAGCAGACCAGACTCAAGTGGGCCTGTCATGAACCCTACTGCTAGCCTCTGCTGGAGTGAGTCCAAACCTCCAAGTGTTATTAGAGATTAGTCCTCCTGTCCTCAAACTGCAAGAAGTGGGACTTAGAAATGTTTTGCCAACTCTCTGCCTGGAGAACCTTCAGAGAGATGGCATCCTGCCAAAGCCACAGCCATCAACATCAGACTGCCAGTCAACCTCAGATTGATGGTCTGTCCACTAAAGGAGAGCTGAGTTTGGGAAGAGTTTTCAAAGTCTGAACCGAGAGGGTTTCGTCAGGAATGACGCTGAATAGCAGTCTGGCTACATCGAGGCCCTCATGTGCACAGACTTTAGATTCCGTCCACTCAGAGCTTTCCTGCCTTTGTTGACTACTACACTGAGACCACGCTCTTCTGCAACCCACCGTAATCAAGCCATACTTCAGATCCAGCTTGCAGCTTACCCTGCCAGCGACTTGACAAAGACTACATTATCTCCAGGAACATTTGTAAGTCAGTAGGTAAAATTTCCAATGGGACAAACCTGATCCTTTGCTTCGGACCCGTGACCCATCTGGTCAGCCTTCATTTTTTACTCTAGTGTGACCAGATAACCGAGGTTAATGCTTTGTGCTTTTGAGAGGTATTTTTAGGTTTAAATTTTAAGTCATATCTTGAGTTCTACTTATTGGATTCTTATTGTTGTGGTGTCATTTTTCATTTTCTTTATTAAAAGTTTCTCTATTGTTCTAATAGGGTTTGGGAAATTTGTGTGCAATATTTTCATTTAATTACACTTTAAATGCTGCATAAATAGTTAACACATTGCCTCTAAGTTAAGCCTGACTGCTTTGCGCCGAGCTACCAAAGTATAAAACACAGGTTTTTTTAGTGATGTTAGCAGCTCACTCTGAAAAAGATTGTGAATATTTTTTGAGGTAGGTTCCCATCCCCCTCAACAAACACTCCAATTTCTTACAAATTCCATTGACCCTCCTTTCCCTAATGATTGGGTTGATAGTTTCTCCTCATTAGAGGACAAGGGAGAGGTTTTTTCACAAGGTCAGCCTCCCATTTTCTTCCCCTCTTTTAAATGGTTGCAAATTTGGCATTTCTTCCAATTTAGCAAGACACTGCAGCAAATCTGGGTTCCTAGCACTGCATAGTGTTTTTCAAATTTCTATATCTGCTGTTTCATGGTTGGTTTTCTGTGTGGTAAATTATTTTATATGTGGAAGAATCACCACATTAAATATAGGAACGTTTCTTTTCAAAGGAGCCATATTAGAGCATTCTCTTTATCATGAGGGGTTTTGTTGGCAAAAACGACTAAACAATTTAATAGAACAAAAGAAGAATGGCCATTTTAATATAGAAGTCATTGATCATCCTAGAGATGTTTTTTCCAGAAGTATGGATGGTGAAGCTAGGTTGTAAGGAATCCTACTTCTCATCTTCAATTTGGAACACACAAGGTTTCTTTAAATTCATGGAAATGTCAGAGTTTACCAATTTGGATTGCCTCTTTGATTCTGTCTTGAACTCCATGCTTCAACAAGTTTCTCTGTAGAATTAAAGTAGAAAACGTTAAAACTTCAAGACTCTGAGATAACTCATATTTAAAATAAATAAGGATGATGTTCTACTCTCACATCTCGCAGGCAATTCATTAGTAGTGTAGGGCTCTTTGCAGTGTTTATTTAAGCTGCATTTCCATGACCCCTTCTTTACGATGCACTCTACTGTCGCAAGATCAGTACTTAAGGGTCTCCCTATTGAGACAAAATACCCTTGAGAATACAATACTCAAGAAAAGATAGTGGCTAGACCATTTAGTTTCTTGATTTTTCACAGCTCTTGTCTTAGTCACAAGCTAGTCTGTGGGGTTGAGGCCTTCAGAGTGTTCAGTATTTAACTGGGGGACATGATCCGTAAATAAATTGTCAATTGTTTACGTCTTTTGCAAGCTCCTTTGCCATTCAATTTCACCAATGACAAGGCACAATTATCTCTACTTTTGCAGATGGACAACATTTCTGTGGTCCATACATAAACCATCTGTGGGATACCAAGCCTAAACCCCTGGTAGGGTTGGCAAAGGCATTTTGTGAGTTCTGTCTCAATAAAAAAAAATGAATTATGTCAGAATTTCTTCCGGGCATTCACAGAGTGGCTGATTGGCACCCCAAGTACCTTGATGACAGGAGACTTCATCCAGGAAGTCAAGTTTAATTTTTTTTTTTCATGTATTGGAACTCCTAAGAGGTCCACATGTAAGACTGCTTCCTAAAAAAAGAAAAACATAAAACAACCTAAGAAAATTCATATAAAAATTCCACAGAAGGTCAAAACAAAAAGAAAATGCACAAAATTATACAAATACATTGCTCATGTAAGACATCATAGTAGCGGGTCTAAAATTGATCAAATTATTCTAGTTATTCAAACTAGCCTCTAGAATATAAGCATTAAATATTTTGAGGAGGAAAAATCCATAAAGTACCTCAGGCAGTACAACATGTAATCATAGAGAGACTTCTCGTCGAGAACCTCACATACCATAACATTTTCTACCTTAAAAATAGTTGTGAAATGCATACTTCCAAGCCAAAGAAATAGGAAAAGTCAAGACAAACGACCTTTAACAGTAAATGCAAATGTAAATTACAAAAAAGAAAAAAAAATACCAGGAGATCTTATCAAAGTTCTCCAATCTTCCCTATAGAGTACCTTTTCAAACTTTGTATTTATTGCTCATATAGGACACTCAGTATAGATTTGAAAAAGACTGAAAGAATTTAAAAATCCTAAAACAAAAGAGTTCATAGGAGGATTAAAGAGGGCTTCCAAAGCTTCTCCTACTGAGTGAATATTAAAGTGCAGATACAGAGGTTTTAGCCTGGGCTAATCGTCTTAATATCTGTCCTTCCGTCCTATCTAAAAAATTCAATTTGGAGATCTCTATACCCTCAAGAGCATACTGAAGAGTGGCCGGGATCTTTGTTTGATATACCATTAATAAATGGTGGAAATGACGCCTTCCAACTGCTGTAAAAAATGCAGCTAGGCCTTGTGCTTGAGATAAAGCCTTCAAGACATTATTGCACATATGATCTTTATCGCTGAGTGAGGAGGAAAAGGTTTTCCCCTAGAAACAGTAATATTTAACCTGCTCTAGCTTGTGTTGGCCCAAAGACCAGGAAAAGTTGATTTTCTTACTCAGTTTTTTCCCAAGAAAACATGCAACTTGAGATTTGGATTGATTAATCTGTAGATAATGCTGTGTAGAATATAGATGTATGCTGCCAATCGCTGATTTAAGCCTTTTGGGGTAAGGTCAATCACAACTATATCATCAGCGTATAGTAGGCAAGACAGTGGATATCCTCCAATTTTTGGTGAAAACCCATCTGCATTGTGCAAAAAACTGGGCAGATCATGAACATATAAAGAAAATAACAGTGGTGCTAACAAGCAGCCTTGCTTCAATCCATTTTTTGTAGGGAATTTAACAGGCAAGCCCTGTTCTCCTCTTAGCAAACCTTTACACCAGGTAGAGGAGTGCAAGGCTATAATAAAGCATAGCAGGTTTCGGGGGACACCCAGCTCAGATAGTTTTTTCCACAGTATTTTCCTGTCCACTCTGTCGAAAGCCATAGAGAAGTCACTAAACGCTGCATATACTGTCCCCCCCTTATCTGAACATAGTTTTCATTTATCGTATGTAACAATAGAATATTGTCAAAAGTACTATGCCCCTCATTAAGACATTGGCGGTAACTGCAGCCTACCACCACGGCAATGGCCGCCAACATACCGTTGCCATGGCTACCAGCTACCCACCCGCATTATGACCCTCAACGGAATTCCACCAGAAGGCTGGCGGAATACCACCAAGGGTCATGGCGGCAGGCGGCGGTAGGTGGCACTGCTGTCTGCAGCAGTGACATGCCAACAAATCACCGCCTACCGTATCATGAGCAACGATACACCTGGCAGTGTTTAGCTTGCGGATGCTGCTTCTGACAGCAGCGCCGCTTCCATCTCCAGCCGGAGGACCCCCTGCACGCAGGTAAGTCAGGTGCACCAACAAGAGGGGGTTTGTTGTGTGCGTGTGTGGGGGTGTTGTATGTGTGGGGGGTGTCTTTTGATGACTGCATGCATGCCGGTGTGAGTCGCGTTGAATGAGTGCGTGAATGCCTGAATGTGAGTGTACATGTATGTAGTGTGTTGTGAATGCATGTGTGTGGCAAAGTATGTTGGTGTGTGTTGCGGTGTGTGGGTATGTATGTGTGCATGCGTGGGTGGATGTGGGTATGCATGTGTGTATGTGTGTGCGCGTGTGGGTGTATAAATATGCGGGGGAAGGTGAGGGAGGGGAGGGTGGTGTAGGACTCTGGGGAGTGGAAGGGGGGCGGGCGACCCCTATCAGTGCCAGGGAAATAATTCCCTGGCACTGATAGTGCCTACCGTCATGGTTTTTGTGGCAGTACGCTTGCCACGAAAATCATGGCGGTAGGCGGGATCATAATCCCGAGGATGGGATTGTGACGGCCACCGGGTTGGAGACTGAAGTCTCCAGCCCAACGCCGTTATCACCCTGGCGGACGGAGTGGTACATTGGCAGTTTGGCTTGAGCCAAACCGCCAATGTCATAATTTGAGAAAAGGTACTGCCAGCCTGTTGGCTGTACCTTCCCCAAATTACCGCCGACCCCCAGGGTCGTAATGAGGGCCTATGTTCCTTCCTGAAACCTGCGTGTTCTAGAGGAAGTATTTTGTTGTCCTGGACCCAGGAAGTTAAATGTGCTAAAATCCTTTTTGCAAATATCTTGCCAGTTGCGTCCAGTAGTGTGATTTGGCGATAATTTATGGGCAAGGATTTATCACCCTTTTCATGTAATGGGACAATAACACTCCCTCTCCAGGAGTCTGGGACTCCACTTTTTAAGTAGCAGACATGGAAAACCGGATGGAGGATTTTTGCCCAAAGCAGAGGTTCAAGTTTGATTTAAGCCATTGGGACCTCATCTGGGTCCATAGCTCTGGAATTCCTCATTGTCCTAATAAACCCCTCAATTTCAGATGCAGAGGGGGGACCCCAACAATTCTCGTCAGAGCTATTATTTTTATTCCAATCCATTTCCCAAGGCTCACTCACCTCGTTTTCTGCACACAGAGCCAATATATAATTCTTCCAGTCCACCTCAGCTATTGGGGGGTGGGGGGGCACTGGACGATTTGCACCTTCCACAGCCTTTAGAAATGGTGTCCCAAAATTTACAGACATTTTTTGTCACTGCTGCTTCCCTCACAGCTATACACATCTGTTCCTCCTTTTCCCTTTTTATACCTAACTTTACTTGTGCTTTTCTTCTTTTTAATAAAGATATTCTCTTGCTCCTATCTATAGACTCCCATTCATGCTGTCTCCTTACCAATTTATTAATTTCTCTATTCAATAGAAAAATGGATTGGCTTAATTTCTTTTGTCGCTGCTTTGAACACAGATATTTAACATTGCAGGTTATATATTCAATACATTTAGAAAAATGATTTAGGGGATCGACATTCCGTTCCACTCGATCACTCACTACAGACTCAAGAGCCTTTTACGGAGGACATTTCAGCAGGAGTCCAAAAGATTCTACCAGTTTTTTTACAAAAGCTAATGGTTTTTCCCATGGGATTCCAAGATGCTATTGGAGAAAACAACATTTTTATAGAAAGAATGAGAATTTCATGATCACTAAAGGGTGTATTCATGACTCTCAAATCCTCTACTGATTGAGCAATATTATAGGAAGCTACCATATAATCAATTATTGAGCTACTCTGTGGGGATTTATGTGCAAAGGCTGCTGGATGATCAGAACTAAAATGCTTCCATTTTCTTACGATAATGGCATTACTCCTAGTCCTACTCCCTCGCCTTCCTTTTAACCAATGAGGCCTCCCGCCTCCCCTCTAGACCCTCCCTTCCCCTTTCAAAACCCCCCCCCACCCTTATCCCCTCCTGTACAAAAACCAAGCCCAAGCTGCAACTCGGACAGTCCGTACTGGGAGGGTGGGAGGGAACGGAAAAGGAAGGCGAGGGAGTAGGACTAGGAGTAATGCCATTATCGTAAGAAAATGGAAGCATTACCTCCCGTCCCTCCCTCGCCTTCCTTTTAACCAATGAGACATAGCAAGAAAACACACAGGAGACGGACATCGAGTTGCAAGACCTTTATTTAATATCCTGCACCAAGAACATCCCAAACATTATCTCATAGAGGATAAGACCCGGTGACCTAACACCGACTCCAAACTACCCAAGTCCGACAGCCTATAATGACGCACAAACGTCGAAGGAGAAGCCCAAGTGGCGGCCCTGCAAATTTCCACCACGGAAGTCCCCTGAAGCTCTGCCACCGTAGCCGCCATGCCTCTGGTAGATCTCCCCTGAATCCCTTGAGGAGGAACCACCTCTTTCAAGGATTAGGCCAACAGAATTAAAGATCGAACCCACCGACTCAAGGAAGCCGTGGAAGGTTTCTCACCTTTGCGAGCCGGACCAAAATTAACAAACAGTGAATCCCCTTTACGAAAAGGAGCCACCACCCGCAGATACTCTAACAAAACCCTGCGCACATCCAACGAATGCAAACGGACCTCCTCCCTTGAGGAGGGATTCGGACAAAATGAAGGAAGGATGACCTCCTGCCGGGAATGGAACGAAGAATTGACTTTAGGAATAAAGGAAGGTACCGGAACCAGAACCACCCGATCGTGAAAAATCTTACAAAAAGGAAAGGAACAAGCCAATGCCCCCAATTCCCCCAACCGACGAGCCGAAGTAATGGCTACCAAAAAGAATGTCTTCAAAGATAGATGGCGCAAATCACAGTCCCCCAAAGGTTCAAAAGGGGGCTCCGTCAACACATCCAAAACCAAGGACAGATCCCATGAAGGAAAAGAACGTACCGGGCGAGGAAATAAATTAACCAGCCCTTGAAAAAATCTCGGCATCAAGCGCCCTTCATCCTGAAGATTACGCCATGGTCCTCTGAATGCCTGAATAGCCGCCCACTGCACCCGAAGAGATGCCACTGACAACCCTAAATGAGCACCATCCTGCAGGAACTGCATCACCTCAAAGATAGAAGCGCAGGTAGGATCTAACTCACGACTTAAGCACCATGACGAAAACACCTTCCACTGTCTACCATAAGAAAGCAAAGTGGAACATCTCCTCGAAGCCAGCAATGTAGAACTCAAAGCTACCGGCACCCCCAGACCTGTCAATCCCCGTCGTTCAACTTCCAGGCCGTCAAGTGTAACCTTCTCAATGACCCCAATGGGAGGCAGGGAAACTCCAGGGGAGACGGACAAAGAGGCAGAGGCCACATCCTCCCGTCCGCCATCAGCCTCAACAAGGGGAACCAATTCGCCCTCGGCCAAAGTGGCGCAATTAGGACAACCCTGGACCCCAGATCCCTCACACGTAACAGAAACGCCCTGAGTAGTTGAAAAGGAGGGAACGCATACAAAAGGCCCTGCGGCCAAGGACATGACATCCCGTCCACCTCCCATGCTTGGGGACATCGAAACCGGGAGCAGAAGCGATCCACTTTCGCATTCCCTACTGACGCAAACACATCCAGCACTGGAAGACCCCAAAGCCGAACCAGATGCTGAAACAGAGACTTCCGGAGAGAGAAAAGTTGAGAGGAAGGAATCACTCTGCTCAGCCGATCCGCCCGAACATTCACCACCCCCCGAATGTACGTAGCCCTGAGAGAAGGAACCCACTCCTGAGCCCACACAAAAATCTCCCTGACTAGATTGAACAGAGCCCTTGACCTGGTCCCTCCTTGCCGATTGACATAAGCCTTGGCCACTAAGTTGTCTGTGCGAACCAGAACCGCCGAACCCCTCAGGGAATCCTGAAAATGGACCAGAGCCAGGAATACTGCCCTCAATTCGCGCCAATTCGACGACCGACTCGCCTCCCGAGGGGACCAAAACCCCTGAATCTGAGCCGACCCCATCCATGCCCCCCAACCGGAGAGGCTGGCATCCGTCGTCACCACCACGGGTCTCAGAGGCGATAAAGAAACCCCTATCCTCAGGTGGTCTGCATCCAACCACCATTGCAACTCTCTGTGAATCAATCCGGACCCTGGAACCCTGTCCTTCAGAGAACCGGACCCTGGTGTCCACCTTCTCAAGAACCATGTCATCAAGCACAGGAGATGGAAACGTGCCCAAGGAACCAGAAATATCACCGACGCCAAATGACCCTGCAGACGCAACCATAGAAGAGCTCGGGGAGCAGACCGCAACAATACCTTCTTTACCAAAGCCTGTAGGACACCCAACCGTTTTTCTGACACAGTCACCAACCCAAGAAGAGTCTGAAACCGAGCTCCCAGAAAAACCAGATCCTGGGACGGCACTAAGTCTGACTTCTCCCAATTGATTAAAAACCCGTGGTTTTGCAGGACCCCCAGAACATGGACCACCTGCTTCTGCAAAAGGTCTCGTGATTGGGCATGAATCAAAATGTCGTCTAGATAAGGATGCAGAAATACCCCTTCTGAATGAAGCAAAGCCACTAGAGGAGCCAGCACCTTTGTGAAAATTCGAGGAGAAGATTTTAGACCGAAAGGCAGAACGCAAAACTGATAATGGTCCTGACCCACAGCAAACCTCAGGAACTTTTGAGAGGATCTTGCCACCGGTACGTGTAGGTAAGCATCCTGCAGATCCAGTGACACCAGAAAGTCCCCGTGTCTGACAAATGGAAAAATAGTCTGAATGGACAGCATGCGGAAATGCACTGTCCTGATCCAGGTATTCACCTCCTTTAGATTGAGCACCGGCCGAAATCCCCCTGAAACTTTCTGCACAAGAAACAAGACCGAATAAGTGCCCTGACCCCGCTCGTCTAGCGGAACGTGGGAAATGGCCCCCTTGACCAGTAAGTCCCGCACTCCGTCCAATAATGCTCTTCTCCGTGACCCCACTGAAGGCAGAGGAGTGGGACGTACCCCTGAATCTGGAGGAACCACCACAAAATCTATGACATAACCATTGGCCACAATGTCTAGTACCCAATGATCGTTTACACTGTCCTTCCAAGCCGAAAGAAAGTGACTCAGTCTTCCCCCAACCGGCCCTCTGCCAGGCCCACAGTGATTGTCAGGACCCCTTCTTGAAACCACCCCGGGTCGCAGGAGCAGACTTCTTAGGTGAAAAACGCGGCTGAAAACGCCGTTTCCTAAATGAAAAGGATTTAGCATCCCTAGTAGGAGAAGATCTGGAATGTTTCTTCCACCCTTTACCCGAAGAAGAACCCCCTTTATAAGGTAAGGCATGCTTCCGTTCCTTAAAAGCCTTGGAAAGCATGGATGGCAATTGTTCTCCAAACAAGGTACGACCTTCAAACGGCAGTCTCAACAAGGCCGCCTTTTCCCCCGGATCAGCCTTCCAGGAACGCAACCAGAGGGACCTACGAGCCCCAATCAAAGACCCAGATGCCAGAGCCGAAGTACGGACCACATCCGAAGACACATCAGCCAACAATCTGGCCTGCTGCTCCATACCAGCCAGGAGCTCCGAACATTCCGCCCCTTCCTGTACAGCCACTGCCAGTTTATCAAAGTCTTGAACCAATGACTGTGACGCATAAGCAGAATAAATCCCTGCCCTCAGCGCCAGATTTTCCGCAGCAAAAGCCCTCTTAAGACCCGAATCCACTTTACGGTCAGTGGCATCCGTAGGCACACAATCCTCCGGATTGACTGCCGTTTTGCCAATCAGAGTAGCCAAAATAGAGTCCAGGCGTACTGAAGGAGGCAAAACCTCCTCACCCTCAAGTAAGTAAAGTTTCTGAAGGAATCGTGGAACCTGAGCCTTATCCACATCCTTCCACTCACGAAACACCATCTCCCTCACAGGTCCCTGAAAAGGCATGGCAAACTTTGAAGGTGTCTTGTATTGAGGAAATAAATGAGAATCCGAGTCTGCAGGTTGAAACACTGGGAAACCCAAATTGTCCCGAACATGTGCCATCACTTCCCACATATCTTCTCTGGAAACATATTTCCCCCCAGATGACGTCGATGGGGCCTCATCCTCACTCTCCGATGAGGATTTCCTAGCTGCTACCGATGAATGCGCACATTTAGACTGACCAGTCCTGGCCACGCCTGCTTGTAGTGCCCTGGTCACCGCCACCTCAATCATATCCTGAACCTCCTCTCCGGACATGAAGGGAGTACCCCTGCCAGGTACCTGTGAGTTCTCAGGAGTAGTAATGCTAGCCTCACCCCCCTCCTCCTCCGAGGAAGAAGAGACAATCCTACGTCTCTTTGCTGGAACTTTAGGCATGGTAAACAAATAATCACTGACTTGAACCCCAAAAAGCTACCCTCTATATAGGCACCTGGTCCTCCCCCCAATCAGGGCTCCACCAATCCCTAAAGAGGTCACCTATTTCATCAAAATACATAAAAACCACGGGCCGAACGCCCGTCCTACCTGAGAGCATCTCAGAGTTGAAGTCCCTCGGTTCCCCGCGGCTCCGCGGCGCTGAAACCCGGAAATCAACGTCCCAGCCACAGAGGGCCGGCTGACCCCGTCAGCCGGCCTCCAGGACACGCCTCTCGAGCAACCATGCTGCTCGTTCAAGACGCGACCCAGCCGTAGCACTCCTCGCGGAGCTCCGCGTCCCGAGGAGTGCCTCCATCGACGACCTCCAGGCCCCGCCGTGCAGGTAAGAAAGAGAAAGAAAACCGTCTAGCGTGGGCTAGACAAAAGAACAGGAGGGGATAAGGGTGGGGGGGGTTTTTGAAAGGGGAAGGGAGGGTCTAGAGGGGAGGCGGGAGGCCTCATTGGTTAAAAGGAAGGCGAGGGAGGGACGGGAGGTAATGCCCATTTAGAATAATACAGCATAATTCTCTCTAACCTTTCAATACAATATATCCCCTTTTATCAGTCCTTATTCTCAGGGGAAAAAGAGTCGGCTGAATATTTAAAGTGGTTTCCCTCTCTAAGTCCCCAAAAGTGGTAAGGGATAAGTTAGAGATTTTACAGTTTAAATCTCCTGATTGTAAGTAACTCATCTACCCTTTCATGTGAATTAGAGCAGATTACTAATATTTGATTGAGCATAGTCAATAAAACAGTATTGAGTTCCTTATCTGGGGGATATAGGCATTAACTATTAACAAGTAGGTTTTTCTACCATTCACTGAAATCGTATACACTCTCACAATCTAAAAAAGGCTTGAGGAGATAGACATGCTAACATATTCCCATTTAAGTTTATTATTCAGTAACATGGCAGTTCCTCCTTTTGCTCGCCCTTTCTTTGATGGCTGTGCCTTATTACTTAGAACCAGATACCCAGGATAGGTGAAGTCTGCAACTCTCCAGGTCTCCTGAATGCAAATTGCATCCACTTGAAGTGAACAGATAAGATCTAATTTCTCTGTGGTGTTCTCTAAACCTGCTGCATTCCAGAAGACCAAGCAGAAACTCTGGTTAGTATCAGGGATGTGAAGAAATACCCTTCACCCGGGTGCATTAAGAGTGCTATTTAAAGCTCCCGTCAGCCAACTCCAATTTTCCTCTTTAGTGCCTGTGTAATACGGTGAGGCATACTCCAAAATCTTTACCACTCTTTCACCCTGAGCAACGGAAATTTTAACTTTTTCCCGGGAGGGAGCAATATAAGCAGAGCTTTGATGCAGATTGGTACCATTCTCATGATGAGCAATATGGGGCTGCATCTGGTTACGGGAAGCTTTCTTACCCCATATTGACATCACCTTTGCAATGTAACTGCTCACAATGACCTAAAATCAAATTTAAAACAGTTTTAGAAAAGAACCAGGCTTTTGTCTTTACCATTCCTATACTATGCTCAAGGTAAACGCGGGAACTATCACAACTGTCAATAAACTTGAACTTAGCAATATCTGAAAAGCATGAAATTAAAGCTGAGCGATTTAAGATCACTTTTGAATCAAATCAAGTATAAAACTCTTAACATTCTGGAGTCTCTCTGCTATCAGTTGATACTTCCTCCAATGTATATTCATCCCCTCCTTTATAGGGGTCAGACATACAATTTACTGCCGTTATATTTACATTTACATTGCAGGTGGAGACCTCTCGTAATTTTACAATGGGGAACAGACTCCTAGAGTTAGGAGTGGGAGACTGTTGCACCTCCATGGGACCTATAGAATTTTGTTCACCCCCTGGAGTTAGGGGGCTAGCCGATCTCACAACCTTGCGATTCTCCATCCTGGGAGTCAATTCCTGGTCTTGCTGGGATGAGGACCAATTTCTGCCCTTAACCTCAAAAATAACCCTTCTTGGGTTCTTTTTGGAAATTCTCCTTTTCCTCAGTTTTTCCCCTTTGCTTTTGTTTTGTTTCCCTTTTTTCCCTGAGAATTTCTTACTTGAGGCTTTTCCAGCCAGGATCCCCTCATGTTCCGCTGACAGCAAATCAGGGTTTATTTTAGGTAAAAAGATGGGATGGGGGCCACTGGGGGAGTAGCCTCATCTTTTTTCGAAGCAGGTTCTTGGTCAGTGGGGGCTATGTTGGTCACAGGGAAAGAACTAGAAAAAAGATTTTCCAAGGAATAGACTAGGCTTTCTTGGGAGGAAGGATCCTGAGTGTTTGAAGGACTCCGATGAATTTGTGGCTTTCCCACTTGTGTACCCTGCTCCGAGAAGGAAAAGTCATGGGCACATGCAGTGCTGGTGAACACAAAATTGGTTGTAGAACTTGTCGCACCAACAGTTGCGGATCAGCCTGAACGGCCCTATCACATTTCCAAACTTGACCTAGGTTTAGGTCCTTTTGATCTAACAAGGTTTTCAATATGGATAATAATACGTCTTGTATATGGTCAGAGTTAGTAAGTGATTGTTCTAGGAGAACCAAGATAGGGGACAAGATTCTTTCGAGACATTTGAAGGACTTTGAGAATATTAAATTTTGCTCTGGGGGACCACTTGGCAGATCCAGAGAGCACATGAGGTCTGGCGTCAGAGAAGATATTTGAGGGGAAAGAGAAAGGTCAGAGGGAGTGCTACTGAACAGCCTTAGACCTGGTGTTGTGGGACCGAGGTTATTATCCAGATGAGTCTTTAAGTGACTATTGGGAGAGATTCTTTTCCCTTGGGCATAATCCAAATCAATATCTGGAAGAGTGAAATCCTCTATTCCTGCTCTGGTTCCCACCTCACCCTTCGCATTCGCTGTGGAAGACTTTTGAATTTCCTGGGGTGATATTTGAGTCTTCGAAACCCCCCCTCAAGACGGGAGGAGGTGCCTCTTCTCTATCAAGAGCACTGCTGACTACTAGATCAGAGCAATCGTTATGAGCTAGTTCTTCAGGTGACTCCTTTTGGACCATGGATAGGATGGAATTTATACTTTTTGTGTGCAGGAGAAGAATACTTTTAATCCTAGAGGGATTTGACTTGGTCTTTTGACATGTGCGATTGAGAAAAGTACTGCTTCTTCGGAAATGTTTAGCCGTGATCCTTGTCATAGACTAGGCCCTTGACAGAATACAAATGAACACAGCTGCTTTATCGACTAGGGGTACGGATACAGGTATAAGTCTATGGAAGGAGCAAGATCACAAACTCCGAACTGGGGGCTGGAAGCGGAGAGCAGAGGGGGGAAAAAATGAAACATGAGGCTGTTCAAGCTCAACAATGATAGGCAGCAGGAGTATAGGACACTTTTCCACACCTATCTCTATCCCCTCTGTTCCTCCCCTTCACTCTTCTCCTTCTTCCTTCTCCCTTCCTTTTTCCACCGACCTTTCTTAAGCACCAGGCGGTGTCTAGGTGAAGACTTTGGGCCTCATTCTGAGGCCGGCGGGCGGCGGGAGCCGCCCGCCTGGCAGGAACCGCCATATGGCCGCTCTGCGGTCGAAAGACCGTGGAGGCCATTCTGGCTTTCCCGCTGGGCTGGCGGGCGACCGCCAGAAGGCCGCCCGCCAGCCCAGCGGGAAACCCCTTCCCACGAGGAAGCCGGCTCCGAATGGAGCCGGCGGAGTGGGAAGGTGCGACGGGTGCAGTTGCACCCGTCGCGAATTTCAGTGTCTGCTAAGCAGACACTGAAATTCTTTGTGGGGCCCTCTTACGGGGGCCCCTGCAGTGCCCATGCCATTGGCATGGGCACTGCAGGGGCCCCCAGGGGCCCCACGACACCCCATACCGCCATCCTGATGGCGGTATGGGGTGTCGGAATCCCCATGGAGGCGCAGCAAGCTGCGCCGCCATGGAGGATTCCTGAGGGCAGCGGAAAACCGGCGGGAGACCGCCGGTTTTCCCTTTCTGACCCCGGCCAAACCGCCACGGTCAGAATGCCCTTGAGAGCACCGCCAGCCTGTTGGCGGTGCTCTCGTGGTCGTTGACCCTGGCGGTCAATGACCGCCAGGGTCAGAATGACCCCCTATGTCCCAGAAAGGAGAGCTAGGCATAGATAGATATTACGGGGATCTACTTTCCTGCCGGCATTAGCAAGATTTCTTCTCCAGCCCTCTCCAGCTCCCACATTTTCTCCACCCCTCTCCACAGGAAGAGACAGGATGCTGGGCCAGGGGACAAAGTTAAACTACTCCACAGAGTCAGTACGGTTCAGAGGGGAGACCGGTGACTGTAGTTACTATTAAAGTGTCTTGTAGCGAGGGCAAGTGGCACCACAACACCTGGCTCCACACCACTTCCCCGCCTCACCTCTTTCTCCTCACACCCGGCTCACTCTGGCCTGCTCTTCTCTGCACTTCACAGTGATACAGCATCACTCGTCTCTCTAAGAGACCCACCTTTCGGAAAGTGCAAGGCTACAAGGTGTCCTCCTTTATAATCCGGTGACTATGGAAAAGAGGTGAGAGGCCTCACTTCTTTCCTCCCCTCTTCATCTTCTCTTTTCCCATCCTGCGGTGGTTTTTAAGCACTTTTTAGGTGCAGAAGAACTCCTCTGCGCCTCGAAGACTCCATGTCCCTCATCTCTCGGCATGCCGCACCTCCCCGCCGATCGCCACCCGGCGCTGGGGAGAGCCCTGACGTGTATGGCGCGTGCCGTCAGAAGCTCCCCTGTCTCCTTCCGTATTCCATCTTCTGTCAGTAAGCGTGATCCTACTGACACTCTCAGCTCTCCAGGGAGTCATGACCTTCAGAGTCTTAATCTGAAACAACATTAAAGGACATTCTTAGATCTGTTGCTTGGGTCAGAATATCAAACCTCAGGACGTTTTATTGCACACTGGTGGCTCCTGCCTATTTGGCAGTAGTAAACTGACTTTAAAGCAGCATAATTTGAGCCTCCAGTTTTGTAATACAATACAAATTTTCCTAGCTAGAATTATGGAGCAATTTCTGTATTTTATAAAAGACACATTGGTGAATATTATCACTCCAATGTCTATATCATGTCAGATATTTTGTTTCCCTTTCAATGCATTTTCTATTGTACAAATGTTCAAGATTTTTTCTTTCACCTCGGTTGCAACAACCCCTGGCTCTTCCTAAGGTTTCATCTCAACGGAACACATATGAAGTAGAAACATCCGGGATTCTGCATATTCCTAGGGAATCATCTGGGAGTTTGAAGGAAATTGTTTTATTCTGTAGGTTTTGTTCTGATGATGATCTTCCATTTTATTCACAGAGTTTAAATTATCTTCACATCAAGGAAAGAGTGTATTGCTTCCTGGTAAGTGCTTAACATAGACCAAGCTCTGTACTAATTGGTGGGTTCATTTCACCTCAGTCTGTTGCAGGCTAAGAAAGCATAAATTCGCCTCTGTGTCTTTATTAAAATCAGGACTTTCCGTGAGTGTGCTAGCTGCATAAGGAAAATAGTCGACATTCCAAATGCTGTGCAAGGAAAAGTATGCAATATGAATACGTTTTTTTTTGCATTTAAAAGTGTGAAACTCAGTTTGGGGTGGTTAAACTGGGCTGGGTACATATGACGCCTGGAGATATTTCGGATGTGGTATTATCTTCAGAAATAAACAGCTCTTTACAATGTCTTGAATGTGCTTTGCGGTATTTTCTATTTGTTTTCAATCTGATAGTGTGACCACCCTTCACTAGCAAATATACAAGATATGACTAATCAACCACTTATATTTAATTTAGTAACCTTAATTGACTTGTTGAAAAATGAATGCTAAGAAATATTTTTAATTAACGTTTTGTGATTTGGGACATCTCTGAGCAGTTCTCTGGCAGAAGGGAACAACCTTTCATGTGAAGGGAATCTCACTAAATGCGCGAAAGAGATTACTGGCCTGAGCTTCAGCCCTGAGTAAATAACAAAAGGGCAGCTCCCACCAAGTGTGCAGGGATGCAGAGACACAGATAGACTGCTTCCACCAGAGACATCGCTTAATCTAGAGATGTAATTACTGCTGCCTCTGAGCTGAGACTGCATGTAGGGTGCAATAGTCGTCATTAACACCGGTGCATTGGAGGCCCTCCACTGTTTATCAATAGCCGTGCGTCTCGTGCTTCCGAGCCGCGTATCATCTCATTTTCTTAGATACAATTACACGAATGAAAGGAGAGATGAAGAGGAATCATCCCGCATGGTGTCATTCACTTGTGAATACTGTTATCTGGTTTAGGTGACAACTTTAGTACGGTGTCCTCAAGTCCCGGAAGTGATGGGAACGGCGTCCTAGCCATCTACGAGGCCGTGTTGGTGTTACCGAGATTGATAACCTAAATGCTAACTTGTCACGAGCCAAAGCTAAACTCTAACATCTATGTGCTGTGAGAATGTTTGGGGTCCCAAGTCCCTCCATGTTAGTGGTCCTCAGCGTCAAACCAACGTAAAGAAGAGCATTAGTCCCAGTCCTACTAAGAGCTGGTGCTGGTGGGGCCCACCAGCACTCATTTTGATGACCTGTACTTACTTTTTATTTTTAGGAATTGTTCAACAATAAGAGAGGGAAAACACAGCAAAGGAGAAGAAGAAGGAGAAAGACAGAACAACCGCCAAGAAGGGAGAAATGAGGAACCAGCAAGAGTGAGATAAAGGACACTGATTAGTCCAATTGAATCAATATAAGAAAATCAGCCCCACAACTCCCAGAATGCATTAGGTTACCAATCAACATCCAGGATAGCATAAACCATGCTCTACTGATGAGGATCAGTGTGCCATCCTTATTAACGGCTCATGAGAAAGCCTGTTTTTTATGATTTCTTTTTTTATATTTTTTTCTAGCCTCAATGATTTGTGCTCTGTGGTACTTGCTTTTGGGCTCCTCTTTTTAACACGGAGCAGTTTGTTTCTAGAAGAGCTCAGAAGCTATTTGGGGTGCCCTTTTAGCCCTTCCCAATTGTCAATATATTGTTAGTGCTCGACTGACTCCTAGCTATGACTCTGGAAGAGTTTAAAAGTCTGTTTAGAGGACTTGAGTGGTAACAGTGAGCTGTGCAGATGAACAGCATCAGCTACAACACGCATTGGAGAACTAAGGTGCTTCAAGTGACCTTGAAAGTCACGGGACAAGGGCATAGCGCATTTGTAAACCTGCATCCTTAGGGTTACGCCCTGCATGGCCTGGATGTATGAATTGTATGCACTATTGTGCACGTGTAAATGCCCTCTTTTTCCCCATTCCATGAATAAAAGTATTTTTCCTAAAAGGGCAACCCAATCCCCTAAACCCCTAACAATTTTGAGAGCCTTCCTCTCTCATTCCCACACCGAAAACATATGTACTCCTGCCCTCCACACAGTGTGAAAGAGTTGGAAAGAAGTGTGTGAAAACCCACATACTCACGAGTTTGTGGGTGTTGCCAACTTTTGCGTGATATTCACACCCTGGAACGGCCTGCTGTTGAGGGAGGATCTGTGCTTAACTTGTGCTTGTTGTTTCCGGTGCTGGGCACCGGCACTTATTTTTTAGGGCCGGCGCTTATTTTTCTGCCTCGAGCATTTACTGCGAGCAGAAGACACGTATGGAAAGACGGAGGAAGAGAAAAACAAAAAAAAGTGTCACAAAGGCAGAAATCACAAAGGTGCAAGAGTGAGCTGAATGGGCAGGGGGGCTGTTAATGGACTGAAGAGGACCGAGATGGCTTCAGGATTATGCGGCCTCAGGATTCCGTGTTCGCACATTTAATTGCAGCAGCCGCGTGTTTAAGAGTAGGGCTTGGGGCACCGGCGCCTTTTTATTTGCAAATTAAGCACTGGATTAACTCTTGCATGGTAATACACCGTATTGAAGTAGTATAACACATGAGAAAATCCCTTTACTGCTTGCATATTAGTAGCAGCGCCCTGCTGTAATTCGAATGGGCACCAGAAATATGGTGCATACTTGTTACTCCTCTCCTCTCACCTCTCATACCTTTGGTGTCCTTTGAAATACTCTCACCTCTCATACCTGTGGTGTCCTTTGAAATACTCTTACCTCTCATACCTGTGGTGTCCTTTGAAATACTCTTACCTCTCATACCTGTGGTGTCCTTTGAAATACTGGTGCGTAGACAGTAGTCAATAGTAGTAACATTTCCCACACCGTGTTTGTTTTTCGTTACAACCATCAAGCATTGTGGGACATGTAGTTTCACACTTCCCATACTACGCATCAGTCTCAGGTGCTCGTCAGTTCACCAAGGGGTAACTGTACTCACAATCACGTCATATGTACAGAGATTACATGATCGTAGATGCACACGTGCTGAGGCCTGGGTGTTCGCTGGGGTGGTGGCTGGGACAAGGGGGCGAGGTACACAAGGTGCTGAGAGTTATTATGGTACTGCCAGGTATGCCCGGCCCGCACACTGCAGCAGTAAGCCTATCAGACATCCTTTTTCCAGTTACCTTTTCGAGTGTTCCTGCCCTGGCTTTACTAGAGGGAAGCCAGATGGGCTCAATCCTCAGCTCTGTCTGTCGTTTAACCCCCGCACCGGCCCCACCGCCACAGTTGCTAAAGATGCCAGGAGGAAAAAAAAACAAAATAAACCGGTATTTAACATACACATTTATTTGCTCAACCCCCTTTGACTGCAAAGCAGCGATTTGTTTGAGGCAATACATAAAGCAAAATGTTTGCCTGAAATGTTTAAAAGTAGGTATTAACACACACATCCATGCAAAGTCAGATTTAAAGGTGTTAAGCAAATAAGTACAATATGCAGCTATTAAACAGTTCTGAAGTGCTCTTATCCCCATTTTGATGTACAAGGCCGAGGAGCGCAAGATTGATAGTTTATTGCTATCGGATTTAGCCACACAAGTTTTACAATTAGAATCTACATTGCTAAATCCATTCGTACAATAAAAACAAGTAAAATGCCTTGATCATTTCATAATATAATTATAAGACAATTCAAGGGAAAGAGGAGCAGCTGTAATACATCTCAAAAAGCTGGAAACTTTAACCTTGTTATAAGCCATGGTGCTACATCCAAGCCTCATTCCTTCTAGCATGCTAGGTCGACCACAAATATGAAGATGGAGTAGTCAATTAAAACAACTCTTGACGTGAAGTTCTAAAGAGTGATATCAACCATATTTTTTGAACTGATGTCCGTTTTCTGATTTAGTGCATCTTTACCAATGGTTACATCCAAAAAATGTTATTCGGTAAAGCCGTGTCCCAGTTTCCATTGCAAGCCTTGATTGGAAAGGTACGTAACAGAAATTTTAGGTATGGAGTGGAGAGGGCTTACGGAAAAATAAAATCAAAGTATTGCATGCAACCAATGTAGTCAATGTAAATAATTTAACCACAGCGATTCTGGCCGAACCGAACTGACTGGTGTATTACACCTCCAGCCTCCCTCCTTGATTAAACGGGCTCTGTCAGGCTAGATCACGGCAGGATTGTTCCTTCAATGGCCGAGCCCCAGGATCGTGAGGGCACTTTTGAGATGTGATACCCATCGATTTGAGCCTGCGCTGGTGGGTGAAATCACCTCCCACTTAGATCTTGCATTAACTCCGGCTAGCCGGGTCCAATTCAGTCTCACCCAGTGTAGCAATTAGGTCACAGCAGTGATGTAAGAAATGGGTCTCATTCCAATCCCAACTACAGAGCAGCATCAGGGTACCAGGTCCCAGCAGAAATTAAAAGCAAAAGAAACTGTTTTCAGTAACTTGTAACTTCTTACTATTTCCCAACATTTCGGCACTGTAGATAGCTGGGGCGATAGCTTTTTGCATATATATTTGCAAAATTGTGCTGATTAGTTGGCTGCCTACCATCTGCTTGCATCACAGTATTGCAATGGCAGTCTGGTTTAGTATGCTAATGACTTCATTTATTTGGCAGGAATAGTCAAGTATATAGTTTATTCTAAATATCTTTTTATTAAAGATTTTCAAGACAATCATAAACAACCATCAAGGCGCCAAGGTGACAAGAGTGGCGATTTTCATTACATTCAAATTCACACCATATCACAGCATCATACTGTGGAATAACATGTACTGAATGATTACATTATTTAATAATATGAATAATTATTATTATTATTGTTGTTGTTATCATTATTATTATTGTTATTTTTATGTTTTCAATAATTCAGGCATATTGTACTAAGTGACCTCTGTTGGCTGACATTTGGGGCACTCTTGACTCTTGGATGCGCCTATTTTATGTAGCATCCCAGGGGTGATATAACTTATGCAAACAAAATTAAATTGTATCAAGTGGAATGTAGTATTGCTTGTGGCCATTCATATTAGCATGAGAGATTCCTCACGGTGTTGGTCTGTAAAGTCCATGCCACAGTCAGTTTCCCACTTTCCTCAGTAACATAATGAAACTTGAGGGGAGCCTCTGCAAAGTACATGGAGCCATCGTCCACCCTCCCAACCCAGACCCAATCAGGAGCTTTCAGGCCAGGGGAGCGCCACCTTTGCACAGAGCACTGTGCTGATGGGGCCCCTGGAGCTTGGGGCCACACTGCACCTTGGGGGCTGCGGTGACTAATGTTACACCACTGAGTTTTCTCTCGCTTTCAGTGGAGTTTTTTAACATCCACTTTCAGTGCTCTACATATTTATTGCTAGACCTGGCATCCTTGGCATGGTCTCCCCTGTCTTTTTTGCCTCTGCCTCCCATGTTTTGACTGTGTGCTGGACTCTGTTTTCTCTGTTTTTGGTACTCTGGGCACATTACCACTGCTGACTAGTGCTAAAGCGCAAGTGCTCCTGTGTAAATTGTATGTGTAATTGACCTATCCCTGATTGGCATATTTGATTTACTAGTAGGTCCCTAGTAAAGTGCACAAGAGGTGCCCAGGGCCTATAAGTCAAATACTACTAATGGGCCTGCAGCACTGATTGTGCCACCCACATAAGTAGCCCTGTAAACTTGGCCCAGAACTGCCACTACGACCTGCTTCGGCAGGCAGGTCGCTCCCCGCTCCACCTTCCGCGCCACCTCCATCCCGTTTCCTTTGCTGCCTCTTCTTTTTCCCGCCGCTGCGTCCCCTGCGGCCCCTCCCACCTCCCCCCTCCTTCTCACAGTTTACTTTGCTGCCTCTTCCTTTTCCCGCCGCTGCGTCCCCTGCGGCCCCTCCTGCCTCCCCCTTCCTTCTCACCGTTTCCTTTGCTGCCTCTTCTTTTTCCCGCCATTGCGTCCCCTGCGGCCCCTCCTGCCTCACCCCTCCTTCTCACTGTTTCCTTTGCTGCCTCCTTTTTCTCGCCGCTGCGTCCCCTGTGGCCCCACCCCCCAGCCCTCTCATTCGCCAGGCCCTCCCGCCTCCCAGCTGCCACTCCCACCCTCCCTTCCTCTTATGGCAGCCGCGGCGCGGTAGCAGGGAGCAACCTTTGACCCTGCTTCGGCAGGCAGGTCGCACCCCGCTCTGCCTTCCGCACCACCTCCATCCCGTTTCCTTTGCTGCCTCTTCTTTTTCCCGCTGCTGCGTCCCCTGCAGCCCCTCCCACCTCCCCCGCCATCTCACCGTTTCCTTTGCTGCCTCTTCCTTTTCCCGCCGCTGTGTCCCCTGTGGCCCCACCCCCCAGCCCTCTCATTCGCCAGGCCCTCCCGCCTCCCAGCTGCCACTCCCACCCTTCCCTCCTCTCATGGCAGCCGCGGCGCGGCCGCGCCGCTGGCGTGCTGAAGGAGTGCCAAAGGCAAGCCCGTCTGCGCCCATCCGCGCCTGGACCGCGCCCAGCGCCAGAACCCCTGGCCCAGGCAACAGCCACCCCGTCAGCATTCGATACAACGCCGACACCCTCCGCGCACTCAACACCAGCCGAGACACCACCTGCTTCCAGGCCTCTCCAAAGAGCACGCACGGACCCTTCTCATGCCACAACTGCAGCTTGACCTGCAACAGAGCCCACATACCTCCTAGGATAAAGACCAACCACCTCCATTGCATACTCCTCAACACCCGCTCAGCATGCAAGCACGCCATCGAAATCTGGGACCTGCTCGACTCCACCTCCCCGGACGTGGCCTTTCTAACCGAAACTTGGTGGAACGACTCCTCAGCACCCGACATCGCCATAGCCATTCCGAACGGATACAAAGTTGCATGCCGAGACCGCACCAACAGAACCGGAGGATGCATAGCCATCGTCCACAAAGCCACTCTCGAAGTCAAAACTACCCTGGACGACTCCTTCAGCGCAGCCGAACTCCTTCACTTCTAAGTCCGCACCGGCCCCAACACCACGCTCAGAGGAACACTTATCTATAGACCCCCAGGACCCAGGGCACCTTTCAGCAACGCCATCGCCGACCTGGCCAGCACCCACGCACTCGCCTCCATGGACTACATCCTCCTCGGAGACCTGAACTTTCACCTCAAAAACAACAATGACACCAACTCCACCACCCTGACCGAAAACCTCGCCAACCTCGGCTTCACACAGCTCGTCAACACACCCACCCACACAGCCGGTCAAACCCTTGACCCCATCTTCTCCACAAGCAACCACGTCACCTTCAACCATACCACCGAACTCTACTGGACCGACCACCACTGCATCCACTTCACCTTCAAGAAACAGACAGAACACCACCTCACAGAACAACCACCACGCCGTCGATGGGGCAAAGTCACTGAATTTCAACTAACCAACGCCCTAGCCCAGAAACCACTGGTCAACCCCACCGACCTTGACATCGCGGCACACAACATCAAGATATGGATCAACGACTGCGCCGACCGCCTTGCTCCACTCAGAAAACCCTCCAACAACCATATCAACAAAAAAGCCACTGGTTCACCGACGACCTCCAAGCCTCCAAACGCCACTGCCGAAAACTCAAGCAAATATGGCTACTCGAACGCACTCTAGACAACCACACAGCACTCAAGGATGCCACACGCAAACACCACCAACTCATCAGGCTAGCAAAAAGATCCTCCTTCAAAACCCGCCTAGAAAACAACGCCCACGACTGCAAAGAACTTTTCAGCATCGTAAAAGAACTCTCCAACTCAAACACCACCGTCAACGACATCACCCAAGAACTATGCGACGCCCTAGCAACCGCCTTCCACCAAAAAATCACGGACATCCACGACAGCTTCAACTCCCCTCAAACTCCGGACGCTCCTACCCCACCCACCACGAACTCCACCTCCTGGACCAACATCAGCGACGACGAAACGCGCAAGACCATGAACTCCATCCACTCCCGATCACCATCAGACCCCTGCCCACACCACATCTTCAACAAAGCAGACACAGCCATCGCACCCCACCTATGGAAAGCCATCAACATCTCCTTCGAAACTGCAAGATTACCGGAAAGCTGGAAACGCGCCGAAATCAACACCCTTCTCAAGAAACCAAAGGTGGACCCCAAGGACCTGAAACACTTCCGGGCCATCTCTCTGCTCCCTTTCCCGGCGAAGGTCATCGAGAAAATTGTCAACACTCAGCTCACTTGGTACCTCGAAGGCAACAACATCCTCGACTCCTCCCAGTCCGGCTTCAGACGCAACCACAGCACCAAAACCGCCCTCCTCGCCGCCACAGACGACATCAGAAGCCACCTCAACAATGGAGAAACATCAGCCCTTATCTTCCTAGACCTATCAGCCGCCTTTGACACCGTCTGTCACCACACCCTAAAATCCCTCCTCCACGCAGCAGGAATCCAGGACCAGGCCCTCGAATGGACCGCATCCTTCCTCGCCGGCAGAACCCAAAGAGTCCGCCTCCCCCGTACCAATCCAAAGCCTTCAACATCATCTGTGGCGTACCCCAGCGCTCATCCCTCAGCCCGACGCTGTTCAACATCTACATGGCCCCCTCGCACAAGTGGCCCGCCAGCACAACCTCAACATCATCTCCTACGTCAACGACACCCAACTCATCCTCTCCCTCACCAAGGACCCGCTCACCGCCAAAACCAACCTCCACGAGGGACTAAAAGCCATCGCCGACTGGATGAGAGACAGCCGGCTAAAACTGAACTCGGACAAAACAGAGGTCCTCATCCTTGGGTGCACCCCCTCCGCCCGGGACAACTCATGGTGGCCGTACACGCTGGGTCCCCCACCGACAGCGCACAAAACCTCGGCTTCACCCTCGACTCCTCACTCTCCATGTCAAAGCAGGTCAGTGCCATCTCCTCCTCCTGCTACAACACCCTCCGCATGCTTCACAGAGTTTACAAATGGATTCCAACAGAAACAAGAAAAACAGTAACCCAGGCCCTCGTCAGCAGCAGACTCGACTACGGCAACGCCCTCTACACCGGTATCTCATCCAAACTCCTCCAACACCTCCAACGCATCCAAAACGCCTCCGCCCGACTCATCCTCAACTTCCCTCGCCACTGCCACATCACCCCCCACCTAAGAGACCTTCACTGGCTCCCCGTCAACAAGAGGATCACCTTCAAGCTGCTCACCCACGCACACAAGGCACTCCACAACACCGGACCATAATACCTGAACAACAGACTCAGCTTCTACACCCCCACCCTGCATCTCCGCTCCGCTAACCTCGCCCTCGCCTCCATCCCCTGCATCCGACGCAAATCTTCTGGCGGCAGATCATTCTTGTACCTCGCCGCCAAGACCTGGAACACCCTCCCGCCGGATCTACGACAGACCCAGGACCTTCTTTCCTTCAGAAAACTCCTCAAGACTTGGCTCTCCAAGCAGTAGCAGCACCCTCCCCCCCCCAGTGCCTTGAAACCCTCACGGGTATGTAGCGCGCTTTACAAATTGATTGATTGATTGATTGACTGCTGTGTTTGTGTGTGCAGTTTTAAACTGCCAATTCAACCTAGCAAGTGTACCCCCTTGCCAGGCCTACACCTTCCCTTTTTCTACATGTAAGGCACTCCTAAGGTAGGCCGTAGGTAGCCCATTGGGCAGGATGCAGTGTATGTTAAAGGTGGGGCATGTACTGATGTGTGTACATGTCCTAATAGTGAAATACTGCTAACTTCAGTCTTCACTGTTTCAAGGCCTATCTCTCTCATAGGTTAACATGGGGGCTGCCTTTAAATAGCTGCAAAGTGTAGATTCCCCTTGAGAAGAGATAGAAATATGACGTTTGGGGTCTCTCAACTCAAATTTAAAAATACATCTTTTGGTGAAGTTGGTTTTTAGACTGTTTGTTTGAAAATGCCACTTTTGGAAAGTAGGCATTTTCTTGCTTAAACCATTCTGTGACCCTGCCTGTTTGTGGATTTCCTGTCTGGGTCAGTTTGACAGTTGGGATGTTTGTGAATCCCCTCTAGGCAGTGAGCAAAGAGAGCTGAGGTGTAGTCTGCACATCCTTGTGAGCCATCTGTGCTAGAGTGGATGGAGTAGTGGTCACTTACACCTGAATGGGCTGTGCCTGCCCTTTCACAATGCAGGCTCCAACTCCCTGGTGTGTGTCTGGGGCCTGGCCTGGGCAAGGCAGGATCTTGTGAACAACAGAGACTTTCATTTGAACTAGGCCTACTGCAAAGTCAAAAAATTGTATAAGTACTGGACCAAAACACCTGAAAATCAGATCACTTCTGGATTCAAGAGGAACCTCTGCCAAGGAGAAGAGTTGAGGAGAAGTGCTGCCCTTGCCTGTGACTGTGCTTTGTTGGGCTATACTGCAGTTGTTGCTTCCGCCTGTGAAAGGGGACAAAGACTGGACTTTGTTGTGCATTCCTGCATGAAGAAGAATCTCCAAGGGCTTGAGTTGAGCTTGCCTCCTGTTGTTGAAGTCTCAGGGACATCAAGGACTTCCCCTACCAGCATCTGGACTCTCTGGTGAGACAAGTGGTGCCCCATCCAGATTTTCAATTCAAGAGTCAAGTGGCTCATATTTCATGATGTTAAGATTTAAGGACCGAAGGGAGGAATTAGCCCTTGAATTGTTTGCATCCAAGTACAGGGATGACAATGAAGCTAATGAACAAGATGGGGTAGGGCACAAAATCAAATTTCAAAGACTGGAACAATTGAAGAAACAAGAACTTACTAGATGGTGGGGTGGAGTTACCTTGCAAAAATACCTGGATAGTGATAGGATCCTTAGAGGACTGAGAATCCTTATTTTTATGACATTTGAGGATCTGGATGAGGAATCACTAAAGGAATGGGAGGATAACTTGCAGAATGCATCAAGGACAATGATGGAGATACTTACTAAATATGCGGATAAAAAGGTCAAGAAATTACAAACTGAGATCGACAAAACAGAGAAGCAGATTGAGAGTAGTAACCTGAAAGATATTATTAAAAAGAATTATGATATTTTGGACCAAGTAATAGAGGGACATCAAGTTTACCTACATGATAAAAAACTTAAAAAGATTCGTAGGGATGAGGCTGATTATAAGGTATTGCATGGTTAATGCATGATATATAAGAACGTCTCTGGGTGTTTTCCACTAGACGAGTATCACACTCTTACTTTATCAAGTCATCATTTTCATTCAATAGGAAAATGTGGTTTACGATGCACATTTCCATTAGTTATCAGCTTTTTGGTAAAAGTTGATTATGAATATATTTGATTTGGTGTACTGATAGTAGGCAGGGTGAAGGTCTCCTTGCTAGAATGTGTTTTGGAGCAGTGCTTGGAATTGTTAATGTTTCATGCTGGCACAAGGGTTTTAAAACGGACTGATGAGGCACCATTACCATGAGGAAGCAGTTGATTTTTTGGTATCATCCCATTTATCTAGATTATATAATCTCTATCATTTTAGACCCTTCCCCAGTATTTGTTAACAAAAGAATATTAATTTCAGTTATGATATCAGAGTATTGTCTCTCACACTCAGTATTACAGTCATTAGTTTGCACTTAGATTTTGAATGTTGTACATATACGGACAGAGTGACCCATAGGGGACCCATAGTTTACATTATTTGGTTATTTAACTAGTTGTATGTATTATATATTGTATTGTGACAAATAGGTAATAAATGTTTTCTGTTATGATTTTTTCCATTATTTTTGTTTCCTTTTTTTAGTATTGGGGTATTAAATGTGGATGTTTTTAACTTACATTTGAATTGGTGACATGTATATGATATATAAAAACAATTCTGTACACTCTATACACAGCTATCTTGCAGCCCTGATGAAGTTCACGGATGGTGAACAAAACGCTTTTGCTGGTTTCTGTTGCAACCGGATTATGAACGCATCATCGCTGGGCTTGAAAAATCAACGCAAATCCTGCCCAGGCCCGAGATGCCTGTGCAGAAATGGACGCATCGCTCTCTTGCGAGGGAGAAAAATGGCACATCGCCTACCTGACGAGATAAGAAACGACGCACGGCCTCACTTGCAAGTAAGGATTCGACACATCACCGACTTTTCCGATGCACATTCGCACGTGCGGCTTTATGTTTGATGCAAACCAGGTACTTTGTGTAAAATCAATGTTTCCATTGTTTTCTATGGAGTAAGTATTCTTTTGAAAATTCATATCCTGACTTGCGTATGTTGGATTTTTGTCGTTTTGGTCTTGTTTGATTTAGATAAATATGACCTACTTTCCTAAACTGGTGTGGTGTCCATTTTGTAGTGTTTTCACTTTATTACTGTATGTGTTGGTACAAATACTTTACACATTGCTTCTGGGGTTAAGTCTGTCTGCTCGTGGCAAGCTACCAAGGGGATCAGCGGCAGGTTAACCAGGTGGGTTTCTACTTTACCCTGACTAAAGTGAGGGTCCCTGCTTGGACAGAGTGCCAATGTCTTTGTTGCTTTGTCAGAATTCTGGAAATTCCTAAAGCAGCTGCCTATGACAATAGGAAAGAGACCTGCCCCATCTGGAGAGGAACATCAGTCATGCACTGAATGTAATCTGCACTATTCACAATTCATCCAACCCTATTCGACCTCTCTCATAAATCCTGCCTATGAGTGGACTTCTGACCAGTGCACCCTCTAGTAGGTATCAATCCACACTATTGTCCATATCATACCAGCACACTACAGCCCTGCCTGGTACCATGCCTCCATATCCGGGACACGTATACATCCCCACTCCCCAGTTCATAGGAATGTTGTATTGCATAGATATACTTACTTTTTTATAGCCCACATAATACTTTGTACGGTGGATTATAATTTCTTAAAAATCATGCATAAAATTAAGTACATAGTGCTGAAACAGATTTAAACAATGCAGAAGCACCTGCATTTTTATTATTGATATTGTTGGTGTCATTGGCAGAGGTGATTTTAGCCTGTAGTCTATATTAATTTGTCTGTCTAGTAGCAGTCTATTGCAATTTAATTCAAGTCATCTACCTTTCTAGGATGTTACCCCTATGCCCAACTATCTAGAAAAAGTCAGTGTCCAATAGTATGCTGGCCCTCATCAACTTGTCGAAGGGGACTTGCTACAGTGCCCCAGTGGGAGTACAGCATATTTCTGTTTATTTACCCTCAAAATGGTTTATGCACAGTTTTGCCTTCAATAATTTCATTGCAAATGTTGCAGTGAAATTATTAATGATGTCATTGAAGATGTCACAAGTGATGTAATATGTGGGGTAATTAGCAGTGCATGGCAAGGGCCCGAGTTATAGTTACCTTAGGACATGAGCTGTACTACATGAGATAACTATAACTACAACTGGTGAATTTCAGTGGTTTTAAACAGCATGCTTTAATGGACATTTTCATTTAACTATAACATCACTTTAACCTTTTTTAGTGAATTTCTAGTTTTTTTTTCTTTTTTAACAAAAAACAAAAAATATGTAAATAGTCCTTGCAGGGCATTTTGGGGTGTTCCTTGAAGGGGCAGTGAATAATAAATGACGCTAATTTATTATTCACTTCTGTGTCCCAGGGCCCACCCAGGACTCCCTTTTCTAAAAACAATTATTGGGGAGGGGGCACACAGCCCCACTCCCTGCTCTTCTGTGGGGCCCGGGGAACCCCAGCCTCAGAGACCTCTTTTATTTTTTAAGGGGGGGTGGGCACGCTGCCAACCTCCTCAAGCCTTCTTGTCGCTGAGGACCCCATTCCCCAGGACCACTAGTGAATGCACTGGTAGCAACTCTGGGCACCCAAAAACAACTTCATGGTGGGCCTGGGGTCCACCCATAGCCCAGCCGGCTCCCGGCATGCTGCAGAAACCAGCATTGCTCCTGCCTGGAGAGAGCAACTGTATTTGCTTGCTCCTTCCAAGCAGATGTGGCAATCAGTGTACAACTGCCTCTAACTTCCTATGTATACTCTCTACATCATTAAAAGTGACATGCCTCTATGTGCTGCCTGCGAGGTGAGATGGATATAACTATTTATATTCTTTTATTCTACAGTGTTGTTCCATTAAACACTCACCACTGAGCAGGCTGATAAACACGTACGTTTTGAGGGCTTCACACCTCTAAAAACTGGAATTGTCTCTTAGTCCAAAATTATGCATTTCACTGCGGTCCAGTAAGCCATCAAAAAGTCCTTTAACTTCATGAGCTGGGCTACTTTTCTGGGCCGATTGCCTTATATCCAGTTAAAATTTTACCTATCTATGAATGTCCATATGAAACTGAAATCCTCTTTCCCCATCAGTTACCTTTTCTCTATGTTTTCCTGTGTGTTCTACATCTAGGAACTCAAAGGACCGTCATAATAGACACATTCATATCTTTGAAGATGAGCACTGAACCCTTCTTCTTAGTCCCCCCAAAGCATTGCACATTTCCATTGTGCAACTGCCTCGACCACAAAATACTCACCTAAAGCTGCTCTTAGAAAAACAATGGCTGATTGTGTACCTGAAGTGCTTGACTTCTCCTAATTCAAAAACCTTTGTTCCTGGTCAGGTCCATTTTTGCCTTTGAGTGATTTCTGTGCTGCACACCCAGCTGTCCTGATCAATACCAGCAGTGATCTTTGCCTAGAGGAAGCTTTTTCTTTGCAAATCAGTTTACACTCCAATTCGGGGGTTGTTCAATAATTTGTGACTGCTATTGTAGCCACAAACCATTAATAGATTCCTTTGGGAATCCCAAATGGAAGGGGTTGCCTTGTTGTAATCTGCTGTCTTCTCTGCTCTGCTTCGTTATGAGGTCATGAAATGTAGAACAAGGCTGTAATATTAAGGCTGGGTTAGCAGTTAGAGAGAGTGGGCTGAGCAGAGAGGACTCTGCTGCTGGTGGAGTGTTCTACAAAGTAACCCATAACCTAGCAGCTTCAATAAACCTACAACCTGTTTAAATACTTGACCTAGCCACCTGACTGCTGCTTACAAAGGGAAACCTTTAGTTACAACACACGCCTTTGATGCTCACTCCTATCTGCAATTCGCAGTGGATCACAGAAGTCCTTTTATTAGTTGAAAAGACTTTTGCTACTTGAAAAAGGGCTTCAGGACTTAGGGCCAGATGTAGCAATGCTTTTGCGCCTCGCAAACGGCGAAAAACACCGTTTGCGAGACGCAAATGCCCTCACGCTATGCAGAAATGCATTTTGCGAGTCGGAACCGACTCGCAAAATGCGTTTCCGACTTGCAAATAGGAAGGGGTGTTCCCTTCCTATTTGCGACTCGCAACGCGATGTAAGTTGATCGCGGTTGCAATTCAACTCGCAGTTACCATCCACTTGAAGTGGATGGTAACTCATTCGCAAACGGGAAGGGGTCCCCATGGGACCCCTTCCCCTTTGTGAATGATCACAAAAATATTTTTTCAGAGCAGGCAGTGGTCCTATGGACCACTGCCTGCTCTGAAAAAAACCAAAACAAAAGGTTTCGGTATTTTTTTCCAAGTGCAGCTCGTTTTCCTTTAAGGAAAACGGGCTGCAGATGGAGAAAAAAAAAACTGCTTTATTTAAAAGCAGTCACGGACATGGTTGTCTGCTGTCTCCAGCAGGCCACCATCCCCGTGAGTGCCCAGACTCGCAATGGGGTCGCAAACTGCGACCCACCTCATTAATATTAATGAGGTGGGTCTTTGCGACCCCATTGCGAGTCGCAGAAAGTGTCTGAGACACCTTTCTGCATAGCAAATTGCGACCCACCTTATTAATATTAATGAGGTGGGTCTTTGCGACCCCATTGCGAGTCGCAGAAAGTGTCTGAGACACCGTTCTGCATAGCAAATCGCTCGGACTCGCAAATTGCAACTCGCAATTTGCCAGCTACCTACATCTGGCTCTTAGTGAATAGCCTTTTTTTACCATCGACAACCTTGTGAACCTCTGAATTTGGAACCACGAATGTGCTTTGTACATGGGGCCAATTTCAATAGAATTTCTCATCAGTGCTGCTATTCTTGGACAGCATTAACACATTTCCAAGTGGGTGATCTACTTTTTACGGACGTTAAATAATACTTCTAGGTTTTACATACTTTTATTGAAATGTTATTAAGCCTTTTGAAATTCATGGAATCCAGAGGATCTTTACCTGCCTTCAGTTCCTGATTTTTTAGGTGAATCAGCGAGAAGAACAGAGCTGAGTTAATTTGTATTCTTATTATTTTTTAATAATCATGTTGCTCAGGCATCAACGCCCATATAAACATCTACATCACAGTAATAAAGCGTTCAAAAGTAACATTAGTATTATTATGCTACAGATTAAAATAAAAATGTAATAACCAATAAAACTACACTATTACAGACCAGTTTCTTTTTCATATAAACCATCGTTAATATGGCAATCTTTATTCATCGCGTAACTTAGACAAGGCAACTGCAGTTTTATGTGAAAATGAAAGTGTTGCTGTATAATATTTTACATTTTATTGGTTATTAAGAATTAATTTTAATCTGTAACTTTTTTATGCTGATGTACTTGCACTGTTCAATGGGTCAGTGAGTTAAGCATTCACTTCAGAGATTTGAGTTAGATATTCTGAATGCAGTCTCACATCCAGGCAAGGGTAAATCAGTCTTTCATTTTCAGAACTTGAGTAAAATTAGATCTAGTTTGGATAGAGTAACAATAGTTGTGTGCATAAACTGCTGTACGGCACAAATGCTGTATAAGTGGTGGACTGTTATTATTTCGCCCCTTATCATCTTCAGAGAGGTGAGAAAACTTAATGTTAGTTATTCGAAAAACGTCCTTGTCTTGAACCCCTAAGTTAAAATTTACAGCAACCCTGTTCAGGTGGCTTTGTGGAGTAATGCGTCTCCTCCAGCAATTGTTGTTTGACTTCTTGGTCAGACGTTTCAGTCCTGGTCCTCTCAGCCTTTCATCATTTTTAGGTCAATAAAATGAGCACCATCAATGGTTAATCTGTAAACAATAAGTGACGGGGCCTTGGTCAGGAGGACACGGCAGATTGCACCACCCCTTGTCCCTGCGGGCACTGCCAATTAAAGTGCCAACAGACTTACTAACCATCTCTTTCCAACAAGTATTGCAATTCAGTGTATTCAAGTCCCCAATGTGATAATGGCTTGGGTGGCACACATTAGTTACTGTTAATGTATATTAAATTAATAGATAGCTGCTGTCGTGCTTATACCCAAATATGGCAGGCTGTCACAAGAGCCAGTGGTAAGAATTAAGTGCCAGTGCCGAGCACTGGAAACCACCGGCTCAAATTAAGCACTGAGTACCAGTGAGAAAGGTAACAATAGACATCCGTTATTCAACACAAAGATGCCCGGTGGGGGGTGGGGGGTGGTAGGGGAGATAGAAGGGGGCTTAACAACCCATTTTCCATGTAACCCCGGTATTATAAACACATTGAAAGAGCATGCTCAGGCTGGTGTGCAATGCTCTGTCTAGTTACCTGAGGTCATTCTCGTTTACTATATGTACATTATGTTTCCTTGATTAGAACTGAACTTGTTCTCCCCAAAATATGTCCCCTTAAAGGCTTTATGGGGACAGGGACCATCAATCAGTTTTGGCCTTTTAGCAAACAACGGCTTGGATTTTGGACCCGGTAGTTTTCCTTTTCACTTTGCAAGTATGGACTCACAAGTGCTGCTTGTAGAATGCTGATGGCTATGAAAAGGACAGCCTAAAACTGACTGCCTCGGCCTTTCGCCGTTTAACATCCGCGGGTGGTCGAACGTGAACAGAGATGTTGCATCACTCTCTCTGGAGAAGTAGGGCTCAAGCTTACAGCTCAGCTCACTCTGACCTCCTGCTCTGCAGGACGTGAGCTGAGTACAACCCCCCCCCCCCCAGGCTGCTGTGACACACGACTGAGACATTCACTCATATAATGCATTCTGCACTGCCACCTTTCAGAGGTGCAGAATACACTGTGTGGGCCCTGCTGTGAAGACAGTGAAAGAGATGGGGCCAGAATGTGGAAGCAAAACTGGAGAATGGGATATTTGCATTCCCCAATCCTTTGCACAGTCAGCCATTTCATTACCCATGGACAAAAACACACATTGCAGATCAATGAGGCATTGATTACACTATACAGAAACAGTGGTACAGATCTTTAATTCGCGTTAAACAAATGACGAGTTTGCAGCTCTGGAAATGTTTGCTTCACAGAGCAGAGCAGCCCTTGCACAGTGTGTTTATTTCAAGGTGTCTCACAGCGGAAATCTATCTGTTTAGCCTTCATGACGTAGATAATTCGAGTTGAATGACGGTGGAACATGACCACAGCAGCTCATTTCCAAGCGCTGCGTGACCTGCCAGCCGCGCCTTCGATCAGGAGGCCCACACTGGACGTAGTTCGCCTGGACCTTTACAGGCTTCCCAGGCTGCAACAAGGATCACACCAGGCCTAGGCTTTCTTTTCACTTGGCCTACTTTGTGGCATGAGGTGAGTCCTGGAAAATTCTAGGGCTGTGGGATCCAATCCTGTCACCTCAGACAAATCAGCCTTACCCATGTGGCCCGAACTGCCAAACGAGAGAGCCGCCTGAATAGAAATGCACGCACCCCCAGGCCGATTTCAGCATCAGGACTGATAGAGCGGTCCGTACTAATAATTTACCTGTATTCGGACGCTCTTTAGGCCGATGAATCTTTTGAGTAAGTGGGACTCTCCGTACTCTATATCGGCTAATTTTAATCAAATCAATAATCAATAACGAACATAAGCAATACCTTGATCGACATAACACTTAACAATTAATCCAGAATACATTTCGGCGAACCCTGACCTTTCAGCCAGGAATAACCACACCAGTTTATTCAAAGTTAGTGAATTTTATTTCCCTATATTAACAAAGCTAGCACAATATAGATGTGTCTCAACATCAAATGATAAACATATATGAACATTAATAGCTGTCCATAACGGCGAAACAAGTGCAATCTATGTAGCATTTGGATAACAAGGCATTCGATAATAGCAATGCAAATCACTAAAACTATAATCTGTAACAAACTAATTGCATACATTTAGTCAGCATAACAAGATCTCAAATTGCATCGTGCAAAAAAAGGAATCCTCGTCTAACCTCAAATTAGCATCGGCATGTGGGACTTCATGCAAAAACAATTTAGCAACATTAATTTAGAAAACTCCTAACTAGGGCTCTTATCAAAAATCAGCAGTTGGTTACCTAAAAGAAACACAATGCAATTTTACAATTTCCTTTCATATTTACCAATTACGATCAGCATACAAGGAAGTCTTCGTCTCACAGGTACCGTTCTTCAGTCAGCATGGGTACCGTTTCGATCAGCATGGGACGGGGCAAAGGGGCAGGGGTGGACGGGGCAATTGCCTCACGGCGGCAAGGTAAAACTACTACTTCATGCAAGGGATTAAAGTTAAAGTCTCTAGGGCGAGAATCATTAAAGTCTCCTTCTCTCGATTAGAGAAAGCATCAAAGTCTCTTTCAAAATGGCGTCGCAGCAAAGTGGGCCATAATAGCTGCAATGTCCTGCAAAATGGCGGGTATGGGCGATGTCCAATAATGGCTGTAATGGCTGGTAATGGCTATAATGTCCATAATGGCCACCTTCTTCTCGTGCACCTGGTTTTTATAGACAACAGTTCAAATCCAGTAGGGTCTTCCATTGGAGGGTTCATAGGTTAGCTTCAAATTATCCAATCAAAAACAACAGTTCTCAAGCTTTTACTTAAGCATACATTATCCTTGGAGATGGGTACGCAAGTTGCAACATTTTATACCAATTAACTCACTTTCAGAGCTTCCATTGTCCGCACCTGCAGATTGACCTTGGAGTAAAGAGAAAATATGCCAGGCTGGCACGAACCCTTAAGATAAGCATGTGAACGATCTCAGTGGAAAAGTACAGCTTCAAGCAGAAATACACGTTTAATAGCACATTGGAAAAATACGAGCATCTAAACCGTGAGACCAGGCAACTAGGCCGAAGCCTGCACTAAAGTAATGCTAAACTAAAACATTTCAAACGAGCAAATCATAGCACACGTTTACGATTATGTCGGATTAGTGCAATTCTAATACACCACGTTATATAAAGCACGCTTATAAATGTTGGCAAACTACTCTGAGGGCACATTTTGTCCCCGTACAATCTTTATTAGTTCGGTTAAAGTCACACATGATTATTTCACACTACGTTTATGCATTAATAAATATAAAACCTTCATTTTCTGCTTCATCAATCCCTCCTCTGATGACTACTTGTCATCACACCAAATCATGCCCACAAATTTTATTCCATTAAAATTCTGTCAGTTCTCTTTTCCTTTTAATTCCCCTAGTTTTCGCTTTGTATTCTTCTGCCATTCTCTTCATTATTTTCTCTTCCTTCCTTCTTCTAATTCTTTCCATAATCATTATTATTCCCCTTTTTATTCCCCAAATTCCAAATATGCAAATTAGTACTATCAATATCCTCTGCTACCATCTACTGATAGAGCGGTCCATACTAATAATTTACCTGTATTCGGACGCTCTTTAGGCCGATGAATCTTTTGACTAAGTGGGACTCTCCGTACTCTATATCGGTTAATTTTAATCAAGTCAGTAATCAATAACGAACATAAGCAATACCTTGATCGACATGACACTTAACAATTAATCCAGAATACATTTCGGCGAACCCTGACCTTTCAGCCAGGAATAACCACACCAGTTTATTCAAAGTTAGTGAATTTTATTTCCCTATATTAACAAAGCTAGCACAATATAGATGTGTCTCAACACCAAATGATAAACATATATGAACATTAATAGCTGTCCATAACGGCGAAACAAGTGCAATCTATGTAGCATTTGAATAACAAGGCATTCGATAATAGCAATGCAAATCACTAAAACTATAATCTGTAACGAACTAATTGCATACATTTAGTCAGCATAACAAGATCTCAAATTGCATCGTGCGACATAAGGAATCCTCATCTAACCTCAAATTAGCATCAGCATGTGGGACTTCATGCAAAAACAATTTAGCAACATTAATTTAGAAAACTCCTAACTAGGGCTCTTATCAAAAATCAGCAGTTGGTTACCTAAAGGAAACACAATGCAATTGTACAATTTCCTTTCATATTTACCAATTACGATCAGCATTCAAGGAAGTCTTCGTCTCACAGGTACCGTTTCTCGATCAGCATGGGACGGGGCAAAGGGGCAGGGGTGGACGGGGCAATTGCCTCACGGCGGCAAGGTAAAACTACTACTTCATGCAAGGAATCAAAGTTAAAGTCTCTAGGGCAAGAATCATTAAAGTCTCCTTCTCTCGATTAGAGAAAGCATCAAAGTCTCTTTCAAAATGGCGTCGCAGCAAAGTGGGCCATAATAGCTGCAATGTCCTGCAAAATGGCGGGTATGGGCGATGTCCAATAATGGCTGTAATAACCACCTTCTTCTCGTGCACCTGGTTTAAATAGACAACAGTTCGGATCCAGTAGGGTCTTCCATTGGAGGGTTCATAGGTTAGCTTCAAATTATCCAATCAAAAACGACAGTTCTAAAGCTTTTACTTAAGCATACATTATCCTTGGAGATGGGTACGCAAGTTGCAACATTTTATACCAATTAACTCACTTTCAGAGCTTCCATTGTCCGCACCTGCAGATTGACCTTGGAGTAAAGAGAAAATATGCCAGGCTGGCACGAAACCTTAAGATAAGCATGTGAACGATCTCAGTGGAAAAGTACAGCTTCAAGCAGAAATACACGTTTAATAGCACACTGGAAAAATACGAGCATCTAAACCGTGAGACCAGGCAACTAGGCCGAAGCCTGCACTAAAGTAATGCTAAGCTAAAACATTTCAAACAAGCAAATCATAGCACACGTTTATGATTATGTCGGATTAGTGCAATTCTAATACACCACGTTATATAAAGCACGCTTATAAATGTTGGCAAACTACTCTGAGGGCACATTTTGTCCCCGTACAATCTTTATTAGTTCGATTAAAGTCACACATAATTATTTCACACTACGTTTACGCATTAATAAATATAAAACCTTCATTTTCTGCTTCATCAATCCCTCCTCTGATGACTACTTGTCATCACACCAAATCATGCCCACAAATTTTATTCCATTAAAATTCTGTCAGTTCTCTTTTCCTTTTAATTCCCCTAGTTTTCGCTTTGTATTCTTCTGCCATTCTCTTCATTATTTTCTCTTCCTTCCTTCTTTTAATTCTTTCCATAATCATTATTATTCCCCTTTTTATTCCCCAAATTCCTAATATGCAAATTAGTACTATTAATATTCCTTGTATTATTTTCAGTAATATTCCATTCCAAATTCCCCCAATCCAATGTCCCACTGAAGCAAGTCCTTTTCCAACCTTCTCCCACACTCCTGGTTCTTTCAGTTCCTTCAAATCTGCACTCTCTTTTGTTAGATTAGCAAGCATAGTTTTAATTTTCACACTATTGTCAGGAATATACGTACAACAGTGTTGTGCACCAAGCATTTTGCAAACGCCGCCATCCTTTGCTAAAAGAATGTCTAAAGCAAGCCTGTTTTGAAGAGTCATAGCTCTTTCCGCTGCAAGTTCAGCATCTATCAGGATTATAGCACCTGAAAACTTTGTCAACATGTTATCCACTATAGTAGACAACTTTCTTATTTTGATGGAATTCAACACGACTCCCAACGAAGGAATCATGGCTCCAAATATATCTCCTACCACAGCAGCTGCAGTCTCTCTTTTCTGGATATGATGGGATCCAGATGTCTTTTGAATCATCGATAGGTCATCCAGTTGATAAACCTTTGGGAACACTATACCCAAATAACATCTCCCCCACCATCCCTTTGGAAGACGATAATAGGCATTATACCCACAAATGTAATATACACCTGGAATGACAGGGTCAAGTACGTTCATCATGAATGTCCATTTGGCCTTAAAAATAAACGTATGTTTACACTCACTCGCTCCTACAAAAATATTGTCATAATAGGATTCACCTCGATATATACAAAATTTCCCTACATGCCAAGCATCTAAAGCTATTCTCCCTTGTGTCTTTATTGCTGCAAAATCATAATTATCTACTGAAGTCCTCTTATGTAGCTCCTTTTCTAATTTCGCATTCATTTGTGCTCTTCTATCATCTGTGCGATCTAAAAAGCTTATTTCTATTGCAGAGAGCGAGCAGGTAAGGTTTTCCCTATGAGCGTGAGCCGTTTCAAAAGGTTGCATTGGCTCGAAAAATTCCCTCATTATTTTAGCATCCCAATCTTTAGCAATTTGGCTTAGCTGCGCTATTATAGGAACATATGCAAAGGTAACATCATAATTCGAGTAAAAATACTGTATGTTAGTTTGACCATAAAACCTAGACATTACTATACTACATGTAATCCCATATGTAAGAGGCATGTGGTGATAAGTCACCCCTTCCTTTACTGATGTCAGTATCTGTGTACACACATAACAATCCTTCGCATCCATAGTCTCAACATATTCAGTTAGCAAGCGATAGAAAACATTATATGAAAGCTCTTTCTTATCATGCAAGTGTCTCTCATCTAATTCTAATCTTTTTAATGCGGTTAGTTCAGTGACAGTAACAGGAGCAAAAGTAGAAGCGTCAATTTTCTCATTCTCACCCTTTCCATGCATTGTAAGCACTATTGCCATTATTATTAGTACACATGCGGTTACCAAGCCTATACACACCTATTTACAATATTTCTTTCTACTGTTTTGTGTAGCGTACCCAGTCATGATCTGTATAGAATCAGAGAGCTGGAAGCACTTGTAAAAGAAACTATTTAGCAATTCAGTTACAAAGCTGAGCGAGCGCAATGTTCACACTGTTTTCTTCAAGAGGCCAGTCACTTATCGGTTAGCAGCATTTGTCTCAATTCGGCAATAACTCAGTCTCTATTCGGCAATAACTCAGTCTTTTATCAGTTCAGCAAGTGTCTCATCCGGTTTAGCAATGTCTCAGCTGGTTGTATCACGTTAGATTGTAACAAGCAATGTCATTTATCACCCTTTCAATCGACAGAGTCCATAAAACTTTTCTTTTCTATTGGTATCTCTTCTTCTTCGTTCTCGAGGCTAAGAGATACAAATTCGTCAGTCCAATCGTCATGAACTACATATGCCCATTCAGGACCGGAATACCTTCTGTTCGGTATCCTTTTCCTTTTCAATTTTGCCTCTCTTTTCGATTCTGCCTCGCTGGTACTTTCCTCTTTGGCCAAATCTTTTCCTTCACTTGAGGATTGTTCCACAACAGTCACTTCCTTTCTTTTCTCCTTCACTTTTGGCCTTTCTCCGTCGTTCAAACTTTCTTTAGCCCTTTCTTTTATTGGTGATATACTTAGTCTCCTCTTTGCACCGTGTCCATTTGATGGACCCGCGATCTTTTCTGTGGAAGCTTGAACTTTTTCGTTCTGTTCTGCCTTGTCCCCTCCTTCTGGGGAATCAATCACGTTCTCCTTTTCTTTTTCTCTATCGTCTGCTTCTGGGAAAGCCCTCCTCTGATCAGGCTCTCCTACTTTTTCACCTTTTTCGAGGCCTTCGTCACCGTTACTTTCGTCAGGCTCTTTATCACTTTCAGCTGCTTCAGGTTCTTTGTCACCTTCAGCTGCTTCAGGCTCTTTGCTACCCTCAGCTGCTTCAGGTTCTTTGTCACCTTCAGCTGCTTCGTCGCTGTCTGAACTTTCTCCTTGGTCTCCCCCAAGCGAGTTGGTCTCTTCGTCCTCAGAGAATATCTCTCTCTCTTCCGTTTCTGCCTGTTCGCTTTCAGTTCGGTTTTGCTCTGTCTCAGCACTCAGCACTGTTTTGTCAGGCACTGGCAGTTTCAGCGCTTCAACTTCCTCATCTGTGGGACACAACACCTTCTTTGTGTGACTGGCGTGAATCCAGTTGGGAACCCCCGCACACTTCACAGCGGTAGTTGTCGTCAGGATCACTTGGAAAGGGCCTTTCCAACGGGGTTCCAGACACGACTTTCTCACGTGCTTCTTTACCACGACCCAGTCACCTGCTTTCAGTGCGTGTCCTGGACCTTGGATCGGTGGCAAGGTGGTCGCTTCCACCTGGTGAGAGAAAGAGCGAACCACGTCAGCCAGACCCTTGCAGTAGTTTAACACCATATCATCTGTAATATTCAAAAGCGCGTTTGCGGGAACTGAAGGAAGTCTCATAGCCCTGCCCATGAGAATTTTGTGCGGAGACAATCCAGTCTTTCTATCAGGGGTGTTTCTCATTGACATTAGCGCCAAGGGCAATGCGTCAGGCCATTTCAAATTTGTCGATGCACATATTTTCGCCATTCTTGATTTCAGTGTACCATTCATCTGCTCCACCAGTCCTGAGGCTTCAGGGCGATAGCTACAATGCAGTTTTTGCTCAATGTTCAGCGCTTCGCAAAGTAACTTTATCACCTCGTTATTGAAGTGACTTCCCCTATCTGATTCTAAAGAGATCGGGAATCCGAAACGTGGTATTAACTCCCTCAACAATAGCTTTGCAACTGTAAGGCTGTCATTTCTACGTGTGGGGTATGCCTCAATCCAGTGACTAAAAATGCACACAATCACCAACACATACTTCAGACCTCCATGCACAGGCATCTCGATGAAGTCCATCTGCATTCGACTAAATGGTCCACTGGCTCAGCCAATGTGGCTCGCGTTCACAACTGTTCCCTTTCCTGGGTTCATCTGCTGGCAAGTGACACATCGATGGCAAACTGCTTCTGCAGCTTGACGAAATCTGGGGTTAAACCAATCAGTTTTGAACAATTTTATCATGGCATCTCTCCCTAGGTGAGCTTGCCCATGATAGAACCGCGCAAGCTGTGATAAGAGACCATTTGGCAAAACAAATTTTCCCTCATTTGAAACCTATAACTCATCTGGTCTTTTTATACATTGTGATTTAATCCAGGAATCTCTTTCATCCTCCCTGACATTATTCTGTAATGTTTTTAGTTCATCTATTGTATCTACAACCTTCAAGGCAAATGCTTCAGCTGGTTCGAGTTCTGGTTCACTTATCGAATTCCATTCATCTCTGAGTAATATACAATTCAAGGCACAAAATCTTGCGACTTGATCCGCATATGCATTTCCCAGAGAAACATAGGCCCTCATTCTGACCTTGGCGGGCGGCGGAGGCCGCCCGCCAAAGTCCCGCCGTCAGGTTACCGTTCCGCGGTCGAAAGACCGCGGCGGTAATTCTGACTTTCCCGCTGGGCTGGCGGGCGGTCGCCTTCAGACCGCCAGCCAGCCCAGCGGGAAAGAGGCTTCCACGATGAAGCCGGCTCGGAATCGAGCCGGCGGAGTGGAAGCTGTGCGACGGGTGCAGTTGCACCCGTCGCGTATTTCACTGTCTGCGCAGCAGACAGTGAAATACATGTAGGGGCCCTCTTACGGGGGCCCCTGCAATGCCCATGCCAGTGGCATGGGCACTGCAGGGGCCCCCAGGGGCCCCGCGACCCCCCCTACCGCCATCCGGATCTCGGCGGTCCGACCGCCGGGATCTGGATGGCGGTAGGGGGGGTCGGAATCCCCGCGGCGGTGCAGCAAGCTGCGCCGCCGCGGAGGATTCAATGGGGCCGCGGTACACTGGCGGGACCCCGCCAGTGGTGCCGGTCCGACCGCGGCTTTACCGCCGCGGCCGGAATCCCCATTGGAGCACCGCCGGCCTGTCGGCGGTGCTCCCGCGGTCCTCCGCCCTGGCGGTCAAAGACCGCCAGGGCAAGACAAGACAAGACAAGACTATGGTGGTCAAAGACCGCCAGGGTCAGAATGACCACCATAGTCTTGTCCTTTCGTATGAGCACTACACTTTACCACTGCAACTTCGGCTGGCATTTGAATGGCATGTAACAATTCCCTTATCCTTTCCCCATTTTTCACTGGGGATCCTGAAGAAGTCAGGAAACCTCTCTGTGACCATAGTTGTCCAAAGTCATGCACAATCCCAAACCCGTACTGACTATCAGTGTAAATGGTTACTTTCATCAATGCAGACAGTTGACATGCTCTTGTAAGGGCTACAAGTTCTGCTACTTGTGCAGAATAGACTCCTTGAAGCCATCCCGCTTCCAAGACACCTGTTACAGTGCATACAGCATATCCTGCTTTCAAAATTCCCATCCCATCTCTTAGACATGAACCATCAACAAAAACGATTTGGTCATTTTCATCAAGCTTAGTATCCTTAATGTCAGGTCGAGGTTTTGTGCAAAATTCAGTCACCTGAAGGCAGTCATGCTCAACGTCTTCAGCGTTCTCAATTTCAGCATTTTCTCCAGGAAGAAAGGTTGCTGGATTCAAGGTAGTGCACCTTTTCAGCTGCACATTCGGTGAGCCCAGAATTATCGTTTCATACCTTGTGAGTCTTGCTCCAGTCATGTGCTGCGTTCGGGAGCGGGTCAAAAGTATTTCAACTGAGTGAGGGACCATGACTGTTACTGGGTGTCCCATCACTATTCCTTCACTCTGAGTGAGGCTGATACCAACTGCTGCTACGGCGCGCAAACACCCTGGAAGTGCTGCTGCGACCGGATCCAAAGTAGCTGAAAAATACGCTACTGGTCTGTTTATGCCACCATGGGCTTGAGTCAAGACAGACAGAGAACATGCATCACGTTCATGACAAAACAATGTGAAAGGCTTTGTGTAATCAGGCATACCTAAAGCTGGAGCCCTGCACATGCATTCCTTCAATTCAATAAAAGCATCCATCTCATCTCCTTTCAGCTCAATTTGATCCAAGGCATCCTTCTGGGTCAGCTTCAGTAAAGGCTTTGCTAGAGTCGAGAAGTTGGGGATCCACTGACGACAGTAGCCCACCATTCCCCAAAACTTCCTCACCTCCCTCCTTGTCTTTGGTGGACTCATCTGAAGTACACTCGTTATTCTTTCCTTCATTATTCTCCGTGACCCTTTCTCTATCTGGTGACCCAAGTATTTCACTTTCTTCTGACAGAACTGCAATTTGGAAGGAGACACCTTATGTCCATTCCTTCCCAAATGATTCAACAGAGCAATGGTATCGGCTGTGCAGCCACTTTCTGTCTTTGATGCAATCAGTAAGTCATCAATGTACTGTACTAGAGTTGACTCGAATGGCAATTCTAATGCTTCCAAGTCTTTCTTTAGAATCTGATTGAATATTGACGGTGACTCAGAGAACCCTTGAGGAATTCGACACCAACTGTACACTCTGTCTAAGAATTTGAAACAAAAGAGAAATTGGCTGTCCTCATGAAGAGGCACCGAGAAGAATGCTTGTGACAAGTCGATGACTGAGAACCACTCGGCATCGCAAGGGACCTGGAACATTATCACAGCTGGATTCGGTACTACAGGACAGCATTTGACTATGATGTCATTTATTTTCCTCAAGTCCTGCACGAGTCGGACCTTTCCACTCGGCTTTATTAGTCCCATTATTGGTGAATTACATGGACTGCTTAACACTTCTTTCAGTACTCCCTGTTTTACAAATTCATCAATGAGTTGGGCAACTTTCATGAGGGTGTCTTGTGCCATGTGGTATTGTGGGGTCTGGGGAAAGATTGCATTGGGCTTTACAGTCACTTTCACTGGCTCCACTCCTTTCATCAATCCCACCTCTTTCCCTGTCATATCCCACACTTCCCTTCCGACTGTTTCCCGTAATTCAGCTGGGATATCTTCTTCAGTCATCATTGGGAACAGACAAATCAGCGGGTAATCTTCATCGACAGTTTCCATCTCATCCCCCTCTACACTGTCCTCTTCTTCCCCATCACTGCTCGTCTGAATTTTGATTCCCTCGTTCGAACACATAATCGAACATCCCAACTTGCACAATAGGTCTCTCCCTAATAATGCTATCGGGCTTGAGTCACATACCACAAATTTGTGTAACCCTTGATAGTTACCAATGCTGACTGGTACCGGATCTGTAATCGGGTTTGTCAGGTGCCTGTTTGCTACTCCCACCACTTGAACTGTACTCCCTGAGAGTGGCAAATTTGGTACTTCACTGCTCTTAACAGTTGAACGTGTGGCTCCCGTGTCAACCAAGAATGAGACACGATGACCCATTACTCTTCCCTCCACGTACGGACCCTTTTGATCAACTTCCAAGGATGCTGCAAGCACACAATCTCCTTCTTCTCCTGAACTTTCACTCTCCCATACATTGTTTATTCCACTCTCACTGTGTAGTGGGAACTGTTGTACGGTGCCATTTGTACTCATTACCTGACCCGAGACCTGTGGAGGAACCATCACTTGCTGCTGACTCATTGGTGCCAAGGGTATTTGCATTTGCTGATTAGGTACCATGGGTAACTGCTGTTGCGTTGGCTGCATTTGCGTCATCTGCATACGAGGCATCTGCATCTGCTGCGGCTGCATAGGTTGTAATCCCTGCAACTGATTTACGGCCTGAAAATTTGGGTTTGGACCTCTCATTTTCGGTCCCCTCATTGTCTGAAATGCATTGACATCATTGTTTTGCTGACCAACACCTGCACCAGCACCTTCCTGCACCACCATCGGGCACTCGCGTTTCCAATGTCCGACAATTCCGCACACGTGACACGGCATCACCTTCTTCATTGCCTGCACACCATTCACAACAGTGTTCAAATCCTGACCATTATTCACAAAACCTCCTCTGCCTCTGCCTCTCGCCTGTGGCTGAAACGCCATGTTTCCCTGTAACTGCGGCTGTGGTTGCGGTACCTGTTGTTGGAACCCTTGCAACCCTTGCAGACCTTGCAAACCTGTCTGAGCTGCCTTAAGCTGCATCATTATCACCTTCTCTTTCAACCTTTTCTGTTTCACCTCAATTTCGTCGCTACAGTATTTCGCATAATTCAACACTTCGTCAATCGGTTTCGACTGCCAGCAAATCAAATGCGACTTTATCATCTGACTTATCTCTGGTCTCACCCCTTCCACAAATCTGAACACAAAATGAAGCATGTCCTTCGCCTCTATTGTTTCCGTGCCACTGTAGTTCTTGAACGCCTTCAACAACCTCTCATAGTAACTATGAATCGACTCTTTAGCTTCTTGGGCAGTTCGATCGATCTTCTGCCAATTCACATTCTTCGCGGCAACCTTCGTCTTCAAATGCTCAATCACCTTATAGTACAGGCTCATCACCATAGGTGATGGTGCACCCGTCTCCCTGTCTCTCTCTGGTTCACTTGTCGGCCAACCTACAGCTCTTTTGCAATCCTCCCACAAGTCTGCTGGAACCACAATCTCAAATAGAGTGTTCAGGTCTTCCCAGAGACATTTTGCAAGCTTCACAAACCTATCAGTCTGTTGATACCATTCAATCGGCTTCTCTCTCAGTTTGGGAAAGTCGTCCGTAAAAGACTGAATATCGCTTCTGTGCCATGGTACATGTATTAATTTTCCCCCTGCTGTTTCCCTCATTGGTAACATGGTTACTGCCTCGCTGCTCTGTGGTCTTTTCTCATTGTGCTCTGTAGCACTGTCCCTCCTCTTTTCCTTTCTCTTTACCCACCTGCTTTCCCACTTGTCTAAGCACCTCCACACTTGTGCACTCTGTAGCAGTTCTCTAAGGTGCGCCTTCATGCCTGCTGACCTCATATGTTCAAAATCTGTGGTCCCAAAGTCCAACCTGTAGCTTCTGCTCAAGTGTTTTGTCTTGTCTATGTCAACCCCGTTTTTGTCGGCTATTTCCTGCAAGCTCTTATGTACCTTGTTCACTTCCTTCGTAATCCTGGGACATAGATACCTCAGTTCTTCTTCCGAGTAGGACTCTAACCTATTCACACCCATAGTCCCTTCCACCAATTCTTGTGCTTCCATGTTCAACCTCATCCTATTCATATAATCTTCTCCCTTCCCACTGGCTGAGCTTTGTGTAGAATTCAGACTGTTGAACCACTGTGTCAGCTGTTGCGCATTCAACCCCATCAGCGTAGCATTCACATCGACTGCCATTGATGGTTGCGGCAACTTTTCAGTGTTCGATGTTAGAGGTATTATCAGTGGGGGGCTTGACCTCACCAGCGTTGACTGAGCACATATGGGAATAAACTCCATCAAGGACCCAGACCCAGTTGGCTGAGCCGCTATCGGAGTTATCCCTGGAGTGTTTTCTATGCACCTTCTTTCTGTCCCATTCTGCAGCATTGATCCTTGACTGCTCATACCTAGGTTAGGCTGACTATACAGAGGTACCGGTGGACCTACAGTAATGGGTAGTGATATCGCATCTGGGTTTTGTCCATTTCCCATGTTCTGAGGCATGTTCATTCCCACACCATGGGTCATCATTGCCGGCATGCCCATCTGACTCCCCGTCATCTGAGCATGTGCTGTTCCCCCTTGCATCTGCTTTTGAGGCATCAAAAACTGGGTTGATTCAGCTTGTGCCAATGTCTGGTTGTGACCATTCTGTACTCCCCTTACGGTTTGTTCTAGAATCATTCCTGCACTGTTGTCACTGCTGTAGTACCCTGGCATCCGCAGCTGATAATTTTCTGCTGGTTTCAACGTGGGCACATCTGGATATATTCTCCTAACCTGCGGTATCTGCGGGGTGAACGGTAAACTTGGGTCCTTAGATTCCGATGATGCTCCTGAACTCTGAGTTTCACTGTTCTGTACCGGTGCCGGAGGGGCAGAACTGGTACTTGGACCTTGTCCACTCTCCGCATAAGGTGGTGGACGGTCGTTCAGCAATTGCATTATTAACTCCTCATCCTCTAACTCCTCTTCTCTTCTCAACTTTTCCTCGTCCTCTCTATCCTTGGAACACTTCCTGTCTGTCTTACAGGTAGCTTTCTTACCTGTCTCCTCTTCTTCCTTAGTAATTGCGGGAAACAATTTTATCCCCTGCAATACATCTGACCTCCACACCTTCTGTGCATTATCCCACCTAGCGTCCGCTAGTGTCTTTTCTACCTTTCTCATCCTGGTCTCGAACTTCTTCTGCTGTTGCTGTCTGGCCATTAGTTCCCAAATCGCTAGAGCCTCAAACTGGGCTGGCCTTGGAGGCACCTTCATGTCGTACATCGTGAATCTCAAATTTTCTAGGATCCTTATATTGAATGTCCCATGTATCGGGAACGCTACGCTCCCATGTTTCTCTGTCAGTTTGTGCCATTGCTTTAGCCAAAGGCACGGAGCTACCCCCTTCTCTTCCATTACAATGTAAGCTGGTGTGCCCTCGGGCGGCGTCTCCTCTCCTACGCTCGCTTTAATGTAAGACTCCCCCTTCATCGCACTCCTAAATGCTTTAAAGAATTTCATTTTCTCGTCTTTTATTTCACAAAATTTGTAATCAATAGGTGACTTTGATTCCCGGAATACTCTTCGCTTGCCTTTCCCCTTCCAATCGAGCCCCACGGACTGCGTCCAATCCGTGCGCGACCCTTCTCTACAACCAACCTATCCCAGCGCGGCTCCTAGTGACGTCACACTCACACACACTGCGGCTGACAAAGCCTCGCGGCTAGTCCTCCTTCACTCAGCTCCTCTCGTAACAACTTCTGGCATGTATCGCGAGCTACCAAAAATAAAACAGATCTGTCGGTTTACTACAGGAAGGGTAACACAATCGCTTCAGGACCTTAGGGATTCTTCACTAGCCTCGGCAGTTATTCCATCTTTCTCGGTCCCCACATTTGCAAGCAAATCTGACCCGCAGACCTACTCTCAACTTGTCAATGATCTATTCTAGTGCACTTAGAATTTTGTCAAAGCCCGAAGTCGAAGTTTCTTTCACTCCCTAACACACGTACCGACTCGTTGACCACGCCCGATCAACCTACTAAACCGCCCAGACCACAACATAAAACCACATACTCCGGAGTCTCTTGACCTCGCAGGGCCCGTCTCAACAACAACAACCACGTGGACCTTTTTATGCACGAAGCGCCACACGCACATGAAGTTCGACGACTTCCCTACTCTCACACTCGGAGTCGCACCTCCGCTATTTCTATGAAGTTCGACGACTTCTCTACTTCTACACTCGGAGTCGCACCTCCGCTATCCTCTAAAAGAAAAAAAATTCCTCGCAACCTTCTCACACAATCTGCGGCAATAAGCTGTGCAAGCGCAAAACCCTAACTTCACCCATACCATCACTAGTACCGCCAACGCCGATTCCACACCTCCATTCTCTCCATTCGCAAGCTCCGAGATCCCGGGAAAGTCGCGGTGGACCTAGCCCATCATCATTCTGTCAATCTGTTTTACCCAAGAAAAATCTAATTCAACTTCTCGAGTGGGGTCTCAAAATGCGTGCTCGTTAATTCAACACCATGTACTCTAAGAGTACAGGGTCCCAAAAGACGAAACCGTCCTCTGCTACCATCTACTGATAGAGCGGTCCGTACTAATAATTTACCTGTATTCGGACGCTCTTTAGGCCGATGAATCTTTTGACTAAGTGGGACTCTCCGTACTCTATATCGGCTAATTTTAATCAAATCAATAATCAATAACGAACATAAGCAATACCTTGATCGACATAACACTTAACAATTAATCCAGAATACATTTCGGCGAACCCTGACCTTTCAGCCAGGAATAACCACACCAGTTTATTCAAAGTTAGTGAATTTTATTTCCCTATATTAACAAAGCTAGCACAATATAGATGTGTCTCAACATCAAATGATAAACATATATGAACATTAATAGCTGTCCATAACGGCGAAACAAGTGCAATCTATGTAGCATTTGGATAACAAGGCATTCGATAATAGCAATGCAAATCACTAAAACTATAATCTGTAACGAACTAATTGCATACATTTAGTCAGCATAACAAGATCTCAAATTGCATCGTGCAACAAAAGGAATCCTCGTCTAACCTCAAATTAGCATCGGCATGTGGGACTTCATGCAAAAACAATTTAGCAACATTAATTTAGAAAACTCCTAACTAGGGCTCTTATCAAAAATCAGCAGTTGGTTACCTAAAAGAAACACAATGCAATTTTAACATTTTCCTTTCATATTTACCAATTACTATCAGCATACAAGGAAGTCTTCGTCTCACAGGTACCGTTCTTCAGTCAGCATGGGTACCGTTTCGATCAGCATGGGACGGGGCAAAGGGGCAGGGGTGGACGGGGCAATTGCCTCACGGCGGCAAGGTAAAACTACTACTTCATGCAAGGGATTAAAGTTAAAGTCTCTAGGGCGAGAATCATTAAAGTCTCCTTCTCTCGATTAGAGAAAGCATCAAAGTCTCTTTCAAAATGGCGTCGCAGCAAAGTGGGCCATAATAGCTGCAATGTCCTGCAAAATGGCGGGTATGGGCGATGTCCAATAATGGCTGTAATGGCTGGTAATGGCTATAATGTCCGTAATGGCCACCTTCTTCTCGTGCACCTGGTTTTTATAGACAACAGTTCAAATCCAGTAGGGTCTTCCATTGGAGGGTTCATAGGTTAGCTTCAAATTATCCAATCAAAAACAACAGTTCTCAAGCTTTTACTTAAGCATACATTATCCTTGGAGATGGGTACGCAAGTTGCAACATTTTATACCAATTAACTCACTTTCAGAGCTTCCATTGTCCGCACCTGCAGATTGACCTTGGAGTAAAGAGAAAATATGCCAGGCTGGCACGAAACCTTAAGATAAGCATGTGAACGATCTCAGTGGAAAAGTACAGCTTCAAGCAGAAATACACGTTTAATAGCACACTGGAAAAATACGAGCATCTAAACCGTGAGACCAGGCAACTAGGCCGAAGCCTGCACTAAAGTAATGCTAAGCTAAAACATTTCAAACGAGCAAATCATAGCACACGTTTACGATTATGTCGGATTAGTGCAATTCTAATACACCACGTTATATAAAGCACGCTTATAAATGTTGGCAAACTACTCTGAGGGCACATTTTGTCCCCGTACAATCTTTATTAGTTCGGTTAAAGTCACACATGATTATTTCACACTACGTTTATGCATTAATAAATATAAAACCTTCATTTTCTGCTTCATCAGGACTCATCAGTTAAGGATTGCTTGGTTCCCGAGCCCCACATATAGGGTGTCTCATTGAGGAAAACAGAAAAGGGCTGGGTGCAGTGCTTACATTAATCTCAGTCATTGGTACTGGGATTTGCATTCCAGTCCATCCATTTATGCACACCATGTCGCCTCAGACTGAAACTAGCCGTATGCAAATTAGCCTTTTATCTTGCTCCAGTAGAAACAAATCAGCCAAAGTAACATGTACAATGCAGTTAATATGACAGCCTGTGCAGCAGTGGTTCTGACCTTGCCCCTGCACACACAGTTGTCACCCACACACTCGCCAACACATCAACTTTGTCACAAAGAGCAACAGTATGACCTGTTACTACATCATATCTCTGGAAAAAACAAAGACCTCATTATAAATATGTAGTCCACAGTCAAGATCCTTTGATGGAAAGTAAAAAGCAGAAGAAGTCAGATTTAATGAGACCTACAAAGTGAATCATCAGCTCCTTCCCTTAAGACAAGGACACAGCTCTGTCACCTGTGCAGAAGTTACATTTTGCAGAAAAGATGCCTCAAGGGTTGCTTGTGTTCCGGTTCAGGGAGGATCTGGCCTGGCAGTTTGGACTAGACTGTTCCCATGAGAACTAAGGTCAAGACTGATTTGATGGGTCTAATCTGAGGTGACATGGTGGGCAAAAAAAATTATAGATTAGTATGCAGCCCCAAGTGATCGCCAGTGGTTGAGATTAATTTAAGCATTCCAACCATCACCTTGTTTATTTTGCAATTGCTGTTCTGAGTGCACTGGGTATGCCCAGACGTGAGTCTGGGCTTACTCTGCCACTGGAACCAAGCTATCCCTGACGGAAGAGCTGTAACTAGGGTGAAACTGATCAAAGCTTGCTTGTGCTCTGTTCAGGAAAGACCTGGCCTGGCAGTTGGGCTGGACTGTTCTCATGAGCAGCTGGGTCAAGACTGATTTGCATATGGCTGAGTCCAAACTATTGTGGCATTGTGGGCAAAAATATTATGAATTGGGATGTGATCCTTAGCGATTCTCAGTGGTTGAGATTAATTCAAGCATTCCACCCATAACTTTGTCATTTTTGCATTCACCGCCCTGGGTGCGCCATTGGACCCCGGGGTCAATGTGCCACTGGAACGAAGCTACCTCTGGGTGAAGAGCCCTACCTAGGATGAAACTGGTCCCAGCTTGGGTTCCGCTTAAGGGAGGACCTGGCCTGGCAGTTTGGGCTGGACTGTTCCCATTAGGAGCAGAGTCAAGACTGGTTTGCTTATGGCTGGGTCCAAACAGATATGGCAAGGTAGACAAGAAAATGATAGATTGGGATGCAGCCCCCAGCTATCGCCAGAGGCTAAGTTATTTCAAGCATTCCATCCATCACCTTGTTGTTTTTGAGAGAACACTATAGCATACTTTTACTGTGAAAAGGGTACCACAAATCACCAAAGGAGATCCTAATAGGAGAAAAGGATGTGAGTATCCAACTTATCAGTAGCATGAGCATCTAAAGAGATGATAATGAGAGTAAATTATATAAGTATCCAAGTTAACAGCACAATGACATTTTAAAGGTCAAATAAATGTTACGCCTTTGTTACCAAAAGAGGCAAAAAGAGCGAAAGGAGGCATATTTTGTAAAAAATTCAGGGTGGGCGGAACTCGTGGAGTTTTACTCCTCAGAATTTTGCAGAGTTACAGCAAAACTCTGCCAGATTCCATGGAATTCTGCCAATGGGCGGAAAATATACAGATCGCGCTGCAATTTAGCGCCGGTAGCACAAGCAGCACTGAAAATCAGCACAAACAGGACCATGCATTGCACAAAACCTCACGACCATTCAAGTGTATTTTGCTGCCATTGAGTAGAAAGTCTACTCCAGCAGCAGCAAATCTACTTGAACAGTAGCCCTCTGAACGTGACTGCTTGCTAACGCCGGCGAGCATTCATCTTAGTAAATCGCGCTAGGTGACGCTAAATCTTGCTTATGCTCACCAGCTCGCATATTCTGGAGCATTGTGGGAGAAAAAATCTACCATGTGGTGATTGACGGAATTTGGCCAGAACTCTGCATTAAAGAGTAACGCGGACTGCCTACTACATGATAGTAGTTATATTGTATTGAATTTGTAGTTCTGGTGAAAAGTAAGAGAAGGACAGAGTTAGAAAAGGTATCCCATATGGGATGTAAACCTTATTTTTATATTATGTATTAAGTTGCTTCACAAGAGAAATAATTTCACTTACTCTGGTGGAAGAGGTTACATGTTTGACGACTTATGATGCAGGTATGGAAGGAGTACTGCCACCGAACTGTGAGGGTGAATGATAGTATGAAGGTGAGATTAGACTGTGAGTATGATAAAATGGTAGTATAGTCCATCAACGAAGATGAATGATTACTTACAACATGTTGGTCAGAAAGAGGTACAAAAAGTTGTATTTGTATCCATTTGAGAAACAAGAATTCATATATCAGATCTGGACTATGGTAAGCTGGATCAGCACATCATAACTTCAAAACATATATGGGTAGAGGGGATTAATAAAAAGAAATTAGAGAAAAAACGAGATATGCATTTAAAAGTATAGAGGATGCCACAAAAAAATTAAATCTGGCTCCCCAGATGTTAAAGGGCTAGTGTCAACACATTAATACTAACATAAAAATGTATCTATGATATGTTTCATGGTTACATATAGGATATAGAATCGTGGCCAGTGGTAGAGAAAATGACATCACACACCATTTCACCTATAAGTTGAGTCACATACACGTGCTTGCACATATATACACAATCACGCATACACACTTTCTCACATAAACATACTCTCACCTGCTCTACTTACCTCAGCTGCCAGGGAGGGTCATATTCCACCTAATTGTGCTACATTTCTAATGCACTAACAGTGTTATTCACTATTAGTGTAATCAAAATTGACAAAAAGCAAGGAGACTGGAGCCCCAACCGATGTCCATAAGGACGAGTTTGTGTTTCTGGTACAGATTTGCCAACACTGAGGTCAGGGGTCGCAAGCAGTGGCCTTTAAATTATGCCCGTATATAAAATATTGTGATTACTCTATACTTAAAGTACATGGTAAGTGAGTACCCGGACAAAAGTCAGGTAAGGTAACCAATAGAATTTTTCGAAATGCAGGGTAAACAAGTGCATACAATTGACGGGACAGAGGCAACACAATGAAAAGGAAGTTGATTCAAGTAGTGAGTTGACCAGTACTAACCTTGCAAAATTGCACAGCGAGCGTAGAAATTTGGTGAAGTGTAATAAAAGGAGAACCCTAAAGTAGTGTTACAAATATTTGAGAAAGATATTTAGCCTTATACTTTCAATACATAGGCATTGTACAGTATGTTTACATTCATGTTGTATACACTGATCATTACAGGTCAATGGGAAACGTAACAATGACACCATATGGGACTGATGACTGTCCTGTGGATGGCTACTCTTGCATACCATATCACATATATCCAATTTTGAATAGATAGGCATGTTACAAATTCACATTTAGGGGCTTATTTACAAGCCCCTCTGCGTTGCTGGAACATCACCTTTAGTGGCGGTCCGGCAGCGCACACTAAAGAGCCATATTTACAAGGCCACGTCGCTGCATTGCTTCACCCTGCAACAGGGACGCGTGCCATGTGCATTACGGTGGGTATTCGCATGTAACATCCATGACATTTGACACATTCCCATATTTAGGAGATTTCGTGAACCTGGGAATGTGTCGAAAGCCTACACCTTCCCAGAGGAGGCGTAAGGGAGGCACAGAGAGAAGAAATACCTTTATTTCTCCTCTTTTTTCCTTCTTCTATATGTGCTGCATTATACAGCACACATAGAAAAGGGAAAATGCCTCTCGATTGTTTTTGGGAAGGTGTCCCTTCTTGCATAAAAACAATCCTTGCAACATGGTGCAAGGGAACCTGGTTGGTGCATGACAGCTCATTGTGGGCCAGCGCAGGGGAAAAGGACAGGAATGCGCTGTATCTTATAGATACAGTGCATTACTGGCCATTTTCTTTGGTCCTATGGCAGCACAGCAAGAAGTCTTGTAAAACTTGTAAATATGCCTCTTAGTTCAGAACACTGATCCATATTGATTGAGACACATTACTCAGTGATACAGCTGGAATGTAAGAAATGAATCAATCCACCAGCAAGAGCTGTAAATCATGATGATAGCTGCTACTAGGATCTACCAATCTTAGTCCAGTCATCCATTTTGTTTCAGTTTGCACAACATTATTGTTCTATTACAACCCCTAGGGTCTAAGTTGACTACTACAAGTCCATGAAATGTAATAGAAATATGTTCATTAAGTCTGTACTCCTTCATCTACTGTCTTGCTATGAGATATTTTTAATTATAGTTTTGTATTTCTCTTACAAGTTCCTGAATGTGATATTTAAGCAGCTGAATGACACTACTAACATACATTTTGGAGCATGATAGCTAAACATGTGTGAGGGGTTGTTTTATTCATTCCAGGTTGACTTGGATGGTATTTTACCATTCCAAAACTGTAATACTGTGCCTGCAGTAGTAAAAGGCATTTGCTGTAGAAATGGCAAAAGACTTTGGCCCTCATTACAACATTGGCGGTAAATGCCGCCTACCGCCGTGCTGACAGCCCCCAACATACCGTGATCGTGGCGGTATACCGCTACGGGTATTATGACCCACACAGAGAAATTCGCCACTATACAGACACACACAAGTCCGCCAGACCATAGGTCAGTGATGAACTGGCGGTACCAAAACCCACACCGTTACGCCAACAGAACTACGCCCACAGTATCAGGACCCACGAATCACCACGGCCGTCTTTCAACCGCGGTAAACCATTGGCAGTACACATCGCCGCGCTAAAAATATACACACTCTTACAAAACTACACCACATTGGGAAATTCAAACTACATACACCTGACACACATACACACACCACACCCACACACTCAGACCACTATAAAACACACACCCACATTACCCACAACCCTTTCAATGAAAAAAAAGATTGCTAACAGAGACAGAGAGACAAGCCAGGAGCACCCACTCAATCTGAACTGCAGAACACCATCACCCACACACCATCCACACACCTCACAGCACACACCACCACACATCACCCCACACATCCTCACACATACCACTCACACCACATCCATGGCACCCCAAAGACACCCCAGGTTTTCAGAGGAGGAGCTAAGGATCATGGTGGAGGAAATCATCCAGGTAGAGCCACAGCTATTCGGATCACAGGTGCAGCAGACGTCCACTGCAAGGAAGATGGAGCTATGGCGGAGAGCCGTGGACATGGTCAACATTGTGGGACAGCACCCCAGAACAAGGGATGACATCAGGAAGAGGTGGAACGACCTGCGGGGGAAGGTGCGTTCCGTGGTTGCAAGACACCAGGTAGCCGTACAGAGGACTGGCAGTGGAACCCCACCTCCTCCCTCACAACTAACAACATGGGAGGAGTAAGTCTTGGCGATCATGCATCCTGGGGGCCTCGCAGGAGTAGCAAGAGGACTGGAATCTGTTAAGCCAAATCTTTACTACTATATCCCCACCCTACCTGCATGCCATCACAAACTCCTACCCCTACCCTCACCCCATCACTCCACCACCTCACATATACCCCACTATCACAACCCACCCATCCCAATACCAAGCCCTGCATGCAATACCAATGCATGGACACCCATCACAGACCTGCATGGACATCCATCACTAAAGCATGCCCATTAGAGAGAATCACCTAGCTCGCAAAATCACCACACACACAAGGCAAAGCTGACAGGGCTATCACAACCATACAGGGAAACACACCCATGCACAAGATGGCACACGCAGATACAATAACACTGCATTTACATCCCCACAGGACCCCCACTCAACGTCACCCGAGAGGAGGTGCCACCAACATCCAGTCCCCCCACAGAAGAGGCCCACAGTGATGACAGCAGCTCTGTATGCCTGGATCTCAATGACCAACCTGGCCCTTCAGGGACCTCTGGACAATCTGTTACCCTGCCACAGTCCCAACCCACCATAGAGCCTCCCCCTCAGGAAACACCAGCACAGCACCCACCCAGCGGGCCCATACCACTGTCCCCAGGATACGCCAATCAGCAATGTGTTCACCACTACAGGGACCCCAGGCAACCGCACAAACCCAAGACAATCAGGGACCTTGGGTCAGTGGCAGTGGGCGCTGGCTGACATGGCCAACACCATGAAGGAGGCAGTGGCACACCAACGGGCCCCTGACACTAACCACACCGAAGAACAGCCCTCCACCTCCGCCTGCACTAGTTGATAGGAGGCCCGCCACAGAACGAACAGGCCACCAGTACCCCACCCTCTGCAGAAGGAGAACCACCCCACAAACGGTCCCTGTGATCCAGGCAGAAGCAAGAGAACATTGCCAAAACCCCGCCAGGAAATAAGACTCTCCTGATTGTCATCTTTGTGTCGCACTCTGTTACCCTGTCCACCTTGAACTGCCATTGCTCCCCTTCCTATGCCCCCTTGGACAATGCACCTGTGATACAAAGAGACTGGACTCTAACTGGACATTCCTCCACCATCACCCCAGCCCATTGCACACCCCCCTCAACCTATTAGCACTTAAATAAACACCCTTGGAACAAATACAAGTCTGGAGTCTGTCAATTGATTGAAATATGTATTAGTTCAACAATCTGTAAACATTGCAATTCATATTTACAGTTATATATACATTGGTATGACTTGTAGTGGCCAGCAGTAAACACACCAGGAGCCAGAGTGGGGCACAGAGATCTGAAAATAGAGATACCAAATGGTACAGTAAGTGGCCATAGACATAGGGAAATCATGCTGCCATGTCCAATGTCTAACACAAAACTGCAATGTAAAGTGAAGTTACAGTGTCTTACCTGTGTGTCAATGGAAGTACTGCTGTATGAGAGAACTTCTGTTGTTCACATCTTCATCCTCTGCCTCCTCTTCCTCGCTGTCCACTGGCTCCACTGCTGCCACAAGACCTTCTCAAGGCTCATCCTCCTGCAGAAAAGGCACCTAGCGTCTCAAGGTCAGGTTGTGCAACATGCAACGATGATCTGGCACACCTTCTGGGTGAGTAGTACAGGGATCCACCAGTCAGATGGAGGCACCTGAATCTGGCCTTCAGGAGGCCAAAGGTTCTCTCAATTATCCTCCTTGTTCGCCCAGGTGCCTCATTGTAACGTTCCTCTGCCCTTGTCCTGGCATTCCTCACTGGGGTCAGTAGCCATGAGAGGTTGGAGTAACCAGAGTCACCTGCAAATATCGAGGGATACATGTTAGCCACACACTCACCCTTAGGGACAACCCCATACCCATACACCAACATATACTGGGTGGGGACCTTGAGCTCACCTATTAGCCACACCCGGTGCCTCTGGAGTTGAGCCATCACATATGGGATGCTGCTATTCCTCAAGATAAAGGCATCATGCACAGAGCCAGGATGCTTCCCATTTACATGGGAGATGTACTGGTCCGCCAAACACACCATCTGCACATTCAGAGAGTGATAGCTTTTTCTATTCCTGAACATTTGTTCATTTCTCGGGGTGGGACAAATGCTACATGTGTACCATCAATGGCACCAATGATGTAGGGGATATGTCCCAGGGCATAAAAGTCAGCTTTGACTTTGGCCAAATCCTCCACCTTGGGGAATACGATGTAGCTGTGAATGTGATTCAGCAGGGCAGACAACACTCTGGTCAACACATTGGAGAACATTGGCTGAGACATCCCTGATGCCATGGCCACTATTGTTTGGAAGGAACCACTTGCCAGGAAATGGAGCACTGACAGGACCTGCACTAGAGGGGGAATACCTGTGGGGTGGCGGATAGCTGAAATCAGGTCTAGCTCCAATTGGGCACACAGTTCTTGGATTGTGGCCCGATCAAGTATGTAGGTAAGGATTATGTGCCTGTCCTCCATAGTCGCCAGGTCCACAAGGGGTCTGTACATGGGGGGATGTCTCCATCTCCTATTCATCCTCAGAGGTTGAACTCTAGGGTGGAAAACGGTGAGCAGAAGGTGATATTCACACATATGTTGCAATAAAAATGCATTTCTTCCTTTACAGAAAAAGTATGTGAATTCGAAAATCAGTTGATGTGCCAATGTCTGCTGTAACACAGTTAGGTGCCATGGTCTGTGCCCCCCTGAAATGGTGACTGCCTGACCTCTGAGGAGAGACAAGTGGAAATGAGGTATCTCCGCTGGCATTGTGGGCCGTTGCAGTCGGCGGTCGATGACCGCCACGCAACTTCGCATTGGTTATCATTGAGCCCTATGGGTTCCAGGAGCCAATGGTGATGTATGCTGGCGGTGACGGTACACACCGCCGCGGACGTGACCACCATTTTCTAACTGATCAATCACTTGCTACCTGACCTATACTGCAAGTGCTGCTGTGATCTGTGTCTGGAAGCGACAATGGATCGAATGTATGGGGAAAGGGCCCCGCCTTCACTTCGGAGGAGTTGGAGAGACTGGTGGATGGGGTCCTACCCCAGTATACTTCACTCTATGGTCCTCCAGACAAACAGGTGAGTGCACTGTGCGCATGATGCGTGGACCATGAATTATGGAGTGCTGTGTGTGTATGCCTCATGTAGGGGGGGGCTGAGGGCTCCTGGGTAGAGTGCTGCATGTCTGGTGGTCATTGTCATGGAGATGGGAGGGATATATGGGGACTTGAATGTAACACTCCGTACGGTATTACTAATCCCTTTTTTCTATTCATATTTCCTTGCAGGTCAGCGCCCATCAGAAAAAAGGGTATTTGGCGTGCCATCGCCAAGGAAGTGCCGACCCTGGGGGTCTTTGACAGGCGGAGCACCCACTGCCGCAAAAGGTGGGAGGACCTGCGCCGCTGGGCAAGGAAGACGGCGGAGGCCCAGCTGGGGCTGGCCTCTCAATGAGTTAGGGGTGCCTGTCATACCCTGACCCCCCTGATGTTGGCGGTGGCCTATCCGGAGTTGGATGGGTGCTTGAAGGCATCACAGCAGCCACAAGGGGGTGAGTACAGATTTAGAATCATGACTTTGCGCGCGTCAAAGTTTTACCTGGGTGGGGGATGTGGGCTGTTGGTGCCCCTAGGCCAGGGCGAACTGGCAGGGTAGGTCCCTTGTTGGGCAGGCTCTGAAGCACTCCAATCCCAATAGTGTTAATGGGCATCTACTACTGGGCAGGGTCCTGTGGGTTTCAGGTGTGCAGCTCATGGCGTTAGGCATTGTACCCCATGGGCTGGTGCTAGCTGTGTAACTGGTTGTGCATGGCCTAGTGCACAGGACAGCTCTCTGTGTGTTGTGTACGCCAACGGTAGTGGTGTTGCTGGCATTGACCAAGTGTGTCCTCTGTCTCTCCCCCCCCTTTTTGTTTTGTCACCCTGTCCTTGTGTGCATTAGTATCATCTGCCGGAGGAGCAGAGGCACTGGCAACGGAGGGAGCTGCATCTCACATGGGCCTGGAGGCCGAATCCACCGGGGGTGAGGGCACCAGTGGGACGGAGGGCGAGGGGAGCACCACGACGGAGACAGGAGGGGACATTACAGACAGCGACTCCTCCTCCGACGGAAGCTCCCTGGCGGTGACGGACACCTCTATGCCCACCCCAACAACAGGTACAGCCGCCACCCCCCCTACCAGCACCGCCCTCCCAGCAGCCCCTCAGCGTGTTTCCCGCGCCCCCTCACCCGGGAGGGTGGGCCTCTCCTTCACCTCCGGCACCTCAGGCCCTGCCCCAGTCAGCCCTGCTGCCCTCAGTGAGGAGGCTATTGACCTCCTGAGATCCCTCACTTTTGGGCAGTCACCCATTCTGAATGCCATCCAGGGTGTCGAGAGGCATTTGCAACAAACAAATGCATACCTGGAGGGCATTCACTCTGGCGTGGCAGCCCAACAGAGAGCATTTCAGGCTCTGGCCTCTGCACTGATGGCAGCCATTGTCCCTGTCTCCAGCCTCCCCCCTCCAACTTCCTCTACCCAGTCCCAATCCCCTCAACCCTAAACTATCCAAGCACACTTTCAGACCAGTATTCACCCAAATCAACAAACAGAAGTGGCTCAGGCAAGCACAAGCACCACACATCATCCCACAGGCACTCACACAAGCACCATCCAGAAGCAGACACTCCAACATCCACTGCCTCCACTGTGTTCCCCTCCTCCTCCTCATCCGCCTCTCTTCCAGTGGCGTCTCCACTCACACCTGCATGCACTACATCCTCATCCACTACCTCCATCACCAGCACGCCTATCACTACACGCCCCTCACTGGCAGTCACCACCCACCCATCCATGCACACATCCCCTGTGTCCTCTCCCACTGTGTCTGTGACTCTTCCTCCCAAAGTACACAAACACAAGCACACACCCACCCAACAGCCATCCACCTCAGAACAGCATCCAGGTCATGCACCTGCACCCAAACACAGCAGACTGACACCTCCTACAACCGCCCCAGTGTCCCTAAGAAGCTTTTCCTCACCAACATTGACCTCTTCCCTACCCCTCCCCCTGTCCTTCACCTCGGGCTAGGGTGGCCTGAACCCAGCCCAGTACCTCAGCCACAAAGTCCACTTCTGCTGTGGTTTCTGGAGCTCTGAAAGGCTCGAAGGAGGCACCTGTCAGCCCAGCCAGTGTGCCACCAACACCTGCCAAGGACAAGAAGGTTCCGCCACCATGAAAGGGCAAAAATGGGAGAGCATCCAGCAAGGAGAAAGAGGCACAACCAGCCAGCAAGGCCAAAGCAAAGACTCCAGCTGGCAGAAGCAAGGAGGCACCACCATCTGCTAAGGGCAGGAAGGGGCACAGGACACCAGCCAGGGCACTTCAGCCGTCTGAGGTTGCAGGGCAAGGGCTGGAGCCTCCCCCATCCACTGGCAGCACCGCCACCTGCACCGTGGCCAGCACCGCCACCTGCACCACAGCTACCACCCCCAGCTGCCCCGTGGCCAGCACTGCCACCTGCACCGCCGCAAGCAGCACCGCCACCAGCAGCAGCAGCCCCAGTGGGCAGCCATCCAAGGCTGCAGGGGAAGGGCTGGAGCTTCCCCCCTCCACTGGCAGCACCGCCAGCTGCACTGTGGCCAGCACCGCCACCTGCACCGCGGCCACCACCGCTACCTGCTGCCGCAAGCACCTCCGCAAGCACCGCTGCAAGCAGCACCGCCACCAGCAGCAGAAGCCCCATTGGGCAGCCTTCCGACGCTGCAGGGGAAGGGCTGGAGCTTCCCCCCACCACTGGCAGCACTGCCACCTGCACTGCAACCACTGTACAGCCGTCCCCGTGGGCAGATAGACTGTAGTCATGCATCCATGGTGTGTCATGCATCCTGCACACAGAAAATCGTGTGGATCTGACACCCAGGTGAGTGACTGTGACCTTGCACACCCCATGTGCTGCATCACTGGGCACAAAGCCCCCTCCAGAACCAGTGGAACAAGGCATCCACTCACCCTATCCTTGGCAGGATGAAGCACATTGGCCACAAATCCCCCTCCAGAACCAGTGGAAAACTGGCACCCACTAAAGAGACTGTGGCCTTGCACTCCCCAGAACCAAGCAGTGGGCAAACCACCCACTTGAGAGACTGTGGCTTTGCACTCCCCAGGACATCACTGTGGGCATGGAGCCCTCTCCAGGAGCAGTGGCGTTGTACCATCTTCTGGCTTAGGTGTCCCCCCTTCCCTTTCCCCCTGAGGTGCCTGTGTGTTTTCAACCTGATGCCCCTGCAGTGTTCTCTCCGTATTGAGGCAGGAGTCGAGTGTGGGCTTGGCCTATGTGTTTTGGCCCAGTGGGCCACGGACATTTTGAGTGGACATTGTCCCGCCTTTTGTACATATTGTATATTTTGCAAATACTATTTTTGAATTATTAACGTATTTCTATTTCTAATATAACACTCATTTGACTCAATTCCTTTTGTCCTTGCGTTATTCCTGAGGGTTACGGGGTGTATATGTAATGATGTTGCATGTGTTTGTGTGTATGGTGTTGGGGGTGAGGGTGGGGGTGGGGGTGTTGCGTGTAGTGTGTGTGTGTCACTCTCTTTTTCTTCCCCCCTCCCCTATGTGCTAGGTGCAGTACTCACCGTGGTTGTCGCCGCCGCCGTTGGTTCTTCTGGTATTTGATCAGAAACACCAGCACGGGGAGGACCTGCAGCTCGGGCTCCATGGCGTCCTGGTTCTTCTTTGAGTTTTGAGAGGTGAGTGGTTTCCCTTCAAAGTACTGTTTCCGCCGTGCTTTTGAGGGCGTTGGTACTGTCCCGGAAAAGCTGGCAGGTGGGCGGGTTGTAATGGGGTGGGCGGTACATTGTCTTCCGCCTAGCTGTTGGCGGTTACCGCTGTGGTGTTTGTTGCTACCGCCGTGCCGGTCGGAGTGTTAAAGTGGCTGTATCTGTTGGCAGTTTCCGTCGTGGTCATGATTCCATTTTTGTTACAGCTGGCCTTTTGCCGGTATTACCGCTGCTTTAACACCGACCGCCAGGGTTGTAATGAGGGCCCTTGTCTCCTTTCTAGCTTGGCGTGGATGGCACTGTGATGATCCTATGCTTAAAAACTTTGCTAGAAAAACAGCCATTTGAGGTGAGCAGATTCATAGTGTTACTGGTGTTGTAGAGTGTTCTATACAGGAGCTGCTCTGCAGCTAAACTTGGGAACTACCCAGAGTTCTCTGCTTCTTTTTTCTACACAATTTACAAGGCACTCTAAGCCTGAAAGGGTATTGTGTTGACTTATACTGGATGCTCCCTTGTGTCTGGGCAAAGCTAAACATCTCTGAAGAGCTATGGTAATAGCAAAACACGTGTCAGGGGTTGCTTTTATTCATTCCAGGTTAACTTGGATAGTATTTTACCAATGAAAAGCTAAAATGATGTGCTTGGAGTGGTAACAGGATTTTATTGTTTTACAGCTCGGCAGGGACTGCACTGTGCTAAACCTATGCTTAAAGACTTTGCTGCAGAACTGGCAAAAGACTTTGTGGCATATTTATGAGAGGCTTGCGCTGGTCTTGCATCACATAGTGTGACACAAGTGCGGAGCAAGCAGTAAATCATATTTAAAAAATTATGCATCTTCAAAAATGCATTGTTTTTTAAGGTTTTTGTGGGACACAATCTCTGCTGTATTCAGCTGTGTCATGCATTATTTAGTATATACAATATAGGTGTTCCGCCACAAAATCCAACATAACTGTAACGCAGTGATATTTTTGGGTGTAGTTCTGCATCATGCATTGTGTGGGAGTGCAAAATTACACAATACATGCCTGAATTGGCGCACTTCGTCAAATCAGGCATAGTAAAGGACACAGTGGTTGTGGTATAAAAATATCAACATCACAAAACACTTGGCAAGCTCAACTATGCCATGGTGGTTGTCATACTGCAACTCAGACTAGCTAAGAGGCCATCACGTAGGCAGCAAAGGAGGAGGGAGACTGTTTTCCATCAGCGAATATCCCTCATAGACTTCAACAAGCAGGTGGTCATACAGTTCTACAAACTCAAGAAAGAGTCCATCATGGAATTGCAGGAGATGATTACCTCAAGTCTCCAGCCACCAACTGCAAGGCCCTACAACATCCCACCACGTGTCAAATTGATGGATTTGCTACACATGTTGGCATCAGATTCCTTCCAAATCACGACAGCCAAATTGGCAGGAATTTCACAGGGAGCATTTTCAGCCTTTCTCTCTTCTATTTTGGATACCATAATTGAGGTCACACCCCAGATTGAAGGCGATATAATACAGAAAGGATGAGGACAGGAAATGGAATAATTTGAGGGAAGCTGTCATCTCCTTCAATGCTTGTAAATATTGGGCTTAAATAGCCAAATACTACGATTCTAGAGTTACTGCTGAGGCTATCCCGATATCTGATGATGAGTGGACTCTGCATATTTCACAATTATATGCTCGTAATTCAAGTAGTGGCCAGTTTGTACCTAGTGTTGAAGTTGATTGGATTGAATTATGTGGCCCACCAGCTGTTAAGGACATTGAGGTAGAGAACTTCAGAGGATATGGGCCCCGACGAGCTTCCAATGTCAGTTATTCAGCAAGACACTTCATTATGGGCTGATTTTTCATGTCCATTGTTTCAGTACTGTTATCTGTCTGGTGATATACCCTCATCCTGGAAGGGAAGTGTTCTTGTACCCTTATATAAAAAAGACCAAAGACCTCATCTGCCAGTATAGACAAATTGCCCCTCTGGATGCATCTGGCAGATTGTTTACTAAAGGTATACTATCTCAGCTCCAGGAATGGGTGTTTGGTAATAAGCTAATTCCTGCTGAGCAGGCTGGATTTTGTAAAAATAGTGGTATTTTGGATAACATTACCGCCCTTCAAACCCTAAATGTAAAATACCCTTTGGCTAGGGGCATGTCCATGTATCCTGCATTTATTGATTTCTCCATGGCATTCGACAGGGTGGACCGAGGAACGCTGTAGAGGAAATTGTCTACACTAGGGAAGCCTGCTCACTTTTTAATGCCAGTAATTGGCTTGCACTCTTCTACTTGGACACAGGGTCTGTTGGGAGAGAATCAAGGCTTGTCAAGTACAGTGGACATGCATAACGGTTTAAAGCAGGGGTTCCGGCTTGCCCCTCTACTTTTTTCACTTTATATTCATGATCTGCCCCGGAGAGTTGGTTAGATAAACGAGGATATGCCAAAACTAGACCAAATGTGATTTGGATGCCTACTTTATGCAGATGACTTTATTTACTGGACTGAACCCTAATAGGCCTACAAAGGCTTCTTTGCGTGCTGGAGGAATATGCTTAAGAACACTTTTTAAAAATAAATATATCAAAGAGCAAGGTTATGATTTTTAGAACGTTGGGTTGTAGAATTAGACAGAAATTTACTTTTTTAGGGAATATTAAGCTGGAAGTGGTGCAGTTTTATTCATATCTTGGTAGAATTAACTCAAGTAACTGCCTAAATAAAAAACACATAATCCTTGTGTAAAAGCAAGGCACTGTCTCAGGCCTCTGCTATTCACAGGTTGTGGGCAAAGGCATTTTGTTCATGTACTCTCAGTTCTGAAGGGAACAATGCCATCTACACTGAGTTATGCTTGTGAAGTGATGGATGAGCGTCATTTGTCCTTTCTTGAGCAAGTAGAAGAGTGTATGTGGGGGCAAATTTGTAATCTGAATTCAATGGCTTCTCCATCTGCACTTCGGCCTAAATTTGGGCTATCTTCTACAACTACGCTGGCTGCGGCAGCTTTCCTGAAGTGGGAGAATAGTTTGTAGGGTAGTGAAATGGGTTGCGCTCTATTCTAGCTATATAAAAGCTCTGGAAATGTTTGAGATATCTCACTGGGGGGATTCCTCTCTCTAAAAACCTATTTTTAAAAATCTGATAAAAAATCTTTGCACATTTTGAGTAGGAAGAGATACATCTTGCACTGTTCACAGTATGTAAGGAATGGGCTTGTAAAAGAAAGTAGCATTTGTAAAATAACTTCAACCCTATCTCCTATGGAATCTGTCACATAGTGTAAAGGAGAGTTATTCTGTTACTAAGATTAAGGCCCATATTTATAATTTTTTGTGCCGCATTTGCATCATTTTCCAACACAAGAGCAGCGCAAACTTACAAAATACCATTGTATTTTGTAAGTTTGCGCCGCTTTTGCTTCAAAAAGCAGCACAAATGCGGTGCTAAAAAGTATAAATATGAGCCTAAATTTGCTCCCGTTAGGAGTCATTACAGGAACATGGGAAGGATGAGAGGTCTTGTGATCTGTGCCTTCCTCATGTTCAAGACTTAAATATTGTGCTCTTTGTATGCCCAATCCTTCATTCTGCATGTCCTCGCTTTTTGAGACCGATCTTTCTGAAATGTAATATATCTACTGCAGTTGCGGCTCATTATGGTTTGTTTTCCCCACCAAATGAAATGATTTGTGCAAAGATTTTAATTTTTTTACCTGTTTTTCAAATGGGTTTGTGTGTATATGAGTATTTACCTTGGAGTCACTTTTCTGACTTTATTTGTATTGCATTTGATAATTATTGGTATGGAAATGTCATTTTTATTACCTATTATATGTAATGTGTTAAAGTAGGATGCTCGACAAATATGATGGCACTGTTGCACTTTAATATTTGAGTGGCCAGAATAGCTTATTTCATGTTTGTGGCTATTTTCACAGTTGCACTTTATTTGCTCACTTGCACTTTTCAATCTTGTGTATTTTAATATTGAGTGTATTGTTCTCTGTATTGTGTTTGAGCATCGAATAGAATTGCTTGATTAGCATGTTTTGCGCATTTGCCCATTTAGTCTTTTACACTTACAATAGAGTGCTGTAGTTAGCATTGGCAGTAGTATGGCTTATGGAATTTTGTATTGGATTTGTTACCTTGTATTGTTGACAAGGATGCATTGTGTATTTTTATGTGGATCTCTGTTCGAGTTCTAAAACATAATAAATTAATCAAATTGAATTGGAATGTGTTGCATGTGTATGTCAGCAGTGCACATATGTGTGACTCTTTGCATTAACGGACGGGGCAATATCTCACTGTGAAATACACTGACATATTGTGAATTCTTAAGAGCTTGACATTATTTATATGTCGTACAGTTTGTATAATGCTTGGCTGGACATAGATAGCTCTGTAGTAGTAGCTGTAGTTACACAGATATTGCGTCCTGATGCAAATGTAATACACATTGCAATACATGATTGTGCCAAAACCAGCGGAACATACTATCTGTCTGCATTCCTGACGTAGGATTTGTTACAGACACAATACGCATGCATGCACTGGTTGCTTCAGCCAGTCGACAGTATATGAGGCATCCAGGTCTGCCTAGATATGTAAGGTATGTGTCTAAGACTATAAATGACACGTGTTAATATGTGCAAGACAACATTTTTCAGACGGAAATATACAATGACCACCATTTAATGTTGTTGGACAGACACATCTGCTGTCTGGGCTTGGTGGCATGAGCAATATGTGTGGCACTAGCACATTACCCCTCCAGAAAAGTCTTTGCTTAAATTGTTAGCCTATTTTCTGGGCATCATGAGTCCAGCTTGAGTAGCCAAAACAAGTGTGATGACTTCCAAGTAGGTATATGTTTACCATTACCATGCATCACATTATTTGTCAACAGAGAGGGTTTATGTCAACTTAGAATGTGGGTAGGTATTCTCAACAGATGGTCATCTGTGCATTGTCTGACACATTATGCTGCTCTAACCTGGAATGTAGCTACCTTGGCAGAAGTGATATAGCCTGCAGTCATCCCTTCTATTGAGTTTAAAAAAATCTTTTTGGGTCCTGTTTTTACTGACACACATAGATGGAGCTGTATGAATGACAGCATTGTTTGTATTAGTGTGAGACACACCAACACAGTTACATACATCCCTGCAGGTTACAGTTGCATCCTTGCTTAGTGGGGCAAGTGTGCCAGAATTGGGCCTAGGTGTCCAATTCAGCACCAGCACAGTTAAGGATTCCAAATTTCTCAGAGTTATGTGAGATACCACAATGATTTTGCTCTGTGCTTGCAAACATTGCTGTAGCATATGACTATATGGGTTGCACTGTGTGCCTATGCACATCATATGTGCCTCTGTTCACAGTCATCAGACTATGAGTTCACTATTCTGGCCTCCATGAGTACAAGGCAGTACAAATGTGTAGATGTACAACACACACAAGCAGTCATTGCACACTATTTACACTTACACTCCCTTTAGATTGTAGTAGGATGTCTGATGGTCAGTACACTGTAGCAGCACACATACTCACAACATGTCCACACTGTCCCACATTGCTAGTTTCATTTGGCATATGTCTTCCCCAAGCACATGCTTCTACCACATGGTGATGATATGGGTACTAATTTGAGTCAAGATGATTTTGTGATGTGGTGAGCTTAACACCCAGTAAGATAGCTTTGGAAAAGGCCTTAATCTAGTTGAGGATATGTGAGTGTTGTGATGTTTACAGCGATTGAGATATGGAATTGGTAACACGAAGTAGTGTATAAATATGTATTTGCATTTTGCAGACATCTATCCATAGATTAAAATCAAGTCCATCTCGACACAGTAAATTTATGAAAAATACTTCTGTACAATCTTGTTGCGTCCGTGTGTCCCGGCAATTGAGTGTTCAAGTTCTACCCTGTGCTCATCCTCAGCCTCATCCATTGCTTCTGGCTCCTCAGGGGGCACATCCCTTGATACATGAAACCTTACACATATATTGTGTAGAATACAACATGCCAAGATTACTTTCCACACTGTAGGAAAGGAGTATAGCAATCTGCTGCTGAACATGTCGAGGCGGTGGAAGCAAGACTTGAGAACCCCAAAGGTATGCTCCACAATACCCCTGAGCTTGCCCAGTGCTTGGTTGTAGTTGTGCTATTCTTCTGTCTGGGGATGTGCAAATTGGGTCTTGGTCCATGGCTGCAGATCATATCCTTGATCAGCTGAAAAGAAAAATCAGTTGATAGTCATGATGTTTGATTATCCCACATTCAAGTGCATGTGTACCAAATGACTCATACACATTTCTTCCAGTATGGGGCCTACACTGTGCCCTTTCATATTTACTATTACTGACACTGTACTACATATACAAGTATACTGGCATGTGTGATAAACTTACTAATTGAAAATTTGATTTTTCACACTAGCATGAAAATGGTAAGTCATTACTGATCTGGAGAGTGAGTACGCCATCGAGGAGACACTTATCTCACACTTCTCTGTTGTAGTGATTTCATTTTAAATTTATACAACACAACAAATGTCCATAGGAGTCAAGGCGCTATCCAGTGGGAGATCCCAGCTACAAAACCAAAAGAACGCAGACAATACAGTGTACAGCCAGTGCTTTGGTGCTTTCCTAAATGGCAAATGCCCTTTAAAAGAAGTCAGAGATTGGGGGAGAGAGTTTCAGAGTCAGGCCACCGCAGCTGAGAAAGCTCTCCCACCCCATCTCACCTTAGGTACTATGTTTATAGTAACCAGATTGTGATGGGCAGGATGTAGGTCTCTCCTTGGAGTGTACTAGTGGTTTGGCACTATTCTTGGCATGTCTGCCCTACTACATGTATTATTTTTAATTAGTTACCCGATGCAGTTGATGTGATCCCATTCATTCACAGAGATTTAGATGTGATAGTAGTAGTCACTGTTGTTCAAGAGCTACTGCATGTCAATGTGGTAGGCATAACCTTGGAGGGCAATTGATTTGAGAGATTTCACAGTTTACCTGGTGTTGGATACATGCCTCATGACAATGGGAGTTACATGTAGACTCACGCCGCTGACCGTCTTTTTGGGCGAAGGGGCCACGCCCTCCCACCTTTTGCCCCTCATGAAAAGTGGCTGTAAGGCTGAGCAAAGGTAAGCCTGACAGACACTCTTCATGTTCAGATCAAGCAGCCAGGAGTGAGACATGCACGATTTGTTCAGATGCCTGGCTGTCGGAGCTGAACTTTGCTGGGCTGAAGAGGTCACAGTTCCTATGGGCGTGACCTCCTCAGCTCAGCAAAGGTGCCTTGAGGCCCTTCCCCTCGGTGACAAGGGGAAGCATCACCCACTGACTTCGACCTGGATGCTTCAGGTTTAAGCCCTGAAGCGCACAGGGCGAGTGTCAATCAGTGACACTCTCAAGACTCTTAAACTTCTCAAGACCTGGCTGTTCGAGCAGTAGCAGCTCCCCCCCCCCCCTCCTCAGCGCCTTCCGACCCTCACGGGTGAGCCGTGCGCTTTATAAGTTCCTGATTGATTGAGTGACACCTCGTCACAGAGTGGGAAGGGGTCAGCAGTCTCACTGACCCCATCCCACTCTGTGATGAAGTTGGGACTGCTGCCTTCCCTCATTGGCTGACCTACGGTCAGAGGTTGCGCATGTGCCATGATGTAAGGTGCAACTCTGAGGCACACCTCTCCTACATATGAACTGTCTCAGTCACCAAACACAGAGATGGCTAGTTTATCATACATCATTTACCGTTCCTAGATCAGTCATGTACTTAAGATGTACTTCAGATGTACTTACCAACCAGTAGGACATTCCCATGTCGACCATTCTGGAAGCGCTCATTCATGATGGATTGCCTGGAGATGAAGGCATCATGAGCCCTCCCAGGGTACTTTGCCAGCACATTGATGAACATCCCCAAATGGTCAACTATTCCCTGTGCATTTATTGAGTAGGTGTGCTGCCTATTGCAGTACACGTGGAATGTTGTAGGAGGCGGCGCCAGTTGCAATGCATTGCCCCCAAGACATGTGAAAAATCAGCTATGCATAATTCCTTGCTTGGTGTCCAGTTGTTGCTGCTGTGTCTTGGGGAACATGATGCACTGGAGTGTCAAACTGATGATGGCATCCAGGACAGAGGGAAGGAATGCTAATAAAAGATGGCTGTAAGATTCCTGCCACTCTGGGAGTGGTGGTATGGAATGACCCAGATGCCAGCTTGTGGATGACTGACGTCAGCTTGCTCTGCAGAGGGATGATGGTGCACCTCTGTGATGATAGCTGCAGCAGTGGTGCAATCTGGTTCAGGAGCTGTGTGATGGGCTCCCTCCTGAGCCTGTAGTAGGTGATGACCTCCTCCTTCCCGAGGTCAATGAGGGTAGTCCTTTGGCAGTGTATACGCTCCCTTCTCCTGTGCAGCCTACGTGGTGGTGGTGGTCTTTTTGCTGCTCTTAGCTGAAGTATTAGCAGCTCCATGGCGTAGTTGAGCTTGGCAAAGTGCTTTCGGTATGTTCACTTTATTTACCAAGGCAAGTGTGTATTTCAAGCTCTGCACACCGCTTGCCAACGAAGCAACACTTTCCCATTAACTTATAAATATCACTGCATCGGTTCTGCGCTGAATTTTATGAAGGAATGCATAACTTGCGTAGAATTATAGTAGGGGTGGGCAGATATTTTTATTCCACCGACATAATTAGAGGAATTAAGTAACACTGTTGCCAAGCTTGTTTATTTTTCAGTTGGCGGCCACACCTCTTTCAGTGATTAATAAAGTTATGTACATCTCTCCGGCCCCGTTCTGACTACCACCGTTTTCTGCTACGTGCTCTGGAGCTTTGCTCAGAGTCATGGATGATTCGCATCACAGCAGTAACATGAAATGGTGAGGGGGACGTCGGGGCTCCTAGGCGAGAACGGGTTAAGTAAGTCTTAAGTGTGAGGGGCAGCAGGTAAACAATTTACTTACTAATCTTGTTTATGTGGATGCACTTGTGGAATGTATGCAGTCATGTACGCTTCCTCTTAAGTAAACATCGAACCCGAGAGACTTCGTGCTTGGTTTTGCGCAAACAACAGCGTTTTGGCTGGTTGCAGTCGCCGGAACGTGTAACCTTGCGGGTTACATTCCAGGAGATGCCATGAGCACGGTCCAGTGCGAGGTGTCCCGTGCTTTTAATGGATTGCTATGCTCATTTGTGGCGCTTAGCTTCCCTGCTTGAATGGTTATGGAATGTTCACTTCAGACATAGACGTGTTGTGATCGTGCAGGAACAACATCCACATGGAGCACTGTTTCTGCTTTCTTCTCTCGCTCCAAATGCATAACAATGGACTCCAGCTCATATTGCCTGTGTTTGAGTTCCTATGTGGTCTTTTACAAGCGTGCTCTTTCATATTCCTGTTTAGTTCTGCTCCACTACACTCATATTACCAATCCTAATGTCCCTTCTTCCTCTGCACCTGCAAACAGTAGAGATGCTAAAAGCACCCTGGTTGCAGATAAGAATGTGTGCTGTTGAGTGCTGAGCCAACCTAGCAGTGGGGAGACCTAATTAATGCCGTCATTTAGTGGGACGTACTTTGACTGTCCACTCCTATAAAATCCACTGATGCAGTCATGAGATCCCTCCGAGTGCCATCTGGGAAAGGCACACTGCCACTCTTAAGTGATCTCGATTTGCTTTTGAGCGATAGTGACACGGGGGGGGGGGGTAATTAAGCTGTGCGCCCAAGCACACACAGGGGGTCTGAAGTTGAGCTGTAACTTTACCTTTTTGCCACACACTTAGGGTGACCAGATTTAGAAAATAAAGAAATAAGGGACAGGTTAGACATAAATGTAGAACTAAAGCCTCCTTTAGTCTAACTTTTATATCTGGCCTGTCCTGTAAATATGTCTGTGTGGGTGTGTGCATATATATATATATATATATAAAAACATACACACACACACACAGAGGTAGTAGCAGTAACAGCAGTAGATGGTCAGAAACCAATAAATTACTTCTTCAGTTATTTCAGACTCTAGAGCTGCATGTGAAGGGAGAGCATGACTTTCATTTCTGACTTGCAGATTGACCTGACATTTGTCCCCAAAACCGTAACATTTATTGCGTTCACAGGTTGACCTGACCTTTGCCCTAAAAACTAGGACATTTATTTAAAATGAACAAAAGCATCCAGACACCCGGGACAGTCCTTTGAAAACCGGGACAGTCCCGAGAAATCCGGGACGTCTGATCACCCTACAGACACATATTACCTCTCTCTGCATACTTGAGGTCATTTTTGGATTTTAACGAAGTATATAATCGCCTCTTTTTAAATTATGGGTTTTGTGCACATTGAGTTCTCTTCCAGTGTTTTTACAGCAGAACACATCGTGGTATTATGTATGTTAATGTTTACCTTACGGCCTGGTGTTGCTTGTTTCTTTCCACATTTCTGCTACTTTGACGTGATATAAAAAAAAAAAAAAAACTCAGTTAAAATATTTGAACAGACATGTATTAAGTCATAATGAGCAACTTTATTATGAGGGTTAACATTATGTAACAAATGACCATATGTTTTAAAAACCATGGCGCTCCGCTCCAATGTGTTTTAGTGCAGAAGCCTTGTTTTCTAGTGACCACAAACCTGATGTGTCACTTCCGGTTAGTTGCCAAGACACCAATACCACTTCTGTGCGTGTGTGTGCAGAGGTGACAAATTATACTGACACTGTGGATGCGAAACCAACAAGAGGGCTGTGCTACCCACTCCTGCCTCCTCCACAGCAAATATATCTCCTGCTTCCATTCTTGTCACAGAAGTGGCTGGCAGCGCTAGAACCATGAAATTACTGTCAGGGGCACCATAGAAACAAGTGTTTCTTAACTCTGAACAGGATCAACAAACAAGCGCCCCGTTGTGTTCACTGGGGATTGGTAGCAGCAAAGAGGCAGGTGAGTATATCACATCTCTCTGCTTAAGTGAAGGCGCTCCGGCAGCCAGTGGGAGCTAATGGTGCCTGCACTGCAGACCCCTATGAGGCAGCACTCAATTGTGGTTTTATGATGTAATATAGCCAGCTAGGGGAAACATCTGCACTGCCAGGGCCTGCAGCGAGCACTGGCAGGGGAGTGCTGTACAATATAAGGTGGATTGCCACTGGAGTCAGCGTTGAGATTATTTGATTTTAACAATTATCCTGAAATGCAGTTTATTTCAGTTCCACATAAAATACTTTGTGCAGATCTACATAAGTCCCAATGGGGGCTTAGATGTTTCTTCACTATGCTCTGATCTTGGAGCTGCACCAGATGACACACCAGGAGTACTTTGTCTAAAGTAACACTTGCATTAAATCACAGAATGTTGGAGCTGGGACAATGCGAAAATGCAGTTTTAAGTTCAACCCAATGGTGACTGAGCAAGAAGCAAGGTGACGGGGCTATGTAAGTATCTATCTTATTCCAGTCATTTTTCTTCTTTTCTGTTTAAAAAAAGAGCGATCTTGCATGGCTGATACTTACGGTACAGATACGGTACAGCCCAAGCAGTTTTTCTTCTCATGAGGAACAGGCGTCTTCTATTGTATTTCCCTGGATCATTCAACAGATTAGCATTTCCCAATTTGCCAGTAAGAACTCTGTGTTTTCCTGATTTGAATAGAAGCAATGCTGATCTGAATTTAGTGCATCTGATACGTAATTGGTAGCTACTTTTCTTAAGTGGTGAGGTCAGTTTTGTGCTGGTGGAATGTAACTAGTGGTGGGCAGAACTACACTGAAACTCACAGAGTTGTTAAGTAACTTCGCAAAATTCTGCAGAGTAAAACTTTGCATTAGCATTAGCAACACAAAAAGATGATGGACGGAGTGCTGAACAATGCATACACTCACCCCCAGTCACAGATCTGGGTTTAATCCATGTTCTTTTGCTCACCATGCCACCCCAGGTTGGACCCAGCCATATGCAAATCAGTCTTGACCCTGTTCCTCATGGGAACAGTCCAGCCCGAACTGCCAAGCCAGGTCCTCCCCGGATCAGAAACAAGCATCCTGGGACTGGTTTCAAGGTATCACCCTTCATCAGATGGGCTAGCTTGAATCCAGGGGCACAGTGAGCAAGGGACCCACGTCTGGGCATACCCTTCCCACTTAGGGCAACTTTAGCAACACAAAAGGATGATGGACAGAGTGCTGAACAATGCAAACACTCACCCCCAGTCACAGATCTGGGTTTAATCCATCGTTCTTTTGCTCACCAAGCCACCCCAGGTTAGACCCAGCCATATGCAAATCAGTCTTGACCCTGTTCCTCATGGGAACAATCCAGCCCGAACTTCCAAGCCAGGTCCTCCCCGACTGAAAACAAGCATCCTAGGACCAGTTTCAGGGTATCACCCTTCATCAGCCAGGCTAGCTTGAATACAGTGGCACAGTGAACAAGGGACCCAAGTCTGGGCATACCCTTCCCACTTAGGGCAACTTTAGCAAAACAAAAGGATGATGGACGGAGTGCTGAACAATGCAAACACTCACCCCCAGTAACAGATCTGGGTTTAAACCATCATTCTTTTGCTCACCATGCCACCCCAGGTTGGACCCAGCCATATGCAAATCAGTCTTGACCCTGTTCCTTATGGGAACAGTCCAGCCCGAACTGCCAAGCCAGGTCCTCCCATGACTTTGCAAGCTGTACCCACCCCTAATTTAAAGATGTGTAAAACAGCTGGTTCAGCGGCAGGAAAATTCAGACACGAGCCTCCGAAAAGTGACGCATAGGGCCTAATGTGCTGCTTTGTAAATATGGAGCAAATAATGCACTGCTGAAGCACCAAGAAAATTACACAACAGAGGTGCATGCTCCATGTAAATATGCCCCTAGGTGCAGAAATGCAAGCATTGCTACATAACATGGAGGACCTTGGTTTTGATTGTGAGTAATGTCCTGGCTGCCTAGGGATAACATGAGGATTAGAGAACTACCACTAGACATTTTGATAGCCCAGCAACATTTCAAGCTGGGTGGACATATACTGGAGAATGGGAGAGCCAGCCTGTGTCTGTGTTACCCTAAGTGTGTGTTGAATCAGTGATATTCTACAAGGATGAGGCCTGGACACATCTCAGGAAAAGAGAGATTGGGCTGACTAGGGAACATAAAAGAGTGGAGCAGAGGGCCAAGGCTCAACCTTTAAATGTAAATAATAATAGAGGGAACAGGGAGGTTACGGGTCCAGTGTACACTCTCCCTAATATAATCAATAATAATAATAAAGTACACTGTTCCACCGAAGAAGAAAAGGAACACACCTAAAATACAGGGAAGCATGCATCATAAGGAGCGGAACAGCCCTCACACATCCAATAGGATGTCAAGCTTCATCACTGGGCAAGCTCCTCATCAGACCGGCACTGCAATGTCTGACGGGCCACCCCTTTAAGAAAAAGGAAGTGGCTCTTAAACTTAGATTTATCTGCCAATGGCACAGGTGCCTATAGTAGACACTAACTCTAGATGTGTGGAGGAGAGAAAGAAATGTGAAATATAAAATTGGCTCTAAACCAGACCCATCACATTTAATACTTCAGAAAGTGGTTCAGGCCAAAATTTAAAAAGTATGGGGAGTGCTTATCGAAATAATGCTCAGTTTCACTCATGTACCATATCCAGGAAGATGGACACTATTCCAAATTCTGAGAGTGCCAGGTCAACATGTTTCGCGTCCAGGTGGCCACATAGGGTCCAGTGACGCTTCTTCAGGACCAAAAAAACATATCTTCTCCTAACAGATAGTGACCAGTTCCAGTACGGATACAGTAAAACAAAGTAATTACGGTCACTTACTCATAGGAACTGCACGTTGTGGTCAGTCTTAGTCAGCAAGTCGCCCTGTAGAGTATAAAAAGCAATGGTACACATAATAGTAAGCAGGTTGTGTTTCAGAAACAGGCATGTGATAATAAACCTCTGTGCTCGTGAGTAATAAGAGGTGAAAGCAGTCAAAAAGCACATATGAGCTCACCGTCCTAAATTATGGCACAGGCTCCATAGGAATAAACGCGCCCAGAAACAGGTATGTGTTACTGATCAAAAATATACAATATGCACAGAATTAGAGAGGCATAGGCATGTAACGTCAGTCGTCATAAACATATTTGGAATCGTGGCTCATAAGTAGTTTAAGGAAAAAAAGTCACATAATCCAATAATGTATGGAAAAGTAAATATTAATATAAAAATCACACTGACCTAATCAAAAAAGCATAAGGATTATGAGTCGTAAGATAATACTATCCCCATATCCATATAGCAAAGTTCGTCATGCCGACCACAAATGCTGTAGGTGGAGGGCAAGAAAAACAAGGGAAACAGAGTCTGTAATCGCTTGGAGAAAAAAGGAACAAATATGCAGAGAGGAGACGTGAATACTCACGTGCTCAAACAGCCGTCTCAGACCGGGAACCTTCCCGGGGGCTGCGCTCCTGCAGACAGCAGGAACATGTAGTCACAGCGTTTTTAACCTTTACTTCAACCTTTAAATGCACATATGACTTTGGGTGACATCCAGGTCTGTTCCCTGGTAACTCATATAAATTATGATGTAGGAACAATCAGCTCTTGAGTCGTGCCTTGCCATGCTGCTCTACTGCCTTCTGTTCCCCTGGCTGGGTGATAAGGACTGCGCATGCATCATTTGAAACCAGAGTGACTCCAAGGGCAATCTGCCTGGCCTCTTGTCATGAAGTCTCATGGACATTATGGATTGCCAACTACCCTGCTTCAGCGACAATGAGCATATTGATGAGTCCTATTACACTGCTCTGGCACCAGCAATGTGGTGCAAGAGTGAAGCCAGGCGCAAACGCTATTTTAACACCAAGGAAATCCACCTTGTTTGGCCCTGAGTGGCCTTATAAATCTGGAGTAAAGCAACGCAGGCCAAATCATTGCGTTACACTGCCCCAGGAAGGTGTTCCATGGGTGATGCATGAGTATTCCCACACAACATTCTATGCCTCCTCTGCTGAGGCATAACAAGGACAACATTTATTTATTTTGTCCTCCTTACTTTCTCTTTCTATGTGTGCTGCAGAATATGTCTCAGGCAATTTTTTCAGTCTTTCATATAACGGAAGAACCCTTGCACTATGGTGCAAGATTGCCTGCATTGGCACTAGGCTGCCAAAACTGCACCAGCACAGGGACAAAGGTAGGAAGAGGGTGTATTTGTTTAAATATGGTGCATTCCTGCCCTTTTCCTGTGATGCAGCACAGCACAACAAGGTGACTTGCTGTGCTGCATCACTTGGTCATAAATATGACCCCTGCCATCTGTCAGTCTGCCCTGCCAAGTGCTGCCACCTCAGTCCTGGAACAATGGAAATGGACTAATGTGTTTGCTCCAGCAAAAGCCATGCTTTCAGTGTAGATCATGCGCATCCCCTCTGTTGAGCAGCTCAGAACCCGCACATCGCCCCTGTTGCACGGCTCAGAAGCCATGCATTGCTGCTGGACTTACCGTAGCTGCAGAAGTACAACTGCACAGTGCATCCTTCACACAATGTACATTTGTGCGGCAATGCATCAGTGTAAATGTTGGAAACGTACTGGTTACACCCACCCAAGAAATGACTCAATAGGTTTGGGCAGTTGATTTCACTTTCTGTTACTGCCTTTTGGTTGGAGCAGTTTGTTGGTAGAGATTAGAGAGTGTTTTGTGGAGATTGTTGCTGTTTTTTGTGTAGTCAGTGTCTGGTCTGTCCCTGTTTTGTCTTTGGTGTGTACTTTTTGTGTCTTTGTATTGTATTTTGTATTTTTCGTTGCTTTGGCAGATGTTTGTCCTTTTTTGTGGGGTTTGTATATTAGGCCTTGTTAGTAGTTTAAGGGGTGTTATTTTTAGGTTTAGGCTGTTAAGGAGGGATAGGGTCAGGTCTGGTTAGGGTAGGGGGAAAAATTACACTGACGGAGAGGTCGGAAGACTTATATGGCTGGTAGTGCACTACCTTCTACAGACACTGGCATCTGGGGGTAAGGTGAGCCAAGGATAGCCCCCCTAAAGGACCAGAAGGATAGATGGGAGATTGTCCGATGGCACATGGGCTAGGTATTTTAGTGAGGGCTGGATAGTCAGTGAGATCAAACTCCATTGGGTGGATCTGATAGTCTGTGAGGCGGATGTCATGGATCTGCTGGGCTTGGAGGCTGGAGGACGCGTAGATATGTATTTATGTACCATTAGCATTTAGTAGTGTTACTCTATTAGTCATGCTAAAAATTATAAGCATTATGTAGCTTCAATGTGTGGATGCCTTGTGAAGCATAAGGGAATAGAGAGAGTTACACCAAGTGGTAGAAGTATCAAAGAGTCACACTAAGTATGACACCTGGCATGGAATCTGTCTTGCGTTAGATGGAGCAAGCAGTTATGGGACAAAGGAACGGAAAGCTGAACTTTTCCCAGTTGAGAGTCAGTGTTGGCCAATTATCGGCCCTGATGAATGTATTGGCATGTCAATGTAATTGTATACATGATGTAGTGCTATTTTGGCTCACTCAGCTGACGCAGATACTGCACACCATGTCAGACAAACTGCCTGTTAGACTTTTCATCCTTGGCGTGGTCTCCCTTAACTTTTTGCCTCTGTTTCCCAGGGTCTTGATGTGTGCTGGACTCTGATTTTGCTGTTTTTGTTACTCAGGGCACTTTACCACTGCTAACCAGTGCTAAAGTGCAAGTGCTCCTTTACAAAATGTGTATGTAATTGGCGTATCCATGATTGGCATATTTGAGTTACTAGTAAGTCCCTCGGACAGTGCACTAGAGGTGCCCAGGGCCTGTAGATCAAATGCTACTAGTGGGCCTGCAGCACTGGTTGTGCCGCCCACATAAGTAGCTCTGTAATCATGTCTCAGACCTGCCACTGCAGTGTATGTGTGTGCAGTTTTAACTGTAAATTCGACTTGGCAAGTGTACCCACTTGCCAGGCCTAAACCTTCCCTTTTCTTACATGTAAGGCACCCCATAAGGTAGGCCCTAGGTAGCCCCAAGGGCAGGTTGCAGTGTATGGTTAAGGTAGGACATATAGTATTGCGTTTTATATGTTCTGACAGTGAAATATTGCTAAATTTGTTTTTCACTGTTACAAGGCCTGTCCCTCTCATAGGTTAACATGGGGGCTATCTTTAAATATGATTAAAGTGTAGATTCCCTCTGGGAGCAGATAGACATGTGGAGTTTGGGGTCTCTGAGCTCACAATTTAAAAATACATCTTTTAGTAAAGTTGATTTTAAGATTGTGTGTTTGAAAATGCCACTTTTAGAAAGTGAACATTTTCTTGATTATACCATTTCTGTGACTCTGCCTGTTTGTGGATTCCCTGTCTGGGCCAGGTTGACAGTTGGGCTGGTTGCACCTCACACTAGGCAGTGACACAAAGGGAGCTGGGGTGTAGCCTGCATTTCCTGATGAGCCAACTGTGCTAGGAGGGTGAGGAGGAGTGGTCACTTACACCTGAAAGGGCTGTGACAGCCCTCACACAATGCAGTCTCCCTGGTGAGTGTCTGGGGCCTGGCCTGGGCAAGGCAGGATTACATAATCAAGAGAGACTTTGCTTTGAAGTAGGCCTACTTCAAATGAGAAAATGGGTATAAGAAGGGCACCCAAAACCACAGACTTCAGAACATTTCTGGAAATCAAGAGGAACCTCTGTCTGGAGAAGAGCTGAAGAGCTGAGGAAGAAGAGCTATCCCTGCCTGTGACTGTGCTTTGTGGAGCTATCCCTGCAGTTGCTGCTTATGCCAGAGTAAGAGGGCAAAGATTGGACTTCGTGTGCCTTCCATCTTGTGAAGATCTCCAAGGGCTTGATTTAGAGCTTGCCTCCTGTTGTTTGAAGTCTCAGGGACAGCAAAGACTCCTCTCTGCCAGCACCTGGAGTCTCTGGAGAGACTCCTATTCAGCCCTGTGGTGCCCATCCAGTTCCTAGGACCCTGAAAGGAGAAGCTGGCAGCCTAAGAGTAAGAAATCTTCACACAGAACGCCGTGCGGGGAAAAGATCGACGCAACTCCGATCTGCGGTTGGGAAATCGACGTGCAACCGACTTCGCGGCTGAAAATCGACACTCGCCTGTAACGCGACCGAAGAATCGACACACAGAGCATGAGAAACAACGCGCAGCATCGCTGACGGAGGCTGGGAGATTGCAACCCATGCTGCGTGGGTTTTGGATCATTGTGCGGCTGGATTTCTGACGCAAGCACAGCTGGGCACGTAAAAACAACGCAAGGCCTGCCCCGACCCGAGAGTGCTGACCGGATCAACGCATCGCTCTCCTGCGGAGAGAAGAAATGACGCGCCCGAGCCGACAAAAGGAGAAACTGTGCAAGGTCTCGCTCATGAGTGAAATTGAGGCATCGTAAGCCCTTTTCAACGCACACTCACCGTGCTGGGTTATTTTTGACACACCCAAGGTACATTTTCACGCTAACAGTGTTAGTGTGTGTTTAAAAATACATGAAGCCTCTTTTTGCTTTTTAATTGATAACTTGACTTGTGTATTGTGGATTTTTTGTCGTTTTGGTCTTGTTTTGTATAGATAAATATTTGCTATTTTTGTAAACCTGTGTTGTGTAATTTTTTAGTGTTTTCATCAAGTTACTGTGTGTGTTGGTACAAATACTTTACACCTAGCACTCTGAAGGTCAGCCTACTGCTCGTGCCAAGCTACCAATGGGGTAAGCAGGGGTTAGCTGAGGGTGATTCTCTTTTACCCTGACTAGAGTGAGGGTCCTTGCTTGGACAGAGGGTAACCTGACTTCCAACCAAAGACCCCATTTCTAACATTAGCAGCAGTGATGGGATTGGACTTGTATTTGTACTTGACATAAAGTAATTAAGTGTACACTACTGTTTTGAGTGCAGACCACTACGTGACCACATACTGCTTGTCTTGTGACTTTTGATTTTTCTCTTTTGCCTGGATTTTTCCCTGCATCCATTTTTGTGGTAATCTTTGATTGACTTCTGAACTTCATTTGGGAACTTGTTTTCTGCCTTTTGGAACTTTGCACTTTTGTTGACTTTTCATCATGTTCCAATCTAGAGATGCATCAGTTGGAGCTGCTTTTAACCTGGAGAAATTGGAAAGCTATACCAAGGCTCAGTTAGAGCAGTTCTGTAAAAGTTTTGACTGTCCCATGAAGAGGTCATCCAAGAAGGAGGAGCTGCAAAAGGCACTGAGGGCCTGGGTGACAGCCAAGAGCACTGAAGGGCACACAGAGGAGGAGGAGGATGAAGAGGAGGAAGGGCAGTCCATACACAATGGTATTGTGGGTGGGCCTGTAATGTCCAGGGAGAGGGTCTCCAGGGCAGGTAGCAGTGTCTCATCTAAGGGTCTGACCTCTGAAGAATTGCAGGACAGACAGGTGGAGAGGGAGCACCAGAAGGAGTGGGAGAAAATGAGGATGGCCATTGAAGAGAAAAAGTTGTTGTTGGCTCATGAGCTCAGCTTGAGGGAGCTGGATCAGAGGAGCCAGTCTACTAGGGATGGTGGCAGCCACATCACAGTGCAGCCTGAAAGGAGGGTGCACATTCCTAAAGATCTTGTGAATGATTATAAAAGGGAGGACGACATATACTTGTGGTTTAAGGGATATGAGTCTGCTCTCCATATGAATCTGGTCCCTGAAGCTCATTGGGGGGGCGGGTCTGTGGAAGCACTTTGAGGTAGAGGGGAGGGATACACTGACAGCCTTAGGGAATGCTCAGAATCTCACCTACTCTAGAATGAAGGATGCCTTACTCACGAGGTATGGTCTCACCCCTGAGCAGTACAAGTACGAGTTTAGGTCCTACAAGAAGAAGGAATCCCAAACATGGTTGGAATGTGTGGATTCTTATTGCAGGTCACTGGATGGTTGGGTAAAGGGCAGTAAGGTAACTGCGTATGAGGGGCTTTACAATCTGATTGCTTGGGAGCACTTGTACAGTTTATGTTTTCCAGAGCTGCGCCAGTACCTGGTTGACAGCAAGCTGACTGACCCCAGGAAGCTTGCGCAGGAAGCGGACCGCTGGGAGAGAACCAGGGTTCAAGAGAGGTATGGGGAGACCACGCCAAGGGTGGGCAGGGTCCCTCTCAGAAGAAAGGGGGGGTAAGGGTAAACAGGGGGAGTTCTCTAAAGGGCCCAAAACTGATTCCCAGGGTAAGGATTCCCAAATCCCCAGTGAGAAGAAGCCATGGCTGTCCAAAGGGAAGCCAGTGGCAGGTGGTCCCCCACGTAAATGCAATGCATGTGACCAGGTGGGTCATGTGAGGGGGGACCCCAAATGCCCCGTCCCAGGGTTTGGCCAGTGTAGCGCTTGGGGAGGAGTTGGTTCCAGGTGGGTGGGTGCCAGCTGAGATGCCCCTTGTCTCACTAGGGGACAGTGAGATGGTCCAGAGAACCCTCGTGCCTGAGAACACTAAGAAGTACAGGCAGTGGGTGACCATTAATGGACTGAGGGTGGAGGCTCTAAGAGACACAGGAGCCAGCGCGACTACAGTGAGGAGTCAGCTGGTGTCTGAAGGGCAGATAGATCCCCGGGTACTTCAACAAGTAGTTGCAGTGGACAACTCAGAGCGCCTGTGCAGGTTCCCTTTGAATGGGGGGTGGTCTCAGGTTCCTTGAAGGTAGCTGTGAGTCCAACCATGCCTGTTGATTGTTTGCTAGGCAATGACCTGTAGGATTCCCCCTGGAAGGAGGTGGAACGCAGGTCTCACTTGGAGATGTTGGGTCTGCTTGGGTGGGTATGCGTACCCACCCGGTCAATGGCAGCCCATCAGGGTGGCCAAGAGGCCCTGGAGCCAGAAACAGTGGCCCAGGGGACCGACAAGAAGAGGAAGGGCACGGGGCAGGGAAAACCGGCCCCAGACGTTCCCACGGTCCGGGAGGAGGCGGAGCCTGTGGGTGACGCCCCAGAGCCTACAGGGGAATAGGTGGCTGAACTGGGGGAGGTCCCTGAGCTGTGGCAGCAGGAAGGGGAACCCACCAGGGAGGCATTCTGTGAAGCACAGAAAACGTGCCCTACTCTAGAGGGACTGTGGCAGCAGTCTGCAGTCCAGGCGGCTGGCGAGGAGCCCAGTACTCACCTGATCTATTGGGAGGATGGCCTCCTGTATAGTGAGCCTAAGGTACCTGAGCCTGGGTCAGCTCGTATGCTGGTGGTACCCCAGTGCTTCAGGACCTTCCTACTGGGGTTGGCTCATGATGTGCCTTTGGCAGGACATCTGGGGCAGGACAAGACCTATAAGATGCTTGTCTCCCACTTCTGTTGGCCCCAGATGCACAAGCATTCTGCTGCACACTGTAGGCCTTTCCCAACTTGCCAGGCAAGTGGCAAGAGTGGGGGGAAATGTAAGGCTCCCCTCCGACCTTTACATGTGGGTAATACTCCCTTTGAGAGGATAGGTATTGACATTGTGGGGCCTCTGGACCCCAAGACAACCTTGGGCCATAGGTTCATCATGGTCTTGGTGGACCATGCCACCCGGTACCCAGAAGCCATTCTTCTGAGGTCAGTCACTTCCCCTGTTGTGGGTCGTGCACTGATGGGGGTTTTTACCCGCATGGGATTCCCCAAGGAAGTGGTATCTGATAGGGGTACTAACTTCATATCCACGTATATGAAGTCTCTGTGGAAAGTGTGTGGGGTGACCTACAAGTTCAACACACCTTACCACCCCCAAAGTAATGGTCTGGTTGAGAGATTCAACTGCACCTTGAAAGGCATGATTCAGGGCCTGTCAGAGCCCTTGAGGCAGAAGTGGGACGTCCTCTTGCCATGCCTTACAGGGAGGTGCCTCAAAAGGGACTTGGGTTTAGTCCCTTTGAGCTCATCTATGGCCACCCTATGAGGGGACCTTTAAGTCTTGTAAAGGAGGCTTTGGAGAAAGCTCCTTGTAAACCCCCACAGGATGTATTTAGCTACTTGCTGGCTTTGAGAAACCAGACTGTACACTTCAGGAGTCTTGAACAGGAGAACCTAGAAGCAAACCAGGAGGATATGAAACGGTGGTACGACCGGAATGCCACTCTTGTCGAGTTTTAACCTGGTCGGAAAGTGTGGGTGATGGCGCCACTGGAGCCTAGGGCGCTCCAGGATAGGTGGACTGGGCCATTTGAGGTGGTGGAGCGCAAGAGTGAAGTCACCTACATGGTGGACTTGCAGTCTCCAAGGAACCCTTTAAGGGTCCTGCATGTCAACCGCCTCAAAGCTCTCTTTGAGCGAACTTAACTGTCCATGCTCCGTGCGACAGATGATGGGGTAGAGGAGGAGAGCGAGCCTCTTCCTGAACTCCTGTCTGCAGGAGAAAAATATGGGTCTGTGGAGGGAGTGATCCTCTCCCCCTCCCTGACTGAGGAGCATCAGGGTGACCTGTCGCCACGTGTTGGGACAGTTTCCCTCACTGTTTTCTCTGATCCCAGGAGTCACACACTTGTGCGCACATGATGTGGACACTGGGAACAGTACGCCCATTAAACAAAAAGTTTACAGGGTGACTGACAGGGTCAGGGCTTGGATTAAGGATGAAGTATCCAAAATGCTAACCCTAGGGGGTTATTGAGCACTCCAGCAGTCCTTGGGCCAGCCCAGTGGTATTGGTCCCAAAGGCTGCTGCACCTGGTGCCACTCCAGAACTCCAGTTCTGTGTGGACTACCTGGCACTCAATGCGGTCAGCAAGACTGATGCACACCCCATCCCGAGTGGTTAGGAGCTGCCAAGTACCTCAGTACATTTGACTTACCATCTGGGTACTGGCAGATTGCCTTAACTGAGGGGGCCAAGAAGAGGTCAGCATTCTCTACCCCAGACGGACACTTTAATTTTAAAGTGATGCCATTTGGGATGAAGAATGCCCCTGCCACCTTTCAGAGGTTGGTCAACCAGCTGTTGGCTGGGCTGGATGAGTTCAGTGCTGCCTACCTGGATGACATTGCTGTGTTTAGTTCCACATGGGAGGAACTTCTGCAACACCTCTGGAGAGTGTTAGAGTCCCTGCAGAAGGCAGGCCTCACTATTAAGGCAAGCAAGTGCCAAATAGGGCAGGGTTCGGTGGTGTACTTGGGACACCAGGTAGGGAGTGGCCAGGTGGCACCCCTACAGCCAAAAATTGACACTATTCTGGCTTGGGAGCCTCCCAAGACCCAGACTGAAGTGAGAGCCTTCTTAGGTCTCACAGGATACTACAGGAGGTTTGTCAAGGTTTATGGTACCATTGTTACCCCCTTGACTGAGTTGACTTCTAAGAAGCAACCCAGGAAGGTGATCTGGACAGAGGCTTGCCAGACCGCTTTTGATGCCCTGAAGGCTGCCATGTGCACAGCACCTGTGCTGAAGGCACCTGCCTACTCCAAGGAGTTTGTTGTGTAAACAGATGCCTCAGAGCATGGTATTGGAGCAGTACTCTCACAGCTTAATAAAGAGGGCCTAGATCAACCCGTAGCCTTCATTAGCAGGAGGTTACTTCCCAGGGAACGTAGGTGGAGTGCCATAGAACATGAAGTGTTTGCTGTGGTCTAGGCACTGAAGAAGCTAAGACCCTACTTTTTTGGGACTCACTTCCGAGTTCAGACCGACCACAGGTCCCTCAGATGGGTAATGCAGATGAGGGTTGAGAATCCAAAACTGTTGAGGTGGTCCATTTCCTTACAGGGGATGGACTTTATGGTGGAACACCGTCCTGGTACAGAGCACGCCAATGTTGATGGTCTGTCCAGGTTCTTCTGCCTTAGTGATAAGAACTCCCATGAGGTTGGGTAGTTGCTTCCCACGTTCAGCTGGGGGGGGACACACGTGTTAGACCTTTCATTCTTAGCTTGGTCTCCCTTAACTTTTTGCCTCTGTTTCCCAGGTTCTTGATGTGTGCTGGACTCTGATTTTGCTGTTTTTGTTACTCTGGGCACTTTACCACTGCTAACCAGTGCTAAAGTGCAAGTGCTCCTTTACAAAATGTGTATGTAATTGGCTTATCCATGATTGGCATATTTAATTTATTAGTAAGTCCCTAGTACAGTGCACTAGAGGTGCCCAGCGCCTGTAAATCAAATGCTACTAGTGGGCCTGCAGCACTGGTTGTGCCACCCACTTAAGTAGCTCTGTAGTCATGTCTAAGACCTGCCACTGCAGTGTCTGTGTGTGCAGCTTTAACTGTAAATTCGACTTGGCAAGTGTACCCACTTGCCAGGCCTAAACCTCCCCTTTTCTTACATGTGAGGCACCCCTAAGGTAGGCCCTAAGTAGCCCCAAGGGCAGGGTGCAGTGTATGGTTAAGGTAGGACATATAGTAATGTGTTTTATATGTCCTGACAGTGAAATACTGTTAAATTAGTTTTTCACTGTTGCAAGGCCTGTGCCTCTCATAGGTTAACATGGGGGCTACCTTTAAATATGAATAAAGTGTAGATTCCCTTTGGGGCGGATAGACATGTGGAGTTTGGGGTCTCTGAGCTCACAATTTAAAAATACATCTTTTAGTAAAGTTGATCCTAAGATTGTGTGCTTGATAATGCCACTTTTAGAAAGTGAGCATTTTCTTGCTTATACCATTTCTGTGACTCTGCCTGTTTGTGGATTCCCTGTCTGGGTCAGTTTGACAGTTGGGTTGGTTGCATCTCACACTAGACAGTGACACAAAGGGAGCTGGGGTGCAGCCTGCATTTCTTGATGAAGCATCTGTGGTAGGAGGGAGGGGAGAGGTGGTCACTTACACCTGAAAGGGCTGTGCCTACCCTCACACAATGCAGTCTCCAAACTCCTGGTGAGTGTCTGGGGCCTGGCCTGGGCAAGCAGGATTTCACAATCAAGAGAGACTTTGCTTTGAAGTAGGCCTACTTCAAAGGAGAAAATGGGTATAAGAAGGGCACCCAAAACCACAGACTTCAGAACACTTCTGGAAACCAAGAGAAACCTCTGCCTTGGGAAGAGCTGAAGAGCTGAGGAAGAAGAGCTGCCCTACCTGTGACTGTGCTTTGTGGAGCTATCCTACACTTTCTGCTTCTGTCAGAGTAAGAGGGCAAAGACTGGACTTTGTGTGCCTTCCATTTTGTGAAGATCTCCAAGGGCTTGATTTAGAGCTTGCCTCCTGTTGTTTGAAGTCTCAGAGACAGCAAAGACTTCTCTCTGCCAGCATCTGGAGTCTCTGGAGAAACTCCTACTCTGCCCTGTGGTGCCCCTCCAGTTTCTGAGACCCTGAAAGGAGAGCTGGCAGACTAAGAGGAAGAAATCCACACACAGAATGCCATGTGGGGAAAAGATTGACGAGACTCCAATCTGCGGCTGGGAAATCGACGCGCCGCCAGCTTCGCGGCTGAACATCGATGCTCTCCTGTAATGCGACAGAAGAATCGACGCAGGGAGCTGGAGAAACGATGCGCAGCATCGCTGATGGAGGATGGGAGATCGCAACCCACGCTGCGTGAATTTCGGATCGTTGTGCGGCTGGATTTCCGACGCAAGCACCGCTGGGCGTGTAAAAATAACGCAAGGCTTGCCCGGACCCGAGAGTGCTTACCGGATCAACGCATCGCTCTCCTGCGGAGAGAAGAAACGACGTGCCCCGACACGATGAAAGGAGAAACGGTGTAAGGTCTTGCTCGTGAGTGAAATCGACACATTGCAAGCCCTTTTCAACACACACTGACCCCTGCGGGGTTATTTTTGACGCACCCATGGTACATTTTCACGCTAACAGTGTTAGTGTGTGTTTAAAACTACATGAAGACTCTTTTTAATTGATAACGTGACTTGTGTATTGTGGATTTTTTGACGTTTTGGTCTAGATAAATATCTCCTATTTTTCTAAACCTGTGTTGTGTCATTTTTTAGTGTTTTCATCAAGTTACTGTGTGTGTTGGTACAAATACTTTACACCTAGCACTCTGAACGTCAGCCTACTGCTCGTGCCAAGCTACCAATGGGGTAAGCTGGGGTTAGCTAAGGGTGATTCTCTTTTACCCTGACTAGAGTGAGGATCCTTGCTTGGACAGCGGGTAACTTGACTGCCAACCAAAGACCCCATTTCTGACACTGCCCATATGGCTAGATTAACTTTACATATTACCATATCCACTACACACGGTATAAGATATGTGCATGTGGCAAAACTACTCTAAATGCACCAAGTTTCACGCTTATCATTATTACACACAGCACAGCTACTCATCTTGCAGGAACACATCACATTCAACTGTTACAATGCATTCTTGTCCTTTCCCATTGCATGAACACTTTTGTGTGCCTAGCACCAATGGTTGCACCCTTGTGTCATGATGCAAGGGGGGCAGTGATGAAGCTGGTGAGCAGCACTTGCAACGTCACATGCCTGAAGCATGAATCTGCCATGTGGTGTGAGATATCTCTGATCTTGTAATTACAGCCAGGTCTGCACTACATGGTAACTAGCTGCATTTCATGTTCTTACTGTATACATATGTGTTTAAGGCTGTTGAAATGTGCTATTACACTGGGATGTCATTCTGCTTTGTTTTGATTTTGAGCTAGTAGCAGTAGAACCATATACAATGCAATTTCTTGAATAATGTCATGTGGATATGTGCCTTTCACCCGGGGAGAAGTGGACAACTTCTGGGGCCGTAATGCACAAGTAAGTGTCATGAGTACATGGTAGTAGTTCTGTGATGTCTGTGTGTGATCCATGATAGCTGTAACAGTATGATGCATATGAGAAGGTATCTATCATCTGGCAATTAATGCTAGTAAGTGTACCAACACGACAGCCCGTGCCCACAGAATCTTTTGGAATTGATGAGGATGGATGTGAATGTGAATGTATTGTCAATGCAGGCATGGCCACTGGAGTGATGCAATTGTGTGGCTGCAGGAATCTTTGCATATTTATAGATTTGACACATTTACAACATTAACCATCACATGGTACATGTTCTGCAGATTTAAACAAAAATATATTCACATGCACTGACAAATCAATGCTAGCCTCACGGCCTGTATATTCCCTGTGTGGCATTTGTGCAATGCATTCATACAATGCAAGGTATGAGGCCATGTTGCTGCACTGTGAAAGAGTTATAATTCAGGAATGCTCAGTGATACCAGGATACAGCGCATTACTGTGCTTTCCTACTGGTGGTGTACTTTTGCCTGGCTAGCACCAATGCAGGCCCCCTTGCATCATGCTGCTATTGCCCTTGCATGGTAGGCAACATAGGCCCTCATTATGATCTCGGAGGTAAAAATCACTGAGATCAGCGCTGGCGGTCAACATAAGACCGCCAGCGTGACTATTCCCCGCCGGCTGTATAATGCTTTGCCCGCTGGGTTGGTGGGCGGAAACAGTGTTTCCGCCTGCCAGCCCAGCAGGGAAAAGGGCCGTAACATTGATAGCGGCTCCAAATGGAGCCGCCGCCAATGTTGTTGTATGGCGGGTGCAGCAGCACCCGTCGCGCAGATCACTGCCTGTAAATCGGGCAGTGACCTGCATGATGGGGCACTGCACGGGGGCGGGCCCCAAATCGCCCCAAGATACCCATTCCGCCAGCCTTTCCCTGGCAGTGTGAACCGCCGGGAAAAGGCTGTCGGAATGGGTATCATTATCCGGAGGGTAGCACTGCTTGCAGCGCTGCCCTGTCGGATAGGAATACACCGCCCCCACCAGCATTACCGCTGGCGGTGTCTTCCGCCGTGGGGTTTTGTGTGGTTCTTTATATGGCGGTTTGGGCCACCATGCCGGATGGCGGTATTTACTGCCGGCATGGCGGCCCAGATCACCATGTACATAATGAGCCCCATAGTCCTTGGCCAGGTGAGCACTCCTGCCTACATACACACACTCCTGAGATATGTTTGGCATTTTCTTTGTGCACCAATGAGAGCATAGAAATGTCAAAATGTAAAGTTTTGCCTGGTGTTGGTACACCAGTATAAAGAAAGCCATATGTCACGTTTCCAGATTAATGAATGATGTAACTTGAGGAAGTGTTCAAAATGAATGTCTTGCAGCAGTGAGACACTCACTTCCATCTATGGACTGGCTTCCTGGTGCAGAGTAAGGCAAGCCAGCAAGGTGTGCTGCCTTGCATAACTCCATATTATTAATGAAATGCAGAGTTACAGAAACTGGACTAGCTTACCTTAACACCTCTCACATAGGCGCGAGACCAACAACAAACGTGAACATATCTGGACCATGTCTAGATTTTGCCATTGACACATCTGAATGAGTATGCATCACTGGTATGAGTGATATGTATGTAATCTAATTGTGACTACATAGATATATTGTGCACTTTCCGCACTAGGGTCAGTTTGATAAATTATACTTGGAGATGTCATTGTACTGAAGGTATATAGTGCATATATGTATCTCAGGGTTTGGTGAAGGTATGGACCGGCATTTATGATTGAATGTCAATCTCACATTAAATTTGGTAAATGTCCTGTACAATTGCAACTTGAGCTAATATGTGTTTACATTTACCCCTTAGATATCATGACAGTAGAAATGGTAAAGGCATTTCAGGGTCGACAGGCACACTATGTCCACATCAAAAAGATAGTGCCTGGCTTTCGCAAAATGGCTCGAATTTATGAGAATGCAAAGGTCATGGAATCTAGGGATCTGGAAGCAGGTCGGTCCTACCAAAGTATCCTGCAGCAACAGTGAGCCAGGATTGCAAGCAGCAACATGCCAGCACACAGCCGACTTCAGGACCCTCCAGCGGATCCTCCAGGCCAGCCACAGGGATTAAGAGGGTCAGATATGCCCCACCCTCCACCTTCAACTATTCCCTAGGGGAGATCATGTTAAGAATGGGCAGGGGGATGGGTTGCTTGGAGAATGAGGTGTCCACCAACAGCAGAATCCTTTTGTCATGCCACGAGGCACTGGAAAAGATAGCATATCTGACTCAGGACATTCCCTTGCCAGTTATTTTATTGTTTATTTTTTTTATTTTTGTTGTAAGCATAATGATATTTAGGATTTAGTGTAGGGTTAATATAGATATTTGAGATAAATATGTAGTTTTTAGACAGTATTTCTTTAGTATGTTCTTAGTATGGTAGTTTTGTTAGTGGGGATGGGTGATGTTTTGTGTGTAGGATAAGTTAAAAAATACATTAAAAATACCTAAAATTTAAATATTTGTTTAGGATTATATGTGTAGTTAGTAAATGTTTAGGGTGTAGTTGATGTTGGTATTGCTCTGATCTATGTGTATTAGGGGTTTTGGTGGGTTGATGTTTAACTTTTCATGTATGACTAGTGGATAAGATAGGTGTAGAGTAAGATAAGTTAGTATAGGCTAGTGTTAAGGATAATTAATGTAGGATAGGTAGGCTTTGCTCATTTTTGTAGGTAGCATTTTAACTCGATTAATAAATATATTTAATTGTTCTCTAGTTGGATGCTATTTTTATTTTACATTTTTCTACTGTGTTAGGTGAGTAAAGTTCATGATTGACACATTGTCCTAAGTTCATTGTTGGTATACGTTGCTTTGTCAGAGGCATCAAGGCAACTGTAATTCCTCTTCAGATTTGTGTTCTGCATGGAACTATTTCCATACTCAAAAGTGGGGCTCAGAAAGTGAGATTACAGACAGCACACCACAGGTAATGTCCTACTGTAGCACCCTGAATGAAAGGTTAGGTAAGTGTTTAATTGGACTTTGTTGACAGATTAGTGTTCCCTGCCTGCATTATGACGTAACTGCTGCATAGCAATAACGGTAACACTCTTGTAGGTCTACATTGTTGTGTGGATTTATAATGTTCAGGAAGTAACACATGGCTGGACAACGTCGATCATAACTTAAGATTTCTGCTTGCTTTGTGTGCCACATCATGCATTTCTTCTATCATTCTGATACAGAAATGTCTTTATTACACTAAGTTGTCCATTTACCTCTCCCGAGGGAAGTGCAGCATTAATACAAGCTCACTGGTGTCCCACCGATTTAAAAGTGTATGTTCAAATGTTTTGATACTGGATGCACCCGCACTGAACACATGAGATCTCTCTGTGGCAGAGTATCAGCATACTTTTGTTTGAGCCTATGTTGAGCCTATTCAACACATCAGTATACACAGGTGAGGCAAGGTTCACTTGCATAACTTGGGCACAGTCATTTATAATATTGGCTTGCCCTTGCACAGCCTTCTGTGGCACAAGTGCAATGGTAGACAATGTCAACTATGCGCATAGCTATCTGGCTAGTATAGGTACAACAGTCAAGGCTTTACTGTTGTTTAGTATGATTTAGGAGACCAGTGATGTTTAGACATTTTGAAAAAATTTAGTACTCTTTCTATTATAATATTGTTATTGGCATTAGTTACACTGTTTTTATCTCACATGCCTCACGCATCCCATGTATATGCAGAAATATTGTGGGTACTTTGTCAGTAGGTTCTTAGTGTGTCGCTATCAAGAAACTCCATCTTGTTGGTAAATTCTGACACAACATTGTTAAAGTACACATAGTTAATCAGGACATCCAATGGGTGGAATTGGTATATGTGCATAAACCAAGGCACCATTTCCAATCTTCTTTAAGTTTACAAAAGTCGCATTGGTGTTTCTGTTTCCAAGATGTTTGTAGGCCTTTGGGGAACAACCATACAAAACTCAATATTGTTCTGAAAAACAACAGCTTTATTATGTTGTAGCTGTCCCTAATCTCACATTACTTCACATGAGTAGGCTTGGCCTCATAATGTAGCATACACACATAGTTAAAAAAGACAATTATTGGGTCTGGTTACAATTAATATTACCCATGGAATAAAATAATTACATTTGTGTAATTACTTTATTAAGCAAGGGAACATTGCCATTAGGGGGCTTTGGATTTTGGGCCCCAAGTAGACAAAAACACTGCTGAACAAACAAAGAGTACTGTTCTGGGTGAACAAGACGGTGGCATGATTTCCGATACAGGACAGATTTGAAAACTGGCCGGGGGTAGTCACAATATTTCACTGGGAAGTTCTCCTTCAAAAACTGGAGACATCAGCATCTCCCTCCTCTGATGCATGTTCAGCCTCCCCTGGATATTATGAGGTTTGAATGGGAGGCACACACATACATCAGAGGCAGATGATGTGACTCCCATGTTCCCAATGACATTTGTGAGTGTCAGTAAGGCAGCATGGAGGTCCTTGGCAAGGGTTTGCTGGTTTGCCAGCAAAGCAACCACGCTGCTGTTGAAGGTACTCATTGTTGCTTTGAAGGAGTCTAACATGGCCTGTCGGGTCTGGATGGAGGTATTAATTAGGGGTAGGTGAAGAATTCTGCTCCATCAGCAGAGTTTGCAGAGTTTTCCCCACTCCGCACAGAGTGCAGAGTTCTGAAAAACTCTGCAAAGTGACGCAGAGTTTTTTTCTCTCATTCACGCTCGCCAACGCTAAGTTGGTGAGTGCAAGCAAGAGAAATCACTAAGTTGGAGAGCGCAAGTGAGATTACTGAATGCAAGCAGTCGAGGTAGGCTGCGACCGCTTGCAATGAGAAAGCTGCAGCTCGCATTGAGGAAGTTGCCGCTAGAGGAGAAAATCTACTTGAGAGGCAAAAAGAAGTTAGCGTAATGCCATTCGCACTGATTTTACAGCACAAGAGAAACTCCTGAAATTCAGGATGAACAGCGCACCTTACCCAACCTCCACTGCTTGCAGAACTCTGCGAAGCACGGTGGAGTTTTTTCGGCACTTCGCAGTGTTCCGCGTAGCAGAGCTCTGCAAACTCCGCCCAGGCCTAGTATTAATGCCCCCAATGGCCTGACAAATTCACTGGTGTCAGATATAGAAGGCTGGTGTTATTGTTCCTTCTGCATCCTGACAACAGTAATGTCAGCTAAGGACTCATCAATCCCATGGAGCCAAGTGTCGGTGTCTGTGGTGGCCTTTGACATCTCTATCCCCACTCAGACCTCATCAGCCATCTGCTGCTGGACTCCTACCACTCGCCATTGAAAAGCAACTTGGGGGTATTCAGAGTCCCCAGCAGTAATGTCATCGGTTGATGTCCCATGTTCTGTGTGTTTCGGTTCTTCTAGAGACCAAAAAGCATCATCTACCCTTGCCAGTTCTGGAGGAGAACTGTATAAAGTGTCCAGGAGCCTTTGGATGGTGTCATCATCCATGGGGGGAATGGGGGTGCCCTCAACAGGTTGGTCATCACAGACAGGCTGATCTGAGGTGTTGTTAGTCTCGCTGGAAAGATATATTAATATGAATAGAGGATTTCAGGAATAAATATTACATAAGTTATCTGTGTAACATTCACACAGTATTAAACTTCACTACTAAGTACACAGGGAGATGTGTATATGGCCATGCTGTACTATAGTTTCTTTTCACACCGCAAGACATGTATGTTCTTCACACAACCTCAGTATTCACTAGGGGGCATATTTGAGCAAATTTCACACAACCCATTACAGCTCACCAGCTTGCTTCCTTGCCTGAATGAATGAATACAAGTATTGGGCACATTTAACAAGTTTACACTATCTGCCTGCACGGTGGCTAAACTGGCTCCTTGGCACTAATGTAGAGACAATTTAACTGTGTGGCAATGGGTGCTCTCATTTGCTCTAGCCATATGTTTGCAAGGCAGCACTAATCAAGACATTTCAATTGTTATTTCAACTCGCACTATCCTGCACTCTGTCATTTACACAGCACTACACACCAAGCTTCCTTGCTGTACTGTCTTGCATGAGGGTTGTGCAGTATTGGACCCTAGAATTCATGTTTCAGAAACATCCGTACAAAACTATACATCAAGCCACCTTGCTGTGCTGCATGTAAGGGGAAGGCCCTGTATAAGGCCTTAATCTAAATTTGACTGACTGGAGAAACCTGTAGTTTTACAACAGACACTGTGAACCCCAGACTCCACAACACTAAAAACTAAGGAACATCACTGACGTGAATAGCCTCCTTCATATTTAGCAGCTTTTCTGACTAATTTCTGCAGATTTTCAGGATTCTGGGCACTTTACCACTGCTGACCAGTGCTAAAGATCAGGGCGTCTGTACTCTAAAAAATGGTAACATTGGCTTCTCCAAAATTGGTATATTTAATTTACTTGTCGGTCCCTAGTAAAGTGCACTATATGTGCCTAGGGTCTGTAGATCAAATGCTTCTACAGAGCCTGTAGCGCTGATTGTGCCACCCACTACAGTAGCCTTTCAAAGCACTGCAGAGCCTAGGTGTGCAGTTTAAACTGCCATTTCGACCTGGCAAATGCACCTACTTGCCAGGCCCAAACCCTCCTTTTTATTGCATGTAAGGCACCTGTAAGGTAGGCCCTAGTTAGCCCCAAGGGCAGGGTGCGGTGTATTTATAAAGGTGGATATGGGCTTTTGAGTGTAACATGTCCAGGTAGTGAAACACTGCTAAATTCAGTTTCCACTACTGCAAGGCCTATCTCTTCCTTAGGTTAACATTAGGATTACCTTAAAACATCTTTTAAGTGTAATTTCCAATTGGGAAAGGATAAGGAGTTTGGTGTCTGTGGACTCACAATTTAAAATGACAGGTTATGGTGAATTTGGATTTTAAATTGTAAGACTGAAAATGAAACGTTTAGAAAGTTGGCACTTTCTCACTTTAACTATTCTGTACCTCTGCCTTTTCTGAATACACGTCTGGGGTAAATGACAGCTGAGCTTTGTGCACTCCCTCTAGACAGTCACACAAGGGAGATTGGGTGTGAAATGTGCATCCTAATGGCCCATCACTATGCTGTTTGGTCTTCCTGGGCTGGATGGAAGGGAGGAGCCTACACTTACACCTGAATATGGCTGTGTCTCTCCTCACACAAAGAGCTACATAACCCCCTGTAGAGTGTCTGGAGCCACAAAAGGAATGGCACGGACCTTGTAATCTTCAAAGGCCTCTTTTAAAGTCCCCCCCACTTCAAAGGCACATTTGGTTATAAGTACTAGACCCCAAACCCCACCATGTCAGAACTCTACTGGAACCAAGGACATTCAGCCAGGTAGAGGGACAGCTGTGCTGCCAAGAGGGACTGCCACTCTAGAACTGAATTGCTGTGTTGGCCTGCTGCTTGCTGTGTGCTGTGCCATAAGAGGGACTGTCACTTTTCTATATGCTTTGCTGTATTGGATTGCTGCTTCTTGCCTGCAGTGAGAAGGACTGGACTTGTTCTCTACATCCTTGCACTCAAGAGTATCCAAGGGGTTGTTGGAGTACCCCTGTTCCCTACAGTCCCAGAGACATCAAATACTGCCTGCAACTCTCCTAGTGCTACTGAACTCTGCTATATGTGAGTCTTACCCTTGCCTGAGGTGATCCCCTCCAGGCCTTGGCGACAGAAGTGAATTCTGCAGTTGATTTCTGCAAAAACTAACGCATCGCCTCAAGTGCAGGAGATATTCACTCCTTTGAGACAAACGCAAAGGCTGGCTGACGATAGCGGATTCACAGCCTAAATGGCCTCATGATGACACTTCGCACGGCTCAACATCGACGCTTTTCAGTCACTTCACGGGAGCCCGAGGACAACAGAGTGACCCAACTGCATGTAAAATACTGACGCATTATACTCTTGACATTGACCCTTTGCTCCATCAAAGATACTGTTACAGCGGACCCTGCGTGGGTCCTGCAGCTGGCCTCCCCTCAATTGTGGTTGGCCTGAACTTTGTAAATGAACTGGTCCTTTGCAGCCGCAAGTAACCATTTGACCGCTAGTGATTTCTAAGCACTATTTCTGATTTAATCTTGAAAAAATTAATATCTCAACTTCTACTGATGGGATTTTTGTTGTTTTGGTCTTGTTTTACTCAGACAAATATTGTCTATTTGTCTAAACCTGTGTGGGGTATTTTCGTGGTGGTTTCATTATGTTACTGTGAGTGTGTGTTGCACCAATTCTTTACACATTTCCTCTTAAGTTTACCCGGACTGCTCTGTGCCAAGCTATCAGGGGTGATCACAGGTTAATGACTTATCCTGACTAGGATTGTGATCCCTATTTGAACAGAGTGCATACTTCTGCCAACTAGAGACCCAGGGGCCACATTTACAAGAAATTGGCAGAGCCATGCTGCGTCACTTCAGAAACGCAGGGATGGCCCTTATTTAATACAATACGGTGCACCCCTGTGTTTTCCCTAGCGCCAATGCAGGCACCCTTGCACCAGAATGCAAGGGTGCCTGCATTGCAGGGGATGATTGTTTATGTGTAGGAAGGTCTCCCTTCCTGCACATAAGCATTGGGTAATGGAGATTTGCTACTTCTATGTGTGCTGCATTCTACAGCACATATAGGAGCAGCAAATCGTCGTTATTCACTGATTGTTTATGTGCAGGAAGGGACACCTTCCTGCACAAAAACAATCATAAATGGGGGTTTGCTCTTCCTATGTGTGCTGCAGAATGTAGCACACATAGGAAAGGAAAAAACAAGGAGAAATATAAGTATTTATATTTGTTGGGGCATGCTAAGACCATCCCTGAGGTGGTGTTAGTTTTTGGCGCCACCTCAGGTTTACGAATCCTTGTAAATCTGGGGCAGTGTCAAAATGTAATGGGTGTAGCAGTGGACACCCACAGCAACAGCAATTGCACGCCACTTTAATGCAAAGTGATGCGTGTAAAGTGGCCGTATATACAAGCATTGTCAAGCCACAAAAAGTGGCTTGACGACACTTTGTAACTATGGAGCAGGGCATTGCGCTACCTGAACATCAGTAAAAGTGGCATAATGCCCTTGTAAAGGAGGGCGCCAATTTCTAACACAGAATTTTTACATATGGCTCCCTCCTGACAGCTGTACAACCATCATCCAGCACATCATCACATGTTGACTGTAGTGCACCAATGACATCTACTATAGTGTCTCTGCACACCTGCTACACATGAAGCAAAATATCCAATACACCACTGCTAGACTATTAATCACCCTACCTTGCGGCACACACATCACACATCATCTCAGAAATGTACATTGCCTCACTATTCAGAGGCACTGCTATTTCAAGATGCTCACCACACCCCTACAAGACACTATACTACCAGGGACCCACTTAGCTCAGGCACCATCTATGCTTCCACCAAGCAATCATGACCATCCACTGTGCATCCCATCTACTCATCCACACCCCCAATGTCCATGTGAATATGAAAGTAGGTAGGGTGTTTTCATACATGGCAGGATACACCTGGCTGCATCTCCTCCTCCTGAGTGACACATTGACACTCTACAAAGATAAAAATGACTACTTTTACATTACAGTACACTTTGGCTACCGTGCCCCGACACAAGTGCAATTGTATGATGATGCAAGGCGGCCTATATTAGCACTGGCATATCTTCCAAGTTTCCCAGGTCCATGCATGATGTGCTGCTCTAGTCCAGGTTTTGTACTTTGTATTCTGTAACTTGTAGTCCTGTCTTATGAAGGGATAAATGACAGTACAAGTCCCTGTATTGAGAGGTATCCCCATGATTGATGCATCACATCACGCATGGACCTGTGAAAATTGGCAGAACTGGACTGGGCTAGTGAAAAAGGTACTGCCTATGAAAAGGACAGTGATGTGCAGGATGATTTGACATGTAGGGCATTCCTTTCTTTTCCCTTTCATGCAGCACAACACAGCACAGGATAGCCCAGTAAAGTGTTGTGCTGCATTGGCCTGCATGTCAGTTCACTAATATATGGTCTCTTGTTTTGACTCACCCTGTAGCTGTTCCTAGTCCTCCACTTCAGCACTGTCCTGCCCTTCCACTCCACTTACCAACTCTATAGGGATGAGGGATGCCAACTGCTCCTCTTATTGATCCAACTCCTCCTGGTCTTGAGGTCATCCTCCGGTCCTCAGGGCTGTCTTAAGGTTCCTGGAAAGTTTTTCTTTGGTCCTGCACCTATACTCATGCCACTACTTTTTGCATTCCAGAACAGTCCTCTTTGCTTATGCATGGAGGTTGATTTTGTCCACTAAGGATAGCCAAATGGCCTCCTTCCTCCCTAATGTCAATTTTGAGGTGACAAAAAGGAGATGTTCATATTTTGTCATCTCACTCATTAATATCTGATTATCCTTCTCATTGAAGTTGGACTTCCTCTTCCTCCTCCCCAGGGATTCTGGCATTTTTTCCTGGGTTGGGGTTGATACCCTCCTGACTCACTGAGCCTCCGTCTATGGTTGTCACTATTGTGAAGTATTGGTGGATTGAATGTGTCACTTTTTCATGCACTCCTGCGATGCAAATCGCTCCTGCTTCATGCAATAGTACGTAGGCCCGTAAATCAGTTTTCCTTTACATAGGGAGTACTTGCGTTACGGCACCTTGAGCCATTCCCAACATGCTTCGCCGAAATCTATGATGCATTTTTGGTCCTTGACCCCTAGTGTGTGGTACCATAAATACTGTGCATCCATGGAGCAAGGAAATGCCTTAACACAGTGCAGTTTTTTTTGTTGAAATGCTGCCACAACACAGCGTGCATCAAAATGAATAAACTTGCCTCTTTGTCCATTTGTAGCTTGGTGCGTATGGCACTGTACTAATCCCATGCTTAAAAACGTTGCTAAAAAAACAGACATTTGAGGTGAGCAGATTCAGAGCCTCACTGGTATTATAGGGTGTTCCATACAGGAGCAGCTCTATACCTAAACTTATGAAATGCCCAGAATTATTTGCTTTTTTTGCATAATTTATGCACCATTCTAAGCCTGAAAGGGTACTGTGTTGACTTATACTGGGTGCTTTCTTGGGTCTGGACTAGGCTAAACCTCTCTGAAGTTCTATAGTCATAGTGAAACACGTTTCAGGGGTTACTTTAGTTTATTTCAGGTTGGCTTGGATGGTATTTTACCAATCCAAAGTTGGAATACTGTATCTGGAATTGTAAATGACGTTTGTCATTTTACAGCTCGGCATGGATGGCACTGCGCTAATTCTATGCGCTGGAGTCAAAGGGAGCTCTATACAGGAGCTGCGCTCCATCTAAACTTGGGAACTGTCCCCCAGAGTTCTCTGATCTCACCCATGCTTTTCAACATCTACATGATGTAATTACCGGCAATGATCAATGAATTTCAACTCACATGCTACAACTATGCATATGACACACAAATACTTCTTAAACTGAAATGCCCCAATGACATTGCAAACTCACAAATCTCCAGTTGCCTCTGAGCCGTTGATCAGTGAATGACAGGGAGCCATCTCAAACTGAATGCTTCCAAAACAGAAATACTCACATGTGGCAATTAGAAAAATTATGACCCACTCTGCTTCTGGTCAGACGATCTGGGGCCACCTCCTAAACTATCAAAAGAAGTAAGAAACCTTGGAATTAATTACCCCCAAATATAAGATCCATGGATAACTATCTTATCTTCAGAAGACTACCCAAGTAACTATAACTCGTGTCCTAAGCTAACTATAACTCGCACCCTCGCCTTGCACTTTTAATTACCCCGCAAATTACCACACTCATGACATCTTTGATAACATCATTGATAATATCAATGTAATGTTTGCAGTAAAATTCCTAACGAAAAAACTGTGCATGGCGGAGGCTCGAGTTATAGTTATCTTAGGACATGAGTTATAGTTACTTGAGATAACCTAAACTATAACAGGTGAATTTCTATGGTTTTGTACGTTTAAAGTGTGAGCCTAACTATAACATCCCTGTAACCTTTGGTTAGGCAATGAGTCAAGGAGGTGGGGGGGTGCATGAAAACGGAATGCATTTCAAAAACAAAAACAAAATGTTTTCTTGTCATTTTGTTAGAGTGGGCAGTGGTCCGTGGGACCACTGTCTTCTCTGAAAAAATGCTGGCGCCCTCGCCATGCACTGCTAATTACCCCACATAGTACAAAACTCACAACATCTTCTATGACATCAGTGATATCTCAGCAACATTTGCTGTAAAATTATTGTTGAGGAAACTGTGAGGGTCATTCTGACCCTGGCGGCCGGTGGCCGCCAGGGCCACCGACCACGGGAGCACCGCCGACAGGCTGGCGGTGCTCCAATGAGCATTCTGACCGCGGCGGTTCAGCCGCGGTCAGAAGCGGAAAGTCAGCGGTCTCCCGCTGACTTTCCGCTGCTCATTGGAATCCTCCATGGCTGCGGAGCGCGCTCCGCAGCCATGAGGATTCTGACCCCCCCTACCGCCATCCAGTTCATGGCGGGAAAGCCGCCATGAACAGGATGGCGGTAGGGGGGGTCGCGGGGCCCCTGGGGGCCCCTGCCGTGCCCATGCCAATGGCATGGGCACGGCAGGGGCCCCCGTAAGAGGGCCCCAAAATGTATTTCACTGTCTGCCTTGCAGACAGTGAAATACGCGACGGGTGCAGTAGCACCCGTCGCACCTTCCCACTCCGCCGGCTCGATTACGAGCCGGCATCCTCGTGGGAAGGTCATTTTCCCCTGGGCTGGCGGGCGGTTTAACTGGAACCGCCCGCCAGCCCAGGGGAAAACTCGTAATACCCGCCGCGGTCTTTTGACCGCAGCGCGGTAATTTGGAGGGCGGGATCCTGGCGGGCGGCCTCCGCCGCCCGCCAGTGTCATAATGAGGCCCTGTGTCTGGCAGAGGCACCAATTATAGTTACCTTAGGGAACAAGTTATAGTTACTTGAGATTACTCTAACTGTAACTGCTGAATGTCTATGTTTTGTGCGTGAAAACATGTGAACATAATTATAACGTCCCTGTATCATTGGGTTTAACAGTGAAACTATATATATATATATATATGTGTATATATATATATATATATATATATATATATATATATAAATAAATATATATATATATATATATAGATATATATATACATAGATATATATATATATATATATATGTATATTTATATATATATATATATAGATAGATATACATATATATATATATATATATATATATATATATATATATATATATATATATATATTCTCTGAAAAAACAAAGGTTACAGGAAACCATCGGAACATGGGAAACACAACATTTTTTTACCCCCCCTTTTTCTCAGCCCCTGCTTGACAGATCACCCCGAAACCTTCTGTGTACAATAAGAATCACTGGGACACTTTTTTGGGAAATTGTGTGAAGATTTGTCAAACAGTGCCAAAGATATAGGCAAATCAAAAACACTTTTTCTATGGAAACACATTCCTAACTATAACTGCCTGCTGGCGACCACTAGTAGGCAATGTATATAAATATATATATATATATATATATATATATATATATATATATATATACATTACCTATTGACGGTCTGCCTACTGGCGACCACCAGTATGTAATGTATGTATATATATATATATATATATTTATATATGGCGGTCGCCATTAGGCAGTTATAGTTAGGACCCAGTTCCCATTGAAAAAGCTTTTTTTGACTAGGCTATATGTCTGGCACTGTTTGACGAATCTTCACAAAATTTTCCACAAAATGTATGCCGAAGGGTTTTATTGTGAATGGAATGTTTCAAAATGATCTGTTAAGCAGGGGCAGAGAAAAAGGGGGGTAAAAAAATGTTTGTTTCCCATGTTAATTCACATAGACTCTTTAGACACACATGCAGCTCGAACTGCTGGACTGAATTACACCAAATTTGGCAAAAAGGTAGCTCCTTTCTTTATTTGGTGTAAATCTGTTCAGTAGTTTTTGAGATATTTAAGCAAATCCGAAGTTTGTATACCTGGGCGGAGCCTAATCATAGATCTCATGGTGAGATCTAATTGGCTGTCAGCACTTCAACCAGAACGTGATGGCAGCCATCTTGGGACGAATATACATGATATCACCACATTGAAATGCATTGTATTGAATGGGAGGTTTTGAGGGTCACGAAAAGGGAAAACGTATAAAGGGTGATAACATATTTTAGTTACAATATAATAATTTGTTGCTAAGTTTAGTTTACCCTGTGAAAAAAGCCTTCTGCTGGGATTTCATGAATCACGTTAGAGAAAAAACATTTTCTTATGATTTTCCCATAGTAGGTGCTCCAGAAGTTAAAACAAGAGCAACTTTTCTGTAAATTCACACTATCTTTCTCAGCCATATGAGAATGAAGCCTGACATTCTCAATAAAACAAGTACTTCCAACAGGAGCAGCCTCTCAGTTGATTCCCTTGTGTTCTACGGCAGCCTTCCAGAGTGTTCTAAAGAACAACTAGAGAGCTAATAGTCTTACTTATGACAAAAGTGTGGCAAGCCTCAAGCCATCTTGATTGAAACAAACTGAAAACATTTAATTTAGAAATCAACAAAATGTTTTTTTTTTATTTATCATAGAAATTATGGTTAGTGCTGTAGAAAGAAAAAACTAGGGCACGTCTTAAGTGAGTTCTCAAATATTGCCCTCTTCTATTCCATTAAAATATTCAGGGCCTGATTACAATTTTGGCGGAGGAGGTTAATCTGTCCCAAATGTGACGGATATCCCGCCCGCCGTATTACGCGTCCATTATATCCTATGGAACTCGTAATACGGAAGGATATCCGTCACATTTGGGACGGATTAACCCCCTCCACCAAGGTTGTAATCAGCCCCTCTGACATGTAGACTGAAGAATGCACATTCGGAATAAAAGCAAATAAATGTGGTAGATCTGACCGCCATCTTGAAAAAATGAAAGCAGTTTCTACTGAGGATGCTGCAGTAAATGTAATTAGGGAGCTTCATAACAGAGGAGTCTCCCAAGATGGCTACCAGAGAAAAAATATCCCAAATATAGCACAAATATCACCCAAATGTAGCCCAAGTATAGCCCAATTACAGAAGTGCGCAAAACACTTAGGGCCCGATGTACAACACAATTTTGCGGTCGCAAAAGGGGAATTTCGCCTTTTGCGACTGCAAAATGGCTTTTTCCAAAGTACCATCCCTATTTTGCGAGCCGACATGCAAATACCGACTCAGAAAATAGGGATTGCGACTCGCAATTAGTAAGGGGCGTTCCAAGGGCGTCCCTTCCTAATTACGAGTCACAGTGACATGTATGATTGTTTTGTGGCGGCAATTGCGGTTGCAAAACAATCGCAGTTTCCACCAATTTAAATTGTTGGTAACCCATTCGCAAATGGGAAGGGGTCACCACGGAAGCCCTTCCTTTAAGGAAAATGGGCTGCATTTAAAACAAAACTTCTTTATTTAAATAGCAGTCACAGACATGGTGGTCTGCGGTCCCCAGCAGGCTGCCATCCCTGTGAGTGCGGCCATTCTGAACGGGGTCGCGAATTGCTATCTACCTCATAAATATTGATGAGGTAGGTCATTTGCGACCCCCATTGGAAATCGCAGTGTGGTTGACACTGTGGTACATTCCAGATTGCGACTCACAATTTCCGAGTTGTGAGTCACAATCTGGAATGGTTGTACATTGAGCCCTTAATTAGTTTTTTTGCAGTTTTATATAGCGCAGATTTGAGCCAAAGGTATTGGAGTGCTTTATATGGGCATCAGTTACATTACAAAAGAACATATTCCTTTTGGGCTTTAGGCATGGGGAGATTAAGGCCCTCATTCTGACCTTGGCGGTCGGCGGAGAGGCGGCGGTCGGACCGCGAACAGACCGGCGGTATTAAAAATGGCATTCTGACCCTGGCGGGAACCGCCAACACAGCCCGCCAACTTAACACTCCGACCGCCACAGCGGTACAAACAAACAGCGCGGCGGTTCCCGCCAACAGCCCGGCGGCAGACAAAGTACCGCCCACCCTATTACGACCCACCAATCTGCCACCTTTTCCGGGGCGGGAGCACCGCCGATAAGAACACGGCGGAAACAGACTACGAACGGGAAAACGCTCACCTCTACGCACTCCACGCGAGATTCCGGCAGTATGGAGCCAGAGTTACAGGTCATCCCCGCACTCCTATTCCTCCTCATATACCAGGAGCACGCCCGGCGGCGCGGAAGACATCGGTGAGTACTGCACCTACGACACAGGGGAGGGAAAAGATTACCGGCACACACCCACCCACCCACACCCACTACAACACACACATCAATGCATTCCCACAGATCACTGTCACAACCCACAAACCACCCCCCTCCGAAATAATGCAAAGACCAAAAGAAGAGATCATAAACGGCCAGATATATTGAAATATGGACACCAGTAATCCAAATAAATAAATAAACTATGTACAAAATATATACAGCTACTAAATGTAGTCCAACCACTGTCCGTGGATCACAGGGGTCCTGTGCAAAGGGGCAAGGCCCAGTCCCACGACAAGAACTCCACGGAGAGAACACTGCAGGGGCATCAGAAAGAAAATAGGACAGGCACCTCAGGGGGAAGGGAAGGGGGGGCACCTCAGCCACTTGAGTACACGACGCCAGATCCACGAGGGGACTCCATGACCACTGGGCCATCCTGGGGAGTGCAAAGCCACAGTCCATACAGTCCATACAGTGGGTGGCCTGCCCACTGGGCCATCCTGGGGAGAGCAAAGCCACAGTCCATACAGTCCATACAGTGGGTGGCCTGCCCACTGGGCCATCCTGGGGAGAGCAAAGCCACAGTCCATACAGTCCATACAGTGGGTGGCCTGCCCACTGGGCCATCCTGGGGAGAGCAAAGCCACAGTCCATACAGTCCATACAGTGGGTGGCCTGCCCACTGGGCCATCCTGGGGAGAGCAAAGCCACAGTCCATACAGTCCATACAGTGGGTGGCCTGCCCACTGGGCCATCCTGGGGAGAGCAAAGCCACAGTCCATACAGTCCATAACAGACCCCACTGCCACTGGAGGAGGCAAGTTGGCCAGAGGACATCCTGCAGCCCTGCCCGAGATAGATCCTGCCCTGCCACGTCTGCCAAAGGGCCAGCGGTTCTTGCCCTGAAGGGCCCAGTTCAGCGGTTCTTGAGACGGCGGGGCCCAGTTCAGCGGTTCTGGAGACGGCGGGGCCCAGTTCAGCGGTTCTTGAGACGGCGGGGCCCAGTTCAGCAGGTTCTTGAGACGGCGGGGCCGAGTTCAGCGGTTCTGGAGACGGCGGGGCCCAGTTCAGCGGTTCTTGCCTTGAAGGGCCCAGTTCAGCGGTTCTTGAGACGGCGGGGCCCAGTTCAGCGGTTCTGGAGACGGCGGGGCCCAGTTCAGCGGTTCTTGCCTTGAAGGGCCCAGTTCAGCGGTTCTGGAGACGGCGGGGCCCAGTTCAGCGGTTCTTGCCTTGAAGGGCCCAGTTCAGCGGTTCTTGAGACGGCGGGGCCCAGTTCAGCGGTTCTTGCCTTGAAGGGCCCAGTTCAGCGGTTCTGGAGACGGCGGGGCCCAGTTCAGCGGTTCTTGCCTTGAAGGGCCCAGTTCAGCAGTTCTTGCCTTGAAGGGCCCAGTTCAGCGGTTCTTGAGACGGCGGGGCCCAGTTCAGCGGTTCTGGAGACGGCGGGGCCCAGTTCAGCGGTTCTTGCCTTGAAGGGCCCAGTTCAGCGGTTCTTGCCTTGAAGGGCCCAGTTCAGCGGTTCTGGAGACGGCGGGGCCCAGTTCAGCGGTTCTTGCCTTGAAGGGCCCAGTTCAGCGGTTCTGGAGACGGCGGGGCCCAGTTCAGCGGTTCTTGCCTTGAAGGGCCCAGTTCAGTGGTTCTTGCCTTGAAGGGCCCAGTTCAGCGGTTCTTGAGACGGCGGGGCCCAGTTCAGCGGTTCTTGCCTTGAAGGGCCCAGTTCAGCGGTTCTTGAGACGGCGGGGCCCAGTTCAGCGGTTCTGGAGACGGCGGGGCCCAGTTCAGCGGTTCTTGCCTTGAAGGGCCCAGTTCAGCGGTTCTTGAGACGGCGGGGCCCAGTTCAGCGGTTCTTGAGACGGCGGGGCCCAGTTCAGCGGTTCTGGAGACGGCGGGGCCCAGTTCAGCGGTTCTTGCCTTGAAGGGCCCAGTTCAGCGGTTCTTGAGACGGCGGGGCCCAGTTCAGCGGTTCTGGAGACGGCGGGGCCCAGTTCAGCGGTTCTTGAGACGGCGGGGCCCAGTTCAGCGGTTCTTGAGACGGCGGACGGTCTATGGCCAACTGCTAATTGCCTGGTGGTGCCCTCCTGGGCAGCGGGGATGGTGCTCCTTCACTGCCCACCTGGGCTGTGGGTGGTGGGGCCCTCCTGGCCAGCTGGGCTGGGTCCTCCCTGGGCAGCGGCTATGGGGGTGGTGGGCTCTCCCGGGGCAGCTGTGCCGGTTCCTCCCGGGGCAGCGGCTATGGGGGTTGTGGGCTCCTCCTGGGCAGCAGGCCTGCTGCCTGACCTCTCCAACTTGCTGCCCTTGCCCTCCTTAGTCGTCGGCCTGTGGCCCTTGCCTCCCTTTGGAGCTGTGGCTGGTGACTGTCTCTGGGTGGTGTCCGGGGGGGATGTAGAAGGCGGGCTCCTGCGGCGCCCCTTCCGCCTTCTGCTCCTCTTCCCAGGGGGTGGGCTGGCTGTCCCCTTGCTGCTGGGCGAAGATCCAGACATGCGGGCTGGCGGGCTCCAATACCCCTGCACCCTTGTCAAGGGGGCTGCAGGGCTGGTGGTGGCTGAGGTGCTCTTCTTACCCCGACGAGAAGGAGGGGGGGCTCAGGGTCAGGAAAGAAGTTAGTAGTGGCGAGGAAGAGCTTCTTGGGACAATGGAGAGTGGTAGGTACAGTGGGAATGGGAGTGGAGGGAGAGGATGTGGTTGTAGGTGAGTCACGTTTGCTGTCTTTGGGTGCAGGTGCAGGAGGGATAGGCTGTCGTGAGGTGGATGGCTGTTGGGTGGGTGGGTGGCTGTGTTTGTGTGGTGTGGAAGAGGGGGTGACAGACACAGTGGGAGAGGACACAGGGGACGTGTAAATGGCAGTGGGGATGGTGACTGCACGTGTGCGGACTGGAGTGGAGGGTGTGCTGGTGATGGAAACACTGGCTGATGGTGAGGTGAATGGAGGTGTGAGTGTAGACGTCACAGGGAGGGAGGAGGGAGACGAGGAGGTGGGGGTCACAGAGGTGGTAGTGACTGTTGGCATGTCTGCATCGGAATGTTGCGTGTGTGAATGTCTGCGTGATCTGTGGTGCTTATGTTTGGATGAGCTTCTCTTGGGTGTTGAGGTGTGTGCAGGCTGGTCTGATGGTGTGGGTGGGACAGGCAGAGGAACAGGAGACTGGGAGGAGGGAGTTAGTAGAGGCAGGCAGGAGACAGGGACAATGGCTGCCGTCAGTGCTGAGGCCAGAGCCTGGAACGATCGCTGATGGGCAGCCTGACCCGAATGAATGCCCTCCAGGTACGCATTGCTGCGATGAACCTCCCTCTCCACCCCCTGGATGGCATTCAAAAGGGTAGTCTGCCCAACAATGAGCGTTCGGAGGAGGTCAATGACCTCCTCACTGAGGGCAGCGGGGGTAACAGGGGCAGGGCCTGAGGTGCCTGGGGCGAAGGAGATGCCCGGCTTCCTGGCAGAGCGGGCACGGGGCGAACGCGGAGGGGCTGCTGGGAGGGCGGAGATGGTGCGCTGGGTGGCGGCTGTACCTGTAATGGCGGGGGGCACGGATGGTGCCACCCCCGCAAGGGAGCCCCCTTCCGAGGACGTGTCCGTGTCGCTGCAGGCTCCAGTCGTCCCCGTCGTGGAGCTCCCCTCGCCCTCCGTCTCACTGGTCCAGTCTGACTCTGTGGCATGGCCCTCCTGGGCCATGTGAGATGCAGCTCCCTCCTGCCCCGATGCCACTTCTCCTCCGCCTGATGATGCTGATGCACACAAGCACAGAAAGACAAACAAAAAGGGGGGGGGAGAGAGAAATAAAGGGATATTGAGTACATGGATCTCCGGTACAGTTAGCGGACATGACAGACACAGATGCCCCCTGCACTAAGTTGCGCACTTGGGGTCCGCTACGCATTCCGTGGAACATGCCCTACACGCCTAGAGTTGTCAACTGCACCCATGGATGACACGGCCCAGGGATGGCTGTACTGACACACTACTGAGGGTGGTGGCTGGGGACACATGGGCTTACGGGGGTGCCCAGCCTACAGATATCGCCCTGGCCTAGGGGGACCCCCAGCCCTCCTCCCCCACCCAGACACCTCCACTGCACAACAACAGAGTAGATGATGCTTGTACTCACCCCCTTGTGTCTGCTGTGCTGCCCTCACGCGCCCATCCAAATCAGGGTAGGCCACCGCCAGGATCCGGAACATCAGGGGGCTCAGTTGACGGCAGGCACCCCGCCTACGTTGGGAGGCCATCCCCAGCAGAGACTCGGCGGTCTTCTTGGTCCCGCGGCGGATGTCCTCCCACCTCTTGCGGCAGTGGGTGCCCCGTCGATGGTGGACCCCCAGGCCCCGGACTTCCTTGGCGATGGCACGCCAAATCCCGATCTTCTCATGGGCGCGGACCTATGTGACACGTACAGGGAGGGAGAAATACCACGTTCAAGTTACTCAGCATTTTCCTTTCCAGTGGCCCAACGCCCCCCATCCCCGCCAGGCCCCCCGCCAGGCCCCCCGCCATGCCCAACATGCCCCCCATCCCCGCCAGGCCCCCAAGCCAGCCAGTGGCCCCAAATCCAGATAGAATTAAACTCACTTGTTGGTCTGGAGGACCGTAGAGTAGCGCATACTGGGGGAGGACCCCATCCACAAGTTTCTCCAACTCCTCTCCAGTGAAGGCAGGGGCCCTTTCCCCAGTCGCAGCAGCCATTGTCCCTTCCAGACCGAGGTCACAGCAACACTTGCAGTATAGGTCCTCTCCTGTGAAAGTTCAAGTCGCAAGTGGATAAGTAGATAGAAAATGGCGGTCACGTCCGCGGCGGTGCGTACCGCGGCGGTGCGTCCCGCCACCGCCGGCGCCCTTCGCCATTGGCTCCTGAAACCCATAGGCTTCAATGTTAACCAATGCGGCTTCGCGCCGCGGTCTTGGCCCGCCGCCCGCCGCGGTGTGCCACGCCAGCGCATTGACCTCACATCCCATTGTCACACTTCACAGGTCAGGCAGCCGCCATTTCCAGGGCCCACATGGCTCAATTTCAACTGCGTCACACAGGCCTAGGCCTTGCATAGCCACTCATACACGCCATTCACTGCATAGAGAATCGTATACTGTGCTAGCTGTGAGTACGTACCTGTGGGTTGCCTGACTGTGTGCTCCATGTTGTCCTTCCTAGGCACCGTCCGCTGGGTTGGGCGAGGAGACGGATGAATCCTCACGTGTACCGACCGCTGGTGGACCTGTCGACAATGGAAGAACGCCACATTATCCTGACCTACCGTCTTAACCGTGCCACTATCCATGAACTGTGTGCCCGGCTGGAGCCCGACCTGATGTCCCCCATCCGCCAACCCACAGGGATTCCCCCTCTGGTGCAGGTCATGTCAGTACTCCATTTCTTGGCAAGTGGGTCATTTCAGACAACCGTGGGAATTGCTTCTGGGATGTCTCAGCCCATGTTTTCAAAGGTGTTATCCAGAGTGTTGTCTGCCCTGATGAAATCCGTGAGGAACTACATCATTTTCCCTGAGGTGGGCGAACTGGCTACAGTGAAGGGTGATTTCTACGCCCTTGGACATATTCCCAACGTAATTGGTGCCATTGATGGGACCCATGTGGCTTTGGTTCCCCCAAGAGACAGGGAGCAGGTGTACAGGAACAGAAAAAGTTACCATTCAATGAACATCCAGGTGGTGTGTTTGGCTGACCAGTACATCTCGCATGTAAATGCCAAATTCCCAGGGTCAGTGCATGACGCCTTCATCCTGAGGAATAGCAGCATCCCTTACGTGATGGAACAGCTACAGAGACACCGTGTATGGCTAGTGGGGGACTCTGGGTACCCCAACCTGTCGTGGCTACTGACCCCAGTAAGGAATCCCCGGACCAGGGCAGAGGAACGGTACAATGAGGCCCATGGGCGTACTAGGAGGGTGATCGAACGCACCTTTGGCCTCCTAAAGGCCAGGTTTCGCTGCCTGCATATGACAGGTGGATCCCTAATGTACTCACCTAAGAAGGTGTGTCACATCATCGTGGCCTGCTGCATGCTTCACAACCTGGCTTTGCGCCGCCAGGTGCCTTTCCTGCAGGAGGATGGTCGAGACGGTGGTGTTGTGGCAGCGGTGGAACCTGAGGAGAGTGACGAGGAGGAAGACGACGGGGCTGAAACAGACAACAGGGACAGAATCATTGAACAGTACTTCCAATAGGACACAGGTAACATTTCAAAGATAATTTAGTAAATGTTAACTACTCTCCAGCATCTCTGCTGCCTGTCTATTTGCCCCAGTGTATGATGACTGAGTTTTGGCTTTTCCTTCCCTATTTCAGATCTGGGGTCCCCACTACGAGTCCTGTGCTTCGTTTCCCCATGGACTACAGCTTTGTGGCAGCTGTTTGTTGACTTCACCATGTACAAGGACATATTTGCACTGTCATGTCAATTACAATCTATTGAAATCACAGCCAGACTCCTGATATTTTGGTGCAAAATAGGTGTTTATTGAAGTGCTCAAAATGGGATGGGTGGTTTCAAGTGGGTGGGGGCTATGGTGAAGGAATGTCCATGGCAGAGTCCAGAGTAACAGTCACACAGGTGCATTGTCCAGAGGCCTGTGGAGAGATGGAGCATGGGCAGTTCGAGGATGGACAGGGTGACAATGTGGGACAGTGGGATGACATCAGGTGGTATCCATTGCTGGCGGGGGTCTTGACATCCTACTCTGTCTTGCGAGATCTCAGGGCCCTCTTGCGGGGTGGTTCTTCTCCTGCAGGAGGTGGGGGTCTGGTGGGCTGCTGCTGTGCGGGGGCCTCCTGTCCACTAGCGCCGGCGGAGGTGGATGGCTGTTCTTGGTCCCGGCTAGTGGCAGGGGCCCTTGGGTGTTGTTCAGTGTCCGCCCTGCTGTTTACGAGGTCCTGCAGCAGCCCTACCATGGTAACCAGGGTGGTGTTGATGGCTCGGATGTCCTCCCTGTACCCCCGATAGTGTTCCTCCTGCAGCACCTGGATCTCCTGGAACCGGGCCAGTACCGTCGCCATCGTCTCCTGGGAGCGGTTGTATGCTCCCATGATGGTGGTGAGGACCTCGTGGAGAGTGGGTTCCCTGGGCCTCTCCTCCCCCCCCTGTCGCACAGCTGCCCGCCGAGTTGCCCTGTTTCCCTGGGCCTCTGCCCCCTGGCCGGTGTGCCCCTACCACTGCCCCCAGGTCCCTGTTGTTGTTGGGGTGGTGGGTTATCCTGGGTGCCCTGTAGTGGTAGACACACCGCAGATTGACGCGCCCTGGAGACAGAGGCATGGGCCCGCTGGGTGGGAGCTGTGCTGGTGTTCCCAGAGGGGTTAGGGTCTATAGTGGCCTGTGCCTGTGTGAGGGGAACCGACTGTCCAGAGGTCCCCGATGGTCCGGGCTGGTCATCGGTGTCCAGATCGACAGAGCTGCTGTCATCGCTGACGGCCTCTTGGGTGGGGGGTGTGGATAATTCTGGCCCCTCCGCCGCGGTGTGTTGACGGTCGGGTCCTGCAGGGGTATAGAGGTATGGTTATAGTTTCAATGTGTGGCATATGGGTGTATCTGTGGGTTCCCGTGTCCCCAAGTGCTGGCATTCGTGTGTGGGGGCTTTGGTGAGGGTGGCTTGTGGGGGGGATGTGTATATGCATTGGGCATGCTTTGGTGATGGGTGTCCATGCTTAGTGGACGCATGCAGGCCTAGGTTTTGGGATGTGTGGGTTGTGATGGTGAGACATTGGCGGGGAATAGGTGTGCTGGGGGTGGGGGTGAGGATGGTGGTGGGGGTGAGGATGGTGGTGGGGGTGAGGGTGGGGGTGAGGATGGTGGTGGGGGTGAGGGTGGGGGTGACGATGGGGGTGAGGGTGGGGTTCGAGGATGGGGGTGAGGTTTGGGGTCTGATTTGGCATGCAGGTGGGGGGGAAGCAGTATTGAAGCTTCAACTTACCAGTATCCATTCCTCCGCCGACTCCTGCGAGGCCGTCAGGATGCAGGATGTTCAAGACTTCCTCCTCCCATGATGTGAATTGTGGGGGTTGAGGTGGGGGTCCTCCGCCACTCTTCTGCACGGCGATGTTGTGCCTGGATACCATGGAACGCACCTTCCCCCGTAGGTCGTTCCATCGCTTCCTGATGTCTTCCCGATTTCTGGGGTGCTGTCCCACTGCGTTCACCCTGTCGACAATCCTCTGCCATAGCTCCGTCCTCCGGGCAATGCTGGTGTATTGGACCTGTGTGCCGAACAGCTGGGGCTCTACACGAACGATTTCCTCCACCATAACCCTGAGTTCTTCGTCTGTGAAGCGGGGTTGTCTTTGGGGTGCCATGGGGTGGTGTGTATGATGTGTGGGGTGGAGTATGTGTATTTAAGTGAGTTAAGTGTGGTGGTGTGTGTTGTTTTGTGTGTGGATAGTGTGTGGGTGATGGTGTTGAGTGGCTGTGGCTGTTATGTTTTGGATGCTGGTGTCTCGCTCTTGCCTTCTTTACGATTTTGTAAGCGTAGGGGTTTGTGGGTGATGTGGGTGGGTGTTTTATATTGTATTGTGTGTGTGGGAGTGGTGTGTGTATGTGTATCAGGTGTGTGGGATTCAAATCGTCCAATGTGGGTGAGTTTTGTTCGTTGGTGGGTATTCTGACCGCGCCGGTGTGTCCCGCCAATGGAATACCGCGTTTGAATGACCGCCGCGTGGATTCGTGGGTCGTAATGGGATGGGCGTATTTCTGTTGGCGTGGCGGTGGAGGTTTGGTCACCTCCACCTTTCCGCCGACCGCTGGTCTGGCGGTCTGTTGTGGCGGTCGGATTTTCGGAGGTTTGCCTTCTGCGGGTCAGAATGACCGTGGCGGGTTTCCGCGACCGCGGCGGGATTATGGAGGATTTCTGACCGGCGGTAGGCGCCTTTTACCGCCGAGGTCAGAATGACCACCTAAGTGATTTGCCCAGAATCACAGGATGTCGAGCTGAAGTTGGAATTCAAGCCTGGTTTCCCATTTGCAAAGTCTGCAGCTCTGATGATAACACCACATTCTCTGCCCTAAGTGCAACATATAATCACTAAAAACTAGATAAAAAAATCAAGATAATAAATAATTTAAAAGTGCTTTGTCACTATTTGAGAACTGAGACAATATGTCCTCATTTTATATTTTTAGAGCACTAACCATAGTTTCTATGGGAATAAGACACCCTCATTTTTATAATTTCTAAAGGGAATGCTTTAGATATCACAGTTATGATTACATGACGATGACGTCAGGTATGCCACACTCTTGTAATATAGAATGTTTGCAATATCGTTGCTCATTAGAGTACTGTGAGGAGGCAGATGTCAGGGTCAAGGCTCAGATAATTGAGGGCAGGGAGGAGGGTGCAGAGGTAACCACGCTGGGCAGGCGGGAGGGGCAGTGAAAGTACAAGGGACCATGGAGGGCAGGGGAAAGGGGGCAGGAGAAACACACCAACCATGCAGGACGGGCAAGAGAGGCTGGGGCAATATAAGAGACCACTGAGGGCAGAAGGTAGAAGCAATACAAACACACATGCCAACAGACCCAATTCAGGCAGGAGACTCCCAATGCTTTTAAGCCCAAAAAAGGCTTTATTTTATCTGTCTCCTAACTAAAATCTCCTCTTTTTCAATGTAAGTCAATGGGGAAAATCAATTCCCCAGGTTTTGAATCAAAATCTCCCTTTTACTAAGTTCAAAATGTTGGCTAGTATGGCACATTAGATCACTGAGGCCAGGAGAAATGGGGTAGGGACATGGACCTGGATAACAGAGGACAAGAGGGAGATGGGCAGGTGAACCAAACTGACCTTACAGGGCAAACGTCAGGGGTTGCACTAGCACAATACACCACACAAGACAAACAGGAGGGCACAACAGACCATGGTAAGCAATAGGGAGGAGGCAGGACCATGCACATGGACAACAGAAAACAGAGGAGAAAGAGGCAAGGGCAGCAAGCTCACCGTATGAGACTGGCAGGAGGGACAATTGCAGCATAACAGACCATGAAGGGCAGGAGGGAGGGGGTAGGGGCATCATGACAACAGACTAGACAACAGGCTAGACAAGACAGGAGGGAGGGATAGGGGCCTGTGCTTGAAAAAAGGAGGTCAATGGGCAAGGCTAGAGCAGCAAGCTGACCATGGAGGGCAGACAGGATGGGCAATGGAAGCACAACACACCATGGAGGACAACAGTGAGTCTATAATGGCAGACAATGGAGGGAAGGTGGCAGGGGGTCAGGGGCAGCCAACTAACCACACATGGCAGGTGGGAGGGCTGTGGCAGCATAGAAGGCCATGCATGGCAAGCGGGAGGGTTAGTGGCAGCACACCGGCCAAGGTGGGCAGGAGGGAGGAGGCAGGGGCATGCACAAAAGACCATGGTGGACAGAAGGGATGAGAAGAGGCTGGACACAGGCAAGAGAAGGCAGGGAAGGAGCTTCACAGCAGACCATGTGGGATAGGCAGGAGGAGCAGTTGCAGCACAACAGAGAATGGAGGGCAGAAGGGATTGGCAGCAAAATGGACAGTGGAGGACAGGAGGGAGGGGATAAGGGCATGGAACTCGGACAGGCAGGGTGGAGGTGGCAGGGACAAGCAACAGTCATCTAACCATGCTAGCCTGGTGGGAGTGGTAATGACAGCTCAGAGATGTGGCAGAGGGGCAGAGATGTGTCCATGGAACATGGGGCTAGAGTTACAAGAAATTGGTATAGCGTGGTCCTGGGCCAAAATTAGCAGCACTGCACTGATCCAGTTTCGAAATGCAGGGATGCGCCGTATTTACAAGAATATGGCACACCCCTGCATTTCCCCCTGAGCTGGTGCTAAATTAAGCAGCCTGCACCAACGCAGGCATCCTTGCACCATAGTGCAAGGGTATCAACGTTGAGGGGTGTGATTGTTTATGTGCAGGAAGGTCTTCCTTCCTGCACATAAACAATCATCCATAGCATTTTGCTTCTTCTGCAGCACACATAGAAAAAGCAAAAAACGAGGAGTGAAAGTGTTCCTCCTCCTTGCACCATGCTAACGCCACCTCTGGGGTGGCATTAGATTTTGGCGCTGCCTCAGATTTACATTTTCTTGTAAATCTGGGGCAGCGTCAAAAGCAATGGGTGTTATGGTGGAACGCCCACTGCAACACCCATTGCATGCCTCACTGGTGCAGAAAACTGCATCGGAGAGGCCCATATGTACAATGAGGCATTAAGCCACAAAAAGTAGGGTGATACCTCCTAGTAAATATGGGGAAGTGGTTAGCACCACTGGAGCGTTGCAAAAAGTGACACCCCGGTGGCTCTAGGTGTTGGAAAGTGGATTATCGGTGAGGGGAGGTAAGTACCTACACTTAGCAATAGGCCACTAACTCCCACTAGGTCAAGTTAGGTCTCATAATTTAACACCAGCTCAACACTTTGTAGCTTGGCAATGAGCAACAAAGCTTAACATAAGAGACAAAGGTGGTCATTCTGACCTCGGCGGTAAAAGGCGCCTACCGCCGGTCAGAAATCCTCCATAATCCCGCCGCGGTCGCGGAAACCCGCCACGGTCATTCTGACCCGCAGAAGGCAAACCTCCGAAAATCCGACCGCCACAACAGACCGCCAGACCAGCGGTCGGTGGAAAGGTGGAGGTGACCAAACCTCCACCGCCACGCCAACAGAAATACGCCCATCCCATTACGACCCACGAATCCACGCAGCGGTCATTCAAACGCGGTATTCCATTGGCGGGACACACCGCCGCGGTCAGAATACACACAAACGAACAAAACTCAGCCACATTGGACGATTTGAATCCCACACACCTGATACACATACACACACCACTCCCACACACACAATACAATATAAAACACACACCCACATCACCCACAAACCCCTACGCTAAAAAATTCGGAAAGAAGGCAAGAGCGAGACACCAGCATCCAAAAAATAACAGCCACAGCCACTCAACACCATCACCCACACACTATCCACACACAAAACAACACACACCACCACACTCAACTCACTTAAATACACATACTCCACCCCACACATCATACACACCACCCCATGGCACCCCAAAGACAACCCCGCTTCACAGACGAAGAACTCAGGGTCATGGTGGAGGAAATCGTTCGGGTAGAGCCCCAGCTGTTCGGCACACAGATACAATACACCAGCATTGCCCGGAGGACGGAGCTATGGCAGAGGATTGTCGACAGGGTGAACGCAGTGGGACAGCACCCCAGAAATCGGGAAGACATCAGGAAGCGATGGAACGACCTACGGGGGAAGGTGCGTTCCATGGTATCCAGGCACAACATCGCCGTGCAGAAGACTGGCGGAGGACCCCCACCTCAACCCCCACAATTCACATCATGGGAGGAGGAAGTCTTGAACATCCTGCATCCTGACGGCCTCGCAGGAGTCGGCGGAGGAATGGATACTGGTAAGTTGAAGCTTCAATACTGCTTCCCCCCACCTGCATGCCAAATCAGACCCCAACCCTCACCCCCATCCTCGAACCCCACCCTCACCCCCACCCCCATCCTCAC